>NW_023602073.1:82726359-83926359 GCF_014898055.3 Talpa occidentalis
GAAGCATCAGTGTAATCACATATTTCTTTGATGGCATTCTGCCAATCTGAAATTTGTATTTCTCTGCTTTAGCAGAGCTGAATTCTCAATGATGCTATTGTTGTTGTGTGTCTGTATGAGATCAGAAATGTTCTATGAGTCACCAAACACAATACATTTGTTTGTTACAGATTCCATGTCATGGCATTTTAGCTCACCATCCTCAGTCTTTGAAAATGGAGATTTGTATAAGGACTATACCGTGTTTTTCAATTAACCAAAATAGGTTTAATTTTCAGTAGTGAAGATATTTAATTAACTGAAATGCTTTATTTCCAATGATAGAGGAGCTTTATGGTAGACTTTCTCTTCTAGGGTCTTCAAGGAATTCCAGGTTTTCCAGGTGCACCAGGCCCATCTGGCCCCCAGTAAGTATTTGGGAATGTGTTCCACTCACAGTTCATACCTGTTAATACCCTTGGGATGAGGCAAGGGGAACTAGTATTCCTTGATGCTTTTTGTTTTCTGTCTCTATGTCAATTATTCAGCTATTGCCTAGAAATGGGCCGTCATTCAACATTTTAGATTTTCGTTTGCAATTGCATAAGGCTGCCCAGGGTCTTGGCAACTTGTCATCAGAGTTCTCCCAGAACAAAAAGCTATCTGTGATTAAGCTAGTTTACTTGAATAGAAGTTTGATGTAAAAAAGCATTCTGGTTTTTTTTTTTTTTTTTTAGTTATACACATATATATACGTATATATACGTATATATATGTGTGTGTATGTTATGCTCTCACTTTTTCATAAGTATCATAAACTGAGAATTTATTTTCCAGAGGAGAAAAATGGATAAAGGATTATCAGATTTGATGTCTTTTTATTCCTGTGTATGAATTAAAACACATTCTACTTTAGTCAGCACATTTTTTGCACTATCCCTCAAACACAACATACTGGTCTTTGTGTCCTTGGTTATCATGTTTTCATAAATCAGAATCACTTCCTTTCCGATCTGCTAAACCCTCTCTCTTATTCAAATGGAGCTCAAATCTAGAGTTACCAGTTATAATACAGGACATGCAGCTAAATTTGAATTTTATATAAACAAATAATTTTGTAGCATATGCTTGTCCCAAACATTGTATTTTTATTTGCTAAATCTAGCAAGCCTACTCAAGTCTCAGTTTCTCCAACTCTCCTCTTCTTAGAGTTCCCATGCAAATAATATTTACCACACAAATAGAATGTAATCATGTTCCTTAAAGTTTTGAATTATGGATTCACTGTAATTAAAATTCACTGTAATTTTATCATTTATATTTTCACCTGTTATAGAGCAAACCTGTCTTTAAATTGTACACTAAAAAGAGAAAGAGTCATGAAAAGAACCACGGAAAGTATAGCTAATGCTATTCTAAAGAAGATTTTAAATTAAATTTTATTTTCCTCTGGTAAAATGCAGATCACATAACTCAATATGCACATTGTTAATTCTGCCCTGTCTTAAAGTATTTAAAATGTTGATCACTACCAAAATTATAGCTCATTTAGGAAGGCATAATGTTATGTAAATTGCCCTTTAAACAGCAAGGCTAAATTCTTAAATGTATCAAAAGGTTCCAATTAAGGTCATTAAATGTGGTCGGCCAAGGTGAAAAAGCGACCACAAATACAAATTTTACCCTTGCAAGGGCTTATCAGCAGGATACAGCTGCTGTATCAGCCTGAAGAAATGTAAGCTTCTAGAACTGATTTAATTAGGATCAAATGACCTTCAAAACTATCCATTTTAACAACCAACTTCCAATACCCTTTGGTCATTTAGTTATTTCCTTAATAAGCTTAGTTTTGTGTTTCACAGGGTTTGTTGGGAAGAACTGGACATCCCGGTCCCTCTGGAGCAAAAGGTGACAAGGTATAGAGTCAGAATTGGGGTTTGGGTGACACCACTTATAGAGAGAGCCATAAAATCATGCTAAGTCCGGAAGTTGGAGTAGGGGTACTGCCTGAGAACAACCGTTCTTCTAGTGGTATTAGAAGGACATAGGTCCAGAAATTGTTCTGAATACAAGAGATATGTTCCTAGGAGCAAGGATGAATAAAATACTCATGCTACTGGAAAGATGGAGTCAAAAGACACTTCTTGAAGAGATGCAGGTAAGGTATTATATCAGGGAGTTCCAGCTAAAGATGCTATGACTCCAGATAGCATATGGTCTATCAGGACCAAGATTCCAGTAACCCAAGGGCTTTTGGGAAAATCTAGAAGTTCTGTCCTTTGAGGGCCATAGGGGCAATTCACTAAGGAACCACAGCTGTTTTCTGGGGAGTTCAGTTTATTGGACAAAAGAATTGTTATTGTCAGAAGGGAGGAGCAGCAAGGCAATAATGAGACAGGAAAAACACAGGACTTCATCTGTTTACCCAATCTAGCACCCAAATTGACCCTTTAAGTGCAGACAGAGTTAGCAAGTGAAATAAAACAAGCTGTTCAAATTAGGGAAATGAATCAAGGTCTACATGAGCTGCTCAAGTGGCTTCCAGCCTGAACTGACAAAGTGGGACATAATGGCATAAAGGAGAAAGGAATCCCCTCAAGTTTGCAAGGAAACAATGTGCTTATTCTAGATAGTCTCATATATTTTTCTAATAGTATCCCGAGGAGCCTGCCAAACCCTACCAGCCTTTTTCCTCTGTTTCTACGGAAATTATTCAGTCAGAGATTTGCCTTTTGAAGTTAATGTGAATTCCACACTGTGATGAGCTTTGGGGCACTATCAAGGATGAAAACATGACTTTTAATTGTGCCAGGGGGAGAAAAGTCTTTTCAACAGGCACATATTTTTCCTTGTTTATTCGTTCATGAGAACTATGACATAATTCTCTCAAGGACACGGCTGCAGTCAGCATGATACGAATGTCTTGGAGAATGACCCCCTATGAGAGCATTTTAGGAAAAGATACAATGTACTCATTGTCACTCATTCTCAGGCAGACACATAGCAAGAAAAACTTAACAGTTTTATTGATAAAGATAAAAGCAAAAGATTTCTATGATGCTGAAAAAATGCAAGATTGGAATGAAATCCTTTATCAAATATATGGAAATGAACTGAAATCCCTCAAAATTCCTGAGTGTCATAAATAGGAATTTTACTCTCTCTTGCTTTTTTTTAATTAACCATTTCTTGCCATTGCTCCTGATATTGAAGAACTAAAATGATTTTACAAGGCTGTTATTAAAAAAGATATACACATTTACAGAAAGTACTGGCTAAAGGCACCAAAAGCCAATACTACCTCTGCTTATTGTGGACCTATAAACAGTCTATGTTTTAGAAAAAGAAGAGTGAAATTCAGTTTTCAAGTCTCAACTCAAATTCATTTTTCACAAATTCCATTTTCAGACTGTTTCTTATATAAGCAGAATGTCTGAAGTTGTTTAAATTATATAGAACATTTCCCTTAAACAGTGTTGTACACTGTCACTTTCATTCAGTGGATGTGCCTGATTTTATTATAGAGTCTAATATTAACTTAAGAAGTAAAGAAATTTCTCTTCCTGAAAATACAACACAAGTTTTGGTTTTATTCTTTGGTCTAGTTCTTTGGAACCGTCCTCTGGTGATGAAGGTGAAGTTATATATAGGGGAAACACAAGACATTAGTGTAAAAAAATAATAACCATACAAAACACAACAAAGCAAAAACAGACAATTATGAATCAGAGACATCCTGCAGGGGAGGAGAAGGGAGAGGGGTGAGAGGGAGGGAGGGAGGAGCACAGGGGACTGTGGTGATGGTGCACAGGTGCCTTGGGGAAGGAGATTCTATGGGGACTACACCTGAGGGGATGGGGGGAAGCAAATATTGTTTAAAAATGAACAATGATGCAAAAAATTAAAAAAATATTATTTTTTTAAATGAGGGCTAACCCAGACAGCCCTACTCAGAGGCTGCCCCTGTTGGCAAGAACTCCACTCTGCACCTCCACATAGGGAGCATTCCCCCAGCTGCATTTGAAGTTCAAGACCAGATCACCCGGGTTGTCTGACTCCATCTAAAAATAGGCTTCATACCTGAGGCTCACACGATGAAAATCTGAATGGGTGTGGAAAAGCATTCACTGTGCCTGTGGTCTAAAAATATATTTCCCCAGGTGATGGAGAGAGCCAAGCTGAATAAGACTTTGCAAAACTGAAATAAAGTGATGTCTTATTGATTTCAGAATATGGCTCTCTGAGCAAGCACAATCTGGTTCATAAACCTGGAGAAGAAATATCTAGGCCATTGATTTTGATCTGTATATCCTTTGCAGGGCAGCGAAGGGCCTCCTGGGCAACCTGGACCACCCGGACCACCTGTGAGTTGCTGCAGGTTTAAAACTTGTATTCATGTGTCTACTTAAGACTATTAACTCAGAGGTCACACTTCATTTAGATATTCTCAAGGGTAAAAATCTTCTGAATTTTATGTGTAAATATAAATGATAGTGCAACTTTGAGGTTATCTGGTTTCCTTTCCTTCCCCCCATTCCCATTTAGATCAGCCTCACATTTGTACCCAGATATGGAGTCAGGACACCTGTGTGTGTACCCAGACTTGACTCTCCACTTCCTGCCTGGGGGACCCTGGGGAAGTCATTTAATCTCAATGAGCCTCATTACAGAAAAGAGAGGAACTACTAGGGGGAAAAGAGAGAAATCCCATGCAAAAATTCAAGCTGGTAGAAAATTTGGTATTATTCTATATGTGTTCATTACTATCTATGATGTCTGAGACACAGAAAATTCCATTTCTCTCTCACCTAGTGAAATGCAAGTGCCATCGTGCTTTTCTGTTCATGATCGAGACAGGTGCACTTATTGGAGACATCTTAGACAAGAGGTGCCTCTCTCTGTAGCAAGTGTGCCCTCATGTGGAGCCTTGCTCAAATCACAGCAGAGCTTTGGTTCAAATTAAACTTGATTTTCCAGCTTAACTTAGGAATAGTTTAAGGAGCCAAACTGACTGGTGAAGGGGGCAGAATTCAGCTGTGACTTTCTGAAGACAACAAAGATATATTATCAGTCTGTATGAGGTTGTGTGTTTTGCACTATTAAATGAAGAGATTTGCATTCTATTTTCCCAAACTTATTCTTCATCTTTATTTGCCACCTCCCTTTCCACACAAGGAAGCAGAAGAGAAAGCTTTGGGGGCTCAAACCCTAAAATGCACTCCCTCCCAAGTGGACAGAGCAGCAAGTTCAGAACATGAACTTAGAAAAGGGACCTATATTTTATAGTGAACTTATGAAATCTTCCTCTCTGACCCCTGAATACTCTGAAACTGTATCTTCTTCAAGACATGGATTAAATGTTGTCTTCTTTGAAAAACCTCAGACAAACAGTGTCATCTCTCCAGGACCTAACACACTAAAATTGACATTCAGAAACTGTCAAATGAATGAATGAAATCATAAAGGAATAAATGATGCAATATTTTTCTTCCATTACTAATATTTTAGAGATGCGTTCCAAACATGTTCATTGAGCACAGTCGCCACCATTGTCTAAAAACAATGAAATGATTGATGGCCTCTTCAATTTTGCAACTGAAATATGGAAATCACAGAAAGGAAAATGCACATTTGATTATTGATTCAACAACAATTTTTTAAGGATGAAACATCCTACCTAAATTTTCATATACAGTTTTTTCCTGAATGTCAAAATGTATGATTTCTAAAGACTCAAATTAGTTTTTCTAAGTGTTACTCTAGAACTTTCCATTCAAAGGTCAGTTTTATTAGGAAGTTCTTGTTCTCTGTTGTTCTAAAGAACACATTTTTGTGGAAACATGAAAACAGGGTTGCTAGTACATCATCTCCCCCATTTATGTTCATTTTCTACTTGGTATGAAGAGACTATGGAAAAAAATTGCTTTTCAGTAACCAAATTGTTCCCTAGTCACATCTTCATCAGCACGACCACGTTACAGCCTGCAGGTCAGCAGGCTGTAAACAGTTAGCATAAATTGGCAATTCAGAAACTGAATTTTAATGAGCAAATAATATTTTCCTCTGAATGCATTAGTGTCTCATCTGTCAAACCTGGACATGAATCACACCCCCACTGAAAGTGTCTGTGTACTCCAGATACAGCTCACATTCCTTGTCATTTTTCCCTACATTTGTTGTTTATAAGCCCAAATGGAAACATTGGATTATTTTACTTATAGTATTAACCATTTTCCAAAATAAATAGGTTTGGTAAAAAGAAATAAAAAGTGGAGATGCTAACTATTAACCTAAAAGAATAATTATCTCACTTCTTTCCTAAGGGTATGCCATTCAATGAAGGAAATGGAATGAGCAGTTTATATAAAATCCAGGTATTTGTTTTTATAATTATGCAAAATCATTTTCCAGCTGTGGATTACTATAAAGTCTTATCACCATTTTCTTTTATTTTTTTGAAGGGAGGTGTGACTGTCCCCAGTTATCCAGGCCCTCCAGGCCCCCCTGTGAGTATAGTTGTTTTTTTTTTTTTTTATCACTTTAGCTGAACAGGCACAATAAAATTAAAAACTCCTAAGTTAGTAAAAAATACATTGGAAATTTGTAATAAAATTGAGGAAATGTTCGCCACCAAAATAAAGGAGAGCATTGTGCATAGTGGTATCACTTTTTTTATTGTAAAACTAAGAACTAAGTCAGTGCCTAAGCTATCGCTGTCCTGGGAGCTCCAGCATGTTAGTTTTCAAGTGCAGGCAGTGGCTAAAAATGTAAAAAAAAAAAAAAAAAAAAAAAGATGCAAACAATATTATGTATATTAAAGAAAATTGAGGGAAAATGCTTCATACTTTATGATTTTGCTTCAGTTGTTATTTCTAATATGTCTTTCTATGTTTTCTTGTAGGGCCCAAAAGGTGATACTGGTCCAGTGGTATGTATATTCCCTGTTTTAAGACATTTGGAAAATAAGCCCTCAATAAAGTTTGAAAGGAAAATGTCAGACAAAGATGGCCTGCCTTAGCTGTTCACCTGATTGCATGTTGGAGGCAACAGGCAGGCTACCAGAGATATGCCAGAAGTGTGTCCTTCATTTTTAAGATGCATCAGTTCTAATGTTTTCCATGTCCTTGACCTTCATCTCTTTCATAAGTATGTTTTAAAAATCACTGTGTGATGGAGGAAAGCATGTGTAAAGCTGATAAATGGGACATTTCCTTCTAATAGCACTATTTTGATGATTGATTCAGTGCTAAGTAGATTGGAGAAGAAAAATACCTACTGGACAGAAATTCCTTAATATGTCAGCTATCTCCTTGACAGAAAGAAAGAAGCTGTTTATTTGCTTTGAATGTCTTATGCAATTACTCTGTAGGAGATGTGGTGTGCTGTCATAAACTTGCTTATTAAGAATAATGTATCAGGAGGATAACATGCTCAGCATGGAATGAGATCATGTCCTCCAGCCACCCAAAGGAGGAAAATTGTTCTCAAGCATCCTTCTCAGCCATGGAGCTTTATTGTGAAATTTCTGCCAGGTTCAATTAGGCTCCCTTAATTCCTTGGCAACTTTTCCTATCATGTCCTTTTCAAGCATATGCTTCATCCTTCATATTTCATTTGTATATTCTTTTAACCTGTGGGTAGATACTTGAAACTCAGATGTACCTGAGCTGAAATAAACTTTCAAACCACTTTATATGCCATGTGAAAAAATGTAAGGCCAGGGCCTCCCCTGTGGCATAGCCATTGAGTACTGGGTTGCAAAGCTGCCCACAGCCTCTGCAGCACCCGTTCAATCCCCAGCTGCTGGGTGAGGGTCCCACGTGGCGCGCAGACCTCTCCTGCTGCCCGCTGCTCCCTTCAGCAGTGTATTTCGTCATTCTGCCTGCTCTGCTCTCCCCTCTGGCTCTGGTGAATTCTCTCACCCTCCTGCGCTTCTGACTGTACCCAGTGCTTGTATAAATAAATAAATAAATTTAAAAAAAAAAAAGTAAGGCGCTATCATTACAGTTGAGTTTGATAAAGCTAGATGAATAAATTTTAAATGAGAAAAGTACAAGTCATAAAAAGTAATCTTTTCACATCTAAATATTTTCTCAAAGGTAATACATTAAAGAGCTTACTTTCTGTTACTGAACAATCAGTATGTATTAAAAGTCAATTTGTTTTCCCCTGAAAGTTTCATTTCAACTGGTTAGTACCATTTTCTGAATCCCTATTATGTAATTTCTAAGTTCCTTTTGTTTTACTATTCATGCTGCTCTTTCTTTATCTGTAAGCATTTCAGTGTTTTCACCAGCCATATATCTCATTCTAATTTTAGTTTTCTTTCCTCTTATTGATAAAAAAATTCCTCCTGTTCTTTTCCTTTCATATTCACATACATAAAACAGCCCCCCTAGATCACTTAGAAGCACTTTAGCTTCTCACTGATTTTTCTGGAATACCTTCAGGTTTTTCATTAATAACTTGTAGGTTAAGATGATGTTTTTTTTAAAGCATTAAAATAAGATTTAAATTCAATTAGATTGGACACTGGGTAATAAAAATATGGACAGATTTGGTAGAATTTAAGAAATTAAGCTTCAAATTTCTTAGCTGCACAAAATATGTATTAGTTGATTATCTTCCTCTGTTCTAAGTATTGAGAATATAAAAAAAAAGAAACATAGAACTTATTTCCTATGTTAATAACCCAGGACCTCTGTTACAGAACTTTAATCAGAATAGAATCTAAATAGTTTTTTTTTATCGACAGGTTATGTATTAGTGAACATTTAAAAAGATTTCTAAAGCATAAAAAGTATCAAGTCATAACCACTGATTAAGTATTTCTGTAATAAGGACAATAGCATAAATAATAATGGCATTTCAAGCCTTGGTGATATTTTTTGAAGTGGATTAGAATTATGCATGTAAAAACTCATTTACAGAGAACTATATTTGGAGCTCCCTTTTCTATGTGATTACGTGTCCTAAGAAAATATTTGCAGATAATATTATCTCATTAACAAGGAAATACCAAACAACTACTCAATTTATCTTGATTTAAAAGTCCAATGTTTATTTGTTCAAAGTTAGCTGCTTCCTTCACCACAACTTGTCTCATTGTGTTCCTTGAGTATGTACAGGCTCCGGTTTACCTGGAACTAAAGATCAGAATATGTCAAAGTTTTTTTTTTTTTTAAATGGAAATACCTGTCTTCTTAGTGAGCCATCAATTTGAGCAATAATTTTTAGAATCATTGGAGATTTTTTCTGCTATAGCCAACCTCCAAAGAAAACCTAATTCATGTCCAGCTCCAGAGAATATTGATGTATGATTAACTTTGCTTTCAGAAATCCATCTGCATCTACTTTTAAAGAGTTTAGTCTGCTTATCTAGAAGTCATAGGAATGTCACAAATTGGCAAACTTTATTAAAGTTCAACCTTTCTCCTATTCTTAATTGAAATTGGAGTTATCACTAACTAGAGGGATTTATTTTGATTAGATTCTTAATCAGAATAAAAAAATACTAAATAGAAAACTTCTCCAAAAAACAGCTTTATTCTTATTTTCAAACACTAAATCCAAGGATACAGATACTTGAAAATAAAGCATACAACTTACTCTTTTACAGTGTTTGAGGAGATATTTTTTAAGCAAAAAGTATCTTTGCTTTTGATTCCAATGCTTCAAACCTTTTTTTGATCATTTTTCCTGAATTTCATATATTCATATTTAACAGGGAGAACCTGGTGCGATGGGGTTGCCAGGACTAGAGGGATTTCCAGGTTTGAAGGTAAGTACAAAGGTTAGAAATGCATTCACTCATTCAATATTCAAAGATGTTTACTAAATATATAATGTTAGAACAGGAAAGATTTTAGGTTTTGCGATATTAAGGTAACAAGACAGACAAAAATGTCTTCCCTCTTGGAATTTATATTCAAGAAGGGGGTACAGAAACTAGAATAACTAAACACAGATAACAAAATAATACTGTTGGCAAGTGCTATTGAAAGACAGGAAAAGCAACCCTGGTAGAGGGGCATGAGAATTGCTGAAGGACAAGGCGGTGATTGTAGATAGAATGGTCTGAGAATGCAACATCTAAGAAAAGACTTGAAAGAGGTGAAGGGAATTGGCCAAGCCCCCTCAAGTTTGACAGAAGAACATTCCAAGCAAGGTGAATAAGTTTTGAAAATCTAATATATAACGGTGATCGGAGGTAACAGTTCTGTTCTGTATAGTTGAATTTTGCTAAGCACTCTAACTACAAAAAAATAAAAACCAACTACATGAAATAATGGAGATGTGAAAAATTGATTACAGTCTTCAAATTATACTGCAAAATGATTGCCATCAAGACAGTATGTTTTTCAAAGAAAAGCACCTAGACCAATGGAATAGAATTGAGAACACAGAAATAAACCCATACTTATATGGACAGTTAATCTATGAAAAAGGAACCAAGAGTATACAGTGGGAAAAGGAAAGTCTCAACCAATGGTGCTGGGAAAACTGTGCATCCATATGCTGTCATACACATAATACACAAAGATTAACTCAAAAAGGATTAAATGCTTGGAGGTAATACCTCAAGTCATAAAATACATAGAGGAAAACATTGACAAGATGCTCTGATAGTGGCTCCAGGGATGTCTTTGGAGATTCAACTCCAATTGTAAGGGAAACAAAAGCAAAAATAAATTAAGTGGGACTACATCAAACTAAAAAGCTTCTGCCCATTGAAAGAAACTGTCATTAAAATGAAAAGATACCCAACCAAGTGGGAAAAAATATTTACACATCATGCATTTAACAGAGGGCTAATTTCTAAGCTCTACAAAGAACTCATACAACTTAACAAAAGAAAACAATAACCCAGTCAAAAAATGGGCAGATAGTACTTCTCCAAAGAAGACATACAGATGGCCAACAGGCACATGACAAAATGCTCAATGTCACTTATCATCAGGGAAATGAAAATCCAAACCACAGTGAGATACTATCTCACACCTGTAAAAATGACCCATCTCAATAAAGATCAGAAATAAATATTGGCAAGTATGTGGGAAAGAAGAAACCCTTGTTCACTGTAGGTCCCATGCCTATGGAAAAGTACCAACATTTCTCAAAATATTAAAAATAGATCTACCATATGATGCAGAAATCTCACTCCTAGGTATCTACTCAAATAATGCAAAAACACTAACTCAAAGGGATGTGTGCACTCCTGTGTTGATTGCTACACTATTTATAATAACCAAGTTACAGAAACTACCTAGGTGCCAGATGAGTGGATTAAAAAGATGAGGTATATGTACACAATGGAATATTCAGCTATAAAAAGGTGAAATCTTGTCACTTATGATAACATGGGTGGAAATGGAGGGGATAATTCAGTAGGAGAGAGATAAATACTTGTGATTGAACTCATGGAATATAGAGAAACAAAACAAAAGAATATACAAAGCCAAACCAAAACAAGCCTAGAAATCTGACATAGAATTGTGGCTGCAAGAAGTGGATAGTGATGGTGGATAAAAAAATGAAGAGAAGCAAAGTAAAAGAGGGGAATTTGGTGGCCTGTGGTGGGGGACTATGGGTGCCTAAGTGTTGGGTGTGATGTAAAATACACATGAACCTGTATGAACCTATACCTCTGAATCATATACAATGTTGTTAACAATACATTTTTAAGTGCAAAACAAAAGAAAATCTATCAAGGAGAAGGGAGTGATCACCTATCTCAAATCTGACAATTAGGTCAAGTATGATGGGGATAAGACAAGTAAGATGTTCAAGTAGTGACCATTGGACTCAACAATAGAGGAATTAGTACTGTCAGAGGAATTAGTACTATTCCACTATATTGGTAGGAGCAGCTGCTGAACCTGAATGGGTTTAAGAGAGAATAGGAAGTAAAGAATTAGAAACAGAAAATACAAGCAAAGGAGTTTTGCTTGTATTGCTTGTATTTGCTCAAGGAGTTTTGCTACAAAGGAAAGCAAAGATATGGCCAGAAGCTCCTGGAGGAAGTAAGGCAAAGTTTTATAAAATGGATTTTAAGACCATGGAAATACCAGGACATTTGTATGCTGAAAAAATGAGCCAGTAAAAAGAGAGAGTAGTGATAGAAGATGGAAGAATTGATGGAAGAATGTCCTTAAATAACTAAGAAGAAAGGGGATTTAGTGCATCAATGTAACATTTGCCTTCAGAGAGGAACCTGGATAGTTCATCTATGGTAATAGGCAGAAAACAGGATAGGGGGTTTCAGATGCTGATATGTGGAGAGATAAATAAAAGTTCTTTTCTGACTGCTTAAATTTTCTCATAAATGAAGAAAGTAAGGTCATCATGTGAGAGTGAGGTAGGAAAAAGACATTGGAGATTTAAGGAGTTCTTCTAGGAGAGAGGGAAGAGTTGAAGGATCACAGGGTATAATGGCTGGGCTGCCCAAAAGCCCCCATACTACCATCACCCCTGCTGCCCTGAGGTTTATCATCAGGAACTGAAGTGAAACTAATCAGCAAGTTTATGTGTGCTTCCTCTAGCCAGGGATAGATACTCAATTAAAGTCACAGAGTAGTAGGTGAATTGTATGTAAACAGATTCCAGTTTTGAAGGTTAGTGCTAGAAGCAAGAATGGGGCAAGAGTCAGTGATATACATAAGTGAGTGATTATAACAAGTGACCAGGGATAACTAAATAAATAGGATAGTGTCATCCAAGAAGTGAAGAATGATGAAAAATGTGTACCTTAATGGATTAGGAGTCTCAGTGGCATCAAAAATTTTGGGGATTCAGGTTACTCAAGGGAATTAGAACAATAGGAGAGTGATCCAAGGCTACATTGCATGAAATTGAGAGTGTGGAGGGGATGCAGTTATTGTTAGTGACAAGGTCTCAGGTATAATAGTTGAAATGAGAGACTAAATCATTAGAAGAGAGTGATTCAAAGAACTGAGAGATCAAATGTTGGAAGGACCGTCTTGTCAGAGAGAAAGACCCTCTTCACATTAATCTTTATCTGATATGCAGATGTTTCCATTGGATGAAAGCATCAGTATATTCACTTGAAGGATAAAAATTCATCATTTAAAAGGAGCAGAATTAAATTGACAATATCATTTGCCCATTTTTCTATTACTTACTTTTCTTTTTTACTATCCCTATATTTTATATATTATACTGTTTTTTAATGAGAACATTTATCCTTTGGTATTTGCCTTTAATGCTTTTGTCTAATGATATTTATATATAAATATAACTTTAATGTAGTCAAATCTGAAACTATTTTCTTTTATGATTTCTGGTTGCTTTTATACCCTGAATGAGTTTTATTTTCATTTTCAACCAAACTCAACTGTCTTATATTTTCTTGTAGTTTGTTTATAGTTCATATTATTTTATATTTTACATAATGTAAATGAAATTTAAATGGAATATAATATAAAGAGAAGAAATTAATTCTTTTCAAAAAAATGTATTCAATTGTTACCACTATTTGTTGAATAATATATGCTTTCTTTACTAAACTCACATTATAAATGTGGGTCTATTTCTAAAGTTTCTCTTATGTTATATTATGTATTGCTTAATCTTATGCCACTATTCTACTATTTCAATTATAGCTTTATTGTATGTTTAAATAATGGTATTGCTAATCTCTTTTTTATGCTTCTTTTGACTTTTCCTTTTATACCCTCATTTATTTATTATTCCAGGTGAACTTTAATATCATTTGATCAAACTGCAATTTTGTAAGAATTGCATTACACTTATAAATTAGTTTGGATAACAATGACACTTTACAACATTGTCTTGCCCTCCAAGAACAAACATACCTCTCCATTTAATCAAGTCTTATTTTATTTCCCTTGGTTAAGTTATGAAGTTTTTAAATGTAGGTTCTGCTCAACAAAAATTACTATTTTATCATCCCATATATAATCATTAGTATTTTTAACATTGTCAGCTTTATCTAAAATACTACATTGCCTTTGGAAAAAGAGGTTGAGATGCTAATATTCAGAGCAGCTGAAGGGATCTTCTGATTCTTTAATGAGGAGAACTACAAATTTCCTAGTTCTAAATATCTTTATATGAACATTACATCCAATGAGACAAGTTAGCAAAAGCTTTTAAAAGACATTCAATGCACTTATTTTTTAACTAACAATAAAGAATGCTTTTTGCATATGTGGAATGTAAATATTAACTAAGTATAAATGGCACCCATTAAAAATAGGTAAAGAAATGATAACATAATTGCTTATTTTCATTAAAATTATTAGTAGCTTTGCTATTATGACCAAAAGAAAGCTTTAACTTCATTGTTGTTAATTTCCCATCTACCATACGGCATCACATCAGCTGATACTGGTAATGTTTATTGATTCCAAAGAAAAGCTTTACTAAATCCAAATTATTTTTTCAATATTAGTTCTATAGCTAAAGATTTTATAGATATCATTATAAATAGCATTTTTTTTTTAACCCAACAGGGAGATCGAGGCCCTGCAGGTCCTCCAGGAATAGCTGGAATATCGGTGAGTCCAGATTATCTCACATTATTTTCACAAACAGTTCTGTCTCCTTAACAGGCCTACAGCTGGAGATAAAGAAGAGTTAGGGAGTACGTGGTAACCGCTAAAGCATTAGTTTCATGAAACCTCCAGTTTAAGATATAAAGCCTCCTCCTGCCCTTCTCACACCTGAAAAAAGTTTTGATCTCTTTATTTTCACTTTAATCTTGGGGAGCAGAGAGGGAAACTCAGTTACAAATGACAATACAATAATATACGTATAATGTGTTTTTATATAGTTAGGTCTCTACATTAATTGACAATACAAAGACATACTTTGAGAAGCTTGCTTTGTTTCTCTGCTCTTGTCCTATTTCAAGCTTTCTTGATCCTCAAAAGACAAAATTCTCATCCTTATGCATGTACTTCAAGTTCCTTGTATTAAACTGCAATCTGCCTGAGTTTTCCCTCAGCCCAGTGTAACAGCAGAGCTTTAGTGCAGCTAATGTTTCCTCGTAAACTAGCCCTTCAATCCTCTCAATCATTTTTGTTGCTCTCTGGCGTCAAACGCTTTAATCTCATCAAGGTCTTTTCAAATGAATAGGAAGTGCTTCAGGAAAGGTTGAAATCATTTCTCTGAGCCCTAGGGATCATTCTGATCTTCATTCATGGTGCTCTAATTAAAATTTTGTGGTCATGCTTTATGAATAAGAGGCTATTTATCCTCTTGCTAGGTGCCCCTGCAGGGTATATCTAGCATAGGGAAGTGGAAGGAAACCTTGTGCTTGAATCATAAAGACATGAGAAAGATGAGGACGGGTCTACAGCCACCTCCCACTGACATCTCCTGATGTCCAACATCACACAGAGCTTCCCACCGCCCATCATCCACCACCCACCAACCATCACCATCACCAGCACCAGCAGTCACTCTACTTCATACCATTTAGTTGCTAATCTGACAAAAAAAATAAATCCCATCCATAATCCACAGAAAACCATATGAGGAGATGACATCCCCTTTTAGCTATTCCAGAGAAAGTTAAATATTAGTATGCCATAAAAGTAACATGAAAATATTTTCTTTAGCAAGTTCTTCAGAGATTTTTTCACAAGAAAGTATTCTTGAAGACTGGCTCATACTTAATCCCATTCTTCGTACTCCCTCCTCCATGACCATACCTAGCAACATACCTGGAAGTCTATTTCATCACTGCTCCAGATCCCCTTATAAGCTCCCCCCCTTCATTGACAGACTGAAAGGGAAACCCAAAAAAGAATTCCAAAGATATTGTAAAGGATGCAGCATAATGGAAATAAGGGACTCACCTGCCACTTGTGTATCTGCAAGCTGATCTGTTTACTTTAAAAGACAATTTTCCTATTTCCTAGTTAAGAGGATCAACTGACAATTACATAAAGGAGAAAGAGGTGAAAATTTTCCACACTGTAGATATACAACTGTGTAATGAAAAATGCAACCTAGTTTTTTTTATAACTGGACCTGCCTGTGACTCAGAAAATAGTCACAAAATTCTGCAAATAGTAGTGAAGTTTACACAACAGTGTGAATGTACTTAATGCCACTGAATTGTACACTTAAAATAGTCACTTTCATTTTATATATATTTTATCACAGTAAAATAATTTTAAGGTGATTTTTCTGGTTACCTGTTCAGACATGCCGTGATCTCTCTGTAGAGAACCAAGCAGACACAATCCTACTCTTCCTAGAACCAGCCTACTTATCCCTTTCTATTATATTCAGCCCCATCCACTAATCTCTCCAGGCCTTTTTGCTCACCTTTCCTTATAATGGGCAATGAGTATACAGGAGGAATTGCTTTACATTCCTTCTCCTAGACTCTCTGAGTTCTACATGACCTGCAAAATTGCTGCTGCCTCCTATCACTGCCCCGATCCCTTTGTGTCAGATCTCAAGACCTGAATACTCTTCATCCCCTGTATCCATACCAAGACCTTTTGACACTAACCTCGACTCTAATGCATCCCCCAACTCGGGCCCACAGGAGCTTCGGGAGATCCTGCTTGAGCACATGAGGTGTGAGGAGCCAGGGATGCACTCTCAGACTCCATGCCTGCCTCACTTCATTCTCAGCCACACCTGAACCTGTGAGGGGATCTGTTCCAGAGCTCTCAAGAGCAAGTGGGAAAAAGCCCTTCCCTTGCAACCTCCTGGGGTTTCTATGACCTTGGCCTCAAACCTATATGCTGACATTTTTTGCCACATTAGGTTCAAAAGATAGGAGGAGGTTCCTTCTCAAAGGCAGCATTTTTTTAAAGATTTATTTATTTATGCATACAAGAGCTGGGTTAAAGGCCAGAGGTGTGGGGGATGAGAGGATTCACCAGAGACAGAGAGGGGAACAGAAGAGGCAGACTAACCGAAACACACCACTGAGGGGAGCAGCGGGCGAGACAGGTGAGGTCTGCTGCCTCAAAGGCAGTATTTTTAAACCAAGTCTGGACACTGACTCTTCTCTGCTTCCTGTCTCTGCTAACTCATCTTTCTCTTCTTATCTCTCCTTGTGGTCTCTCTACCCCAGGTCTATCTCTCCTTTTGGTCTCTGTTGTCAGTCCTCCAAGCCACGTTGTGTTAGAGCAAATTAACCTTTCCTCTCTCTTTAAATCAAATGTGGTTTTTCAAGTCAAGCAAGCTGTTTTCCAGGCTATCTTACTATGAATGTAAAAGCCCACTTATGAAACTCAAAAATCTAAGAAAGATTTCTCTGACCACTTTGTGCCTTTTAACCCCTAACGTAAAGAAGAGCTGCCATTCAAAAATGCACAAGTGGGATTTTCAGTAATAAGGATATATTGGCTTAATAGTTTCAAAAATATTATCCTTATACTCTTCCTGTGTCTTTCCATAATACACATATACATGCATGAGAAAACTGTGCTCAGCCTGTACTTAGAGCCTGCAGAGTCAAGCATGTGGCCCCTGGACTCTGTGTGTTAGGAAAACCATTTAGCGCAGAGTCACAGCTCTTGTAGCACATCAAGCTCACAGATAGGGAGGGAAGAACATGGCACCTCTCATCATCTGACTCCTTTTTGATTTGATTTCCCAGGGGAAACCTGGAGCCCCAGGACCTCAGGGATTTCCAGGGGAACCGGTGAGTTGCCATTTGTATACTGAAAACTTGCACCCCTGTGCTGCTTTAGTTTCTCTTGACAGTTTCTTTTCTGTGCATATCCCCGCAGGGTGAGAGAGGACCTGTGGGCGACATAGGCTTCCCTGGACCAGAAGGGCCCTCAGGAAAGCCAGTAAGACATTTTCCATTAAATGTTTGCAGTTTGACAAATATTCTAAGCATCGCCTCCTCTTCTATCTCCTCAGAATATCTGAGATTTGAATAAGTAGTTTCCAAGGAATTAAGAGCAAGTCCTGCAAATCGATGTTTTGGAGAGTGGTTCTCTCTGAGTGTCCTCGCTCTCTGCGAGGTCTTTATGTCTGAAACAATGGTGAGAAAGGTGAGAGTTTTGTCTTAAGGGTCAGAAAATTAGACTCATTATTTTTTAAGTCTGCTGTTCTCAGTGGAGTTAAGAAATAAAATGACCTGTCACATCCTAAAAGATAAACAGAAGACTCACCACTGTAATACCTGCACGTTAAGCTAAAGACTAAAGTAGAAGCTATTTTCCCAGATTCCTTCCTGTATCTATGGGCCTTGTTCTTACATCTTCATAAATCACAGCTGGCAAATATATCATCATCTTGTGTCCTACAAGAGCTCTCAGCTACTGATATATAATATTGATGGCACTATAAGAGTCAGACCTACTAATTCAACTCAATTCAATTTGACCTATATCCATCTAGTCCCTGCTATTTGCTAAGGATGTGCTGGGCCCAGAGGGGGAAGATAGAAACATGAATAATGAATAGGACATACCCCACTGTCAGGTTTTTTCCTTCAAGGAAGGTCCTGCTCCCTTTGCTTGTTTATTTGCCATCATCTATAGGGGAAGCGATGCAATTAGCAGAGGGGAGATGAAGGTAGGGGAGCAGCACAGAGCTCAGGAAGTTGGCTCAGTGTCTTTGTGAAACCTTCAGCATAGGCGCAATCCCTGGACACTCTCTCCCCAGAGAAGACAACATGAAAAACGGGAAGCACGTGCAATTAGTGTCAGGATGATTTGGTTTTGAATTATGTATGATGTATAGGGTTTTTTCAGTCACTTTAGTAACCTGCTGGATGGTAAGATTTTCATGCCTGGTCATGGGGGGTGCTTAGTAAATATTTGTTTCCTTCCCTGCCTCTCCCTTTACCTTCTCTTACCAACTCCCCACTCCCTGTAAGCCATCATGTAGATGCTTAGATCATTATGCTTCCAGGGAATTATACAGAAAGAAATTTGTTCATTCAAAAAATATTCCTTGAGTATCTACTACATACTAGCACTGTTTTGAGTGCCAACAACTTATCAGGGAGCAGGGGGGCATTACAGTCTGGGAACACAGACAACACACACACACACACACACACACACACACACTCCTGCAGAGTAAGATGCTAGAGTGTCATTTTAATGGGGTGGTTGAAAAGGGTGTGCCATTTGATCAAAAACCTGTGGGAAAGAAGAGATGAAGCTACTGGGAAGGAAAGGGGCCTTACACTGGAGTACAAATGCAGGGGAGTTGGTGGGTCAGGGGAGAGGAAGGAAGGTGCTTCGCTTCTGTTTATTTTCACAGTGAAAGAATCGAGGTCATCACCTGAGCATGAGGCGTGGGGTGGTGATGCTGGAGGTTGGGAGAGACAGGAAAATGTGGGAAAACATACTTTTGGAGAGAAGGAAAGGAGTCAAATCAGGTAACAGGGAAGGAGGATCTGGCTGTGCACAGGGACTGCTCTCCCTCTGCTGATGTGCAGGGAGATTAGAATAGGTGAGCCAGGAGATGTGTTTTTCATCAACCACAGTCAGGCACTCAGAGGCAGACACACAGTAGACACAGTTAGTTACACCCAGGAATGTGGTTCTTCCAGATAAGGAAGATGAGGGGAGAGATTACTGTCACAAGCTCTGAAAGCAGGACTGTCCTATGGAAAGCAAGTTAGTAACACCTTCCTATACAAAGAGCAGAGCACACATGACAGGATTTGATGAATTAGAAGAGACAAAAAAAAAAAAAAAAGGTTACAGGATTATTTCTTTTCTTATATTGTTACCAAAAACATGAATTACTTTTTTATACTAGATTTATCTTCTTTTATTCAAGTGACAGAAAGTTCTTTCATATCCTCTCCTTAATCAGCTCTATCTTTATTGCTTGTGTTTCTGGATGTAATAAATTCTTTGAACCATTCACTTCAGGTAACATGTTCTTAGTTAAAGTGCTCCAGATAATTCCCAAGATGCTTCAGAGAGTTTGGGAGACTTTGGGTTATCAACTGTGACAGATTTTAGTGTAATTTACAGCAGTGAAAACATGTAGTTGTCTGCAGTTCCATCCTCATAGAATCCATTCCAGCACAATAAAAGTCTCCTTGGCTTTTCAGAGGAGCATTCCATGCAATTGCCTGCTGGCAATCATTTTCCTTACCTTGATCTCCCTCTTCAAATCAAATCTCAAAAACACATCTGCTGCTGGACTCTAGGTATTTGATTTGACCCCAAGTGTTTTTCCTTCTTACATCTCCCAGCCAACAGTTCTCCTAGTCTTATAACTCTCCAAGCAGGACTGAGCTTTATTACCACCTCCTGAACTGTCTTCTGAAGTTTAGGAAACTTCTAGTTTTCTAATAAAAAGCCACTATTTAATACTCTCAAAAACCATGATTTCCTTTCATATTTTCCTTTCATATTTTCTTATTTCCTTTCATATTTTCCAACCGAAAAATAACAATTGTTCTCTGGCTGACAGTTCATTTCATAGGAGGATCATGCTCTGGCCGTGTTATGAAATTTCCCCAGCAGCAACTGAGACCATTTACAAAGAATGATTCTCTCTGCTGGGAAAGATTTTATAAGTAACAATAAATGCTGCACACAAGCCACCCGCGCCATGGGACGGCTTCTTTTTTCTCAGAATGTGCCTAATAGAATAAGTAAGGAAAAAAATCCTGTTGACTATTAACAGTGAACTAGGCACTTTCTGTTATTGCACTAAATTCTTAGTTTTAAGGTCATTATTTTACCCTCAATTTATAAGAAGCCAGTGCTGTTAAGGGTAAACAAATTGCCTGGAGTAATGGGACTTGTAAGTGACAGAGTGAGAATTCCAACTCAGGGCTATCTGATTCTATACATTTGGTTTTCCACTTCACATACTATCTCACAAAAAAGCTCACTAGAAACATGATTAAGTCCTTAAAACTTTACCCCTTTGTTGTGTTTATGTCTCATGGCAGAATTTGAATAGTCATCATTTTTTTCTTTATAGGGAATGAATGGAAAGGATGGATTACCAGGTGCTCAGGTATGGAAAACACCAATTAAAATAAATGTCCTAATGCAAAACTACATGCAGAATACCTGATCGAGCTGATTGATGGAAAATATTGGCAAATGGTGATTTTTAGTGTTGATGTCTGTTTTTCAGGGCATCATGGGTAAACCTGGAGATAGAGGCCCTAAAGGAGAACGTGTATGTATATTACAATTATGGTCATTGTTTCAGTCTCCATTACAGCTGTCCCATCGTTGACTTACACAATTATGTATGTAGACAAATATTCCAGTATGAAAAGCCCAGGATATATATGATCCAAGATCTGTGCTAGGTGTACAAAATAACAAAGGACCCAAAAGCAGGTCATGTGTCAGGTAGGCCTACATGACTGGCCTTTTGTACAAGCTCAGTCTGGCTTTCTATTCCAGTTTGGAAGATGTTATCATCCTCCGCTCTGAGACACATTTCCTACTATAACCATCACCCACATTCTTTTTACCTAGAGTAGGAGTTCTCTACCTCAGCACTGTTGGTATTTACAACAAGTAAATTCTTTGTTGTAGGTGCCTGTCCTGGGCATTGTGAGACATTCAACAGCATCCTTGGCCTCTATTGCTATACTCATTAGCGCCACCCTCCCTACAGTGGTGATAACCAAAACGGTCTCCATGGTGATAACCAAAACTGTCTCCACTAGTTGAGAACCAGTGACCTAATGGAATTAGGCATTATGGATGACTTTATTCCAAGCTGAATAAAGGGGGTAGTGTGAAGCAAAACGGAAAGGAGCAGTGAATGTATAAAGTCATCCGTAATGCCGATTTTGTGGTCTGCTTTTATTTGAATAGTTTTGGTTGTTGATGTCATCATTGCAACTTTGCTTTATTTTCTTTAATGAATAAAATATGAGAACGTTTTTCTGGTAGAATGGGAGTTAGCCCACTGCAGCAAGTTACTCAGACATCGTTCCTCAGTAGAATGCTAGTACGGGCAGCTGGTGGTGTTAGCATGTGCACTTGCGTGTGATGTGTATGCATGCTGATGTCTAGTATACTAGTCTTCACTTATTATGTAGATGATCTGGGAAAATTAAAGGAAATATGAAAATAGAGATAAGTAAAAAAGAAAAAAAAACCTACCTTATTCCACAACAAACATAAGCCCTATTGATATTTGGGATGTATTCCCATCTCTCTCACTTGTTGGACTTAATATACAATTACACTTAAAGTATCAATATAAGTAAATATACACTTTTCAAAAAATTGGTTCATACTGTTTTGTAAATTACTTCTTTTTCATCTAACAATATGTAATGACCATGTCTTTTCATGTCTTTTCATCTATATTTACTGTAGATCTATATTTACATCTATATTATTTCCCCTTTCAATAGTTACATGTTATTCCACTGTTTGGATATGCCTTATTTTATTCACCTAGCCCCCTTTTTGTAAGTATGTAGGTTATTCATAATAAGAAACATTTCTATGTTGAACATCCTTGTGTCTAAATGATATAAGTTTTAATATGTGGAGATTATATTGTATATGATCAGAGTATTAAAATGTACTAGTATTTCTTTTGTTAAATTTTTGCCATTTCAGATATTTCTCTAAATATGAATTGGGTTGATATATCTGTATCAGATTGTTTTTATAATTAGCATTGGTATTAGGTTAATCTGTCTTTACTTCTTACTCCATGTCTTCTTTCTCCATCTGTTCATTCCATAATCAAATAGATCTAATTATTCATTTGTTTTCATTTTTTTTATACCTTGAGAAAGAGTTTGGTCTTTTGCAGAGTAGTCATAAGTAAAAGAATAATATAAAATACGGGGCAATATCAATACATATTTGTGTTCTGGAGTTTGGAACTGAATATTCAAATACCTATAACTGAAAAACCTGTCATGATAGTGATATCTCTCTCTTTCTCTCTCTCTCTCACTGACTCTCTCTCGTCATTTCTCCCCACTTCTCTCTCACACACACACAAATACCCTCTTATTCACAAACACATACAGTACCTGACACATGCAGAACAAAAGCCAGCATTAAAAAAGCTTCTTATCAGATGCAGGCACATCTAATATAATCTTATTACTAATTTATTATGGCATCTTACTCTACAAATTCTCTTACAATTGATTTACGCTATTGAGTAAATAATCTCAGTGACAGTGGTCCACCGCAACCCCCTGCTTCTAAACTTTCCAAAAGCTTTCCTTTCTAATCTTCCTAAATTGTGTAAATTTAGAACACAGCACTAGTACATGCAAGTCACACACACACACACACACTATATATATATATATAGATAGATAGATAGATAGATAGATAGATAGATAGATAAGTACAAAAGATAAAGCCAGAGTCTAATAAAGACCATATATACAGGGGAAATTAGAAAAAAAAATCACAGGATTTAGGAGAGATTTTGAATGTCCTAAAAAATTTTTTTACAATTTATTTATGCATACAAGAATGGGGTACATGCCAGAGGTGTGGGCGGTGAGAGGATTCACCAGAGACAGAGTGGGGAACAGAACAGGCAGATTGATTGAAATACACTGCTAAGGGGAGCAGCGGGTGAGTCAGGAGGGGTCTGCTGCGCCATGTGGGTTGCTCCCTGGCCGAGAATCGAACTCTTGCTGCAGTGGCTGCTGTTAGCTTCATTGGTTGTGTCTTAACCCCTTGTGCCACCACGGAGACCCCCTAAAATTTTTTTGAGTGAAAAATCACAGTGATGAGATTCGCTTGGTAATCAGTCTTCCTGTCATTTCAAAGAAAACCTAAGCTTGAAATGACAGTTGCTATTGACTTTCAAAAGTGTCATCATTCTAGATGTATTTGGTTCTGGCAATCAAATACAATAAACATTGTAACTAATTTTTTCTTGCCTGCTTTCAACATGCTAGGTATGTTCTAAGCACTTTCCTTGAGTTAACGCATTTATTTCTCAGCATCACCCTACTTAGTGGAGATTTTTAATATTCCCATTTTATGGGAAAACAAGTTAAGGCACAGAGAATTTAAATCACTTATCTAAGGCCTCACAGTTAGTGGTGCCAATATGAATCCAGAACCTTTACTCTTGGCCACATGCAGTTCTAGAAGAAATCATTATCTTAATATTTTCTTCAATAGGGTGATCAGGGCATTCCAGGAGATAGAGGACCACAAGGTGAACGGGGAAAACCAGGCCTTCCAGGCACGAAAGGGTCCATAGGTCCTGTGGGACCACCAGGAAGCAAAGGCTCTGTGGGATCTCCTGGCCACCAAGGCCCTCCAGGCAACCCAGGCATCCCAGGAACTCCGGTGAGTAGTGCCAAGAGTCCCAGGAGTTCATGGCTTGTATTGACCAGGCATCCTGGTCATAATGAAAGCAGTCATATAAATAACAGATGAACCACATACGTACATACATAAAATGAGCCTAATCTGGTCACCATGAGAGTGGCAAGAGGTATCATTTATTTTAAATTATATACTGGATCCTCTTCTAAGGACTTACTATATATGACATCAGTGGATTCTTACAACTTATCTGGGAACAGAGGTATCCTTTCCACCCCACATTCACACATGCAAAAACTGAGAGTTCACTTGTCCAAGATCATAACTTATTTGATTGGTCAGATGGATTCTTCATTCTTAAATACTGTCTATAACATCTCTTGTACAACATAAAAAAAACACATGTCTGTTTCCTATAAAATTCCACTTTGTAAACTATCAGAGGAACAAATCTGCCTGGAGTAGTATTTTGCAGTGGAACCAAAGGCAGCCAAGAAAGTGTTTAATTAGGAAACTTATATCTCTGTCAGTATCCTCAGGAGGCCTGGTGGGTATCCAGTCCACAGAGGAACTTTCCCTGCAGATACCCTTGCCAGAAAGAAAGGTAGGTTCTGGAGTCAGGTCAGGAAGTTTAGAACATGCTTAACTCAGATAATCAGCTGATACCAGATATAGGGCAAAATTAGGCATTTCCACAATATTCAAATATCTTTATTTTTACCCAATCTTCCTAAACAGTACTTGGATAAAGCCTTAAAATGAACTCTCAGCACTATGTCAGTAATTGATATTAGTTGCATTAATTTAAGTACATTTGTCCCATAAGCTATGAAAATAAAGCAGTGGAATAGGGCACCCCTAGAATTATTCTGATCTACAGAAATCACTTTATAAACCCATCACATTCCCTTTAATACCATGCATATACCCTTGAATAATAACCACAAAGTACAAAGAAAAGTAATGAAATACTCTTGAAATCCTAACCATTATGAAAAATAATGGTTCCCTCTTAAAAATATCTAGGTAGTATAATAAAACATTACTATTTTAAATGTTACAGTCTTCATCAAATTTATGTGAATTTCTTTATAAAGGAGTTTAAAAGTTCAGCTGACATTGTTTACCGACTTTTCTTTAAGGAATAAACTTGAACATAAAATAGATAAAACTTAGTAAATTTATCCCACTGATAAAACATCATAAAGAATAATCCAGCATAACTTTGAGTATTCTTCCTTTGAAGATACATAACATCAGTTAGATATTAATTTTACCAGTATCCAAGAATTGGTTATAAGTTGGGTCTGAGATTCTAACATTATAAAACCACTTTTCAAATTCTATAACTTCAGAAAAATGAAGTAATAGAAAGTGTCTTTCCTAATTGTGTGAAGCCATGCCTTTCCATTTAATAGGAAATAGTCATATCTCTGGCTGAGTCCACCTACACTTAAAGCGATTATGCACTTCAATTCTTTCCTCTCATTTTATCAAAACAAAAAATATTTATTGCCTGATAGTCAATTGCCAAAAACATTTTGCTTGAGCAATATATCACTACAAAACTTTCAAGTATGAACTTCAACCCATATTTCTATTCTTTATTCATTGGTGCTATGCTCTATTTTTTTTAAGATTTATTTATTTATGCTTATAAGAGCTGGGGTACAGGCCAGAGATGTGGGGGTAGGGGGTGAGAGGATCCACCAGAGGCAGAGAGGGGAACAGAACAGGCAGGCTGACTGAAATACACTGCTGAGGGGAGCAGTGGGCAAGACAGGAGAGGTCTGCTGCACCATGTGGGTCACTTCCCTGGGCGGGGATCAACCTCCTGCTGCAGAGGCTGCGGATTGCTTCCGTGGCGTGGTGCTTAACCCCTTGCACCACCAGGGATGCCCTATATGCTATTTTAACATATTTTTCCTTCTTCTTCCAGGCTGATGCAGTTTCATTTGAAGAAATAAAGAAGTATATTAATCAGGAGGTTCTAAGGATTTTCGAAGGTTAGATTTCCTTAACAAACATTTCTGAATTTTTACTCATTTCCCCTCCTCCATTTAATGTGGGAAATCACTTCAGCCACATTCTCAAAACATGGCTGTTCAACAGCTTTACCAGTCAGTCCGCTTCATAATGGAGTAGCTCTGTTTGATAGGAAATTCTTTCTGACAGTAAGTTAAATTTTCCTCCCTATAACTTCCTCTCACTATTCCTGATCTCGCCCATGTACAGGTAAAGTAGCTCCCTTATTCACATGTCAGCCCTGTGAGTATTTCTCAGTCCCTTAGTTTTCAAGCTGCTCCTCAACTTCCTCTTTCACGGTGTATTAAATGTATCCAGCCCCTGATCATCACCCTTGAGAAATGCTTGAATGTAAATCACCTTCATTCACTCAGGAGTGTTTTGACCTGGGCAGAGCACAGAGTCTTTTGATTTAGACCAAAGACAACAAACTATAGCCCAGCAGTCCAACCTCCACCTGTGCTTATATGGTCCTCAAGCTAAGAATATCTTTTTTTTTTGTTTTTTTGAGGGTTTTTTTTGGGGGGGGTGGGGGCAGTGGGGGACATTAGAGAGGGATGGTTAAACACTTTCTAATTTTTTTTTGAAACCTACAGAATATTTTATGACATTTGAAAATGATTTGAAATTCAAATCTGTGTCCATAAATATAGTGTTATTGGAGCACAGTCTCACTCCTTTATGCATTTTCTCTGACTGCTTTCTTGCTCAGCAGCAGACTTGAGTAGCAGTGACAGGGACCATATAGCAGGTAAAACCTTAAATATTTGCTATAAGCTCCTTACCTGGGGAAGTTTTCTGATCCCTGATATAGACACCTCAATAACGCGGCCCAAGATAGCGTTCTTTAAAACAATCATCCATACCACAGTGTTGATTGATTTTGAGTTTTCAATTAACCAACAATTCTGGGTCTTCCTTATACAAACCTTTTAGAAATTAAGTATTCCTCATTATGCACAGTGTCCATTTTAAAAATCTAAGTGATTTTTTTCTTATTAAATTTTAAGTGATTCTTGTTCTTACATTGTCCAGCTGGAAGATATCTATATCATTGTAGGGCAATTTGGCTGACCCTCAGAATTTTGTGTCATCTCTAAATTTTATAAAAAGTCATCATTCGAATTGACAGAAATTTTTAATAAAAAATAGTTAAGAATCAAGGAGTAGACCTTTCTAAATGCCATTGCATTTCTCCTGCCCACTCAAATCATCTGTCAGTCTGTTGTTTTATGAGCACTGCATCACAGAGCTGCCCTAAAATCACTCTGTGTTTCTTTTCCACTCACAAGGATATCACATGATTTTTATCAAATGATCTGCTAAAAATCAGAATCATTCCCCTCAATTTTGACCTTAATAAAGTGCAAATTATTTGTCTCTAGGAAATAAATCCACATCTTTTCTCGTGGTTCCTGCTTCCTTTGCTAAGGGAGCATCCTTAGGTCACAAATACATTCATGAATTTTGCAAGAAATAAGATTACAAGATGCTCCAAGTTCATCTTTTTTTTTTAAGATTTATTTATTTATTTATACAAGCACTAGGTACAGTCAGAATGCGGGAGGGTGAGAGGATTCACCAGAGCCAGAGCGGGGAGCAGAGCAGGCAGACTGAAGTACACTGCTGAGGGGAGCAGCGGGTGGCAGGAGAGGTCTGCGCCCCATGTGGGACCCTCCCCGGTGGCCGGGGATTGAGGGTGCTGGCGACTGGGGATTAAACTGGAGCTACAAAGGCTGCGAGTAGCTTCGCAGCCCAGCACTCAACCGCTGCGCCACCAGGGGAGGCCAGCTCCAAGTTCATCTTAAGTCTTTCTATTGCAAACATGGAATTAACTGCTCTCCAAGAAGCTCTGATTGTTTTAAGCATTCATTGCTATTAGAGACTAAAATCTCAGTGCTTGAGTGCACATTAACTTACTTTACATGCACACTTGAGATAGAGCGGAACACTGGAACTTTTATCTGCTCCAGAGACACAATAGGAAAAAATGGTTTTTAAAGGTCATGAACTTGTAGTGTTGATTTCAATTTCCCTCATCTCTACTAAATATCTTTACCTTGCTCTGACATGATAATTTATTATTATAGTTATTCACTTTTTTTGGGGGGGGGATGTCTACCAGTTTTTCTCTTGTAATTTTAATATTGTCCTTATATTTAGAAATCTTTTCTTTTTGAATTATGCATCATTGAATATGCTCCATCATTGAATATGCTCCTCATATTGAATATGTTTACATCCCAAACATCACCCCTCAACAAGCAACCCTCAAGCATCACCTGTCTGAAAAAGAGAAGGACATTCCAAGCTTTCCAGGCAAACACTGAGAAATATAACATCACCAGAGCAGCTAAGTCGCAGGAGTCAATGCAAAGTGAAAATATAGGTGACATTGTTCAAAAAATATTAAGAATTACAAGCAGCCACAGCAGAGGATTATACTTTGTGAGTGTGGAGCCCAGCGTGACTGCACAGGTAGCATGTCTGTAGAGCAGAGCCTGGACATTCCTAAGGTCTCAGGTGGTGGCCATGCCTTTAGTAGACCATGATTTTGAAAAGGAAAATACCAGCAAATTCACCTTTTTGAATTTGTTTTAGCTCAATTTCCTTGGGGTCAGGGTCCGCGAGTTCATGTGTTCCATGTCATTATGTTTTACCACAGGCAGCTTTAGTGTCAAAGTTCAAGTTCTTAAACTCTAGATGAAAACATGTCAAATAGCTTAGTATCTTGTCAGACTTTATATAGGCAGGTTAGGAATGTCAGAAAATATACACAAGCACTAGCAGAAATATGTATTATGTTGAGATAGGGGAGGCCTTCATTTTGCAAGTCCATTCTCTGCTTACTCCCACGAAGGACTGTCAGCCCCTGAGGAGGGAAATCTGGGCAATTGATTCATTTTCCGTTGGGCTGAAGCAGGCTCACCTGGTTTGCACTTTATTGGCACGTCCTCCTCTAACTCTGGGAGTGTCCTTCTGCCTTTCTGGCCCCCCTTTCTCTCTCACAGTCACACCCTGCATGGTGTGAAGCTAAGGGGTGGGCATTCTTCCCCATGTCTCTTCTCGCTTCACCCCCATCTCTCCTCCAATTTCTCTCAGACTCCTCCGGCCTGGTTAGGTCCAAGTAAGTGGCCGCTGCTCCCTCAGAAGCCACAGGTGTCTTGGCCTCTCGACAATATTCTCAAGTGGCCCAAAAGGAAAGCATTTCCTGAGACTGGATTCTGAGAAACCCACCCCCGCCCCCGCCAGTGTGATGCCCATTTCCTTTTATCACTGTTAGCATTAGTGCAGCAAAACTGTCTTCTCCCAAATAAAACTGTATACCTAAAACCCAGAATTTAGTTATTTAGCACTTTAGTTAATGTGTTCCAAGATTATTCCAATTCAGCTCATTTAATTTTCCTCTTAGAAGCTACCTTTTCTATGATTTCTGAATACCATTTACAAAAAAAGAAAAACTCCACTTTCATAAACCATTGAGCTCCCAGGTCACAAGTCTCCTTTTCAGAATGCTTTCTATATAAATTCAAAGAATAATTTTCAGATGTTAAGACAATTTTAGTTAAGTGCTGCAGTTAAGCAACATCCACCGGCCTCTTTTTTTCTCAGCCCTTGCACAAGAACTGTGTCAATGACAGCTAATGCTTATCCCTGCTCCACTTCCCCCTGCACATCTACAGCTTCATATGATTCTCTGATTAGCAAGTCACACACTGTCAGTATGCAAAGAAGGGAATCCCCCACTTTTTCATACTAGGTATCCAGAAATAAGGCTCTGGTAAAATTCTAGAGCAGGACACAAAAATTGGGTTCTCCTCATGGAGCTTTTCAGCTCCCTTTAGGGATTTCCAAGTGACCAGCTAAGACAAGTACCTCAGACCTCAGAGGGTGGGCTGTTCCCTAAATCATCAAGCCCTTCTTCAGCATACTGATGCCCATCCCAGCCTAGCCATGAGAGAGAAATAGATTTTTCTACCAATCCCAACTTTGAGTTGCTGGTGGATCACAATGCATAAACATACACCCAATTTAAGGTTAGATGAAATTCCCAGTATGATTAACCAACAAGTCAAATCCTTTTGAAAGCCAGGTGGCCACAGAGAGTGGCGACAGCAGCGCTGCGCTTCAGTTTAGCTTCCTTTGGCTTTATGAGGGCTTTGCAGATGACCATAATGTGCCCACACAAATTAGGGTATAACTCTTGCTATGATATCACCTTATTTTACTTAGGGATTTAGATCATCATCCTGGAACAATTTTGCAGCCTATGCAAGAATGTGGAGAAACATCTGGCATCTCTTAAATATCGCAAGAACTTCCCTTGGTTTTTGAGACAATCTGGGATTCAATAGGCCATTCCTTAAACTGTTGGAGAAAAGGAAGATTAGAAAAAAAATAAATAAATAAATAAATAAATAAGACAAATAAATAAATAAATATTTAAAAAAAAAAAAAAGAAAAGGAGGATTAGGACTAAGTGTCCCTGAATTATATTTCTGCTGCCAGATTTCCAGTATTAGGGAAAAACTCTTTACTGTATTTCTCTTTTTTTAATACATATGTTTCATATATATATTGTAGTGAAGGCAGTCAGGTAGCAGGGCCGGGGGGCCAAGGGGCAGGGAGGTTGGCAGGCCTCCAAGCCCCAAATGAATCTGTAAGCTCTCTTTTGGGCTCTCTCTGGCATTGTCTTATCATCTCTTCCTCTCGCAGGTATTAGTGTGTGCATGTGTATACATATTTGTATGGAAATATACGTATTGGCAGTATAAATATAGTTTAAAAAGTATTTTCCACCACATAGTTTCTATTTCTTCTAATTTGCTCCTGTTTCTTTTTTGGGGGGTCTCTAATTTAGCTTCTAGGAATTTTTCAGTGCCAGTTGTCTGTTCATATACAAAACAGTGGGTCCTAAAAAAGTGAAAATTGTGAGGGAGTGGTGCCAACCAGGACCTTCACTGTAGGGGAGTCTAGTTGGGTTTTATAACTGAGGGACTCTCAAGGTCAGTGCTTTAAAATCTTTCCTTTTATTTGCATCAGACTCCCCAAAGGAAAACGCTTCCATTTCCTGTGTGGTTGCCAGTATTTGGGAAGTGAAGTAGGAGAATATGACTAGGCTTCAGCACAGAGCACGCAAATGCTCGTTTAATTTCCTTGTTTTCTATGGGAAAACCCCGGTCTCAATGGAATCACATCCTCAGTAGAGACAACCTTTTTACCCTTTTTGCATAATCAACCCTCAGTCTTTTGCTAGGATGGGGGGCAAGGAAGGGGCAACTACAACTGTATAGAGCAGAGGACAGTCTTTTCTAAACCAACTTTCAACCAGTTCTCCTTATTTTAGTGTCCCTCTTCCCCCCACTTCCAGATGTGACTTGTACTGCTGCTACTTCCTGAGGCTGTTAAGGATTTTGTGGTTTAAAACTAGTTGTTTCTCAACTTCTAGTGTAAAGATTTGACTTCCTTGAGTCTGCTAAGTCATTTGTCACTCAGCTATCTAGTTCTCAGCTTCCAATGTTTCTGTCATTTTATCTCTTTGATACTCTTAACTCCACTTTTGTAGTTTTATGCCTTTAAAAATATCTCATTATTGACTTACTGCAGGGGAGGAGGAGGGAGAGGGATGAGAGGGAGGGAGGGAGGAGCACAGGGGACTGTGGTGATGGTGCACGGGTGCCTTGGGGAAGGAAATTCTATGGGGACTCCACCTGAGGGGGTGGGGGGAAGCAAATATTGTCTAAAAAATTTTAAAAAATGATAAATTTTAAAATAAAAACTAAATAAATAAATAAAATTTAAAAATAAAAAAAATAAAAATATCTCATTATTGGTTTTGCAGGGATCCAGGAAAGAGTTAAAGCAGATTCATCTGGCCAATCCAATCCACCATCTTTACTGATAATAGCATTTCAAAGCAATATGCTTACAAAGGTGGCAAAGGATTGGGCCAGAAATAAATGTAGCAATAACAACCTGGTCATGGTGAGCCACAAAATAAATATGAATCCACCAAATGATGATTTTGAATTAAAAGTTAACATAAAAGTAAAAAAATTATTAAGACATGAAGGAAATTGTTCTTCCAGTATTTTTGCCCCTTAGGAGACAACTGCAGCTAATGTTGATGTCAAAATTTAAGAGATTTATAGGAAAGTCCTGGAAGATGGAACCAAAAAGTGATTTACAAAACAGATTACCAAGCCTATGAGTAAAAGGATAACAATATTATAAAGTCTATGTCTGATTTCCCAAGGGAAATATTCACTAACCAACACATACTTTCTGTGTTTCCATATGGGGTAACAAAAGATAATAAGTTGAAGTTGTAGCTAAAAAACAGTGAAATATCTGATTGGACAACAGGCAAAAAGGATGAATTTCTTTCTCTGAAAGTATTTACAAATTCTAACGTGAAACAGAAGGTAGAAATAGGCCAGATGACATTTGAATGTCCTTTCCTTCTCCATATAATGTAGTTTATCATCACATTAATATTAATGTCGGCATTTTATTAATGAGCCCAGTTCTCCAAGGAAGCCGAGCTATTGGTCTCATTTGTTAGGATGACTGCTGTGAGTTTGCCTTGGCAGATAGAATATGTGTGCTTGGTTTATGCAGCTCCTATCCGAACTCTTCAATTTCCTGCCTCATTAGAAAGCATGACCAAAACAGTTTAATTGACAAAGATCCCTGGAAACAGAAGAAAGGTAATTAAGAATATAGGTCTTTACAGTTTATTTAGAGGCTCAGGAACATATTATTTTAAATTATAGATTACTAGAGCAGGGTTGAAGTGATTATCCTAGAAGAAGTGATTATCCTAGAAGTAGTGATTATCCTTATGCTAAATGACTATTTCTGAGTATATCTTAAAGCTAGATAATTTATGGCTAGAAGTAATTATTGAAATAATTTTCTGTTTTGTTAAAATAGTTTTAGAACACCCAAAGCAAGTTACTTGTAAATTCAATTCATACATCAAAGAGTAAAAATTAGTGTGTGAATATTGGTATTTACACATTGAAGGTATTCAAAAAAGTCTCAAGTTGAGAAAAATTGTACTGTTTATATATATATATATATCTTTTATGCACAAAATACAAATACACACCTACTATTTTAAAACACATGTTTTATTAAAAGCCAACTAAAAATTGGTCTCATTCAGGGGATATTTACTCTTTATCAAAAAAATCATAAAACACATGTATGTGTTTAAGCAAATATACCTTTAAAGCTCAACTAAATTTACTAAACCAAATGATGAGAAAACTATGGCCTTGCTTTTTCTAACTGGAAGCTATAGTTTCTAGGATGTTGCTGTCATTTGGTCCTTATATGCAAAGTAAACACTGAATTGACTAGTAATAACATTTCTGCAAGATTTATCTGCACCGAACCCATCCTGAATTTTTTATATTACTCATTTCTTATGCAGTAAATATGTCCTTGAAAAGTTTTGTCAGTTACTTTTCAAAATGAAATTATTTGAATTTTCTTTTTGGGAAATATGTGAAAAGAAAAAGAAATGATGTGGTTAGATTTTTTTTTTGTCATGGCAAGGATATGTACTTCAGTTTTCTATTTTAAATTTAGTTATGCATAGATTATATTTGTTAAATATGACATATATAGAATATAAACAACCCAAGCAAATTTGCATAAAGAATCCAATGATAGGTTGTAATCTCTAGAGTAGTAAAACATTGACTATGCTTTTGAGGTCAGATATAACTGAACAATGACCTATGTGGTATCAATGACCAAGAATTCAATAATCCATCTTCCTGAAGTGATAATTCAAAAAAGTAATGTTTGATAATTCAAAAAAGTAAGTGATAATTCAAAAAAGATGGAAAGTTTTACCATTATTTAACAGATTTCCAATAATAAAATAAAACTTACCAGGAGATAATCTTTATAGTGGATGAAGCTTATATGCACCTGGATAATAATTCTTATTGAAAACTGATTCCTGAGTAAGAGCAGTTAGTGCAGAAAGTATAAAATGCCCATAGAGGGCGCTACTTACAGAGACTGTTTGATTCAGTTAATAATATGACTTGTTTAGGAATTTGTTTTAGGATAAAAATTCTTATTTTTTTTTAACTCCTCATTTGAGGCATGGGGAGGGGAGGGATATGGTTAAGGATGGGTGGGGGGAGGTGGACTATAGTAAAGGATTGTGGGTGCTTTGATGGTGGGAGTTCTATAGTGACCACACCTCAGGGGAGAAATCCTACACTGTCAAAATGCTAATAGTGTTGATTTATTGGTCAATAAAAAAAGGGGAGAATAACCATAAAATTCCTCTTTATCAGATCCTTTAAATCTCACAAGTTACTAAGACACCAATGTTGTATAACTCAGCTTCATCCAAAAGTGTTGTTGGCTCATGAATAAGTGTCTGAGTACTTGCCACTATGCCACCAGTGAAGCCTCTCTTGGCCTAATGACTGAGCTCACCTGAGGAAGCACCTTTAATCAGCATCACTTTCTTCCCTGGATACTTTCCTCTGGACCCAGAGGAACAGTGTTAGGCTCCAGGAGTTTTGGTGAATGAACAAAAGGGTGCATGGCAATGATAATTTTCTTTGAGAACAATTCTTAAAGGCTTCTTCTAGAGTGAACCATCTGAGAGAACCTTTTATGACTTAGCTTCTCTAGTTGCGTACTGACAATTCTGTACCTTTTTTCTAATCATTGGAAATGAAAAGTAAGTCCAGCCCACACAGATGAATGGGGGAATAAAGTTTTGCCTTTGAAAGGGTGTATCAAAGAATTTGTGAACATATTTCAAATTACCACACATACATTCACAGCATTGCTGGAAAATGGCTTCAATTTATTACTAAAGACATTTTTAAAACCATATTTTTTAACATGAACATAAATTCTCTCCAGAAGTCATTACCAGAGGTTAGTTAGATTCCAGGTTAGTGTTCTCTCCACTAGACTTGCTCCATCTCTGAAGCATTGCAGATTCTCAGCCTCTCCGATAGACACGGGTAGTGAGCATCTATAATCAGTTTTGTGCAATCCATTTTAACTGACCAGTCAAAAAACTCTCTTAGTAGTCAGACCAATTCGTAGATACAATGTGCTTAAATTGAAAACCAATTAGTTTTTTGGTTGTTGAATTTCAGATTAAAAAAATGTTTTACATTAAAAAAATTTCCATAACATCATGCATTATTTTTCCTTTCATACATGAAGAGAGGATGGCTGTGTTCCTATCACAGCTCAAGCTACCAGCAGCTATGTTGGCAGCACAAGCTCATGGGAGGCCTGGTCCACCAGGAAAGGATGGATTACCTGGCCCCCCAGGAGACCCTGGACCCCAAGGTAAGTCTTCAAGTACAGCTTTTGCTTACTGGTTTTCTAACTCAGTATTCAGAGTATGCTAATCACAGTAAACAAAGTATGTGTGTGTACATATGCACACACAGAGATATCTATTATGCAATATATATGTAATACTAGGAAAATATGTATGTATCCTAAGAAGCAAGAGACTTGTATAAGGCAAAGTGGAAATGGATGTGGGACTATTAGAAGTATGTCATCCAAGTTGAAACGGAAGTACTTCTGCCTCCAAGATTCTGATAATGGTTACACCCTTTTGGAGTCCTCTTTCAACCCTCTCCTCTTTTACAGTGAGACTGGAGGCCATTGTGATTCTGATGCTGTCACCTGGCTTGCATGTTTCCTCCTGGGAGTAGCTGTTGACATCTTTTTAAAATTGCTGTTGGCTGAATTCTTTTCTGAACCCAGCACAATTGAATTTGAGAAGGAATTGGAAAGCATTTCCAGACAGTTTTAGATTTTAACTGTCCTATGTGTTTCTGATTATTGCCTCCTGCTGTGCACAGACAGGAGAACTTTCCTTAGTGATCTTTGCCACCTCCAGTCTGCAGCATGGGCCTGATCTCTGGTGCTGCCAGGGATGAATAAGAATATGCGCAGTAAGATTAAAGATAAATAAAAATATCGGATGGTTTCATTTATAGGTGAAATATAGGGGAACCAAATAAGACATCAGTGTAAAAAAATAATAACAGTACAAAACACAACAAAGCAAAAACAATTATAAACCAGAGACATCCTGCAGGGGAGGAGGAGGGAGAGGCATCAGAGAGAAGGAGGGAGGAGCACAGGGGACTGAGGTGATGGTGCACTGGTGCATTGGTGAAAGAATCTCTGTGGGAACTACACCTGGGGGTGGAGGAAGCAAATATTGTTAAAAATGAACAATGATTAAAAAAAAATTTAAAAAGATTAAAGAAGCCCCAGGAAGCACGACCTAGCAGGGGCCCCACATGTAAATGAGAAAGGTGAATTCTCCTAACAGACCTTATCCTCTTGGGTAAGTTTTATGAGAAAGAAAGAAACTTTTTCCAAACACAGATGATTCTCCACCTCTGAGAAAAACCTGAAGGACAAATGCTACATATGCAGCCATTCCGTGTGCCCTCCGTCAGCTTTGACAATATTAGGAATAGTTATTCTTATTTTTGAACTTTTAAACTTTGCCCATTATTGGTTTAAAATTAAGGGAAATTTCTGAATTTGTAAGTCAGTGGCCCAGAGGGTAGTTCATGTTACTGATAAAGATTTGATCTTTCAAATTTTTTGGCAATAAGGCCCTTGGAAACAGGCATCTGTGTGTCATAATGACAGAAACACACTCCAATCAATTAGTGGGCCAAGACCCAAGAGGCCGAATAACTTATCAGGCATGAGGCAGGACCCACTTGAAGAATTATCCCTCCCAAAATGCCAGTAACACTCTTTTTTTCTGGTCTCATTTGTTCACTATGTATAGAGATGCACAGATTTATTACTTCAAAAGTAAATCCCTGGAGTTGAAATATAAATCTCCCTGCTGGAAATAAAATCAACCACTTGAAAATCTGCAAGAACCAGAATTCTTCACTGATCACCACCACTAGATGGTTTAGATGAGGACACGCCTGATGTTTTATTTTTGATTTCCTACATGAGCTGCAGTGATATTAGATTGAAATCCTGCATGCTTACAATCCATGAAAGTACATGTTTGTTTGCAGATAGGCCAGTCTTTTATTTAGCCTAACATACCAGAGCAAAAAGCTTAATCCTAGGAATTAAAAAGCTGTTATTGACATTATTAGCATTCCTGTCTAAAAATATTGTGGTAAAGTAATTATTAAATCAGAGCCTATGGCTCTATGGAAACCTTCATAAGGAATGAGCTAGGATCTTAGGAAATGTACGGGTAGAAAATTCCTGCGTGCTTATGCAGTTCAACAGCTTCATCTATTAGTAGTAGATAGTTGTTCACCTAATGAACTAATAGATTAATACTAATAAATTATTACATCTGACAAGAGATATGTAAATATTAGCCTGTTATAAAAATATACAAATTCCAGGATTTTGTTTGTAACACCATATGCATTGAAATCCATGTAGAATATTTTTGTGCTATATTAAAATATTAGAACTGAATTTAAATATGCAAGTGTCTGGAGATGTGTTCTTCATTTGGAATTGTGTTACAGACTTGTTAATCCTCTTATTTATAAAAAATTCATATTCCATTTGTCATTTTTCTTCCTCATTTTTTTGAGCCTATGATTTTAAGCACTTACTGAGCTATCTTGAGGGTCAGTGTTACAATCCTTCTATAATAGTGGGACTTGAGTTCAAGTGTCAAATATACTTCATGTAATGAATGTTATTTTAGTACAGAAAAGTTTAAGTAATGGACTTTGAAGGGTGCTTTCAAATGACCTTAAGTACAAACATTTCCAGTTCACATACATTAAATGAAAGTCATTGTATATGAAAGAAATCTTGGTAATGTTTTTGAGCCTAGATCAACTTAACATGTGTTATGTTCAAGTCACTATTCCCTGTAGGATCTAGGATGACATTGAGTATATGCAACATAATTTTCAGATAAAAATGTGTAATGACTTCTTGCTAGATGTATTTCCAACATGCACCTCAAAATATTCCTTGAATATACATCCTTCTTTTCTCACTACTTTCACATTAATGGTCAGAACTTATCTCCAAAGCCAAGAAATAAGTGGTGATTAGATTGCTAGTTATTTAGATAGTAATGTGTACACTGTGTGATCAAGTCAAAACTGAGAACAATAGTCTGAAGACTAATGCCAACATGCAAGCCAAGCAATACGTCTTACATACTGCTCATAGACAACATTCAATTTTCTTCTCCTATTATGCTGTGCTGTAGTAACTCATCTAAATAAAAAGGCACAATAAAGTTTAGGCCTACTGTTTCCTACTGAGATCCTCTCCTACTTATTATCCTTGCTGTGTGTTTACATGATTCTGCCACTGGCAGCAATCTTTAAGCAAAACTATTTGCAATCATTGTGGAGCTTCCATAGTTATAGAACTTTTCCTTCAAGTGAAATCTTATGTGAATGCCAATATGTAAAATGCAGATAAAGATGTTCTATACTTTTTAAAAAGCAGGGATAAGGGTCTGCATAGACACAAATTGCTCTCCGCCCTCTAGTGGTGTTGACAACAAGCATAGTCAAGAATAACAATGAACTGATCTTAAAGTGTACAGCTCTTGGACCTAACTCATTTTGATTAAAGCATCTTATGTTAATGAAGTGAGTTAGAAGGAGTCATCAATTGCCTTTTGTTTTCTAGCACTGCTGAATCTCCTGGTACTTTGGAGTTATGAACTGCCATGTTGAAACGGGGGGTTAACTTTATTTAGGAAGAATATAATGTTGTGATAGTAATTTGAGCAAAGATTTGATTGTCCTCCTCTGTCTCCTGCTGAGATGGGTGGATTTCTGTATATTCAAATTCTTACTATCATTATAAAACTCATGAGTTTCTGTTTCTTTCATTCCCTTTTTTTTAAAGATTTATTTATTTATTTATTTATTGGTGTATATATATATATAAATATTTTTTAAGATTTATTTGTTTATTTATACAAGCACTGGGTACAGTCAGAAGCGTGGGAGGGTGAGAGAATTCACCAGAGCCAGAGTGGGGAACAGAACAGGCAGACTGACGAAGTACACTGCTGAGGGGAGCAGCGGATGGCAGGAGAGGTCTGTGCACCATATGGGACCCTTGACAGCGGCCGGGGATCGAACCGGCGCTGCAGAGGTTATGGGCAGCTTTGCAACCCAGTGCTCAAACGCTGCGCAACCAGGGAGGCCCTAAAGATTTATTTATTTTTGCATTTAAGAACTGGGGTGTAGGGGGGTGAGAGGATTTTTGCATTTTTGCATTTAAGAACTAGAGGTGCAGGGGGGTGAGAGGATTCACCGGAGACAGAGTGGGGAGCAGAACAGGCAGACTGACTGAAATACACTGTTGAGGGGAGCAGTGGGCAAGAAAGGAGAGGTCTGATGCGCCATGTGGGTAGCTCCCTGGTCAGCTGGGGATTGAACTCGTGCTGCAGTAGCTGTGTGAATTAACCCCTTACACCACCAGGGAGGCCCTCATTCCCTTTAAATCTTGCAATAAGGTCCAAATTCTTGTCATATTGCCTGTTTTTACATAAGCAGAATTCCTTCAGTATACTTCTTATATTTAGGCTATACCTAGTCTCCAGACAGAATTGCTATGGAAGAGAGCTCACACACCTGTCATAGCTATTTGACAGAAGAGAAGAGTGATTAATTTTAAGCATTAAATAACCCTTTTGAAGGCCCAAAATCTCATTATCAAGAGTTTGGCTAATGGGGATTCTTTATAGTAGTTGCATATTTCTAAGATCCTCATTGCCTGTCATATTTAATCTGTTTGATATTTAAGTTTAATATGTGGTTATGGCAAAACAGAATGCTAATGTACTATTCATGTTAAATGAAGGAATTCCATAAACATCATAGACCAAGAAACTGATTCATTCCTGTTCTCTTTTCCATAGAACAATCTTACTTGTTTCCCTCATTTTTAATTTCTCCCTTAGGTTATCGAGGACAGAAAGGAGAAAGAGGAGAACCAGGAATTGGGCTTCCAGGGAGTCCAGGGCTTCCAGGGACTTCAGGTAATAATGATACTATCTCACAACACAAGCCTCTGCCAACAGGAACTAGTTCTCTTCTATGGCCCTTATACCTGCTGCAGCTGAACCTAAATGATTCGTGTTAGTTGGAAGAAGGGAGGAAGGGCCATATGTGGTCTTTATTCTGATGGATCATTTATTTTATCAGCTCCAGGTTTGCCAGGCTCACCAGGTCCCCAGGGCCCCCCAGGACCTAGTGGAAGATGTAACCCAGAAGATTGCCTCTATCCTGTGTCTCATGCCCATCAACGGACAGGTGGGAAATGAACACCCCTGAGGAAGACCTGGGTCCTGGTGATGTCTCCTTGCCACTGGAGCTATCTTAATATTGTTAAACCCTCATCATATGTGGGCTGCTTTTTCTTTCTTTCTTTCTTTTTATGGTTTAGGCCAACCTTAAAAGCCACAATTTGAATCCTAGTGCTATCATAATTGTGATGTCAGCATTTTTAGAATTTTTCCAAATTCATTCCATATGTTTTGCTTCACCATTACAATGATTTTTATTCAGGGTTTTGTATGAAATATATAAGCAAATCTTACCATTAGTTCTTCTTCCAGAGGAAATTACATCCTATAATTGAGTACTTATGGTGATATACATTTTGCAGTCTCATCAAATTGTATTTCTCCTTTAATTTCTGAATTTTAAAGTTTCAGGCTTATCTTGACATTTTCTTAGTGTTTTAATTTACTATCATTACTAAAAATTTCATCAGTTTTTTGATATCATACATTGCTCCTGCTGAATATTTTTGACTACTTTTTATAGCTGAAGAATTCTTATACCATTCTGCATCCAATCTTCTTATGCAGAGAAATAGATAGGCAATAAGAACTTCACATTATAACTTATATTTTGGGAAAAACAAAACCAGGAGACTATTTTATCAGGAAACTCAAAACCCACCATGGCCAAGTACTTAAATGCTTTTGTTAATTCTGTTTAATGAGCTCAATTCAGAGCAATCACCTAGCATGAATATGTACTGCATGAAAAGAGAGGAACAAGGAATTCTGCAAAAAACCTAACACTGAGTTTCTCAGCTGGGAAACAAAAGCTGCTTTTCCTAAGGGTGCTGGGCAGTGAAGGCACCAGGCTGTCTTTGGCGCTCTCAAAGCATCAATGGCCTAACAAGGTCTTAGGGCCTCTGTACAATTAGCCTTCTGGCTTCATCATGCTCAGACTTGAAGACAAGAACCAACCATCAGAGCAAAGTACTGGTTTTGTAGCCAATGGAAAAGACACCCCCTGCCCTTGAAGAGAAATATGTAGTGTCATCAGACACATAGCCACAAGGTGAAATCCAAAAGGTCTTACCGAGAATGACTCTGCAGAAGCTGCAGCAAGAGCTGCACAGGATAGCCAGGGGGCCGAATATGCAACCAACCAGCTCTCATACCAGAGCTAACTCTAACTTCTGGGGAAACAACCGGGCACTGCAGACACCATGTCCTTCGACAAGAAACAAAAGTTATAGCGATCGAAATTACTCTGTGGTATTTTATGGCCTAGCTCTCCATTATTTTGCGAAACTATTGGTTGAAAACAATTGATTTGCTACCACATGGGGTATGAAAATGTTGCTGAAATCTAAGTAGTGTGTTCCACCAATGCTGAGAGATGCCACCAGTGACCTTGGAGCAGTGCAGAGTCCAGTTGGGCTAGGGCAGGCTAGGGTGATTGCTTTTATCTGTTAATTAAAAAATGAGTTTAGAAAGAAGCCTGCTGAAATTGGGGAAAGCTGTGAACAGAGATGTGTTAGGAATGTGCCTAAGGGAAGGCAGGCTTCGTTCCAATGCACCCATGGTTTGAACTGGTTTTCATTATAGATGAATGAGCTGCTGGTCAGGTACTGTCTACATGGCTGTGCATACATCCAACCTTTTAAATATTTATATTGAATTGTGCTGTATATTTCAATTCCACATTTATTTATTTTATTTTCCAATGTTATTTTATTTATTTCACGTGTTTTTAACTTTAAATTGATGTTTTCTTTTTTCTTTCTTGTGCAATACCTATGATGGTGCTGTGTTGTAGACTTACACAAATGCATATACATATGCATTTTCTTAGTAAAATGATAATTTATCCAAAAAATGTACATATATCTAAAATCTGGTGCTATGTGTATATTTTGAGTTTTTAATTGTGGAACTTTAATTTGTTGACTTTTTGGAAATTCTGCCATTCATCTGACACTCATTAATTTACTTGAATTTGTCATAAAGCTAAACAGTTTATGTTTTCAAAGACATTTTTTCATATTAAGAGACTATCATTGTTCCATATTTGCTAATCCAGAAGTATTTATTTTAGCATTTTAATGTTTTCATGAACTTTTTTTGTTGATGGTGATCAAATGTATTCTCTTTATTCTCTTTGAGTCAGTCCTTTCATGACCTAAAAGGCTCAATTCATTTTCTTTTTTATAAATTCTGCTCATTTTAATTCCACAGGATATATTATGCATCCTTTCTTACTGTTTGTTTAGGAACCTTTCTTTTTCTAAATTCCATTTGCATTGGGTTGGTTTATTATTATTTCAAGAATCTTCATCTATTCAGATGACTTGAGGAGGGAAGAGGGGAAATATAATGTTGTATGATGCGTATTACAAAGTCAAGCTATCACATGGTTCAAGCTTATTTTCTATAACTGAAACATATGACTAAATCTGCCATCAGCAAAACTAGAGTAATGGCACCGTGTCCACAAGGAACAAGCCTCTCACCCTACTGTGCTATTTACCTTCCAGCACAGTTCCTGCCTCACTGTACACACGATAGACAACAAAGAACAACCAAAAAGATTGGTTTCATCTAATACAACACCAATTAAAGTGGAGACTTGGCAGTTGCCCAATTCCCTCAGTAAAAAGGGAGTGGGTAATTAAGGCCTCAAAGTAGGCTGGGAAATACGCTCTTAGATAAGTTGGTGGTTACCAACTCTCTTATATCATTTGATTCCATTCCAAAACATTTGTTTACTTCCACATAGATGTCAGTAATGTTCACAGCTGGAAAAAATTATCAAATTTCCTGAATTATCTCTTGTTTGGACTCCAGAAAACATAAATGTTTAAATGCAAAATAATTATAGAGCATGATGATAATTGATCATTAAAACTATGTTTGCCCAATGTAGGTAGGTTTGAATACCAGATCAATTAACACTTTCAGCTAGAAATCCTTCTATGCAAACAACATATGACTTCAGTTAATGTGTATGGACTTTGGAATCTAAAGGAAAGGGATGAGTGATTCATGAGTTTGTTAATTGTTCTTTCCTACTGATATTAACCACTTCTTCCAACCAGTCTTAACATTAAAAATGTTTCACCTTGTGATCAACATAGTTTAGTTACTGACTTGAAAGTCATCCCATGTGCTTATTTCTATATTTCATGACATTGTTGAAAGTTTAAAATTTTAGTCACTCTATAGAGTGATTACCTTAATATATGTTGTCTGCAAAGGTTGTCATCTGATGTTTGGCTTATACAATAATTTTTTATGAATATGCTTTAGGAACTAAATAAGATTGAGCTTTTATGCAGTCTTTCTCATCTGTTGAGAACCTGCGATATACCTCCTTTTGTCCACAAGATGGTGTCTAAAGCAATCTGAGTTAGAAGAACTGAACAGACTTGCAGAAACACAGGCTAGAAACAGTTTAGTGGACGACTAAATCAGACTCTCTCCTTTGCACTTTCTTGTTTTTACTTTTGTATATAATTTTTTGTTAATTTATGTTTTGTTCATTTGTTTATGTTTTTCTTTATTTTAAGTATCATTATGAAGCAGGTATAATAACCTTTGATTCATTGACATTACAATTTTCTTTCTTTAGTGGATGTATACCTATATACCTAGTTACTTGCAAAGTTACTATTTGGAACTTTGGCTTGTATCTATACTACCCTCCTAATTTAGTGATTAACATTAAATCACTTAGGTAATCTTTTGATCTCTTAGGATAGATATTCTCTTTTGACAGACAAAAAAAGCATTTAGCAGACCATTTATAAACTCACGCAACATCTGATTCTCCATATTGTTCAAGACACTTTAAATTGTACAATTAGATTTGTATAATGCTTATATTTTTCTAGAAATATATCACTATTTACAAAAGTAAAGAACACTATTTTTCAAAATAGCATTTTAATTTTCCTAACATTAGTAATACTATGTGGAGACCAGACTTTCCAAGTGGAGTTATAGGTTTGTTTTTTCAGCGCATCCTCAGAATAGCTTTGCAGATTTGTTCATTACTCTCATTCTTAAATTACGTTTCACATTTGTCTGCATCCACCTTCTTAAGGGACACAGTTCTCATTGTCATTATTCTCCAGTGTCCTTTCTTAGTATTCCCGTGTTGAGGAATGGACTCCCCTTGCAGACCATTTCCTCTCATGGAGATTACAAAAGCTTCCAGGAGGGGGAGATGCAAAATTGAATTTGTACCTTTTATGCCTCGCTACTTCAAATTGACCTTGCCCATGTGTCACATTCATTTATAGTTGACTGGTAAAGGAAGTATTAATTACATTACACTTGTTGAACTACTGGGGGTCTCAGGACACAAGACAAATGGATGTTTGAGTTTACTGTGTGGTAGAGCTGAGCTACATGCTGAACATTTTACCCAATAAAGTCAGGCCAGAGTAACTCATCACTTTGGTTAAATTGAATGAATCAGATGAACACAGAGAAAAAACATTCAGACAAGCAGACCAGAATAGCAAAAATTTACTTCAAAATAAGGCAGGTTTGTAAAACAGAAGCTAAAACTAAGAAAATCTCAGTAGGAAAATTTTAATGTTCAGATTCAAGAGTGAGTGATATATGGTACTACTCAAGGAGTTAGCTCTTCATAAATTTGTCAAAAGTGAATATTGATAAAATAGGAGATTTCACTAAATTCAGGGGGTAGTTCAGTAAGATTTAAGTTTATCAGTAGGCTGTGTGTTGTTTGACCATAAGAAACTTGTGGTTGTAAAACAGTTTTTTGTTTTGCTATATTATTTAAGGCATATTTTTGGAATAAATATTTTTCAGTGCATTCATATATTTAAATATAGATTGTTTCATGGTATATTTTATAACTATTTTAGACCTAACATTTAGGATATATTTTCACCCATTCTGTTTGTTTTATATCTTACCTCATCACACTATTTAATGATATTTAACACAACGTACTCATGCAAAATGGAATGGCAGTAGTTTTTTCTAAATCCCACATGGATGTAATTCTTTGAAGCGTTGATTCCTTTGTGTTCATGAGCTTGTTACTTATCTCAGCAATAAAGAACTTGACCCTAAACCAGGGGATTCTGAGGTGTAGTTATTATGCTTTATCTACTCTTGAGTTCCATTCTGTGAGGTCTCAACCACAGGGGAAATCACATAGTGTCCAGGGAATCTGAAAATTGGTCCATTATAGGGTTCATGTGTATACCATGTTGGTAGTTCTACTTTTGTCAAGGAATCAGTTCTTATAATAATTTATAACCCATCTCCCTGGTAGCTCATTTAAAAAAAAAAAAAGTTTTATACTTTTGGATGAGAACAATAAGCAGAAGCAAAGTCAAAGAACAGGCATTCCTTTGTGACTTTTGTCCCACCAAGTGAACTCACTAAAATCATTTGAGACTCACTGCTATAGAGGACACTGAGCAAGATAAGAAATAGCACAATTAACTTTCTCACAAATGTGAGATTTTACATCACTAGTGATAAGACACTAGGCAATAAGAAGTAAAATACATCGCATGTTTCCTTGATAGCATTTAATCACATTCCAGACGTGCCAGTGGATTTGTATGTTCACTTAGCCTGGAAAGTGATTTACAAAGCTCTTAACTCTTCTCATCTCGAGGCTCCCTTATGGTATAGAAAATTAAAATGGTGCTCTCTGAGGAATAGCCTTACGTTTCTTCACACAGAGATTTTCAACTGGGAGGCCAAAGACAAATTCAAAAAAGAAATCCAATTTCTCAGAGCCAGTTTCCCTCATTTGTTCTCTCTCTAGTTATTCTTGGAAATCTTGGAGTTAAAAGCAAGAGGTGAATGCATGAAAGGAGAAAGCAGAGATAGCCACTTACCTGGACTAGAAATAATGTAGTCAATATCCTCTTTCTGATAACCAGATGTTTCATGACATTTAGTGAATCATCCAGAGAGCATTTGAGTATGTGTATTTATATTCATACATTATTAAGTTAACCAACCATTTTGATTTAAGATTTACAGAGCTATGTGCACTTAATATAGCCATGTCCTGGACCAGAAGCTCACTGAAAAAGGCTAAGTGCAGCAATGCAAATATTTTGCTCTATGAGAAAAGGACCTATATTTATTGAACACAAGTATTCTTTTGAAAGTATATATATTTTAAAACATTATGTCTATTGCCCACCTATAAACAGCAAAATTACTATTTGCTAGTATTTTTTCCTCTTTGCTTTTTTCACTCCTTTTGCCAGGGCTACCAGGAAATGTTTTAAAAGCAATTTTCTTGGTATTTGATATGATTTTATGTATTTCTGGTTATCTTATCCTTATAATGTTTATTTTTAAACTCAGAGATATTTTATATCAGAGATACTGTAATAGACAAAAATTAAATAATACAATCAGAGGTGATATTCTACTGCAGAAATTAAGCTCATTTCAGATTGAAAATATATCAGATTTGACTAATGATGTTTTAGAATAGCAGCATTTGTTTGGTCAGCCTGAAATATAGTGTCCACAAATAATCAAATCAGTTACATAACCTGTAGGGCTACTAGTTCGTGATCTTCTGCTTAATGAATATCAGTTATACCAAACTATGCCAGTGAATTTATGTGCTCAGTCAGACTGAGAAGTGATTTCCATTGCCCTTAACCAATCGATCAGATGTCTGCAATAAAAATCATATTGTAATCCCATAGAAGCACTGACTAGAAGGAAATCAGAAATCATTTGCCCTTGAGGAACATGCCAATTTCTATCCAACTTTCATTGTCTGCACACTCCTCTCTGAGCAAGCTCTGGGTGATAATAACTCATCCAACTTTTAAAAATATCTCAAAGAAGTTTTGGATAATTCTGTTTTGCTAGAGAGAGAAATTCCATCTAATTTCAATATTTATCAACTCTCTTTCATGGAGATGATTTAGCAGATTCTTTTCTTTGTAATTTCTCAGTCAAATATTTACTGCTGTAAACTATTTCTCTCTCTTTTTTTAAAGATTTATTTATTTATGCATACAAGAGCTGGGGTAGTTTGTAAACTATTTCTCTTAACTGCATTTATAACGGATTGTTTCCACCGTTTGAAATGTGCTAGATTTTGCATAATCTAAAATAGATTATGCATAGATTTTGCATAATCTAAAATAGATTTTGCATAATCTATTTCTAAGTGGTTGTTTCCAATATTTATGTTATCTGTGGAGTTTGTTGTACAGCCTTTTATATATGAAGTTTGTAAAACACTTAAACTGTTCTTTGAAGTTTTATTTTTTTTAATTTTCTTATTGAATATGATGTTAGAGAACTGAGAAACATTTATTTGATTAACTAATTTTTCATTTATTGTATTTGATTATGTCACTCCAGTTAAAATAAAACCACCTTGCTGAAAAGATAAGGCAATTTGTTTGCGTTTATTTGATTATATGTCACAGTACCTGAAAAAGTTTCCTATTTCCAGAAAGCTCATTTTAAGTAATCATAACCATTATCTCTATTTCTGAAAAGTATCTACTTCACAGGAAGAACATTCTTCCTGGTCTGTGTATAAATGTGCTGACCTACGTAGCCAAGTTGGAATTTTTCTTCTTCAACATAATCCATCCAGAAGTACAGAATTCAATACCATAAGCAGTTTTTTTAAAAAATCTAAATACAGAGTATATAATGGTTGATTTAGCCAAACAAATAGGCTGAAATGCATAAATATATAGAAAGCACACAAGAAAAATATTAATATCAAAAATCCTATTAGGGCACACTTACTCCTGACTTGAGAGAATTGAATTCCATAAATTAACTGGAGATATTGACTATTTTGAACACTGTGCTATGCCCTGGGACGAGCCACTCATATGCAATGTGACATAAAATGAATGTATTAAACTTGATTGATAGTTTATGTAAAACAGCAAGTCAATGTGATTTGTGTAAATAGTAATAATATGTAAGGTGGCCAGGCAATGTCTATCTTATTGATAAGAATGCAGTACTTTAGTTGAGCTGCTGTTGCAAAAGTGTTAAGAAAAATGGTGAAAAAGAAATCAGTTTTTAATAATAATGTCCAATTAATATTGAAAATTGTGCTACTTTTGTGCTTCTGAGTACTATAAGCAATTGTGTAAAGAATATTTAATCATCTGAAAATCCTCATAAGTCAAACAAAAATGGTAAAAAGGATATTTGCAATAATAATGCACAAATCATTTGTGTGGCAGTGAATTTCTGAATGGGAGGTGGCTACCTACCCACTGCAATGAAGGCAGGTGTTCCGTACCTAGAAACAAAGTGACACTAGGCTCAAGTGTCTGTGAAGTCTGTGGTAGCAGGCCAACATGTAGCATGTCTGCTTTTATACACTTGTAGGTTTTTCTGGGGTATGGATTCATAGCTTTCATTAGAATTTTTAAAAGATCCAGGAAGCCCTCACCACCCCAACATTTCACACATACAAAACTTCTGTCACTGGGTAATAACCTCTAGGAAACAGTAGGAGATTTTTAATTTTCTCCCTATAAAAAAGCACAAGTGTATGCCTATAGCATTATCAATAATTTAAAATTTTTAATGTATAAGTAAGTTCAGTGACTTCTTTTCACTGAGCATGATTTTTTATAAGAAAACATGCAAGAGATTAAGAAACCATATTTATTTCTTCTTTGGTACAACCAGAGATGTTACCTCAAACCTTTAAAATAAATAATCACATCAATAAAGCCCACGAGTGGCAGGATATGAAAATTCCTTCTTTGCTTTAACACAGAGCTCAAAATATTAACAGATTTTGGAAAGAGTACAGTTCAACAAAAAAAGTCAGGCTGACTGACATTGAAAAACAACAGGCCATGTGAGGAAGCCACTCCTGGGGCACACAGTAGGGGGCTTCAGCACCAATTCTATTGACATAGTGGGGTTTCAGCAAACTGGTAATCTCTATACAACTGAAACAATAACTTGAGAATAACATGCAAATAAAAAATGAAAATAACTGAGGTAAACCAAACAGTTGGTATTTGGGGGTATTTTTATTGGCACAGAGGCCACTCTATATCACATATCGCTAGCATATTAAAGTTTAAGATTCTGGGGACAGGATTATAAATTTATTTAAAATGAGGATTTTTTGTTTGTGTTTTAACCAGTGACCCTGCTTTCTCCCCTCCAGGGAAAGGAAAAAGGATTTTCTGAATAGCACCATTGCTCTGATTCTATATTAATGTTGAAGGTAATACATGGTTGTCTTCTGCTTCAGCTTCGGGTGGTGTTTCTCCTCCAAGCGCCTTTGCCAGGAGTGGTTTATGCAGACGGCTTGGCTGCAGGAAGCTGCTCACTGATCGGGTCCTTTGCTAAATGCTCGCTGGCCGCCCTGCACTGTGCAGGAGGCTGGCTCGCAGAAACCAGGGGGACCAGGAGGACCCGGTGGGCCAGGCACACCAGGAATTCCTGCCACCCCTGGAGGGCCTCGCTGGCCATCACGGCCATTCCTTCCATAGCTGGCAGGACCCGGGTCACCTGAAACATACCAATGATTCACACGTGAACAGGAGAACCTTCATGGCTGCAAAGTGGCACCGAGACACCTGCAGCCAGCAGTGTGCCCCTAAGTGTGATGATGATGATAGATAATCAAATACCAGCAATGACCTTTCAAACTAGGATTAAAGAGATTAAAAGTGGGATGAGGCCCCAGAGTCTAGCACCAACATCTCTGTCAGTAGAGCCTAACTCCTATATGGTCCAATAGCCACACAGGCATGTGAACTGTAAGTGTAAAACACACCTGAACTTTGAAAAAAGTGTGGAATAAAAAGTAAAATATTTCATTAATTTTTGTATTTATTACATGACGAAATAGTAGTTTGGACACAGTGAGTTAAACAAACTATATTAGCAAAGTTAATTCCACCTGATTCTTTTTACTGTTTTATTGTGGCTACCTGAAGATTTTTAATTACACATACAATGGCCTTTGGGGCTCATGTTGTATTTTTTCAAGCAGCACTCTAACAGCAGCCCTCATTTATCCAGATAGGAGTAAGACTAGCTCAGTAATTACAATAACAGGTTGTGGAGACAGAGGTCTTAAGATCCGCCATTTATGAACAGTGTGACATTAGCAAGTCAGTAATCTCTCAGTTTCTTCATGTGCAAGATGGGAGGATACCTTCCTTATAATTAAATTCCATGCCTGAACACATATTAAATGGGACTATTATTATGATTAGAGTATTATTAATTCATGTCTTTTATAAAATGGTATAATGCATCCTACAAAGTTCTATGGTATTTTTCTCATCAGGGGCTTACCCCAACTTGAGCTTCATCTAGTCTGAGTTCCTTGGGGGCATCTCTTTCTTTTGTCATGCTCAAAGGTTGCTGCTTCACCCAGGGGGAGGACACCAGAACAGAAAGGAACTTCTGCTGAACACTTACCGCAACCCCCGCCTCACACACACACCAGCAATATTGTCTGTCATACTTAGCCAGAAGGAGGCAATAAGAAGTGAATGGAAAACAAATTGTCCACACCTCAGCAATAGTTTTATAGAGACCTTCATGCCAACACAGCCATTTTCACTTGGCCATTCAGCCAAAAAAGTGGAAGTTAGATCTACATGTTATATATTTACTTAGTTTTAGTGCCTTTCCTTCATTTTCAGTGGCTTTAGTTTTCTTTTTCTATTTTAGTCACCTTATTACTTATGTTTTTTTGTCTTATTATAATATTATGCTCTTACTGAGTAGTGTAATTACATATATTCCTCATACTTTTAGACGTAAAGTAGGTTGCAGACACCATTTTACACCAAATATCTTCCTTTTATGCTTATAATTAGATCCACACAAAGCAATGGTATAGGGCAAAACATTAATAAGTTTTCAGAGAATAATTGTCTTTGACTCATGTGCACTTCAAGGCTATAAATAGGCAGAGATGTAAGTATTCCCCTGAAGCTTCCAGTTGATTATATTAAGTTGTGATGAAACAGATGATTATGTGTTTTCATTAAAAATGAAGGCTGGAAGAAAATTTCTCCCTAATCCATACAACCTACAAATAAGGCTTTAGCAGAACCTCCTCCTATCACACTGGGGACAATTAAAACTTAAGTTGATCATTCAAGACTTAAAAGATCAGTCAAATATGAAAGCATTTAAGAGGTGATTTTCATGTCCCATACCAGTAACAGTATTCCCACTGAGGGGTACCAGATCTGCCTTAACAATATCAAATCAAGATTAAGAGGAGAAAATGCCCAAAGGAGAGATTGCAAACCAGATGACCACAGAGGCTAACTAGGCAGGTAGTGTAGAGCAGGATGCACAAATTACAGTCCATGAGCCAAATCCTGGTTTTGTGAATAGTTTGAGTAGGATAGTGTCATGGCTATTTGTTCACCTGTTGATTGTCTGTGGCTGTTTTTGTACTACAAGGGCAGAGTCGAATGGCTGCCACAGTGGCCACCTGGCCCTCAAAAGCAGAGAAAAAAATAATTCAGTTCTTTTTGCTGACTTTTCCCTACTAAGGCATTAACAAAATGGTCCTGCCAACTTAAGTAGAAGAAAACAGATAGCATAAATGTAATGAAAATTAACCACTGATATTCCACATCAGTTTTTGAGAGACAACAGGGAGGACTGAGGCCTGTGGTGAACAGGAGAGTAGATGCTGACGGTATCTCTGCTCCATCCAATTCACAGGGAAATAAGGGTCAGTGCTACCAAAATTCCTGATACTTTTCAAAAGAAACTAAGAAGCTCGTTTTCTAACTAAATGTCTCTCAATTTTCCAATGTTAGCAACTAATTCCATTTATTAAAAATGTTTATAAAACCTAGAATCTTAAATTTAAGGGAACTCATTCTCCAATACACAAGTATTAAAAGGAAAAGTTTTTAGATTTTCATGCTTAGTTCCTCATTTCAACACATGACAAGAGAGGGTGTGTGTGTGCGTGTATGTGAATTTTGTTTGTGTGTGTGTGAATTTTGTTTAATTGTGTGTGTGTGAATTTTGTTTACTTCATTGGTCATGAGTTGACAGGGAAGTAGAAGGCACAAGAACTAGGAGTTAGTTTTGATTCTTCTAGCGCTCTATCACAGAAAATGAGGATATTTTTCTGAGGTTTTGCACTGTAGCAATAGAGGATAAAAAATAGCCTTCACATTAAAAAAAAGACTGTCAGTTTCTGGTGAGTCCTAACCATGGGAATTTACTCTCAAAAGTGCTCTGACATTATTGTGTGGAGACCTAATTATGGGGTAACATTAAGTCAGAGTCCAAGTTATTCAGTATGTCTAGCAGTTAAAGAGTATCTATAAACTCCTTTTCAACTCTTACGAAAAAGAGAAAGTATCAATCTCAAGTGCTCTCATTCTGCTTTATTTGCCTCATGGGTGTGTTGTCTTTACTAACTACCTAATGATTATACAGTTTTCTGAAACTCAAGGATCTATAAAAATGCTGTTGCCAAACATTTCTTGATTTTTAAAAATAAACGTCTGTGTCATTCTTAGTGTGAACACTAGAGGGCAGTCACGTTACATTGATAGAAGCCACTCCCTGCTAGAATATTCTGAAAGACCTAATACATGTTGCAGAATGAAAGGGACTGTGTATGCAGGTTTAAAAAAAAAAAAAAACCTCCAAATTTTCAGCACTAAATAAGAGTATTGATGATTAATTTTCTGGCTATGTAAAATCTTTGTATATGCCGGGACTTAAAATTCTCACCTAACACTGTGCTTACTTTTATGGTGTTTAACAAAGCACATATTTAAGAAATTGGTGAAGTGGCTTATTTATATAAGAATTCCACAACCCCCCCCCCCAATAAATAGCTACAGTAATGGAAATAAGATAAATGACTACTGCTAAGATTAAGCCTAAATTGAATATGCCCTTTGAGGGTTGTTTTTTTTTTTTTTTTCCTTTTTCCCCACTCGATATTTCACAAGCAAAGATCACCTGTCTGCAAATTTTGCCCAAGAAACCCAAGTCATCTAGTGTGGTCCAGCACAAGGCCACCTCTATCTTCCACATCAAAAAAAGAAAAGCGTCTCAGCTCAGAAGTCTGCAGCGCTAGTAGTCACATTTACACAGTTAACTCCCCTCTAGGGGGAGCTGGAGTGTCTAAAGAGGTGATCAGGGCCTAATAGTAAATATTTTTACTTAAAACCCTCGAAATGTCAAGGAGCTGGTCCCACATGGAGGGGGGGGGGGCACGGGAGAGTGGGAGGTATCTAAAATCTCAGGAATCCCTAACACAAACCAGAGAGCTCTGTATGAGAGGCAGAAGGAACCAAGACAGAGTGGTTATGGGATATGTTGGAATCAGATGGCATGGGTGTCAAGAACAAATTAATATTAGTGGAAACCAAGCCATCATTTTGTCCACTGTATGGGCCTAATTACAGGAAGCATAAATATCTGCATCTATGACTATTATCTGAGACTTCTGCTTCGGTGCAAATGATGTCTGGATCATTTGCATCTGGATTTTCTCAAAGACAAAAAAAGGAGTAACCATTATTATAACAGCTAATTTGCAGTTTGTCATAGGCCAGGCACCATTCCAAGGGCTTTACATGGACATATACAAGCCTCTCTTAAATAACTCTATGGCACAGGTGTGCAGAGGAAGAAACTGAGGGAATGGTGCTGATGATAAGTGAAGAGGACTCTATACATTCTGGCCCCCTGGCTCCATAGCCAGACTTCTTAAATACTCCCCCCGCCTACTTCTTGCTGTGAGCCACAGTAGATCATTAATGAGTACATTTAAAGAAAGAATGTACAGTTAATATAATGGTTATAATAATAACCTATATCCATACAGACAATGTAGCATCACAAGGCCAAAAAGTCATGAAGAACTGAGCCCTGAGCAGAGATATGGAGGGGAGACAAAGAAATTAGCTGTTCAAAAAGAAAAAAGGAATTCTAATAACTGATAGATAATGCAGGTATTAGTTGCAAGATTTCAAATGTGTCAGATATATTAGCACGAAGAAGAATAATCAAATGATCTTTTTTTCCATTCAGAAGGATTTAATTCCTAAATCCAACAATAGGGACAACAAAGAAAGTTTAGCATATACTGGTCTGTAGAATCTTTCTTTTAGGTCAGGGTTGTATTTACTAAAATGTTTATGGACAAGTTCCTGCTGAAAGTCCTATTGAAGGTTCCCCTAGGCCCCGAAGTCCTATTACTATTGAGTTTATGGGAGACAAGAAATCGCATTCCTAATCGCATTCCAAGCTTACCAAGGAAATTAAAAATGGGCCAGCCTCTCCGTGGACAATAAACCAGTGAAATGATTTACTGTGAACCAGTTCTTAAGCATTTGTGATTTGGAGTTTAAATTGATTTTTGGAGAAGGAGGTATGAAGTGGTAGGGGTGACACTGAGGGAAGCTTGGTACTGCTGATGGAGATGAAGGCGGAAAAGCTGCAGGTGCCAGCCTTGCCTCCAGCTCTCCTTTATCTACCTCAAAAAACAAAATAATAATAGTACTAATTAATAATAGTACTAATAGCCAAAATTCTTGAGTATCTAGGATATCTAGACAGTGTCCCAAACACTTCATAGACAGATTTTCTTTAATTATGCTATTAGGAAGATGCTGTTATCACTAATTTATAGAAGGGGAAACTGAGACACAGAAAAATTAAGGAACTTGCCTAACATCATAGGATCATAGGTAGTTGTAGGGTAAGTGAATTGGTCAGTCTTTTATGCTGCAGGCCTCTGGGGTTATCACCTGCGGCCTTGATTGTGCTAATGCAGGAGGCGCTTGGGAACGTGAGCGTGGGGCACGCACACCTAATGATGGACACGTGGAGTATGGCGTGGGCTTGTGTTAAGTGTGCACATCTGAGCCTAGAGGCTGAAGCTATAAGGGTGGCATCACTCAGAAAATGGCTACAGAGAAATGGCTACAAGAAGGAGACTACAAGTTATGCCAGAGAGAGCCCAAAGAGAAAAGCGTCCAGATTCACTGGGGGCTGGGAGGCCTGCCAGCTTCCTGGCTCCCCAACCCCTCTCCCTGCCTTGCCAGTTTCTGGACTTGCTCCACAACAATTGGTGGGGCAATTGAAAGAGCATTAAAGCCTGGAAAAAGCAATATTTGAACAGAGGAACGTCTGAATTGAGGAGCCCATGCTCCAGATAGTTGTTCTTTGCTTTCCCAATCATAGAGGCTTCCTTTTCCAATCACAAAAATGTATCTATTTGTGAAAACATCTTGATGGGCCCATGCATCACAATTTTAGAAAGTCAGAGTTTGAGTAATTGCCAAATATATTCATATTTTTAAAAAAATTCTTAATGAGAAAGCAATCCCCAACAGCAATGAAATGGATAATCAGAAAGCAAAGATGGTTTGGGCTGTAATTATAGCTATGATTGAATATGTAAGCCTCTAGCACAATTAGAAAACCATTTTTTTTTTTCTAAATTTCTCTAAACCAAGTTTTCCAAATCCTTTGTAGAAACAGCACCGCTCTTTCTGTGCAACCCCTTTCCCTGGCTCTCCTCATCTCTGGGGTTTGGGAGTCTCCCTGAGCCTTAGCCTCACAGTTCTGGCATTCATTGGAGGCTGCACCTCATCCGTGCTTTTAAATTGAACTGGCCTGCAGCCCTGTTCTGCTGTGTCTGTGGTTGGATTGTAGGTCATTTCCCCATGGATGAGTGCACTGCAGCCTGGACTCGGTGACAGAGTAGCCACTGTGTGAAGAGAGGACAGAAGCTGAATGAGAGGGTATGAGCTCCTCACACAAGCTACTTTGTTGCCTCAGTCCAGCAGCTGCGCCATGTGGCAGTGGGAATGTTCAAGTTTATTTATTTTTTTAAAATATGGGTTTCCAGAGGATCTGGAAGTTTGAAGGAGGAGCTTTCAAATAAAATTTCAGTTACGCCCTGTGTAATATGAATCGTTGAACACTTGGACTAATTTTCCCGTTGCTCTGACTTTTTAGTTACAAAGAAATAGGAAACTAGCAACTGGGCTAGAAATAGAAATCTACTCACTTGGAATTTCACTCGGAATTTCATAACAAGTGCATTGTGGCTGGACCTTGACAGAATTTTTTTAAGGGTCTATTCAAGAAATTAGTACTTCAAATCCTGACACATTTTCTCACTATGAATACAGACATGATTTACAGATCATTTAACTTCATTAAAATTAGCCTTGAAAAATCAATTCCAGTGATTATTGAGTATCACTTGAGATGCTTAAGTAATCAAAGAGCAATTCTTTAAAATGGTACCAATTCAGACTACTCATTAGCTACCGACTTCTCCACCTCATCCCGACATACAACACACTTACCTGGGAGACCTATAGCTCCTGGCAAACCTTTGGGACCTCTTCCTGGAGGGCCACGATCCCCTCTTTCTCCCATGTCACCTGTATTTCATTAGAGAAAAGTTAATTTTATAAATATCTATGAAAATAATTTTATTTTAAGACTTTAAGCAAAGCCAAAATTAGGAAACGAAAAAAGTCATGAAGCTGCCACAAACTAGATGGCAAAATCTATTATATTAACTAGATGGCAAAATCTAATATAATATTAATCTATTATATCCAAGAGAAAAAAAAATCAAATGGTCATAGCCATTGATACCAAAAAAAAAAATTGACAAAAGTAAACCTGCAATCCTGACACCACTTTCATGAATATAAGTATCAATGGCTACCTCTTAACATGATAAAATATACTGTCTCAAAAGTTAACATTGTGCTTCATAGGAAACACAAGAAGCAGTTCCATTATAGTCAGAACATTATAAAGATGCCCACCTTCTCACACTATCAGTAATCATTGGTTTGCAGAGTTAAAACCATCCCTATTTTCAGGTTTTATGAGTATACACCCCAACTCCTAGAAAATCAACTCAAAATCTACTACAAACAGGAGTATTCAGTAAACTTCATATATACAACAACAGTAATGATATAGTTAAAAAAACAAACTCCCATTTGTAACAATTAAAATATTAAAGAACTTGGAATAAGTTTAACCAGCAATATACAAAGCCAACATAAAAAAAAATTTAATGCAGACTTGAAATTGCTCTTAGATGGAAAGACATCATCTTAAAAAGTTGTGGGTTTTACCTAAGCTGAATTTTCATCATGATCCTAATAAAAATACAGATTTTTTTATTTTATATAATTCTTACATCATTTTTCATTTTTGCACAATGTATGCATTTTCATTTTGGTTATATTCCCCATACAATTGCATCCCCCATCCGTTATTTTGACCCTAGTCCTTCCTTTCTCCATCCCTCCCTCCTCGCCCCCCCATAGTGTGTCTCTGGTTTATAGTTGCTTGTTGATTTTGATTTTTACTTTGTAAAAAATACAGATTTTTAACCAGAAAAAATGATTCTGATACATAGCCTAAAATAGCCACAAAAACTCCAACAAAAAAAGCAACATTAAGGGAAAAATCCTACCGGACGTTAAATCAGTATAATGCTGATACAAATCAGTGAAACACGATAAAATGTCCAAAAGAAACCAAAACAACTAAATCACATAGGAATTTGATTTGTCTTAATGGTAGCATCTTAAAGTGGGAAAAAAATTAATGAGTCAATAAATACAAATGGACAGCCAACTAGAAAAGAAGTTGGATCTATTCCTCATATAATCCAGGATAAATTACAAATGGATCAAATATTTAAGAACCAGAAGAAAACAACAGAGAATTATTTTATAACCTCAAAATTGAATTGGCCTTTCTATTATGATTCAAAATATAAGTGCTTCTAAAATCAATATGAATCTATGGTAAGGGACTATGGGTGTTAGGATGGTGGAGTTGGGGTTGAATCTATTCCCCTAAGTCATATACAACGTTGTAGACCAATGCTACCACAATAAAGGAAATAAATACATAAGCAGTACCAATAAAACATAAATAAAAATATGAAAAAGTTAATAACATAATAAAAAATAAGTAGAATACATGAGCTAGAAAGGAATCTATTCACTCAGAATTTTCAAACAAGTACATTGTGACTGGCCCTTGACACAATTTTTTAAAAACATGTATTCAAGAAATTAGTGTTTAAAATACTGACACATTTTCTCACAGAATACAAACATGATTTAGGGGTCTCCCTGGTGATGGAGGGGTTAAAATCAGCACTATGGAGCTATCAGCAGCCACTGCAGTATGAGTTCGATCCCCAGCCAGGGACCCATATGGTGCAGCATACTTCTCCTGTCTTGACAGCTGTTCTCCTCAGCAGTGTATTTCAGCAAATCTGCCTGTTCTGCTCCCCACTCTGTCTCTGGTGAATCCTCTCATCCCCTGTACCTCTGGCCTACACCCCAGTTCTTACATGCATAGATAGATAGATAGATAGATAGATAGATAGATAGATAGATAGATAGATAGATAGATAGATATAGATAGATAGACAGATAGACAGACATGATTTATAGATCATCTAATTCTTCATTAGAACTAGTCTTGAAAAATCAATCAGCAATTATTGAGTACCATTTGAAATGTGGATTTAATCAAAGAGCAATTCTTTAAAATGCTATCCAGAGCAAAATAAGTATAATTTAGAATAACAAAGAGGCTATAAATGGCATAGTCTCTTGGAGGGTAATTTGACAATATCTATCAAAATTACAAATGGAAGTATCATTTTACCCAACAATTCCATTTCAGGAATCTATCCAAAAGATATAACTTAGGTTGATAACATGCAAAAGTAAAACGTACACAGTGTTGTTCGCTGCAGCCTTGCTATAATAGCCGAAAATTGGAAAAATCCTAAATGCCCATTAAAGAGTGAATGGTACTTCCACAGAATAGAATATATGCAGCTAAGAACTAGGAAGCACTTTGAAATGATGTCCAAGGAATATTGCTATATGAAAAAAGAAAAGCCCAGATCATTTACTAAATAAAGGATAATATGATTTTTCCATTGTTATTTTATTTAATTATTCTTTTTTTTATTCTGTTAGCCAAAATTTTATTGAGGATTTTTGCATCCGTGTTCATTAGAGAGATTGGTCTGTAGTTTTCTTTTTTGTGTGTTGTCCTTATTCGATTTTGGTATTAGTGTAATGTTGGCTCATAGAACGTGTTTGGGAAATAGTAATCAAAACCCTCCCCCAAAACAAAAGCCCAGGACCAGATGGATTTACAAATGAATTCTACCAAATATTCAGAAACAAACTAGTGCCTATCCTTCATAAACTTTTATTTGATTATTCTTTATCGAGATCATCCTGGTTTACAATACTGTATGTGATTTAGGGGAGTAGGATCACACCTCCTCAGATGTATATTACCACACCACCCCCATGAGAGTTCTTTACCCCAGATCTTTGGCCCTATCCCCCTCAAGTAGCCTCAATTCTGCAGTCATACTTCCAGGGCTGGTTTCTTGTCAGTTAAAGGAAAATATATTTGTTTTTAAGAGCATGTATAGAAATACATATTCATATGTCCTCAGATATCATAACTGGTAAAGTAAACTAACAATAGTAATTACCTAATGGAAAGGATGAAGGAAACCAGGCAGATGGGGTGACGAGGTAGAGAGGAACTTCACTAAAAACCATTTTAGGCATTTTCTAAGTCTTGAACAAGTTAAATTTAATATTACCAAAAATAAATTGATGAATTTTCAGAATTTAAAGTGTGCTATCACAAGTGCTACATTCCCCTCATTATTTATAGAGATTATGCTTTGGATTGTAACCAACCATATGTATTTGCAAGACAGTTGATTGAATTTGGGCATTCAGCAGTCACAGAGCAGAATTGCATTAATTATCCTGGCCCCTGCAGAGACCAAACCCAGAAATTTGGCCTCATTAACAATGTGCCCTATACTTTAGTTAACTGGTCATGAATGACTTCTACTGCTCCTAGAAGAAAGTACCTACTATCTCATTAGTACAGCATTATATTATTATTCTACTATCCTTCTAGAAGATGCAGTGGCATTTTGCAACTAATTTTATATATAAATGTTTTTTCCACAGATCTGTATAAGCAAAAAATTCATCCACTATTGAGTCAAATTTGTTAAAATTTACAAAACAAAGATATTTCACAATGAGAACAAAGAAAATATCTGCCCAACCATGTGGACGTTAGTAAAATAATGAAAAATTTCTAAGTTTGAAGTGAATGTTTAGTCACCATACTTTGATTTTAGCTGTGAATGTCTTACATGAATATTTTTGTGATGAATCAACTACATTTTCAAAATAATACAAATTTATATAGATACTGTATAAGGATGCGGAACTCAGGTTGAACTTACATTCACATAAGTTATTTTTTTTTTTTTACATTTGTCATCAATATGGACCTACTATATTGGAAGATATGACAATTAGCATTTTAAAAACTAAAAGTTTAAGCACTCTTGTTAACTAAGAAATTTAAATGTCTTATCACAAATTCCGGAGACTGCCAATAAGAAGAGAATCTTTAAATGCGCCATATTTTCTGAAGATATGAAATGAAGATTACAAATTAAAATTCAGCTTTCACCCTAATATTGACAGTTAAACACATCCCAGTATGAAACCACATCAACTTTTAAACATTGCTTGCAAAAGAAATCAAAAAAGAAAAACTATGCCATTTGCAGCAACATGGATAGAGCTGGAAGGGATTATGCTCAGTGAAATAAGTCAGAAGGAAAAAGGAAAATATCAAATGGTTTCACTTAGAGGAAGAACATAGGGGAACCATACAAGGCATCAGGCAAACTAAAAATCAGAGGCATTCAGCAGGGGAGGAGGAGGGAAAGGGATCAAAATAGGAGGGAAGAGCACAGGAGTCCATGGTGGTACCTTCATGGGAACAACACCTGAGAGGAGAAATCAAAACATTGTACAAAAATGAACAACACTGTAAAAATATATAAATAAAAAAATAAATGAAATGTTGCTCACAAAAAATCACTGTCTTATTTTGGTTATTGGTCATAGAAAAACAAATATTAGGTGGGCTCCAAGACAGAGCCACCTGGCAGACTGCTGCCCCGCAGCACACGATGCATGCAGCCTGCTTCTGTTTATCACCAGGGTTAATCGACTTCTTCAAAGCCTGATGTTGGCTTTTTTTGTTCTGTTTTTTATGGTATATTCCTGTCTCTTCATTTTTCATTTTTATGGGCTGAGATAAGGATCTTTCTTTTCCTCATCTTAATGAATTGGCTTTATTTTATGGTTACAGGTTGCCGGCCTTATATTATATTTACAGGTTGCAGGATATAATCCAGGACACACACCTGGGACACTTGGGTGTCTATTGTTTCATAGACCAGATCCCTCTGCACCTGTTTAGATGACCCAAAGTCCAGTGGCAGCAGGTGGTAGGAGTTAGGAGCTGGGTCACCAGGTTCAAGGGAGATTGCTGCTGCGAATGAGCAAGAAAGATTCAAGCCTCCCAAGGCACTGCAGGTGTCCACGAAGGATGTGGGATGATCCACAGGTCAATTCCACAGTGACAGCATCCTGATCATCTCTGGCCTGCATCAACCTCTCAGTCGTGGTTCAGCTCAGATACACAGGGTCTTTGATCAGACCCCCTTATCTCTCTAACCCCTGTATTCCCTCCCTTCCCAGGGAGCTCTCTCCTGAGAGCTCCTTGCTCCCACTGCAGTCAGGCCACTGTCCTGGTTCTGATTCCTGGAGAACAAGGAGTGTGTGTTTCTCAAGACTTGCCCGTGCCTCCCACAAAAGGTGGCCTCCTCGGAAGCCCTCTCTTACTCATTTCAGAAGCTGTAGCCCTGGAAGGATGTCCTGTCTCTCTCTCTCTCTCTTATTTTTTTTTTTTTAGATGTTAGCAAATATACTCAAGGAACTCAAGTTCCACCTTGGTTAGCCTATTTGTCAGAAAATACATATAAAGAACTTCTAAAATAAGTCCTACTTAAGGTGTGAAGAAAAATACTCAGTTTGAATAGAAAAACAGTTCATATGAACAGAGTAGCCAAAACTCACTTCAGAGTTGCTATTATTTCAATGTCATTTATTTGAAAGTTAGAATTGATCCTCCATGTCCTCATGAGCTGGTTAATATCAAAAAGGGAGTTAGTCACAGTGATGACAAGTATCTTTTCTCAAACCTTCATTTACATATCGACACGTCTGTTTGACTCACACCAAAAATATCTTTTAAAAAATGCAAACTTACTCAAAGGGACTTAAAATTAATCCAAACTGTGAACATTTAAAAATAGTATTTATGACACAAGAGACTAAATTAATGCTAAGCGGAATGAACATCAGGCCAATTAGACGTCTCGAGCTTCTGCTCGAGTGTACAAATAAAATGTGCAAGCAGCATTGGCCTCAGCTCTAAGGTGCTTGTGTAATATTGCATAAAACATTGATGCCAAATGTAGGGTAAGTGAATGAATCAGGCTTTTTATGGCACTTGCCTCTGTGGCTATCACCTGTGGCCTTGATGGTCTTAATGCAAAAGGCACTTGGGAGCGTGGGCCCGGGGCACAGGTGCCTGATTGTGGACCCCTGGAGCATGGCTGCCGGCATGGGTGAGTGTGCTTACAGGCCAGGGGTATGAAGGCAGCGTCCCTCAGATGGAAGGATGGCTGGGAGAGGCCGCTTCACTTGAGAGAGCAAGGGCACAACAGAATGCCAGAGAGTCCGGGAAAGCATGCAGATTCACAGGAGGCTGGGGGGGCTCAGTTTCTCCTGAGCCTCCAGGAGAAAGGGGCATCCCCAACATCCCCCTCCTAGCCTCCTCGACTTGTCCCCTTGCCTTGGCAGCCTGCAGGCTTGCACACTACCAAAGAAATTATAAATATGACTTAAGTTTTAAGTGTAATTGGAGACAAATTTCTACTCATTCCTCTTAAAAATATTCCACTTTGTTTTCCAGAGTAATTTTTAAAGACGAAAACACTGATTTGATTAAAACTTAGTCTGAAATGATTAAAAAAATTCAGTGAAATGTATATGTTATTTATGTAGCCATTGTTCTGGAGAAAAAAAAACTCAGAGTGACTACAGGGCAGCTCAAGACTCTCCCTTCTTCATGAGGCAGGAGGAAAAAGCAACAGGGACAGCAAAACACATCTCTTACCCAACTGGGAGAACATTTGGATGTCAATGGTGGAGTGTTTATTCTCAAAGGAAATCTGGTCCATAACTGCTGCATAGTAAAACACTACAGGTTTACTATTTAATTCTACTGCTAGTGTAGACATGTAGATAGAGGGACAAGAAAGGTCAAGTCCAGTTACTGAGATCACCCACTTCCAACTGGGTGACAGTGTTGATTGGTAAAATCTTATCATTCCTTTCTGTCCATGCACCAAATTTTAGGAATAAAAAACTGGGAGGAAGATGCTGCTTTGAAGGAAACTAATGACAAGTAAAGCATGGGGAGAGTGGGAAAAGAAGGCCCTTTAGAAAAGACAAAACGTCGGTATCACTCCTAGATTATAGACTGTGTCACAAATATTGAAGAAAAGTTAGGGAAGTCCTTTCTATGTTCAAACTATGTTTGCTTAGTGAACTGAGTGTCAGAGACATTTTCTAAGTTCCAAAAACAGAAACATTTTTCTGACTTTCAAAATAATGCTCATTTGCTTGTGTCAACCCAGTCGAACCCATCACCATTTAATGCTATTAAGAGCTTTCCAGAATGTTTCCCAAACATTTCGCTTGAGTTTTGATGGTTCCCAGCCCTGGTTGTATATTAAAATCACCTTGGGAGTACTTTCAAATCCCAATGCCCAGACTAATTAAATCAGAATCTCTGGGAATGAAACTCAGATGTGGATGGTTTTAAAAGGTCCCCAGGTGATTCCAGTATGCAGTGCAGGCTGAGAAGAGCAGCTTAGGCAAACCCTTCTAGTATAGATAGAAGTCTCACAATTTCTTCTCCTAAAGGAATGAGATAGGACTTCTGGAGAGTTTTATTATCAACTTAAAGTTATGCTCTGCCCCAAATATGGAGGCTTCTTCTAAGCCAAGGAATTCCTGTGGCCACCACAGCCTTCCATGTGTTCCCTCTCATTTTCAGAAGAAAACAGGTGAGTGCTCTATACTAAGCTATTTAGCTGCAGAATCATCGGGAAGTTTGTTAAACCAGACTGCTGGGTCTGACCTCCAGAATGTCTGATCCAGTGGGTCTAGACAGGCTGGGGACTTTGCCTTCCTAACTAGATCCCTGGTGATGCTGATGCTCCAGGGACTACTCTTTCATTGCTCTAGAGAGAACTCGGGAAAGTGAGGAATCATGGTGGACTCTGGCACAGCAGAGGGAATGGGATTGGCTATCTTTCTAAGACAGTGGAGTTTCTTAGAAATGATTTACAAAGTGAATGGGCTCTAACTGTAGCGAGAGCACCTACAACACAGTTCCTGAACGGGTAACTAAAAGTGAGACATATTTAGTTTCATTCAACCTCTGAAAGCTTTGAAGTTGTGCCAGGCTTACAAGAGGTCCCAATTAGGGCTCATTTCTTAATATGGAGCTCTGCACAAGCCAAAAAAATAAAACATAATTAATGAAATTGTTTCAGAGAGCATATTTAGCCAAATGCATCAGCAATTCATTTATAGATCCAAAGAGGCAGCTTGCTTGCCCCCTAACCATTCACACACACTGCTCCTTAACTAGAGTGCAGACATGATCCCATATCTTTGGGGAACTTCCCCAGTCATTCTTCTTGATATAGTACCTCCTTGCTTATTTTAGTCCTCTCTATAAATTATTATATGGTAAATAGAAGTTAACAGATTTTTTTGGCCCCCGGCCATTAGCATCTATGATCCACACCTGTGGTCTTATATGCAGGCCTGATGGCAGACACCTGGAGTGTGGTGTGGGTGTGTATAAGTGGGCACACCTGAGCTGAGAGACTGAGCATATTAGGGCCATGACAGAGAATGCTGGGGGTGGTAGAAGACTGTACTGTGAGTACAGTGGAGAGCATCAGAGAAGGGCTAAGAGAGAGAACGTATAGGGATTCACAGGGGGGCCCAAGATGCTGTCTCCCTGCTGGCTTGTTTCCCCTAACCTGTGGGGGGATTCCAAGGACTCCAAGTTTCTCTTTCACCAACGATGAAACTACCCAGCCTGGGGTGGCTGCAGAACAATTTTCCAGGGCACATATACCCCAAGTTAACATACTTACCCTCAACTGCAAATGCCATCTGAGGCAACAAATTCTTCTACAAGTCATGCTGAATACTAACACACTCACAACTCTTTTTCTATGAAATACTGGATGCAAAGACTTAACTTGTTTTAATTAAGAGGAACAAATAATTTCTTTCACACTTACATGCTAATATAGGAATAAAGGTAGATTGCATTTCAGAACTGAAAAGATTAAGTCCATCAAAACTAAATACCACTTTTTAAGAGATAGCAATATCTTTTTATATATTTTTTTATTTACACATACAAGAACTGGGGTACAGGCCAGAGGTGCAGGGGGTGAGAGGATTCACCAGAGACAGTGGGGAGCAAAACAGGCAGATCTACTGAAATACACTGCTAAGGGGAGCAGCAGGAGAGATGGGAGAGGTCTGCTGCACCATACGGCTCAGCTCCCTGGCCGGGGATGGAACTCATGCTGCAGTGGCTGTATAGTGCTTCATAGTGCTGAGACTTAACCCCTTGGGCCACCACGGAGGCCTCAGCAATATCTCTTATTAAGACAAGAGGGGAAACAGCTCCCACTCATGGTGGAATTTTTCTTATGTCCTACTTTCAGATTTTGTTAGTGTAATGGATACAAACACTCTAGGGCTCGCTGCCATCTATGAACTCCACAATGATTTTAGGGTTTAAAAAAATAGTAAATAACTAAACGATCCTTTACTAGATTCTGTAAAGTTTAGCTATGATTTAACTATGATTTAATTATGATTGAAGCAGAGTATAACTGAAAAAAAACCTAGTACTAGAGGACACAGACCTTAATTATAGTATTTTGGGGGGTCTACTGCTATCCTACAGCAAGGTCAAGAAAGTATCAGATAACAGTTTTCTAATCTTTACCATCACATTGTAAAAGAAAATGACAGGGTATCTGTAGCTTGGGAGGACATGTGGATACATCGGAAAAGGAGCAAGCATGGTACTTAGATCCACCTGAGCAAGATGGCTTACCTTTAGGCCCTTTCAAGCCAAGAGCACCAGGAGGGCCTTTAATGCCCGGGAGGCCACGAAGTCCCATCTGGCCTGGGAAACCATTTTCTCCAGGAGGTCCAGGGGGACCAGGAGGTCCAGGCCTCCCAGGGAGGCCAGAAGCACCAGAGTCTGGACGCTTGAGACTAGCAGCCATTTCAGCAAGATGCTCTAAAAGATGATAAACCAAACAACCCAGAAAAGTCAGAAACATGACACTGACTCAGATGAAAAAAGAAATCTTGCAAGGGCCTTTTTTCTAAATATGTCACCAGAACTTCAAAATTGGTGATGAAAAATGAGAAAAGTTGGCTCATTTTTCCATGGGCTTTCTGCCAGGAAGCTTCATTGGTGCTGTTTTATTCAGCTCTTCCTGGATATATTTGGTCTTGCTGTTTTGAGACAAGGAGAGGGGGATAAAAAAAAATCCTTAAACTACAGGGCTTCAGGGCGAGTGGTATTCTAAAAGGATGAGTATGTCACCTGAATCCTAACGGTGATCTGAAAGCCCAAGATGGGAAGTAAAAGGAGTTTAAAATCAAGGATATTGCCCAGAATTAGTATTGAGATACTTTTTGAGAACTAGCTTAGCATTTTTAGTTTGAAGATCATAAGCAACCTGAAATATATGGGGAATCATGGATTCCTTTAAATTCTCCTTCTTAAAAGTATTTTCATGGTTGGACTAGACAACAGACATTAAAAATAGCCTGCTTTTTGGAAATGGTCACAGTGTCTTAAAATTAATAACTTTAGGCTTTTTCAGAACCATTAAATAGATTACAAATCATCTACTAAAACCATGGAATAGAACATGAAAAGCTTCCCATTAAAAGCCTCTAAAGAAAATATTCTAGTGTGACATTTTTTTAAAGCTGAAGGGTGTAAAGGAGAATATGAATTGGAAGCACACTTCTAACCAATGTTTTAAAACTATTTTAATGCAAGCATTCTAAGTTTGCCTTATTTAAGTAAGAGCATAAAAACCTCAATTTTCTACATACAAAATCTTTAAAACTAAAATATTTACTCAAGATACAATATCTGCAATATTGGTTTTCAAATATAGAGGTAACAATTCCATTCTGGAGCACTGCAAGCCCACTGGAGAACCTACAATCCCTCACAAACACACAGAAGGGCACTTCCTCATGATAGAATTGGTTCCAACCAGACTTGGACAATTACATCTTAGGAGGCCCCAAATTACAGGATATCCTCAGATACAGATTATTTCTGCACATCTTCATTTTCGATGTGGTTTCAGAATAAGACCAATTTAGAAATAACTATGACAAATAGCAATTGCTATAGTTACAGATGAAATTAGATAAAGGTTAATGAATGTAAAAATATATCTTCATTTGGGTAACATACTGGTTATTGATTCTCTTCATAAGTGGTACATGAGTAGAGATAATGTCCTAAGCTTATTATAGACACAGTCTGTCAATCATTTCTCTTATTATTTACAGAGAGAGCTTTGATCCGTCCTAAATTTACACATAATGGTAAAAGATGTTAAGGAGAGGAAAGATACCTGAGAATATGTATTCCAAAGAGAAGGGAAGTGTGTGGGGTGTGTGTGTGCGTGTGTGTGCGCGCACGCATTTGCATACTTCTTTGTAAATTAACCTTGGCAAAAAAAAAAAAAATCCAGGCTAACACAAAAGGTAATATTTTTCTTTGAGCCTATAAGCTCTTTTATGAACAGCAACAAAATGGATAAAACAGAATTGACATTAATATTATTCAGAATTTCCTACCTTTTAAATCATACAAATAGTCAAACCATTGCGATGTATTTACCTTGCATGACTCTCATGCAAACCTGCTTGATGTGCTGATCTGTTGGTGCTCGACCCTGCGACAGAAAATATAAAAGACAGTTTATACAGAGAACCATAAGAGGACTTTGTTAAATGTAAACTGACAGATGTGCAAAGAACCAGGAGGCTGGATTTACAAAAAGAGGCTAGGTGCAAGCTGCCGAGGAGCTGTGTCTGATATAGCCCCCCCAACGCCCCCAACAATGCCGGAAGGAAACCACTCACCGGAGCACCCTGGATCCCAGGCAGGCCCGTGGCGCCCTGCTCCCCCTGCACACCTCGAGGTCCAGGTGGTCCTCTGGGTCCTTCCATTCCAGGAAGCCCCCGACTTCCTTCAGGCCCCCTCAAGCCAGGCTCCCCAGGGTTACCCACCTAGATCAAAGTGGCACAACATAAAATGAGAACTAAACATAAGTAATGTCTTCTGAAAATTAATACGAGCTCTTACAGGAAGTTCTGGGTCTATTACATTCTATCTCCTTAGAGGTATTCCTTCAGAGATTAGAAATCCTCAAGTTGAAGATACATTAAAGCCCCATTACACTCACAACGCTCTTAGAACTCCAGCTCAAGTAAACTTAAAGGTCTTCCTTCTTGATAGCTACTATTTCAAAATATTAGCTGGAATAATGTATTTTTAAACTACATTCTTCATAATTTATGCCACTTCCTAAGAGCAAACTAGTTTCCAATACAGCTTTAACTTTTGTCTACAAAAGGGTCAGAGTTCATAGCAGACAGCTTGTTTTGTATATTCCCAATACAGAAGGCATAAACTAACGATGTTTCCAAGAATATAAGTTATTTAGCTTTTAAACATTCTTAGGTGAATTTGAAGGCACCAGAGTCATACAGGAATTATAAAATACTAACATGAACTAAACCAATATAATTAAAATACCACATTTTAAATGCTGCATTTAAGATTAGTGCATTTAAAATACTGGGACAAAAAAAAAATGGGTAAGTCTACAATTTAAACAATGAGGAAGTTTAAAAGCTAAATTTAAAAAAAATTGAAAATAAATTGCTGCCTTAGCACAAAACCATATTCCAGTTAGGCTTTTTTTTTTCTTAAGGCAAACCTCTAACAACATTTTTAAAAATTCCTCATCTACAATAACTGCTTTTAAAAGAAGCTAAATTAATTCAATTTTTGTTAAACTACTTATGGTGGAATTTGTGGTACAATATTTAAAATGTACAGTTATTTACAGAATAAGAATGAGAAGATAAGAGGACAGGAGGCAGTGAAGGAATGCCAGTGTTCAAGAAATGAATGTTCATATAGCAACTTAATCTGCTTCTTTTTCATATGCAACATTTATCTAGAAAGAGCTAACTTTTATTTTATTATTTTTTTTTCCCAGGATTTTCATTTTAGGGTCAAACTTAGAAAATTCCTAAATTTTTTTTTATTATATTTTTTTTTATTTTATTTATATAATTCTTACATCATTTTTCATCTTTGTACAATGTATACATTTTCATTTTGGTTCTATTCTCCACACCCTTATTGCAACCCCCCTTATTTTGACTCTAGTTCTTCCTCTCCCCACCCCTCCCAAACCCCCCCAACAGTGTGTCTCTGGTTTATAGTTGCTTGTTGATTTTAATTATTACTTTGCATTGATTAGTCTTTTTCCTGGTCTCTTATTTAGGTTTTCTAAATTCCTGCTATGAGTGAGACCATCCGGTATTTTTCTTTTTCTTTCTGACTTATTTCACTGAGCATGATCCCTTCTAAGAGCTAACTTTTAAACTGAAGGGAAGGAGGTGATAAAACAATGCTTCCACTAGTACATCTAAATACAGTTCCGCCAGTGTGCTTTCTCCAGTCTCTGTGTAAAAATATTGATACTCGTTTAACTCGACTATCAAAATTGCTCCTTTAAATTTATGGCTTAGGGCCTCCTCAGTGGCGCAGCAGTTGAGCGCTGGGTTGCTAAGCCACCCGCAGCCTCTGCACCCGCCGGTTTGATCCCGGCCGTTGGTCGAGGGTCCCACATGGCACACAGACCTCTCCTGCCACCCGCTGCTCCCCTCAGCAGTGTACTTCGTCAGTCTGTCTGTTCTGCTCCCTGCTGTGGCTCTGGTGAATTCTCTCACCCTCCCGCGCTTCTGACTGTACCCAGTGCTTGTATAAATAAATAAATAAATCTTTAAAAAAAATTAAATTTATGGCTTAAAAGACTTCCCAAAAGGCAACAGGGAGCAGTTAAGATGTGCTATGAGGATTAGGGATTTGTCAAGTACTTAGAATGCAAAAGTATGACAATTTCTAAAACAAAACAGAAGAGAAGCCAAAATGAATTTAGAAATGCTCTAAAGAACTGGGGAGGGGGGCGTGGGGAAGACCAAATCAAAGTGTAAAATCTTTCTGGCAATGTCTGAAATGTTGCTAGGATAGAGCCAGGACATTTCTGATAAAAAAAAAAAAAATCAAGGACCACTGTGGCCATGGGCCTTCAGGAAAGAATTCCTCATCTGAGTGGTATACTGAAATAGAAACTTCATCTACTTATCAAGTTTGCCTATGCTAAAATCAATGTGGAAAGTGAAAGTCTTTCTGTTAGCAGCTATTTCTCTGATTCTGGGAAAGCACACATCAAATGTGTTACCTGGGTAGTGTCAGAGAAAACATGATTAGGAAGGGAAGTGCTAAATTAAGTGACTTACTCATATTATATCCAAATTTAAATGAAATTAGCTCATTTTGATCATTTCATTGATCATTCACATTTTTCTTTTGAATTCCTGTCATTAAACAGTGCTGATTATTTCTAAATAATGAAGTGAAATTTCTATTCTCAAATTCTATCAAGGTTTACTCTTAAAGTGTTTCTCAACCCTAAACCAGTTCTGTGTTAGGCACAGAGATTCTTAGGCATAAAGATGTTACTTGAAGCTTAAGATGGTTCCACCTGTTCAGGACAGTCTTAACAGGTAAGTTAACACAATGTAATAATTTCCATCTCAGTGGTGTGCAAGAAGCCCAGGGCTACGAAGTGTAACCAATTCTTCGTGGATCATCCTGAAGAAAGTGGGCCCGAGGATGGGGCTAAGTGATGCAGTAGGAGGTAGCTATTCTAAGGAAAGAGGAGGAATATTCTAGCCTAGAAGAACAGCACAAGGCGTTGAACAGCATGCCATGTGAAAACACCAACAAGCAAGTGAAGTTCCAGGCCTGGTAGATGAGGTGGGTGAGGCAGAGATCACTTCATCGAAGGTTGTCTATACTTGCCTAAGAGTCCGGTTTTATGCTGTAAAATATTATTCTGGAAGGGTTATAAGCAGAATAAGGAGTAAGCTTTATCTTTTTGTCTAGATTACCTTTATTGCCCTGAGGATAATATGTTAAACAGGAAAGAGGGGAATGGAGGAGGACTCCCAAATAGAAGGGCTTGGAGATTAACAGGAAGCTGGTAGTAGCATTTGAGATTTAGAACTGAGTTTCTTCCTTTCTCTTTATACTATCCTAGGTTTCTTATTATATTAGAATGCATTTCTTCCAAATTGCCAGTCATCCCAGGTTTGCTACTAACCGGTTCTGTAATTTGGAATCTCTAAAGACATCAATTCAGTTTCAATAAAATAACACATAAAACAAGTTACTCATTTTCTAGCTCTAGTAATTCTATATTTTCTTATGCATTATGTCTCTATCACACTTCCCCAACTAGAACACAGAAGAGATTAAGAAAATTACTGAAATATTTGCAATGATATAGCTGCCAACGAAATTCAATTATACTCTTGTCACCATAAAGCTTTTGTCAGTTCTTTCTCCACAAATGACTCATTTGTGGAGAAAATTGCCATGCAATACTTATTGAGCCACTTACAATATGGCAAAAAGAAAAATTCTGTTAGAGTGATCAGTTCAAAAGGCAGATCCATTTATATGGTTGTGTTTTTTCCTTTAGTTTTTCCTTTAGATAACCCATTATTTAAAGAATAAATTTAGAAATTCACTCCCTTGAAGTTCAGTTCTTTAAGAATTTAATTTTATAGAATGATTTCATAAAACAAACAATGCATTCTCTACAGTTTTCTTGAAATTTTAATTTTTTATACCATTATTGTTCATCATACTTACAGATCCCTTTGGGCCAGGTAATCCTATATCTCCCTAAAGCAATAAAACAAAATTACATTAGAACAATTATTCACATTTGGTGGTTTTCAAAGAATATTTAAAAGGTTATTGTACAGCTGAAATCTATAGAAAACAGATGAACTCCGAGACTGCAAAAAAAGTTAAGACTCAAAATTTGGATTCTAGTCCCAGCTCTGCAAATTTGTGACTCTGTGTGAGCTATGCAACCTCATAGCCTTTAGCTGGCTTATCTGCTAAATAATAGGGTTGAATCAGAGCTCTGCAAGTTTCCATTAGAATTTTAAATGCTAGACATCAAGAATTAAAAGGTGTGAGTCAAAATAAATTTAACTAGTATTCTGCTAAAAAACCATAATAGACAGTTTAACCAAATGACTTCATTTTTGAAACTCTAATATTTTAAAACTCATCCCCCAAATCAAATGTGCATATTTTTATGCTTAAAAAATGTAAATCTCCCACCACTAATTATAAATGATTTTTGCTCAAGTTCTAGCACATTAGTTCATCTTCACTACAAAACAGAATGATGGAAAACATTTCTAGCCAATTAGAATGAACAACTTGAACCGGATATAAAATTGAAATAATTCTTTTAAAAATTTTACTAAATAAAAATTTTTTTCTAATTCAGATATTGCATTTATATTAGCTCCAAATCCTGAAAATATGACTTTAAACATTGCCAGAATTTTTCCTGCACTAAAAGCTCTCTGCAACTATTTTATAAGAAATGTTTTCTTGGCCCCCACCTGAGAGGAGCAAACATAAGTTTTCTCATGAGGTGGTGTGAGACTGGATCAAAACATAGCGATAAGCCAGCAGATCTAGCAGTTCTGGCAGTAAAGGTAGCAGCATCCTCTGGAGATGTAGCTTACCTCCTTGAGGGTCTTAGAAAAAATGAGTGACTATGATCAGACTTGAGTGACAACTCTCTAACTACAAAAAAACTTCAATTTTGTTTCCTTGATAGGCATAATTGATAGACTTTCCAGATGACTTTGGAAAGGTCACCTTGAATATCTAGAGGTAAACTCACAAGAAAGTTGACCCTATAAGAGAACTCTTTGTTCCCCAGATGTTTTAAAAAGTCACATCTATCAGGTTTGATTTTACTTCATCATGACTCCTTCACTAGCTTCTGTAAGAAACATCTTGGCTTTTAAAGAAGCCAACAAGGATTAATATCAAGGGAAAGAAAAAATTCTTTCTAATACAGTACAAAATCAGTACATTTCACAATAAGAAAAATTATGTCTTACCAATTCACCCCTTTCTCCTGTTTCACCTTCTTCACCAGAGGCACCCTAAAAATTAAGATTCAAAGTCACATATTTGAGTTCTTATTCCCTTGGCTCCATTTTAACTAGTCAACATTGATAAGGACGCATAAGTGCCCACAGTGCTCACCAAGATTATGCAGAAATACAAAATGCTCTCAAAAGGCTTTCTAATATAGCTGCTGTGTGGGGCTAGTCTGAATAAGATAGCCCAGAGAAAAGCCAGCATGTGAAGCTGAGTTTCTGCTAAAGTTAAGGACTAATGATTATCTCCAGCAACTTAATAATTAGGTAATGCTTGGAAAGGGGCTCTTACTATAGAAAAGGGACCCGGGGAAATGAATGACTCTAATTCATATGTCAATTTGAGGTCTTAATAAAGAAAAACTTAAAATATTACAATGTAACTGTGAAAGTCTCCTTCAGAAATGAATAAACCAATCAAGAACGAGAGAGACAGGGTTGTTCTTTTCAAAGGAAGGACAGTGTGGCATCTGCAGGCAAGAGCACGATTCAGCAACTACCTATGAAAGCAGTAGATAAGTCTACAGACTTGCTAAACTCTAGATTTCACTCACTTTGAAGCATACTGAGAAAAACTGCTATCTTTCATTCTCATAAATCTGCCAATCCCTTATTGGTCAAGCACATCAATGCCCATTAAACAGTGCATTTCAAATATTCAAGTGATAGCACCTACCTGTTCACCCTTTGGACCAGGTTCACCAACTACACCCTGTAAAGAATAAAATAAAAACATTTTTTAACTTTTTTTGGATTTTTATGTAATTTCAAATGATCCTTAATTGGGTTTAAGGATAAGCACAATTATAAATAATGTAATAGAAAAGAACTACCCCCTCTCCTCACCAACTAGCAAGAGTTAGGTAAGATATAGAGAAACTGACAGTTGTCCACAAATTGCTGGGCAACTTGGGGAGTTCTTTAATCATATCTATGTAAAATCTGACTAGTGAATTGAGAACTAAAAATGAAGTGTACTATGACTCAAATTTTTATTTTCTCAGCTTGTTTTAGCTTTTGATAATTTATTATGTCAATAAGGTTTTGCTTCTTAATCTCAAGTTTTGCTTACTTTAAAATTTTTTTCTTGATAGTTTTTTAGGATAACTGTGAAAATATTCTCCACTGGACCAAAAAAGCAAGCTTGGTTTCTCAACACAGTAGAAGTCATCCTTCCAAATTAAGGAGATTTCCAGAGGACTGGCTCTCTTACCCGGTCACCTTTCATTCCAGGGAGTCCAGGAGGTCCAGGCAAGCCAGGGAGTCCAGGGCTACCAACAGAACCCTGAAAAGCAGATACAAACCCCCAGAGTCATGGTCACTGCAATTCTGGAAGCATGCAACCCAGACACAACATTGGCTACATTCATTCCGGTCTAAAATAAATCTGTTGTGGTTGGTTCATTCTGCTCCTCAAATTCACCTCTTTCCCAAACTCTCAGGAGAAGAGGGGCCTGTCCCCCTCCTCCACCCCACCTCTGAAGTCCTTGATTCCTAGGCCTGCACTCCTTCCCAACAGGGGGCTCTTTCAGTGGTGCCCCTGCAATGGCAATGTTTCTCTTGCTAGGTAAACAAGTGCTGCTCAAGTAGTATAAGGCCCCATTCATGCACAGATCTCTTCAATTCCAAGAACAACCAGAGGTGAAATGTAGCACTCCAAGCTTTAAAATATAATGCTACATGCCAGACTGATTAAAATACCCTTTGAGGGTATCCTCGATATAATTGAATTTCCACATTTATATTTGCACACATTCATAAAACAATAGAAATAAAAAATGATCAAATATTCCTTTGTAAATTGTTTGTCTCTCCTTATTTTTAAAATTGCATTGTGTTTTGTGTGAAGCAAATAAACTTACCAGTTTACCCGGTAAACCCGGGGGTCCAATGGGTCCTATTTCTCCTCTACTGCCCTGGAAAAACACAGACAACTGGATAAATTACCAACATTCAAAAGCTAAATTACCATGTCATAAAAAAAAATTCGACCTAGATTTTTGTTTACATATGCCATCAAAATATTCTCCCCATCTTCAAATGAAAGCAGAGACCTTTACACAAAATGCCTACAGCCTCTTCAGTGTTCATCCTTCAATGGCTGTTCTAATGCCATTCACAGTGATTACAGTCCATTAGAAAGAAATGGTATGGGATTCATTTATATGAAATGATAATTAGTCATTTTCAGAATCAAAATGACAGTCTAACATATATGGTTATTTGTGTACATGTTTTAACACTATTTTTAGACTCTATGTTCCTGAGGCACATGTATATAATTTTCAAATTCCTCACAATGCCTAAAATATGGAGTCAACTTTTTTTATCTATATTACACTTTAAAGCAATATCTGGCAAATGATCTTGAACTTTGGAAGAGTGAAGGAAAAAAGAGAGGACATAGATGTTTGCCTTAAATTACTGCTATGCCTTCAAAAGGATATAGAGTGTAAAAATGTATAGTTACTGAAATAAATTCTTTGTTCTACTCATTCTTACCCTAAACATGTCTTAAAAATACAGTTCATAATGAAGATATACCAAATGTAACCCTCTAATTTTAATTTGTCAGCCAATTTCAACTTTTTATTTGAAAGTCTGAGCCCTTTGAAAAAACAGAACACATGAATTCTTCAACTTCTTTCCCCAAAGAATTTCATACAGTTTTATGCTACTGGTATGTTTTATTTCTAATGCTTGTTAAACTAAGCCAAATATTGAGGCTACTGAATAAATAATCACATTTCCTGAACAGTACATATGATAATAAAAGGAGCCCGTTGAGTTAGCTTTCTTTAAAATGACTTCATATTAATGTTTATTACTTATAAATTCTCTGATAAGATTATTCTGTTCTGACTCACATGACAATCATCTATATGTTGAATAAGGTGTCAAGACCCATAATCTGAATTGTCAGTTTCTCTAAAGATATAGAAATGTTTCTCAAATTACAAGTCTCTGGCTATGAGCTATAATTTTATGGCAGTCATTTCATATGATTTACAAGTGATTTTAAAATATGCCTTTAAGCATTTTCTGAAATTTTTAGATAAGCAATCTGTTTGGTGTGTGAATTGAGGATGCAAGATGTGTCTCTAAGCCCATGAGCAGCTTAGAAATCAGAGGCAGTGCCTTAAGCACAGATACCAGAAGGATGTAAATCTAAATGAAAACCAGCTACTGTGATAGAAATACCAAGATTGGATTCCACCCCATTAGTATGACCCAGCACTTCTAAGTTCCAGACAGCTTTTTGTTAGTACATCTGCTCTTCTGGCATTTTCAAATAATTTTTGAATTGCCTCATGATTGTGATCTTAAGTGTCATTGGACTAACATCTGCATAACAATTAATACTTATAGGTGTGAAAATAATCATCTCAGTAGAGGAAAGCTCAGTTCTTCACACAACCTCAAGTATTCACTTCTAAATAAACAAATGCTTCTGTCATCTTATCCAAAATAAAACAGAAGATTATATAAACTTCCACTTGTTTTTTGGAGAGATTATTCATCTTTCCAGTCAAAAACAAAGACCTTCTCTTCTGCAACCTTATGTTCTCTGTCTTTCATGAGCTCTTATGATTCAATTTATCAATATTTTCCAACTGGCAGGACCCTGGTAATACATATGAGGAGACTTAAGACCTGAGTATTAACTGCCTGCTCTGTTGAACTTGAGTGCCAATGAGAGTCCCACAAGTAAGACTAGAGAAGGATTAGTGAACTTATGATGGGCATTTACTTTTGTTATTGCAAAACTAGAAAGCATGTGTTTTCTCGTTTTTATTTCACTTCCATTCTATAAATCCTTTGCCATCTTCCTTTGGTATTTCTACAGAAATTACCTCATTGTAGATAAAAGTAATGTTTATGTTCGTAACAGTGACCTAACAGCTACACACAAAGTGTAAGAGATTTTCTTTCTTTTTTATTGAGGTAATATTGGTTAACAACACTGTATGATTTAGAGGTACAGGATCACACCCTTCAGAGGTATGTGACCACACCACACCTACTAGCAAGGCACCGGGAGTCCATCACCACAGTCTATTGTACCCCTTCCCACTTTGCTCTGCACCCCACACCCACCAGCTTCAGTTCTATGATCAGATTTCTATGTTTTGTTATAGGTTTCATTTATCAATAGGACAAGATTTTCTGATGGTCATTCTTGTGATTTCTATGTATTATAAAAACATGCATACTCTGGAATTTCACCTTCAGCAAAAATGAGCATGAGTAATGAAGATATAAATAGTAATCTCTAAAAGCACAGACTAAACTAAACATATTCTGCAGGGAGTAATTAACCATGACCTGGTAATAACAAGTGTGTAAAATTAATAATAAATCTTACATTTCAACAGCTGTGATGATAGCCATATTCTCAGATGTGCAAGGGAGGCTGGTAGGGAAATGGCTATTCTGCCCAGTGGCTAATATTGACAAACACCACAGCAACAAGAGTTATGATTTTTAACAGGAGAATTGAAAAACAAGAAAAAAGGCAAAATACTACCACTAAAAATATGAGGACCATAAAATAAGGTTATTTTTCTCTTGGAGGCTCTGTGCTATCACATATATCTCTAACATCTTTGTAACCAGATAATCCCCAGGAAAGGGGAGGTTCCGGGTTCCCTGCCCTATCCTAAGAAAGGGTAGAGCTTGGCCAGGAGGAGAAGCTAGAGAAGACAAGGAGAAGGAAAGAAGGGGATCAAGAAGACCTGAAGGAGTCACATGGAGCAGAGAGATAGGTAAAGAAGCTGAGCTAGCTTCTTGGCCTTTGACTTATACCAGAGACTTGGGGGACATGGAAGGAGACACTTAAAAGAGAGATGTGGGTGAGAGACCAATGGGGAGGTTGGCAATGGCAGCCTTTATCTTGACATGGATTTTGATTTTGCTCTTTTCCTTCCAAGCTTGCCTGGCCCTTCTGCTCCTTTCCTATGGGGCCCCACCAGAAGGTACTTTAGACTTGCGGCAAGCTTTTGGGCCTCAGCAGTTCTGCTTTTGGCCAACCCTGTTTGGCTGGGCATTAACCCAGGAAGGGATGGGTAATTTGGGTTGATTAATTGGAAACTAACTATATTCTTTCTCTTCTATCTATTGCACACTAATTGTATTAAAGTTTCTTTCCATTGAAGGCCTTACACACAAGAGTATGTTTTGTCTTGACATGGCTGATGGTAGAACCCATTTAGAGCAGGAAGATGTGGGTGTCCTAGGGTACCCCTCACTCTGCCCTTTAACAACTTCAGACACCAATCAAGATTTTAAGAAGCCAACTAAAGCCTTAAAATACAAGATGCAGACCCTCCATCAGTTATTCTCAACTCTGGGTATGCATCAGGACATCCAGAAGTTTTTTAGAAATATATTTCACCACTATCTTCCACCTCTCCATCTCCCCATCCCTCTCCTTATCTCACCCTTCTCTCTCAGATTCTGATTTTGTAGGTCTGGGCTAAGACCAAGGTTGTTGTATCTGTTTCTTTATTTGTTTTACTTAGAGGTTTTACTAAATGCTTATGATGAGAGTTCCATAAAAACTAAATTTAAAATTTGCTAAATGTGTCCTGTACCATTAGAATTAGCAAGTTTACTTCAAATTGACTTGTGCTGTCAAGAGTAGAAATGATGTCAGAGATGCTCATCCTCATTGCCAAGTGCAAAGCCTGGCTCTGCTATGTATCAGCTGATCACGTTCAGCATATATCTTAACTGCTTTGCCTCAGTTTCCTCATTTATAAAGTGGGGATAAAAACAGAACTTATTTCATAGGGAATTACAAGTTACATAAATCACTTAGCAGAGCCTGGCTTATCGTGAGCACAACATAGGTGTTAAGTATTATTTGTATCCAAGGACAAAATAAATCAGTCACAATTATACTTTTTAATAAAGCTAATTAAGTGTTCTTTTCCTTTCAAATCTTCCAACTCTCTTTAAAAGCCTAAGTTATGTTTGGGAAAAATAAGTCTCTAGTCCTCATTTCTCAAGTTCTGTCAACTCCATTGATCACCAAGAAGGCATCTTCTTTATAAATAAATACTAGGAGCCACTCTATAAAACTCACTTCAATAATACAAATACAATTTAGATGAGATGTCTCTCTTTTAAAGTAGAACTATTAGACTTTTTTAATAAAGTCATGGAACATATTTATTATACTTGTGTTGGCATAATTATTTTACCTCCCAAATGGATTTTACTCTACTCATTGTACTCTAGATTTGAATGGTTGCTGTAGTTGCCTAATTGCCCAAAATGTTCTCTAGCTGAAGAAAAAAACATTATCTTTAGTACCTTGCCAATTTGAGAAGGGAAAAATTTTAAATCACTATGTTTAATATCTATTATATACTAAGTGTCTCTCACTGGCAAGAAGGATACTAATTAACCCAGAAAATCAATTATGTTTTCTATAGTTTGTTGCTTTTACATTTTCATATTAGTACTGGAAGACCATATTAGTCCTAGAACAATGGTAACTTTTAGGTTTGCCACAGATTTATTAAATCTATTCAATTTTGTAGCATCACAATTTATATTTCTCTCTAGTAGACTTAAATATGCCTCACACAGAGAAGCAAATCAGAATCATCTAAAGGAAACTAGCACAGCAGCTTCACAAATGATTGATAGGGTTACATTCCAGGGCCTGGGTGGGGCAACTCAGATTATACAGCAACACACCATAGGGGGTCTTTGTGCTGGAGGCTGTTGACCACAGGCTCCGACAGGAAGTTCAAGACAGTGTGAGACCTCTGTACTCCAGGAGTATATAATATTCAGAAAACTGGGATAGATCAGCATGGCATTCATACCAGTCAGAATCATGAGAGAAGAGCAAATACAACCCACTTAACAAAGATGCTGGAAAGTTCTGAGAAGCCAAGAAAAGACAATTAATCAGGAGTCCCAGCATGGTAGTATCAAATAAGAAGCCGTGTCACTTGTCTGCTTTAAAAAAAAAAAAAAAAAGGCACCAAACCCAGTTATAAACAAACTGGAACAAGATAGAGAGAGCCAGAAGCAATGTCCAAGCGGAGGATGTATATACTTTGATAAGCAATTACTTGAGATATCGAAAACACCAATATTTTGTTTCTGTGGTATTGAGGAAGATAGGTTTCCACCAGCAGTAACCCCAACCGATGCCGGATTAACAGAGTTTAGCAGAGTCTGGAGCAGTCAAATGCCAGAGCCTCATGAAGAAGCTATAAAATAGCCTGAAGAAGCACCCCTTAGGTATCTCGTTCAAGTCCCCCCTTGCCCTGTGGGAGCTGTTTTTTCCAGTCTAATGAATCTAACTTCTTTCACACTAGCCTGGATCTTGTCATACCTTAGTGATGGCCCTGGCAATTCACTCCATTCTTCTGAAGCCGAGTTTCCAAGAATTTGTTCAGGCAGGTTTGTCAATTTTACCTAGTTTCATTCGGATTTCAGTACTGGCAAAAGCTGATGAAACCATGGTGGAGGAAGGGAGATATTACTAATTTCACTGGTGTGCTCCGTTTGCCCTGGTCCATTAGCAGGAGATAATAGAAATAAGTTTTCATGCCTTCCACTCAGCTTCTCGGTTTGAAATTTGCAGGAAAAACCAGTCAAACTTGTGAGAAATAGTTGAAAATGTGTGAATTTATCTCTGAAACTGGATCTCATGATGTAAAATGAAAGAACAAATGTATCTTTCAGTGAGTAGATTTGGTGTTAAAACTCTGCTCCAACGCTATAATATTTATAACTTCTCATGATACTTTTCTGAAAATTTTAGAGTAGGTGAGAAGTCAGTTATTACCAATATAAGCAGCATATCAAGATGTATTATACCAGCAATTCAAATTATTTCAAGAGATACTTATTAGGCCTTACCTAGTGGCAAACCCTAAGAAAGAAATGTGGGGACACAAGGTGGATCAGATGTCCCTGCCTTCCTATAGTTTCACAGTTTGGACAAAAGGTGCCAAAGGTTAAGGAATTCAGATTAAGGAGAGATCAAATCTACTAAGGACAGTGCATATCAGAAATGGTTTTGTTGTAGATTAACTTTTCAATTATATATAAGAGGACACAAGGGATGTTAAGAAGTGGAGAAACCCATCTAAATGCAGGGTATAACAAAAGAAAATAGGCAGGCCAAAAAGTGGAGAGATATTTGGGAATTAGCAGAAAATCCAGCTTGATTACAACACAGATTCCAAACAAGGCAGAAATGGGAACTAAGGAAATAAACAGACAGTTCAAGATTTTGGACATTCTAGTGGAGATTCATTAAAGATGTTTAATGATGAAGAAAAGTGGGAAGACCAATAGGGTGGTATGTGCAGACTGGGGGCACTACCATGTCCCAGAAAAGCTTGCCATTTTTGTTTGTCACAATGCTTGCCATTTTTGTTTGTCACAATGACTGTGAAGACAGTCTAGGGTGGAGTTCATAGATACTAGAGACCCTGCAACATGCAAGAGCCTGGAGAACAAAAATCTTCCCTGGCAAAATACCAACAATAGGGCCTCCCCTGGTGGCGCAGCGGTTGAGCACTGGGCTGCGAAGCTGCCTGCAGCCTCTGCAGTGCCCGTTCCATCCCCAGCCGCAGGCGAGGGTCCCACATAGCGTGCAGACCTCTCTTGCCATGCCCGCTGCTCCCCTCAGCAGTGTATTTCATCAGTCTGCCTGTTCTGCTCCCCGCTCTGGCTTTGGTGGATTATCTCACTCTCTGCACTTCTGACTGTGCCCAGTGCTTCTACAAATAAATAAATCTTTAAAAAAGAAAAAAACAAAATATCAACAATATTTTGGTCTCCTGTTGGGGGATACCAAGGAAAGAGAGTCTGGGGCTGGAAAGGAAAATCAGGAGATGACTGCAATAGTCCTGAAGCAGTAGGTAGTGATCAGAGCCTGGGTGGTGGATGTGGGTGTACAAAAGAGTCAAATAGGCCTCCCTAGTGGCCTAGGGGTTATGTCTCAGCACTATCATCACCATGACCTGAGTTCAATCCCCAGCAGGGAGCTAACCCACAGAGCACAGCAGACCTCTCTTGTCTTACCCGCTGTTCCCCTCAGCAGTGTATTTCAGTCAGTTTGCCTGTGCTGCTCCCCACTCTGTCTCTGGTGAATCCTCTCACCTCCTGCACTTATGGACTACATCCCACTTCTTCTATGCCAAATAAATATATTTTAAAAAGAAAGAAAAAATTCAAATACAAGAGACTTGGAAAAGTTGTGGTAGAATCAACAGGTCAGAATGTAGATGGGTAAAGTGATAGAAGGAGACCAGGTGTTGACCCTCAGTGACAGGAACAATGAGAGGACTCTGGAGTCTTATAAAAATTCAAAAATCAAAATCTGAATCGGGCTCAAAAACCTGCATAAGTATAACTTCCTCTGATCTGCCTATAGTCACATGAGAAAAATTAAATACAACCCATCCACTCCAACACACACACACACAGAGAGAGAGAGAGAGAGGGAGAGGGGGAGAGAGAGAGAGAGTCTTCTGCTGTTGTTCTGCGCCTAGTCCATTCCTTTAGACATCTTTATGACTTACTGCTGATGGGCCAAGTCCTCTCTACCTGTGTTAAGCTTTGTGTTCAGTGCATAGTCCGGCATTCAACTCCTTCCACTGAACTCAGTTTGCTGCTCTATAAAGTGAATACTGGATGAAAGTCAACATTCTCAAAGTCCAGTGCTCCTCTCCCACACTGTTCAATCTTTTTGGACTAGTCACATTAGCCAGACCACAGTTTTAAAAATGTGATCTAGCTACATCCTCACGGCTTTGACAGTCAATTTAAGGCAAGTACTTTACTAAGAAATTTGCAGGCCTCTAGCAAGAAAGAAGAAACGCTGAAGAGCCGGCAGGAAAGGGTGTAATGAGCTGCAGGAGCTAGCTTCTTTGTTTGCAGAGAAACTTCAGGACACCACCTGGGAGAGGTCAGTTGACAAACATCTATAAGAAGTAGAAAAACTCCACTCTCACGTCACAAGATACATGGAATATTTCACTTTCCTCAAGCATAAAAATTCCCATTCGACATACTCAAGAAATGTTTTAGAAGACTTAACTGTGATATTTGAAAATGTTTCTGTGTTCTCACTAGGAATTCTTTTACTCGGCAGATTTTGAAAATAAGAACTTAAACTCAAGGCAAGAGGAAGTATTTTTAAGTTAAATTTAAGTGCATAATGTTCAATTTCCCAGTTTCTCTCTGAGGGTTAAACTATCTACTGAGAAAATAGGCATTGCTATGTTTACAGACTCACACTGAAAGATATCTGGCAGCCTCTCAAAGGTGAAACAGTTATCTTATCACCCAGCAATTCTACTCTTACATACATACTCCAGAGAAATTAAATTATATGTCCACATAAAAGTTTGTAGAAGAATGGTCATAGCAGACTTATTTATATAGCCAAAACATGAAAAAAACAACAAATAAATGTCCATCAACTAATCAATGTATGAAAATAATGTGATATATTCATATAATTGAATATTATTCAACAATAAAAAGAAATAAAGTACTAATATATGGTACAATATATGTGAACCATGAAACAATATTCTAGGTGAGAAAAGACAATCATAAAATAAAGTTCCACATATTATATGATTCCACTGATACGAAATTTCAAGAATAGGCTAATCTACAGAAACAGAGATGGATTGTGATTGCCTAGGGCAGAGGGGGCTCGGGGACATGTTGAATGACTGCAGTGTTTACAGCTTTCTTTTTTGGAGTGATGAAAATGTTCTGTGAATACACTAAAGATTAATGAATTGTGCAATTTAAGTGGGAGAATTATATAGTATATGAGTTCTATCACGTCAAAGTTTATTTTGCTGTAGTATAACACATCCTTCAACATAGAATTACAGCAGAAAAGATTGTCAGACTTTCAAAAATATTTTTGCTTCCACTTTCTGATAAGAAAAACATATTGAATATCTCAATAGCATTCTCCATTTCACTGTCATTCTGGAAAAGCATATGCTCAAATATCAGAAGGTGCCTGTGGATGAATGAATGACTGGAGGGAAACCCAGAGAAGTCCTCAAAAGACACTTTGGAAAAGTTGCAGACACAAAAAAGGAATACTCACAGGAAGCCCCCGGGGTCCTCGGGGTCCCACCTCTCCTGGAGGTCCCTGCTGTCCCTGTTATGAACAAGGCAGGTAAAGAAGAAGCTAAGACTCCTTATCAATAATGATTTGTTTAGTGAACATACAACAGGTAGCTATGGACAGGTAAAATGGCACCTTACCGGCTTGCCTGAATTCCCTAGTTGGCCAGGCTTCCCTGGAGCACCCGTGTTACCCTATAGGTAAAAAGACAACATTCAAAGTAATCCAGACCATAAGAAGCCACAATCGTCAACCCCTCTTGTCTACAATGGGTGTCTCTATATTTAAATGGCATTAATTTCCCAATTTCACATGAGAATTGGGGAAGATATAGAATCTCATTCTAAGTGGATACATTAAGTCCTTTAGATTTAAGACACTACTTTTTAGTCACAGAAGTCTAGTAAAGGTGTCAAAAAATGCAGACAAAAACAAAAGGATTTTGTTTTTCTTCAAGATGTTAATGATATGTCTTTCCTTTACCATTTTCACCTTCAATACACCTCTTTGAACCCTTTCGCCAAATACTGACACTGTTAAAATTATGAGGAATCATGCCAGTGTGAGGAAATAAGAGGACTCACTGCTGAGAAAAAAACCTGGCAGTCAGCTCCAGGGAAGGCACCTGCTAAGAAGCCAGGGCCCCCATCAGTCTCTCACAGGCCACTTTACTAGGGAACATGTCTGCTCAACACACTGTAGCCGTATGATTGCAGGGTTGCAGTCATATAACCTAAATGGGACCAATTTCTCATTTTATTTAATTTATTTAAATTAAACTATATATTCATTTCCCTATTTTTTTTCATTCACCTACTGTTTTTAATTGATAAGAAATAAGGACTGGTTACTCAGCATGTGAACAAAAAGGCTTTTTTTTTTTCAGTGTAAGCTGAGTCACTTTAATATTCACTGACATAATTTGTATGTAATAAAAATAATAACATCTTCCTTATTTTAAGTGGTAAAGAACAATAAAACTTTCTCTGTTTTACACTAGGAAAGGATGACATTTCAAAAAGGAGGTGAAATCAGCAATATTTTCTCAAAGTATTCTTCCAGCAGCTAGGAAATAGACTAGCATTTGAAGGCTTAAACCCTTTTATATTGCTCCTAAGGGTCAAATATAAAACAAAAGCAATTTAAAACATTTAAAATTATAATAAAAATATATTATTAAAAGAATAAAAGAAGAAAGAAAAATATTAATTGTAAAGTTTTACCTTTTCACCAGTAATACCCTTTGCACCAGGAATCCCGGGAACACCCTGAAAGAATGCACATGGAAGTGGAGTTGATTCACCCTATCTGAGAATCCACAAGATGCCAAGTGGATTTACACATTGCTGAGAGGCTGAGGGAACCATGACAACCTCAAGGCTTTAGTGTAAGGAAGAATCTTCCAAAGCCCCCAATTCTGGACTATCAGTTATAGAACTACACACAGTTTAGTTGGTATTACTTTACTTTATCTAGCTTCTTAATTCTGAAAACTCTTAAAGAAAATACTACCTCTAAACTAATTATTTTTCAAGCATGAAATTCCAAACTATAATCCAATAACATTTGAAATAACAGGAGTTCTTATCAACATGATTTCATATGCAGAATAACAAAATGAAGACCTAAAAAAAATTGCTAAGCTTTAAATAGAAAAACAGAATGGCAGGAGAATGTTGAGTATAAGATTTGGTACTACTGGAAGTCCTTATAGACTCTGATGATTTTTGAATTGTCAGATAAAATAAATCAGAGGTCAGTCCTCAATATTACCACATATCCCTGTTTAACTTATTACCATTTGCCACCAAAGAGCCAACAATACATGTGATATAATCCACATAAACTTCCAGCTACATTAATGCAGGGAAATACCAAGGTGAATAATTCAAAATGGTACATAATAAAACATGATATTTTATATTTGACATTGTACCCTGAGCATACTCTCAACCATCTGATGGCTTGACCTACCAACAAGAGTTCTACAAGAAGTTAAAAGTAGTGGGAAGTATATGATCCTGAACCACAGGATCTCTTGGTAAAAAGAGATAAGGAAGACTGTGAGAACTAAAGAGAAAAGAAGGAAGCAAAATATAAAATTAAACCTTTATTAGATAAATAGATAAATAGCTAATGATTAAGAAAAAAAGTATAAAAATATAAGTGTAAAAATTAAGCATCATATCTTCTCCAGAACTTATCAAACTACTCAATATGTATCCCTCCAAAATGTATATCAACTAATAAACATTTAACGATCAAATACTTACAGGCATACCCTGCAATCCTGCATCACCGGGAGGTCCAGGTTTCCCTAATTCACCCTGAAAAAAATTTTTTAGTGCATCATTGAAACTGTGTGAACTACTATAGTTCTTTAAGAAAAGGAAGGATACAAACTTTTTTAGTAAGAGGATTAGCAATACAGCTGACCTTACATGCTGTTTGATATGAAGCAGTTCAGTGTGGGGGTAGAGTAAGAATTAGGATATAAATTTAATCAAAATACACAATTTCCTTCAGCCTACTTTCAACAACAGGAAAATTTTACTGAGTTCCTGAAACCAGGCAAACATATTACTCTAATAAGTAGTTTAAATTAATACTTGATTAAAAAATTAAAAGGAGGAAGACAGCTAAAACCGGCTAAATAAGACTTCAATGATATAGTAATGAAAATGCTGCATGTGGTTGGCCCAGACTAAATCACCCAGATACCTTCATTCCGGGCATTCCAGGTATCCCATCACGGCCATCCACGCCTGGCAAGCCCTAAAGACATACAAAGAAACACACTGTCCTTTAGGAACTGTTACATTCTTCTTCCCTTCATCATTTCTTGTTTTATTTTAATAGTCAATTTGAAAAATGTACTTGAAGATTATAGCACACCACATACTGTGTCTCCTTTAGATCCAGGGAGGCCAGGAATTCCTGGAGAACCTTGAGCCCCCTGCAGAGCAGAGGGGCAACAGATGGACAAGACAAGCTCAGTTATCACAGTACTTGGACACCTCAAAGAAATAAGTATGATCAGCAGAAGACACTAACAATCAGGACATTTATAGCAATTAAGAGTATTTTGAACTCACTCTTTCTCCCTTGGGACCTGCTTCTCCTGGAGGTCCCCGCTGTCCTTGATCACCCTGTAAGAAGATACAATTTCGTTAATATAAGCAAAAGTTACTCATTAATAAATTTTTGAAATTATAAAACATCATTCACTTTACCAAACTATTGTTTTTTCATCCCAGTGACTTTGCTCTTCTACCAAGGATGTCTAGTTCAGGAAATCTTTGTATAAACACTATATTGTCTTAAAAACTGGTGGCGCAAGGGTGAAGCTGTCCTCAGCCACTGCAGCACAAGCTCTATCCCGGGTCAGGGAGCTGCCCACATGGCACAGCAGACCTTTCCTGACTCACCCACTGCTCCCCTCAGCAGTGTACTTTGGTCAGTCTGCCTGTTCTGTTTCCCATTCTATCTCTGGTGAATCCTTCCCCCCTCCCCTACATCTGGCTTGTACCACAGTTCTTGTATGCATAAATAAATAAATCTTTAAAATAAACTGATGCTATCAAAGGTATAATTAAAGACTTGTCTTTTTATTTCACTTATAATAAAATGATGTGTGTCCATAATGCAAGTATAGCTAACTATTTATTGATATTTTTATTTACTTTTGAAGAAGATTTGAGGCAGTTTTATGATAATGATAATGATACACATATGGCAGTCAAAATATGGAATGAAATCAGAAATCATAAAAAGGCTACTCAAAAACTAGAAATGAGATAAATAGTGTGACTGGAACCAAAGCAAAAGTAAAACACAGCAAACATAAATCTACAATTTGACTTTACCTATGAGAAAAACAAAAACTATATCAAGTCAGAAGAACAGTTCTCTGTGTTAAAAAAAAGAGATCTTAATTAAAATTTCTTAAAATAAATATTACAACAATTGCCCATTTTTCCATTTTTATTATTTACATAAAAGATGCTTGTGCATGCGCACACACACACACACACACACATATGTGTATATATAGCAAAAAGATATCACTGCTAAAAAAGTCTATCATTGGGTCTTATGAAAGGAAAACCACTCACAGGTGCACCAGGAATGCCTCGAGGCCCAGGGTCTCCATCTAAGCCCCGAGAACCCTACAAAAAAAAAAGCAAGACAATAAATTAAATTTGAGATCAGTCATGTATGTTACAGGCCACATCAGTCTTTTTAAGGAATTTTGGCAGTCAGTTAAACAGGAGGTTTTGTGTTTGCTATATATACTCTTCATTAATGAATCCTGGGAAGTATTTAATCAAACATCTCAGATTGAAAACACTAATTTACATCTTCTTATCCCAACAAAAGTACTTGTACCCAAACTCTGATACTACTCTGGACATTTTAACACTGCTTTGATTCTGAACTGCTGACATGAACTGAAAATACCATACTGTCAGGGAATTTGGAAAACCCACAGGAAGAGGTTTGGGCCACTCTCTAGAGTTTTCAGAATGACCAGAATTCATTAATGCTGAACACCAAGGAGACACCCCAAAAACAGTGCCATGGACTCTGATGCTGCCATAGCTGTGGAGGGGATTCTGGTGTTCAAGAATTCCAACAAGATCTAGACTCAGAAGTCCATGATGTGGTTCAGAAAAATGAATTGTAATAAGAATTTGAGAATCTTCTAGTCCACCTGGATAGATGCTAGGTCTGATTTGTATTAGTCTATTTTTTTTTTAACAGAGTCACCCTATCAAGTGATGATGACCTTAAAACTATGGGGCCTTTGAATCTAATTATCTTGAGATTATCTCTGACTTGGCTTGGTAATATTGATATTACATATACCACCACTTCCTCATTTTCATTATAAGAATAAAAATATGACTGTTACAACATAAATATGGCATTTTCTTGTGCTCAAAATTCAACCTACTTTTTTGTCTTTTTCTCATCTATTAAGTGAATGAGAAAGCAGCAGAGCAATTAACATGAACAGGCTGTCTCTTAATGAACAGGGTTGAGACAGGAAGATGATAAAATAAATGGAAAACCAGTCCAAAGAATATTGGCTAAATGTAAGACCATGAAAATCACATGGGCAGCATCTGTAGTAAGAATTAAAAAAAAAAAGAAAATCTTTCATAGAAGGTACAGACATAGGTAAAATCAAGGAAAGAGCACAGTTGAAGCAAAGGTACCACAGAGCCCTGGAATTCTTTGATCCCTAAAAACTAGAACATAGCAGAAGGCATTCTACCTGCATGAGGGAGGAAGAGGTCTGGAAGACCTGAAAAAGACCTTGAATTCATCATTCATCTTGCCTTATGAAAGTGAAGCTGGCCTTTGCATTATAGAAATGGCTTTGATGCACTCACTCTCTCTCTCTCTTATTGCTGTTCAGCATGAGCTCAGACCCAAACTGCTGTTACTAGGTAACCACTCCATGGGTCTGAGTTCATGAGAAGAGTGGTTTTTCCCCTATTGAAAGCAATTTGACAGAAATCAGGGGAAATGAGAAATTTTGAAATATACCGAATGGAAAAATACCTCAAATAAAGAACATATCAAGAACAGTAATTGGTTTCAAAGTGAGGGGGTCACATATTTTGGGAGATTATTTAAATCCAGAGACAGCAAAGGCCTAGATATGAGAATTTCAAAATAAGTGGGATTTATTGCTTAATAACAGAAGAAATACACACAGACTGCTACTTAAGGTAACATGAATATAGAAATAAAGACTCCAACACATTTTTTAAAGTACAGTATTATTAGAAAAGAAATACTTTTGAGGAAATGGAAGAATGAAGGCAGTATAAAAATACCTAGAAGAGATAAAGAACCTTAAAAAAAAATAAAATGAAGAAATCATTTACAAGAGAATTCCCTTAATTCACAAATTTGTACATCTTTTTAAAAAATTATTTACCCTCATTTTTTGAACACTTACACAAGTTGCTAATGAAAGTTACTAATAAAAGGGTCTGTGCTGCTTTGTGTAATGACACAAAGAGAAATTAGCCACAGAAGTTGTAAAGAAAATAAGGCAAGGATTAGAAGTGGGGGTTTGGCAAAGATGCTCTTACTCATTTTCTGGAGTTTACAAATTCACTGTCCTAGTATACCCTCTGAGAAATGTTAACAATTTCCCAAAAATGGATAGAGAAGCTAGATACCTAGGCAAAGGGGTGGGGAGAAGGGGGAGACATTTCTGAGCATATTACAAATGATCAGGTTTCCATTGCTTTTGTCTGGGCTATTCAGTCCCTGTCCTTCAATCCTCCACCAGCAGCGAAAACTCACCCTTCTAGGCCCAGCATCCATCCTTCCAAAGCTACCTTCTTCATGAGCTCTACATCTTCACTCCCACATACCACATGCCCTAACATTTATGCCTCCCTTGTTTGCATTATAGTTAGCTATCTACTTGCTAAAGACCTCAGTCCTCTGTGAATCTCCCCAGCTTCTCAATGAGTACCTTGTTCGGGAAATGCTGGAAGACTCTAGTCTCTGAAACCAGGCTAAGGACAGAGAGGTGAACTCTGTTCACAGGAGTGTGATCCATGTTAAAGGCAGAGCCAGCGGCCAATGTGATAATTGAATCACAATGGCCTGCAGGATGAGGGCATCCTGCCTCCTCTGCCTCTCCTTTTCCAACCTCTCCTGTCTTTGACTTGCACACTCAGGTACTATGTCAGTGTTATCAATGAAAACTACCTACAAGGATAGAGATAAAACATAACCTGCTTACTCCTATTTATTTATAGTAATTAAAAATACACATATGTATCATGTAGATCACTCATTTCTATCATCAATGTTTGTAACAGAAACATGAAAACTTAACCTCTACAAAGCACCAAGTGAAAAATATAAAGTGATATTGCTGAAAATAAAATGTCTTTAAGTGGCCAAAAGTTAAATATTTATACATTTTGATACTGTATCATCATCATCATTATCATCTTACTTTTTCCCCTTTGGCTCCAACTACACCAGTGATTCCTCTCAATCCTTGAGCTCCCTGGAAATGTAAAAAAGAAAAATGAATTATTTTACTCGATGTGCACATTCTTTCATCTCACCACAAAAGCTCACCTACAAGGATGTCATCATGACCAAAAGTAAGAGCAGGAAATAGTGGCATTATATAAACAAACTTTTCTAGTTTCAAAAGACAAATCCAAGGAGAGTTTTTCTGACAATAAAACCTTTTTGAAAAATAATGAAGACTTATACAATTCTGAATCTTTAAAAAATATTGATGACAAAAATATAAATATCATTAGCAAAAGAAAATTGTGATAATGTATTTGACTTGTCTTTTGACATATATACAAAATACAAATCACCAATCCCACCTCCTTCATTTGTAACTTAGTTACATATAACATAATTGCTATTTTAAGCCTTGGAATAATTTTTCCCACCAATGCAGACCATCAAAGGCATTTAGGTCCCCAGGTTAGTCTAAACAAAATTTTATGACACATACATCAAGCTAGTCTTGAGCAAATGCTTGTGTTCATTGTACACCATATGACCATTTCTACAATTAAAGGCATTCTGAATTCCAATTTGGGGCAGTAGGAACCCATCTTATCCCATCTCAGGCACAGGAGAGGGTAATCCTAAAAATAAGGGTGTGGGGTATGATTTCTAGGGTCTTTCATCATGGACACGTCACCATTCTTGACACTAGCCCACAGCCACAGGGCTGCAGAAATCAATCTGCTAAGAGGGAGCCTGGGTGAATGCTCCATCAGGAAAGTAGGGCAGCTACTTCTGCACATCTTGCCAACTGTCCACATTGACTCAAGATAGAGTCGTTCTAGGCCAGTCATTTCCTTTGTGTTCTCACTTGGAGAAAATGGGGCAATTTAAAAGCCAAATTCTGCATTCAGATCAGTCACAAATTCTGTGTGACATGAAACACAAATGCACAGGATGATCCAGTATGTAGATCCACCTAGGATACGAGATATGTTTATCATATTAAAGCTGCTCTTCTGAAGGCATTTCTACAAAAAAGAATTCCAAAAATATTTGGATCAGTAGCAGTGACACGAGAACCCCAGGTATTACTCCTCAAAGTAACTACTTTGAAGGGGAAAAAAAAAAGCATACTTTTTTTGTTATTATAATATTGCAATGAAATGCTTTATAAAGAATCATAATAACATGGGTGAACAAAGTAAAAGTTTTGGGGAGAATTTTGTTTCACTTCATGGATTCCTAGCTATTTAAGAGCCCAATATAGAGGACAGACTAAAAAGTACAGGCATGTCATGATTTATACTGGATGCCTAGTAGAAGTTTATAATATAGATAAGGAACTCTTCTATTTTAGAATAAATACAGACTCTCATCACTCTGAGATAAACCTACAAAAAGCTGAAATAATTTAATTTTATAGACAGATAAAAGAAGAATGATGAAGATAGACTGAAAAGTCAAAGAATCTAATCTTCACATTAACAATTAGTGAACACTATCAGCTTATCAATAAAATCATATTGAACCACATGACTGGTGGTGGGGGAAGAGTCAACCTTCTATTGACTGATCTAGATTGAGCATTTGGCCTAGCCATCCTGTAGGAATCATTAAAAAGCTCATAAAATTACTAGCCAAAAATGTATACAATATAGATCTATGTTTGATCAAGAAAAAGTTATTAAAATTTTGGAAGACAGGTTAAAGGAAAGCTTAAAAGCAAGAACTTTGTAATCAGGGAGACCTGATATGAATTCCTAAATAAGCATACTTCGGTTCAACACTAATCTCTAGGTAAACACTAATCTGCACAGCTCCCTGCAATGTATAAAAGGTGAGGCTTGTGGGGAAGAGAAGAGCAAGGGAAGAAACAGTAGCCCTGAATATGTCTTTCACGATACTTTAGTTTCTGAGAGTAGAACTGAAGCTTATCGTCTATACATCCATACCTCACTTAGCTGCAAATGTGCAATATATATTCTGAAATTATTTCCATAATTGTCATTACTCATTGTGACAAGAAAAAAAGGACAATTTCACTTTCATACAGTACAAAAGTAATGCAAATCCTGATTTAACAAGCAATTTAGACTGATATCAATGTCCCAAATCACCTCACTGTGCATATTATTGCAGCAATATATCAAAGCCTAAGAAACCAACTTTTTATTAAAAGACAAGATTATGAGCAATTAAGAATGTTCTAATTGTACTGAATACATAGTTATAAACTACATTAATCCAGTGAATGATTTACCTGCTGCATATTCAATGTATAAAAGTTTCTCATTATAACACATGATAGTGGAATAGAACATAAATATTTGCTTTCAGATTACCTGATCCTGAGATCTAGTAATAAATGTAGGTGATTATGGGTAGATATTTTCTGTTTAAAAAAAAATGCTTGAATGTACAATGTTTCCTTTCCTGTTTTGAAAAAATGGTAATCTCCAAATGGTAGCTTAGAAAAACAGAGAATGGCATGTGAGTATAATGTTGTTAATTCAAATACAGAATAGAAAATACTCCAAAATTCATGAAAAAAAGAATACTTGCATATCCTAGTTAAATAGTTTTTTTAAAAATACTTTACTGGAGGGCCTTGAGCTCCAACTTCTCCCAGTTCGCCCTGGTCACCTTCTTCACCCTAAAAAGCAACAAATAAAAGCACACCAAATATTATTTTAGCAAATCAACAAAGAAGTACACTCAGACTAACTCAGTGGAGTCTAAATTCATTGGCATCCTCTAAATTATTCTACTACAATTTCTTAAATTATTTTAGATATCCTTTTCTAAGTTTTCCCAAAATGTAAAAGGGGACAGAGGACAGAGAGAGGGAGAGAAAGAGAAACATGGGTGCATTCACCTTTCAAAGATATGTGTATGTGTGTTGTGGAGAGTGTATATTAGGAAGATGTGAACATACTATGCGAAGTTTTCCATAAACTACAATATTTTAACCATTTTTTCATTTTAACTTTTCTTATTATAATTTTTAGACCATATATAATTTTTAAATGTAATAAAATCATTATTCTTTCATGGCTCACATCTTTGCTGTCACTCATAGAAAAACCTTCTCCACTCCTCAAGTACATAAATACTCATCCATATTTTTCTTCTGATAATTTTATAGTTTCATTTCTCCCATAGAAATCTTTAGTTATCAGTAACTTATTTTTATGTAAAATAGAATGTAGAAATGTTTTTTTGTCCTGGGAATTGGTCAGTTGATCTAATATCATTTATTGAATTATGGATTCTCTCCACACAGTTTGAAAAACTCATCTTCAACATATACTAAATTGTAATACTAGTTTCTAGACTTTTTATTTTGCTCTATTGACCTGTTAAAATATTGCCAGTGCACATATTTTAATTGCTGAAAATTTCTTTTTTTAAAGATTTATTTATTTATGCATACAAGAACTGGGGTATAGGCCAGAGGTGTGGGGGGGGGCAGTATGTGAGAGGACTCACCAGAGACAGAGTGGGGAACAGAACAGACTGAAACACACTACAGAGGGGGGAGCAGCTGGTGAGACAGGAGAGGTCTGCTGCACCAAGTGGGTAACTCCCTGACTGATGGGGGATCGAACTCGTGCTGCAGAGGCTGCGGACAGTTTCACAGTGCTGTGTTTGCACAGTGCTCCCTTGCACCACCAGGGAGGCCCTTATTTGCTGAAAATTTCATATATACTTTTATTTTTTTAATTTCCCCAAATATTTATTCTTCGAGATGAACTTCAAAATTGTTGGGAAGATCTTCACAAAAATATTACTACTTGCTTTACATTAAGGCTATATTAAATTAATGATTTTATATGGAGAGAATTAGACTCTTCACGATATTGTGACTTCCCACCCTGGAACTTAGTGTTTCTCCCTGTATAGCCAAATGTATTTCTTTCCATCAATGATAATGTTTTGTTCTTTTCTTTATAGTAGTCTTAAATATTTCTTAAGTTTGTTCTAAAATATTTTGACTATATGTTTGCTAGAGTGGAATCTTCTTGCAGTATGTTTTCTAATTACTGATTTGACTGTTTTTAATATTAACTTTATAACCTCTGATATACTTTAAAATGTTACAATATTCCAAAAAGAAATTCAAATAAATCAAAAAGAGAAAGACGAATGCCAGATGGTATTACTTATATGTGGAATACAGAGAAACAAAACAAAAGGTCAACCAAAGCTAACAATAGCCCCGGGAATCTGGCAGAAGGGAGGCTAGCAGAGGAGAGGCGGAGCGTATTGACGTCAGCTAATCAACATACCTACCTGTGGGTAGGTAAGTTCTCCCATAAAAGCGATTAATAGGTAGAAAAAGTGGCAGGTCCTTGTGAGAACCAGGACACGTAAGATAAACTGGTCATGCCGGGGAAACTGCCTGAAGGGGAAAGTTGCAATCACAGAGGAGGAGAAGAGAGGAAAGCAGCAGAAGCCTGCTACTCTCTCCCCTACCCTCCCACCCCCCACAAAGCCAGCACACTCGGACCAACAGAAAGGAGAAAAGAACAAGAACAAACTAGACATCAAGCAGGACAGTGAGCGGAAAGCAACTACTGCAGGCACCACGCCCCGCGGCCAGGAACTGTGGAGAACCACCACGGTGGTGAGCGCGTGGCACCGGGTCATCAAGAACTTGGCGCCATTAGAGGAAGACAGGGACTCCGCGGACAGACCTGCCGACAGCCAAAGGCCGCCGGTAAGCTGGCGCGGAAAGTATACGTGGATCCCACCTGCCCGGGTTCCCGAGCCCCGGACCTAGGACTGTGGGGAGATGCAGGGAAGCTGTCACTGAGGTGAATGGCCCGAAGTGGGTAATCAAAAACTAGGTGCCCGGGCTCAGGATCAGAGTGCAAAAGGTGCCATATCTGCGGGCACTGAACTGGGCTACTTCCGCGTTCTGGGTCTGAGAGCTTTGGAACTGAGAACCAGGGCCCGAAATTTGGGTGGTGGGATCCCCACCAAGGTGGGGCACAGGGAAGGCACAGCACCAGTGCCGTTGAGGTGCTCCGAACCACACCAACCCCCTCCCACTCCCGCCCACACACCCCTTTTTGTTCCCCTAGACCTACAGGGGAAAAGCACAGTTCTGGAAGGATACGAGGAAAGGTCTCTGGCGCCACCTAGTGATCAGAACAAAATCACCAACTAGTTCATAGTTGGAAGACAGGGACTACAAGACTCCCTTCTGGAACTGAGTAAATACAGAGGGAGGGACCCCTAAGGGACAGTGCCCAGCAACACAGCCACAGCAGCAATACCCTGGGGGAGTTTTGGCCTAACAGTACTGGACTCAGTCTGGTAAACAGTTTCTGACACCCTTGAAGGAGCAATCCAAAGAGATGGCCGCCAACACCAGTGGCATAGAACTAATTAGAAAGCAATCAGCAGGGAGAAGGGAAAACATAAATAGCAAAGTAAGCCCTCAGGGGAAGGACACACCACAAAAAGAAATTCAGCCACCAGAACTCAACAATGACATGGAAGAACTTCTCTGCCTGCCAGATAGAGAATTTAAAATCGCCATGATTAAAAATCTGAAAGAAAGCAAAAAGAAAAATAATGATATGAGAAAAATAGTCAGTGATAAGAAGAATGAAATTGAGTCCCCAAAGAAGGAAATAAAAGAAATGCAGGAGCTCAAAAGATCAATGAAGGCACTTAAGAATTTTTGGAAAAGCAACAAAAGAAGAGAGGAACAGGGAATGGCAAGAAGAAAGTTGGGAGGAAGCACAATAGACTATGAGGATGGACTGAGAGCTTTGCTGGTGGGTATGGTATAGAAACAACACATGAAGGAAGAGATCCTATACCTCTAAAATGCAAACAACAATGTAAACCCAATGTTACCTAAATAAAAATTTAAAAATTCTCACAAATAAAAGAAAGAAATCCATTTGCTGTCTCATACAGAATAATTATTTTATGACCGCTGGGGGTAAAAACATTTTTTCTTTCCAAGATGGGTTTTAAAAAAATTTTATAGTTCTGATGATAATAGGGATTTTATGCTGTGGAGTTAATTATAAGGAGTGGTCACTATTTTAAATATTGTTATAAAATGTTAGAAAAAGCTTCACTTCTGTTGTTCCTTTCTTACATGTTTCAATTCACTCATGTTCTTGCTCCACATACTAAATGTTATATACACACACACATACACAAAGAAATATAGAAAATGAAACATTGCCATGTAATATAGAATATTTGGGCATATAATGCAAAGAACTAGATTATGCCTAAATCATTTTTACTTGATTATTGAATAAAACATGAGAGTCTTATGTAATAGTTTTAGTTTCATCATTATATTCAGATTATATTCTGTAAGAACATATGATTGGCAATCCCAGAGGGATTGTCAGTGAATTTACTAGTTCATAGAGTATATAATCAATACCTGTGTATAACTAAATGCTACTTGTGCTTTCCTAACTAACTACAAAAACAATAATGATTGAGATATCCACTGTAAGTTTTCTTTAGCAGGATTTGGGATATTTTTTCAAAGATTCTTTAAAAATTTTGGAGTAGTATATTTATTTTAAATGTTTCACTAGCATGTATATAGCATGAAATAATCAATAACTCAAAAATTAAATGACAAATTTAGGAATAGCAATTTACTATCATTTTACTGAAAGACGTTTGATTATTCATTCCTATATTCAGGAACAAAATCATGCTCAGTGAAATAAGCCAAAAAGAAAAAGAAAAATACCGGATGGTCTCACTCATAGCAGGAATCTAGAAAACTTAAATAAGGGACCAGGAAAATGAATAACTATAAGAAAGTGAAAATCAAAATCAACAAAAACTATGAACCAGAGACACTTTCTGGGGGGTGGGGGGGCGGGAGGGGTGGGATTGGGGTCAGAATGGGGGGATTGCAAATGTATGAGGAATATAAAAATAAAATTTATTAATTAAAAAAAATAAAATAAAATAAAACAAAATTTTAAATTTTCATTAGCTAATTTGTAGAGTAAATTCAAAGCAGAATTGTGAATCTGAAGCAAACTTCAGACACTAGCCTAAATTCTCCACCATTCTTTCAGTTTATAGTTGAGTGCATCTATTAGCCTTACAAGATTCATTCCTCAATGAGCTATTAACAGCTTATCTTCTTATGTCAGTTTTCAAAAACATCACTGAAAGTTTTAATTGGCATAAACATGTGCAGTAAACTAAAGGAATTTTAACAACTTCCAATGAAAATTTTAGCCAATTCTCTGACATACCACAAAAATATGCAAATTCCTCACTAAAGACCAAACCAAATTTGAGAGACCAGATAACTAGATTGTGCAAGTATGATGGGAAACATAGAGAGATATTCTGACAGTTCTGTCCCTAAATTTCATAGAATGGAAAATGGAAGTTCCTCAAAGGAAAAAAGGTAAATGGAAGAAGGAAGTCCTTCTTCCATGTATTCCTATACATGGCATCAAAAATAACATGTCAACTATCTTTGCTTTACTACATGTATTAATTCATGAATACTACATGAATTACTTCATGAATTCCTTTGGTGTGATTTAATATTCTTAACACCTGTTTTCTGTGGTTAAATGATATTCTACTACATGAATATGTCATAGTTAATTTAGCCAGTTCCCTGTTATGGGATGTATTTTTTTTTCATCCCTAAGACTTAGAATAAACCCTGGCACATGGCTGGTACTGAATAAATATTTACTGAATTTTTTTAATTATAATTTTTTAATTTAATTTAATAATTAAATTATAATTTTTAATTATAAAATATAAGATTCAATGGAGGAATGGACACTAAAGATGTGGGAACAAATAGTTGAAGTATAGTACACCTGCATCAATAAGAACAATTTGACTTTGTAAAGCATTATTGAAATAAGGGAAAAAAATTGTTATACCAGAAGCCAAATGTCTAGACAGACACTTAAGGGTGATTTACCTGAGTGGATTAAAAAAAAAAAGGCAAGAGGTCACCATGTTTTTAATTTCAGCCTTAATTTTTCTGCAGGACATGCCAGCCCTAATACAAGCGGTGTTGTGGATTCCATGTTTCTATGCACATAGTAACGTAAGTCCTATTCTAACTTACAGATTCCTCAAAATCCAAAATATATGGAAATGAAATCAGAAACAAATTATTTCAGATCTTAAGATGAGAAACTATGAGCTAATTACTAAGTTGTCCATCTACTAGTATTAGCAAAACTTGTCATAAATTTTGTTTAGTGGAATGGAACAACAAGCTGAATAAGGTTTGACTATCAAAAGCATCAAGGAAAAAGTTGAGTGTGATTGATTTGAAAAGGAAGGCAGGGTAGCAACTCAGGAAAGAATGAAAATGTAGGGTACTTTGTGTTTTGCAATTGAACGTTAGAATATTATGCTTAGTCAGAATATTGAGGAACCTACTGAGAATTTGTCAATAATCATTTGAAAAGTAAAGGTAAAATTTAACACACTATGTTATTCTTTGTAATTCCTTTTTAAGAAATTGTAAAAAAAAATGATTACTCTCTCCTAAGCACAATCTACCCACTGACCACTCCTTTTCCTTACCTTGTGACCTTGTCTTCCAGGTTCCCCAATTTCTCCTTTAGCACCTTTCTGACCCTAACAAATGCAAAAATTAATTAATTAATTAATTAATATGGCATTGGGTTTGACACAGAAGGTCACAAATTTCACAGAGTGATCTTGCTTCCCTAAATCCGCTGAGAAAAAGATTTTGTCACAAAGAAAATAACCACTTAAAATGATCTTGTAAACACCCTGAGTATTGCATGACAGCCATATATGATACACATCAGGTTTAGTTAATAGGAAAACGTTATTCTAGAATTCTTAAAAATGTTCCAGTACCTAGTTCAGTGGTGTGATTCATTGATACTTGCCTACTAGTCCCTAGATTTCTCTTACCCCAGTTTTCTCTCACTATTGGATTACAAGCACTCTTTTCTCCAGCATCAGGAACTTACTTTCCAGAGGTGAGTGCCCTGATATAGCTCTACTGGCTATCCCCTTCACTCTGGCTTTCTGGAAGCTGCTCTTAAAACCCTCTGCTTCCTCTCTACCCATCTTCTTTCTGGAGATGAAGAAGGGCTGGTATGAAAAATGGACCTCCCTTGATATACAAATCTGTGCCTTATCTTGAACAGGATTTCAAAAGCAAAGGGAAAACTACACAATGTACTCGAGGTTGCACAAATTGAAGAGAAGATTTCATTCTCTTGTGAGGACTCCTGTTCTAAGTATATATGTGCTCTGGGCAGTTACCTGAGACAATGTGAAATGAACATTCCAAAATTAAATCTATCAAAGCTTTCACCCTCAAAGCCTTTCTTGTTCCAGTAATGCAAATATTTGTGGGACAATCCAGGCTCTGGATTTCCAAGCTATGGATACCCAGGAAAACTAACCTTTAAAGCCTTTCAGATCATAACACAACTCCATTGGTCTGGAATTTTTCAAAATCACTTTAGATTCATAGATTAGACTGAGAAAGTCGCTTATGTCCAATATTTGGTATTTGTGTTTCATTTATATGGAAAATGTTGAAGTAATTATGAAGGCAGATTGAGAGAAAAACACTTTGGAAAGTCTCTTTTCTTGGTTATTTTGTGATTTTTCCAATTAAACTAAAAAGTCTCAAATACATACGTACACATAATGTGTGTACAGTCTAGTGCCCTTCACATCTCTCCAATAGGAGACAAATTTCTAAACCTTGATTTGATGTCTAGAGTTGCAATTCAATGCATTTTATTGGTATTTCTTCCCTGAACAAAAGAATTACTGTACAATCAAACACTGTCCCAGTAGGAATACCTACCCATGGAATTTCTAGAACTAAATAGGGACCACAGAATAAGCAAGCACAGATGTGCCTAATCCATCAAAGTGGGATATCTTGGAAAATATTGTTGAAAATAAAATATTGAAATGATTCTCTTACCCGCATGCCTGGTAGGCCTGGATATCCTGAGTGACCTGGTGGGCAGGAATTGGGACACTACAAGGAAGACACATAAGAGAGGAGAGAGAGAGTAAACAAACTGGAGTAAATAAAATGGTTTTTTTAAGGATTCCAGCTATGGAATATAATGCAATTATATTCATTAAATATCTGGAATACACTTTTATTGTTTTTACATTTTATTTTTAAACTTGGAAGTATTCTTAGTTTACAGAAAAGTAGAGAATAAAGCAAAAGCCACTATCCAAAATTAATACATATTAATATTTATCATATTTATTTCAGATTTACAGTACTAAATAAATTATTTGCAGATGGCACATTGAACCATAGCCTGATCCACTTCCCTCCATTTCCATGATCTTTTTAGCTTAAAACACAGAAACTTCCATGATGAAAACCACTTATAGTCTGAGATTACGCAACCCCGCTGGTGCTACGAGTGGCACTGCTATCTGAGTATAAGTAAAATGCAGAAATACAGCATACTGCAGAGATAATTTTAAGGAGAATTCATCTGAAGATTATGGTCTTTGACTTAAAACTGTATTTTGCTGAAAGCATCTTACCAACGGATCTCCATCATGAAAGCCAATTGTTCCCTAAAGTAAAGAAAATAAAGTTAAGGATATAATTAAATAATTAATTTATAAACCTACAAATAATAGAAAGTCTGATGGATAAAAATGTAATAGATATAATTGCTCAAGAAATATAAAGAGTGAATATCAGCAAATATTAAGCTGAAGGTCTAAAAACTCAATCATGGCATATTCCTTTTGGATGTTCTTAAATTGTAGTAAATTCTTTCAGGAAATTGGAGGGAAAAGAAATGAAAGAATAGAAAATATAGGAAACTCTGAATCACAAATTAAAAATCTCCTACTTAAAATTACCACTTCTAAAAATTTATAGCTGTGTAAATTCTTTGTAAAAACTAGTTCATTTGAAAATGTTCCTTTTATAAGTGTAAGTTTTAAGCATTTAAGAAATCTCAAATATCAAAGGACTTCATATATAATGAGTAGACTGTTCTCTATGAAGTCTGCCTTTTCAATCATTGTGATTCCTCTGTTTTCCTGGCCTGAAAAGAAAGACCAATGCTCTAGATGAATTGGAAAAAAAAATGCCAGCCATTTTGGAATTTTAGGATCATATGACCTAACAGGCACGTTCATTTTGGGTTCCTAGGTTTCTTTAATCTCAACTTTCAAAGGCAGAGAAATCCAAGTTGCAAATAACTTACACTGGGTCCTGGAGGGCCAGGGGGGCCAGGTGGTCCTCTTCTCCCAGGGTCACCCTAAATAATTTGAAAATTGTGACACTGTGGTTATATACACGTCAAAATACAGTACCTAAAACTGGTATTGGCATAAAAGAAGGATATTAGTAGAAAGCCCTACAGAGCGCAGGCATGCACAGATCTGCCACCTAAATCAATGGGTGGCCCATAATCCAAGTAGGTCCATAAACCCTGAAGTAAAAAGGAGTTCCAATCACACCAAGGTAACAAAACCAGTTAGCAAAGGGAGGAAGGGGATAGTAAAGTCAATTCTTCTCTATAGAATGATTGCTTTATCAACTCTGGAAACACTAGATATTTTGCTAGTTAATGTATAGAATTGGAAAAGCCTGTTAGTGCCATCCAGTCAATCATAGCCTGAAGCTTGTGAAATACAAGGTCAATTTCTGCAGTGACTGACTCTCCTTAGAACTGTCTGCCCACAAGCTTTCATTTGGTCTATCACTACACTCTTGCAAATGGAACAGAAAATCAAAGCTGGCTAAATTCAAACAAGTTATTCAGATGGAAATAAGTTCCAATTATTCTTAATATTCAGAGCTTACTCCTGATATATTTTCCTTCTTAATGTTCTACCATAAAAAGTCAAAAGCATCTTAAATTAATTTAACTTTACAATCAATTCATATTCATTCATATATTCAGTGAATAAACATGTCAAACAGTCAGATAGAGACTACAGCATGTAACATATGACTTCTTCTCTCAATGAGTTCATAGTTATTTACCTTCTCATGATATTGCTGCTTCAACATTTTTGAAGCATTTGTTGAATATCAACATCAAGCACTTTTTACCAGCAATTTCTTCTATCAAGTTCAACTCTCCATTGCCTAGAGTTAAGTTCTATTGGTTCAATTATAATTTAATGACCCTAACATAAATCTACATGGTAATAATTTTAGATTATTTTCATTTCATACAGAAAATCTAATACAAAATTCACTGGACCCTCATCCTGGCTGAGAGTCTATAATATGAAGGTGACACTCCCTGACTTTATAATTTATTCCAGAAATTAGAATAATTTAGCTGAAAACTTTGAGGAAAAAATTAAAATCACTCTCTAAAAATGAAGTAGTATTATTATCCCTGGTTCCCAGCATTACCATGAACAAGAATAATATTCATCTGCCATTTCTTGGATTTTCAGGGAAAAACATACAGTTAGGGCAATTTTCCCTCCTTAGTAACACCTTCTACTATATCATGATGTGTCGAACTAAGTACCTATGGTACTCACAATTGGTCCAACACGGCCAAGTTCTCCAGGGAGTCCTGCTGCCCCAGGTGGACCCTGAAGTCAACAAATCAAAGGGACATGGTGATTTGTGAAAGCTTTCAATACTTAGCATAAATGATATCAAATATGAGAAACAAGCAACTTAGCATCATGCATCTGTGCTAGCTTTTGTTTCCAATGAGATAATCACTCATTTGAACAAATTTTAATTATGTAAAATAGAAAAGATTGGGCATGATATTATAACAAACTTCTGACGAAGTATAAAACTATAACCCTAAATCAGATGCAATGTTGTAAACCATTGTTACTATAATTAAAATAGTAAAATAAAATGGAAGAGAAATTTCTTCAACTAATAAAATATTTTCTTTGGCAGAATAGGGATGCTGTCCTTGAACTGCCTAAAGATAATATAAGTAGAACCCTATAAACATCACTGGCTAGAGTATTAGTTGGAAAGAAAAGATGGTATCTGAGAAACAGGCCATTTTTATAGACCATGTAAAATAAACAGAGATGCTACTTACAGGAGGTCCAGGAATACCACGACCCTAAAAGATTAAAAAGAACTGTTATGGTATGTGACTTATATTTGGAATTAGTATGAATGCAGACATAACTCACTTCAAAAATAATCACTAGATAAATATATGATGCTCATTCTAAAAAAAGCACTGTATAAAGAAAAGCAAACATGACTGTCCCTTAAAGGAAACATGTTTCAGCTCTTCAAACACTCCTTTGAGCTCTAAGCTAACTTATTTTTTTCCAAGCTTTTAAAAATGAAATCAAAGTAAAGTCTCCCTCAGGAGAAATTTACCATCACTCACAATGAGGTTTGTCACAATCTGACAGTTTTAGAGATTTTTTTTCATTTGTCCATATTTTATAGACACCTACATTAAAAAACAATACAATGCACTGCTTTAAAATTTAAATGTGGTGTTTTAAAGTTCCCCAAACAAATATTCATCACAGAAAGATACCCCCTTTAATAGTAGGGTAGGCTGATTTTGCAGACACAAATCTAATAGATATTGAAAATAAAACGTCATCATTCCTGAAACATCCTGTGATAGGAGCTTAGTTTAAAGTGACTTTGATTATAAATCTAGCCATTCTGTTTCCTACTTAATAGCTCTTTCCCAATACCGAACTGCATATAATCAAAAAATGAAACCACATTTTCTTCTTAGCTTCAATTCCCAAGACAGTGCCTAGTTTATAACAAACCCTAACTATATGTTAGTTGAACTTCATAAAACTGATTATCAGTTGCTTCTCTGTTTTCCATGTTCAATTTTTCTCCCATGGGATTCATCATTACTCTTTTCTCTCCTCCTACACTGGCTTGAATAGCTTTTATTCACAGCTGTGACACGATGTTTATATTAGCTTTTCATTCAAACTTTCTTTTCTCAAATATCTGTATCTGAAGCATTCAGTAGATTCAATGTGCACCCTATGATAATATTATTATTTTTAATTTTTTTAGGCAGCCCAAAAAAAGCAAGACTTTCCTTTAAAGCAATATGCTTTAAAGCAATCTGCTTTAAAGCTAAGGGGGCCTGTTTCAAGACACTCTTTGAGAAACTATTCCTAATTGAACATTTTAATATGTGGATCAGTTTTGGAAATAAAGATTAGGTTAGGCAAAGTAATTAATAAGCTACTTCATTATTAGGCCTATGTGTTTGATAAGTTTCAATAAATAAAAAAGGCATATGTGTAAGATATTGAGCTCTGAGTTGAAAAGTATGGGAGAAATGCCAGCAAGCTAGTCACTTCTGAAAATAGGATTATAATGGAAAAGTTGACAGAGGCTGAAATATGGCAAAGAAAACAGTTCAAATAGAAGACATGGAGAGAAATATAAAGGTTAATGATGAAAACAAAAGAGGAATAAAGGGCAATATAGAAAGGGAAATCAGCCAAAACCTACTCCTTTTAACATTAGCAATAACAAATCTGTTGGATTGGGCAATGTAGGAAAAGACTAGCCAAGGAATCAGGTGGGTGATAATATCGGAGTGTTGATATTTCATTAACAATGTAATGAAAGAGGTGTGAGCTCATGGTCAAAATATTTGGATTTGCTGTTATTACGCAAGAAATGTTTTCCTTTGGTGGGGATGGAGGGAGAATTACCTGTAGGGAAATACCCGCAAACAGACATATACATTTTATGTTGTACATTCAAATTTTTCTCACAGTTAGCCTGCTTACCTTGCCATATAAGTCATAAATACTTTTGTGATGCACATTATGTAGCAAATGACTTTTAAGAATTTCAGTGGCAGAATTTTACCTAAAGATAGGGGATATTTTTCAGTTCTGTCACCTTACATTTACTTACTGGAAAACCACGCGATCCTGGCACACCAGGCTCTCCCTAAAAATAAAAATAGTTTCATTACACTTAGCTTTAGTAGCATGAATATGTAAATAAGTAACTGCATACATATTGAAATCCCTAAAACACTCTATCTTAATGTTTTTAATTTAATTCAGCTAAACATTTTAGTTGAAGAAGCATATTTCAGCTGCTTCACAATTTAACCTATTAGTAGATTTGCAAAACACTATTCTATAATAAAATTATACTTCAGCTTTTAATTAATACCAGCAACTAATAGCATGTGACTAACTTACCTTTTGTCCTCTTGGCCCAATAGAACCAGGGGACCCATCAGGTCCAGTTAATCCCTATCAAAGCAAGATAATGATGATAGAATTATTATAGCAACTTTAGGCAAATCTTTAAATGGATAATTCCATTTAGCATCCTTAGACAAACCACTAGGCGATTAATTCCATTTTTTTATTAATTATCTGCAGGATAGTTACTTATATATGATGCAAATATTTATAAAGAAATACCTTTCTACATGAATATATTAGTTTCTATTGATAAATTTTATCTTATTCCTAACTTCCTGCTAACTCCTTTATTTACCACAGGATTCAATAATTTAGTGCTTTAGGCCTGTACTTTGAAAACATGTAATATGGCAAATACAGTGTTACAGTGTTCAAATAGCCAAATCTGATGGGACAACAGTTCTTGGCTCTGCCATTAACCCATGTTCATATATTGCTACTTGCTTTACTTCATTTGTAAAATAAAAATACTATATGTCTCTGTAATACTGATGTCTTGACAATTATAAAACATTTCTTCAATAAGAAATAAAAGTAATCTCATGACTGTGTTAGAGACAACTAAAGACCTCTAGCCAGCTTCTAGCAATGACAATTGCTTATTGAAGAACATTAACTTTTAATGTTAAGTATTTGAGAGCACATAAGTTTCTACATTATCCTCCTTGGTAAAAATACCTATATATATTAACAATATATTTACAATATGCAGTATGCAACTCCACTATTATGAGACACATTATAACTATCATGTTTAATACTAAGACATTTATTAAAGTTTTAACATTCTAATTTTTCCTACCAGCACATACTTTACCATCATATTTTTTATAAAATAAATCTCAAAGCATTATAATACTGCATGTACATCTGATTTTCCATATTTAGTGAAGATGAATTAAAAATTTTTTCTTTACCCTTTAACACTTTTCAGTATAGTCATTTATAATGCAATCTTACAATTCCATGCTAAAGATAAATATATGCACGGTTGTCCCCCTTACCTATCAAAGATACTTTCCAACCAGTGATATTTGATACTATAAGTAATACTGAACCCTACATGTACTATGTTTTTTCTTATATAAAAATACCTATGATAAGGTTTAATTTATATATCAGATGTAATAGAAGATTAACAATGATAACTAATAACTAAATGGAACAATTATATCAATATATTATAATAAAAGCTATGTAAATGTGGTATCTCAAAATAATTTACTGTACATAGTATTTTGAACCAGTTTCCACTGTGGAAATGGGAGGCATGAAGTCATCGATAATAGATGTATATGTGTGTTGATAGACAGATAGATAATAGACAGAAAGATATATATTATGTAACTATAAATAATGCATGCAAACTTGTAAATATCCTATCTATATTTTGATAATCTAAAAAAGGTTTTACATCTAAGACCCTTTTTTTTTTTTTTTTGGTTAGAGAAAGAAAAAGTTTATTAAGGAGAAAAGGAACAGAAATAAATTGGGACTCCCAGGCCAGAGGAACCAGGCCAGGGAGGGGCAAGGAAACCAGACTAAGGCCTACCTATTATCAAGATTTTGGAAAAGACTCAAATGATAATAATTGAGGCATGAGTATCTTGAAATTATCACTAAAAGCCATATTTAATCTGTCATAGTTGCATAAATATCAGTGAAATATTTTCATGTAATTTATAGAGAAAACTAGTTGGCCACCATTTTAATATTTCTCTACATGAATTAATTTTTCTAATAACTTCAAAGTGTAAATCAAAGGAAATAGAAAAATGAGTTGAAAATATTAATTACTGGAATTTTACTAAATAAGAAAATTATTAAACATACACAAAAGAATTTTTGACAGACTGTCTGATTTTCAATGGCCCTGGTCTCATTACAACATTGTAATTTGGGAATAAAACCCTACATATTAGTTGCTGAGCACATAAGGTAATGGAACACTGGATTGGTATTTCACCAAACAAACCATACATATGTGGTTCCATATATGTCCCGGATCACATAGAGCATAGAGATTTTATTAACTTCAGCTCTAACTCCCAATTTCATACACATACCATCCAAGAATTATCTCGTCCATTACCCACACACACAGGCAACTAGCCATCTTCTATCTGTGACTGGAATAACTGACCAGATGGAGGATAGTAACTGCTTTATTTGGTAAAATCTCAGCTGAATTATAATAAAGCAGAACCAAGTAAATGACTGTGTAATCTGAAGACTGCTTCCAGGTCACTTTTATTTAAAGTATTTTTCATAAGATATGAAAAACTATGTCTATTACTGGAAATTCTTTGAATTAAACAACAGATAGATTCTAGTGTCATAGCTCCTTGTCATAAGGACAAGGTTGGTGTCCATTACAATCCCAGCACACTGACCCTGGCATCTAACACACATTCCATATATAACTAATGAACAAAATTATTCTGCTAGATGGAGGAATACATTCACTTGTCACTGCACCTCATCTTAATTTTTGGTTCAATCTCACATCTGCCACTTAGCTGTTCAGGTTGCTTAACTATATAGTGCCTCAGTTTGCTAATCTATAAAAGTAAGTGTAACATTAATATCTATCCAAAGAAAATAATCCAGTCAAAAAATGGGCAGAAGAACTAAAAAGAAACTTCTCTGAAGAGGAAATGCAAATGGCCAACAGGCATATGAAAAAATGTTCAACACCACTTGTAATCAGGGAAATGCAAATCAAAACTACAATGAAATACCATCTTACACCAGTGAGAATGGCACGTATTAAAAAAACTAGCAACAACAAATGTTGGCGAGGTTGTGGAGAAAAAGGAACTCTCCTGCACTGCTGGTGGGAGTGCTAACTGGTCCAACCACTGTGGAGAGCTGTGGTGGAGATTTCTTGACCTACTAAACATAGAGCTTCCATATGATCCAGCAATTCCACTCCTAGGTATAGGTATTTACCCAAATGACACAGAAACAGTAATTCCAAAGGACACCTGCACGCCTATATTTATAGCAGCACTATTTACAATAGCTAAGCTATGGAAACAACCCAAATGCCCAAAAATAGATGACTGGATCAAGAAGGTGTAGTACATATACACAATGGAATGTTACTTGGCAATCAAAAAAGATAAACACATGCAGTTTGCAGCAACATGGATGGAGCTAGAAGGGATCATGCTCAGCAAAATAAGCCAGAAAGAAAAAGAAAAATACTGGATGGTCTCACTCATAGCAGGAATCTAGAAAACCTAAATAAGAGACCAGGAAAAAGACTAACCAATGCAAAGTAAAAATCAAAATCAATAAGCAACTATAAACCAGAGACACACTGAGGGGGGTGGGGAAGGAAGGAGTGGGGAGAGGAAGAACTAGAGTCAAAATAAGGGGGGTTGCAATTGTATGGGGAATATAACCAAAATGAAAATGCATACATTGTGCAAAGATGAAAAATGATGTATGAATTATATAAAATAAAATATTAAAAAATAATAAAAAAATCTATCCCCAAATGGTGATTTTGAAGACTAAATGGGTTATTAGAAGCAAAGTGCTTATTACAGTGCCTGTCAGGGTGGATTGTAAATGAATTTACTATTATTATTAATATCATCATCATTATCATTCTGGTGAGTACTGTTGATGATGCTGTGAAGAGTTCACAAGAAAAACATGTAAGACATGTTTACTGTGCTGGAAATTTAACATTCCAAAGAGAAAGCATTCTTCATATAAATAAGCAAAAAAGTACATCTTAACCACGGTCACGTATTTCATAGCCAACTCACATTTCTTTGATGCCTGACAATTTCCACTTACACTGACCTTTCTGAAGAATTTCTTAATAACTCACTATTTTAATCATCTGACATCTTCCAAGGATAATAGTTGTATATATTCAAAGACTATAAAACACCTAACCCATTTCCTATAAAAGAGGCATGGTTTAATGGTAATTCTTATAATTAATTCTAATTCCTCTCTGCCTATCTCAGATGGATGCTCTAAGAATGAATAAAATACCATTTTATAGAGAGCTCTTAGCATGTCACACAAATAGCACCTGTAAGAGTATTGCTAGCATGGATGATAATGGCATCCTGTGGATGCAAAATTCTAACCAAGCTCTGATTTCTTTAATTTTATATGTCTGTAAGGAAAAAGAATCAATTTAAACTAATGAGCAAGAAAGGAGAGATTTTATAGATATTAATATCATAATAATTTTAAATAATAAAATATAATTGAAATGATACACCTTGTTATAACATATGATTAGATATAATATTATGATGTTGCATTTGTAATATAAATTTCCACTTATATTAATAATAGAAATATAAAGTATATTGAAAGGACTATTACATTACTTGTGTAATTTATAGTCATAAACATAAATTATATCTATTTTATATTATAAAATATAAACATAGTAATGTATTTATATTACAGATATAATCTCCCACATTCACATATCACACAAATCCAGTTTGCAATAATTATTATTTGTCAAAGAAAAGACAGGAAAATATTACCAGTGGCAGAAATAATTACTTTCATAGGAATGTTTATGAAGATAAAGGTCTATTCAGGATGATATTGAAGCTGACTGTGTTCTGAACTTTCTTGTGCTGCTTGGCAGAGAATATCAGCCCTCAAGAGCAATTTCCTTCCAGCATTCCAACAACTCAGCCTGTGACAGGCAAGGCTTAATTCTACAAGCATAGCTGCCAGGGCTCTTTTACCTCTTCTGTCAAAAATCTAACTAGCATAATTACCATTAAGCTTTGTTCCTTCAGATTCTGCCAAACATCATCTGATTAATCATTTAGCATTACCAAAAGATATAGCATTACAATAAACCAAAAAACAGAAGAAAAGAAGTTGGAGTTTTAAGGTGCCATCAAGAAAAGGCTGTTGAGTCTTCCTACTTACTGAGTCCTCCTGTGTTCCAGGACAAACAAACAGCACACTCTGATCTAATAGCTACAATTTCATTATTTTTAATGTCTGTTGCTGAATTTAAAATAGTAGTTTTAGTCCTCTTATTGCCAGGTATCAAAAGCTTTGTTTAAAATTTCAAATGAGCCAAAGAGTAAAGTAATATAATTCTAGTGAGTTCAAAACCTTTAAGTCCCTATGGATCGAATTCAAAATTTGGTGAACTTGAACCATACTAATATTTACAAATAGTTATAGAAATTAATTCTAAATTATTTTTATTATCCATTCAATTATCTGTATCATTTTTCTTGGTTGTTAATTTGGATATTGAAAATTCACTATCACTTATTTTCTCTAATTCACTCCAAGAATTCAAGAACCTCATTGGTATGTACATGAGGCAAAACTATCTGGGAAGTGAGTCTAAATCAAGAGATGTGGCTTCTTTTGCTACTTTAGATACTAAATAACTCTGAGAAAATTACTTGCTCTCATAATTATTCAGTTTCTAAACATTTTTAAAAGTCAAACATTCTATGAAGTTGCAGTAAGTTTAAAGGAAATAATGTTTTTATGACTGTACTTTTTTTTTTAAAGATTTATTCATTTATGCATACAAGAGCTGGGGCACAGGCCAGAGATGGGGGGGACGAGCGGATTCACCAAAGACAGAGTGGGGAACAGAACAGGCAGACTGAGCGTAATACACTGCCGAGGGGAGCAGCAGGCAAGATAGGCGAGGTCTGCCTCCCATGTGGGTTGCTCCCTGGCCAGGTGGGGATCGAACTCGTGTTGCAGAGGCTGCAGATAGCTTCATAGTGCGGTGCTTAACCCCTTGAGCCACCAGGGAGGCCCTCTGACTGTACTTGACAAAAAAGTTCTACTTAATTGTAAACTAGTATAGTACATTGTTTTACTTAGTTCTAGAAAATACCTAAGATACTGGCATATGGATGCATTTTTTTACATTTCTCTCCTTTTTTTTTTTTTTTCTCTTGGTTTCCTTCATAATCCTAGGAGAATGATTCAATACACTCATCAGTATTTCCCTTAGTAACCTTTTAGGGTCAAATTTCTAGCATGTAGTTTTACTCTCTTACATGTTTTAACTCTGGAAATCTGATTTGTTCTGCAGATTGTGGTACTGCAACTACAGAACAAAAAATCATGTGTGATTGTAATTTGCATTGTGCTTTTAATAATTTTGAAGCACTTTAATTTGTTTATCCAATACTTGTGTTTAAGTGGAGAAATTATAAAGCAAAACCAGTCCTTGTCTTTATAACTTAATGGTAAAAGGTATTTGTTGAGCATGCTACAAAAGCATCTTTAAACTGAGGCACAGATAATCTAGGTCTGTTTGAAATTATTGCATCTCAATAGTGATTTAAGACTTCGGGTTAATTGGTTTATGCTTGAACCATCAAATAAAGAATGATGACAATAATAAAAATAACAATTTATATTAACTTTTCACCCAAAACAAAAAGCTAGTCCGAACTTCAAAGGAATATAGACATAAATCCAACCTATACTGGGCTACTCATTTATTTAGTGACCTTCATTTATCAAACCTTTTATTATGACAGTTTCAAGTAGTTGATAGTGTTTCAAAGAAGAGCTTATTAACCAACAAGTTATATAATTTCAGTTTGTATTATACACATATTAGTTTGATATTCAGTTTGTATTGTCCAAATATTAGTCCTTAGTTCTCACATATTGACACTTTACAAACAGAAAGTTCAAAGTAGGGGCTCTGAAAAGGATAACAAATGCACTTCCTAAGGCACTAAATAGTAGTAACTGCTAAAATCCAGCCACTTTTATTTCTCCTAAAATGAAGAATCTGCCTTAAAACATAATTCAGAATTCTTGGACATTACAATCATTGGCTTCTACAGTTTTTGGAAACCACATAAAGTGGTAACTTCAAGGACAACATGAGGACCCAGATGCCATCTTCAATTCCAGTGACTAAGTCCTGGACTGACCTGGAGCAGGATTTTTATAAGTATTAGTCAAATTCATGAGAAAGAGAAGCTGAGAGTCCTGAAGTCATTTTCCTCTGAAGAAATATTATTTAGAATTAGATTTACCATCTAACAGCTTCCCTCAGAAGGGGCTTGGGAGTGTGGAGGTGGGTGAACTGGGGAAAGGTAGCCAGCTAATTTCTGTTCAGTGATGGCAGCCAAGAAAATACAGTGGCAAGAGGGGACACCAGTATTGATTTCCTTTTGGATGTGTGCTGACCACTTCCCTGCCCCTCTGCACACATTCCCATTCACCTCAGGCTCTCCCCTCAATCATGCTCCTCTGCAGATTCTTTCTCTAAAATAATCTAGAGCATTCCAGTGAAAGAGCCTGAACTAAAAGTACGTGCTGTGAAACCCCAGCAGAGGCCTCAGGGATTCATCCTCCCCTGACCCCCTGTGCCTGCGGTGGAGCTGAAAGTTGACCTGGTGTGCTGGGGATGGATTATTAGAGGCAAGAACCAAGTACCCACTGCTGTTTTCTGGGAAGAATGAATGCTTGTGTGTGCTCTCTGCAGGGGGCTGGAGGTGTTCTGCCCTTCCCAGAGCTGCCCACACCCTACAGTCAGTCTCTCTCTGTCTCTGTCTGTCTGTCTGTCTCTCTCTCTCTCTTCTTCCCCCCTCACACACCCCCTTATCTCAACCTTCCACAGCACTGCCTCTACTCACATCGGATCCTGGTGTGCCGGGCTTGCCTGGAGCTCCTGGTTTTCCTGATTCCCCTGGAGGACCCTGAGCAGGTAGAGGGTGAGGCAGGGAAAGAAAAGGTGCAAAGTTGAAACTCAGGGCCACACAATTGCCCTAAATGAAGGAAGTGAAGAGTGAGCAAACTGATTAACTTACCAGGGGGCCTGGGGGACCCTTTGGACCTCGGTCACCCTGGAGGGGTAGGAGAAAAAGTAAAAGCAGTCCATGAGCCTGAGGCACTTGGGACCCCACTGAGAGAATCCCACTCATGGTCATGTTCATCGCACAGGTGGGGTTAGGGTAATTGCTGAAGAAGGGTGGAGGTTCATAATCAACGGAAACAACAGGACAAGTTTACTTCCCTCTTCCCCAGGCTTCAAAGATATAACACCCAACTCTCACCGATGTCCAATCCCACCTTTGGGTGGCAGACATGTGGGGCCCTCTCAAAAAAAAAAAAAAAAAAACCATAAACACCAGAGCTGCTAGAGTAGGAAGAGACAGGACTGAAGAAACAGTGACCTGGATATAGAAACTTACATCGATGCCATCAATGCCTGGAACTCCTGGAGGACCTGGGGGCCCAGGAGGACCCTGCTCCCCAGGAGGGCCTCTCTGACAAAAATAAAGTACATGAGAGTTAGTGGAGCGAGGTGGGGAACAGAGAGAAACTAGGCCCAATTCCAGAGCCCTCCGCCACCTCTCAGACCCAAAAAGTTTTCTCCCTGTGGATGTCAAATTTTCGAAAAGCAAACTTCCAAAGAGAACTCAGGTTCCTTGGTCTAGGCCATATTCTAAATGAGGCTGAACACTGGGACTGAGCAGGTTCTAGGCCCCAAAGGTGGGGAGAGAAGTCAGGGTGTTTCACCTCTGCAGAATGCATTAAACCAGAGGAGAATTGTGAAGAAGGAAGGGCCTCTTTTAAAGGAATTCAATAATGAAAATAGAGGTCATTCGATGCCAAGATCTAATCAGTAATTGCAGGTCAGTGTTGAGGTCAAACTGGAACAGCTAAGAATGGAAATGCTGCACAGCAGATCAATTACCCTATCGTTTTGGTCAATCTTTCTATGTCCAGTAGAAATAGGGCATCCTCTTGATGGAAAGATTGAGGGGTGAAGGGGGGGGCAGTAGAATCTCAAAACCCAGCCAGCACCTGGCCTCATTTCGTATTTACCTGCAGTGACTCTCCCTTGTATGAGGTCTTTACACCTGGCTTCAAAACTACACCAAATTTCAGAGTGACCCTAGAGTGTGACCCCTCTGATCGCTTTCGAACAGTTAAGCTTTGATGGAGCTAGCAGGAATGCTGGCGTCTGGGAAAGTATAAAATGCTGCTTAGGGAATTGTGAGGGGTTCTTGTCTCCCTTCTGAATTAAAAAACAAAGAAAGCTTCTTTCATAAAGCAAAACTTTGTTTTTTCTACACTCCAGGGACCAGACAGGTTACAATGGGATCTTTGTAAGTGAAACCTCAAACCTCGGGGCTCACCCGCTTTCCCCCCAACCCCCTCCCAGGCGCGGGAGGGAGAAGACGCCAGAGCCGTCGGGAAGTTGCTGAAATTTTGACACGAGCCAGAGCCGCGCGGTGCCAAACCCCCAGGCGCCCCGCAAGGCTGGCAGGACTCAGGGGTCAGTGCAGCCACCGCAGGCTGGAGGAGCAGAAAGCGCGTGTTAGTGCCGCTCACCGGAATTCCCGCCTGCTCCCGAAAGGCCCGCTTTAGACTCAGACCAATGAGTCTTTGGGGAGGTAAGAAAGAACCAGACTGAAAAATTAAACCCGAGCCACAGACAGCCTGCAGCGCCTGAGCCTGCAGCGTTAGGGCTCAGGTGGGAGACCCAGGAGTCACCGGGGCCCCTGACTTGGGCCGCACCCGCTGCAGGTGCCCAAGGATGGAGCAGTACTGCACACTGGGCCCCTTCCCCACCGCTTCCCCAACGGCTGGGCGCCCTGCGTGCTCTTGAAAGATGCAAACACTTTCTTTCCTCCCAGCTTACCTCGTCGGTAGTCTGGCTGGGCTGGAGAAGAAAAGATGGGAAGAAAGTTAGAAGGCGCCCGTACCTCCCCCTCAAATTCGCGCACAACTTACTTGAGCAGCGCACAAGCAAAGCCCTGACAGTAGCAGTTGCAACCCTAGGGCTCTGGGGTCCCGCACGGTCCAGGCCATACCAGCCGCCCTCAGCTAATTCCCCGGCGGGACCCAGTCTCTTGCTGCCCCAGCAGGCTTCCTGAACCGTCACCCGCAAAAAAAGCAAAAAGCGCCCCCGGGAGTGGTAATTGTAATAGCACCAGGGCTAGGGAGGCGTTAAGTTTCTCCTATTTATGGATGGCCCTGGAGAGGGTCCTGGGGATTGGAGGAGAGCTTGCGGGGCCGGGAGCCCGGATAGAATGACAACAGTCCCTCTTAACCCTTTCCCTGCAGCTGCATAAGCTAGGCCTGAAAGTGCGGCTTTGCCTCCATCATTCCAGTCCCAGGGTGACTCAGGCTGTGCCTTGGGCCGCCTCTGGCAACCAGGATGCTACAGAGAGCAGCTGGGGATTAGACCCCACCCTGTGTCCTGGAGGAATGTTTGTCAGGAGAGGAGGGAGTGTCTTGAAGATTGAATCAGACCCCTGAGATCATGCAGCTATTCCTTCCTTGTCCTTCAGAGCCTGGACTCTATAGAGAGTGGGGAGGTAGAAGTTGGTGGATGGAGAAGGATAGAGCTAAGCTGGGTGGTACTGGCCTTTGCAAGTGATCAAGGGACTTACCGTTATCCTGGCTGGCAGTTCATGGCAAGTTTCTCTCCTGGGTCGCAGAGGGTCACAATGGATCAGCATCCACTGAAGCTCAAACTTGAGAAAGACAAGGGAATGTTCAGGTTAGTTTGAAAGACAAGAAGTAGGTCATTTAAGAGAGAGAGGAGTCTCTAAGTGTGGCTTAATTGCTAAGTGACTGGTGACCAACTTGAACTGGTTGATCTCAGTGGAGTCTAACTCTTGTTACTTGAAAACACATTTTCTACTGGCAATTGACTGGCATCCTTCCCAATTTCTCTTGATCTTTGAATGTGGGTGTCTGTAGCTCTGCATTTCTCTAGCACAGTCATTGGCACTAAACAAACCACTAGCGCTGACTTTTATTTCTGTCCTCAACACAACCTCCAGAGGTAGATTCTATTAAAATGAAACGTAGAGAGAACAAAGAACCCTATAAATCACAACCTAATAAGTGTCAAAGTCTGAAGTGGAATCCAGGCGTATTGGATAAGCCTGTTCTCCACAAAGAACATACGCACTGAGTTTACATGGAAGAAAACAGAGGCAAATGCAGTCAAAAAGGTGGCATGCAGGCGGAGAGTAGATGAAAGAAAATCTGGTCCTGGAAGAAATTTGAACACTAGCGAGGACATACTCTTTGTAGTGACATAGCTTAAAATGGATAGGACAGATTAGAAGTGGAGAGAATGAAAGGGAAATCTAGGACTTAGGAGACAAGAAAAAAATAATAAAAGATATTTAAATTTGAATAATCTTACTCATAGGCTGAAGAAATATACATTTTCTAGACATTTGAAATTCAAATGCATTCTCTCAACTTCTTATATTTTAGCAGGTGCTAGGAGAAAAAGAAGAGGGAAACTGGAAGGAAATTAACCAAGGAAAGAGTTGCCAAATCTGAATCTGAAATCCTCAGGCAATAGGTTAAAAAAAAAAATTGTATACCCCCCAAGATACCTGCCACCCTGCACCATGACAAGTCTCTTTAATTGAGGAAGTTCCTTGCTAGGCATTTCAAATAAATCCATATTTCTTGGTCAAGTGACCCTCCTGGCATTATGCAAATATCTATCTAAGTATTCAGATTCCCAATATTACCTCTTTTCTCTCAGCCAATAGTGATTTTCACTGAATCCCACCAGCCAAATGGACTCTAGATGTGATGGATCTCAAGTTAAGTTAGATAGATTTTTCTAATGGTAGAGAAACAGTCAGAGCTGAGGGATCAATATAAGAGATCAAAATTGGAGCGCCTGAAGTCCCTCTCTTCTACCCATAAAGAAAGGGAAAGTTAGACAAAAGGAAGCTATCCACATTATAAAACAGCGAAAATAAGATATTAAATGTCTACATCCCTGCATTGACACCATTTCTCATATGATGCTAACTGTCCTGGTGTTCTCCTTCTCCATCGTCCTTATTTCTCTCAATCCATCTATTCCTTTTCTCCAGAAAACATAGGCATCTGGGAAAATGAGTTCAGTGGGATGAAAAGAATGTGAACAGCTACATCAAGACATTTTAAAAAGGGAAGTTATCTATAAATTGTGTGAAAATTGTGCTGATCTGTAGACTCTGGTGTCAATTATTCAATGGTAAACTGACATCCTATAAAAGAACTGCTTACCAAACCATACTTTGTTTTGCAGTTAAGGAAATAACTTTAATCAAACTGTTTGATTGTAGAGTTCTTGTTGGTTTAAGAAGGATTTTAATTTATTTTGTTCTAAATTGCAGTAGAAATTTTAAAAGGGAGATAGAAAAGGAATGAAACAGTTTTTCCTTAATGATACCAAATACATGACCATGTCTCAAACAACTCTTTGAAGTTCATACATGGGTAAGTGGAGCAGAGATGTTAAGCCATTTGTCATAGGTCACACAGTAAAGGGCAGAGCTAGCATTCCAGATGTGCCTAACTCTAAAATAAGGTCTTTTTACCACCCTAGGCAGGCTCCTCCCAAAACACACCCTGTTTGACACTTGAATGGGAGTATCTATACTTCCAAAATATAAATATTGATGTAAACCAACATTACCTCAAAAAAAAAAAAATACATCCTATTTGCAGATCATGAATGTCTATGCTTTTTCAGCATCTGCTAGAAAACATCAGAACTAGACTAGGAAACTTTTGTAAGAATTTAAACCGTTCCCTATTTTCATGCTTGTTACAGAAATATATCCAGAAGCAAAATTACTAATATTCCTCCAAAATCTGATAGCTATTTCAATATGCAGTTTTATATTTATGTGCATAGTAAAATATCAGATGGAAAGAGAATTATAATTCTTTTTTCTCAATAAACAGATAAAAATTTTATCAGAATAGGAAAAGATGTCTCTGTCCTCTGAAACAATGAAAATAAAAGGGAACACTCATATAATTTTGTTCACTGAGTCCTTTGTGAGTTGATAACTCAAAGTGGACATGCATTGTATGTGTCTGATATTTTTTTTTAAAGATTTATTTATTGGGCCTCCCCTGGTGGCACTGGCAGTTGAGCGCAGCGCTATGAAGCTGTCTGTAGCCTCTGCAGTGCCGGTTCAATCCCAGCCAGCAGGCGAGTGTCCCACATGGCGTGGCAGACCTCTCTTGTCTCACCTGCTGCTCCCCTTAGCAGTGTGTTTCTTCAGTCTGCCTGTTCTGTTCCCTGCTCTGTCTCTGGTGAATCCTCTCACCCTCCTGCGCATCTGGCCTGTAACCTTGTTCTTGTATAAATAAATAAATAAATCTTTTAAAAAAAAAGATTGATTTATTTATGCATACAAGAGCTGGGTTACAGGCCAGAGGTGTGGGGGTTGAGAGGATTCACCAGAGACAGAATGGGGAGCAGACCAGGCAGATTGTCTGAAATACGCTGCTGAGGGGAGCACCGAGCAAGGCAGGAGAGGTCTGCTGCACCATGTGGGTAGCTCCAGGGCTGGGGATTGAACTCGTGTTGCAGCGGCTGTAGACAGCTTCATAGGTTGTGTCTTAACCCCTTGTGCCACCAGGGAGGCTGTGTCTGATATTTTGATTCTCAAAAATAATTCAAACCTAATCACCATGAGAAATTTTATAGGGCTAGCCAGGAAACCTATATCATTTGTGTAGATAGTTCATTAAAGTTACTTATTGCAAATGCAAAGTAATTCATTAAGCTCTTTTTTTTTTTCAAAAATGTAATTCTTTCTGGATAACTTGGTACACCCGTTTATATATGCAGGATGCATTTGTGGCACAGGATAATGGGGGAGTGAAATGTGATTCATCTGTGAATATAGGCTGGGTTGTTCAGACGTTCACATAGATCAGAGGTTTCTGAACACATCTGTGCATCCACATAAACACCACCTACACACTAATAATCATCTATACAACCATTTGGCAAGAAATATGAATTCCAATTTGCATGTTAATTATTTTGAAGCAAGATTGGCAGACTTCCTTAGTAAAAGTCACTTTCATTATACATCTAAAATGCTGATTTTCACACGTTCCTCATTTTCATACCTGGAATTATCCTCCTCTTTGAATACCCAGTGATAAAATGTATGTGGCAAATATTTCCCTCTAGTCCTTCAGTGAGTAAGTATTTTTAAAGCCTCAATGTGAGCCAAGTACTAAAGGAACATTCTAAGGAAACCAGATATGAGTTTATGTTTTGTAAGACTTGAGAAAAATACAGGAGCCAAGTAAAAAAATTTTTAAATGTTAATCTATTAAACTGAATATGAAATGCCCTAGCACAATCTATTCTTCTCAATATAAAATAGACCTTCATTGTCTCAAGGAAAACTTGTTTTGCGTGAGTACAGTACATCTGCCAAAATTTGGCATTATCCAATTCTTTTTTCTAGAGCACTGAGCTAGAGTAGTATTTAGCTCACAATATATTAAAACAAGGAATTTAGCCCCAACTCTAGACTTAATAGGGCTAATGATATTTACTTATTTTGCTAAGGTGTTGAGAAAAAAATAACATATTTAAGTCCCTCATAAGAATAGAACAAAAACTAGTAGCAAACAACTATTTTTCCCTACTAAGAGAGAATTCTAATGAAAAACTGTAGAACCTGGCTCAGTATGAATGAGAATGGCACGGGCTTCATTTTCACAAACTAAATTATGATTTTATTTTACAAGTAAAAAAATGTCTAAAAGCTAGTTCATCAGAGATAAACGTTTCAGCAGGAGAGATGGCAATAAAGATTTAAAGAAATACTTGAATTCACAGATCTTATGCTTCTTTACTTTATGATGAAATGTTGGTTCCTACCATCATAAGGGACCTCCTATAGATGAATTTTCCTGATTGCTGAGTATCCTCAAAGTCAGAAATTTCTCTAATTCTATACAAACTAGGCAATGTATTTCTAGGCATAGTGCTTGGAATGGAGCTCATTCAGCCTGAGTAGGTGACACACATCAAATCATACCAAAAACAGAGGTAAAATTTTTAAAAGGGAAGAGCAGGAGACTTGGAATCTGAAGACCTTTCATATAGTCATTTGCTCATTTTTTTAAATTCAGCATTTTTTTAAAAGACTTATTTATTTATTTATACAAGCACTAGGTACAGTCAGAAGCGCGGGAGGGTGAGAGAATTCACCAGAGCCAGAGCGGGGAGCAGAGCAGGCAGAAGGACCGAAGTACACTGCTGAGGGGCGCAGCGGGCGGCAGGAGAGGTCTGCGCGCCATGTGGGACACTCCTCCCGTGGCCGGGGAGCAGCCAGGGATCAAACCGGTGCTGCAGAGTCTGCAGGCAGCTTCGCAACCCAGCGCTCAACCGCTGCGCCACCGGGGAGGCCCATAATTCAGCATATCTTTATATAACATTCATGTGCCTTAAGGTAGGTACCATGGAAGACACAAAAATGTCTAGTATAAGAAAGAGTACCTGAGCTAAAAAAAAAAAAATGTTTCTGACAATAAATACTATAGCAGTTGCAATGAGAAAGACATATTCTTGGCTAAGGTCATTAACTCGGGGATCATATACCATGTAACATGTGAATGGGGTCTTGAAGAACAACTGAGATTTTCATAAGTAAAAAAAAGATGGTAATGTTTTGAGTTCTGACAAGAGGAAATAACAAGTCACCAGTGTGGGAAATGATGTATGGAGAAGAGATCAGGTTTGCTGTGGCAAGGAATGGACATCAGATGTACCCCTGTTTCTTGAATTTTAAGCTAAGGAATTGGAATATTATGGATTAGATAATTACTGAATTGTCATCAAAAATTTTTCTTCATCAGGGACAGGGATGAGGACCCCAATACAAAAGGACGTCTCAGGGAGGTGGCACAAGGCTTCATTTTTACAAATGAATGTAGTACTAAATGCCTGCTCCTTTTTATATAGTACTAAATGCCTGCTCCTTTGAGGCATAAGGAGATACTATAATAAAAGATCAAGAAGTGTTAGACTTGTAATTATAGTTAAATCATCCTAAATTATCTGCTAAAAAAAAATATCCTCCTCCATACCCCTCTTTACTGTCATCCTGTTTTCTGTTATGCACACCAAACTCAAAAAAGCTGTCTATTTTCCTCTCCCTTCCATTCTCTATTGAACCCTTCCCAACTGGGCTTTCATTCCCAAGCTTCTAAGGGTCTTCTCTCAAGATCACCCATATTGGTTTCATAATCCAGTGGTTAGTTCTTGGTTTTCTTATTTGACCTAGTGACAACATTGGAGTGAGTTGGCCATCTTGTCTTCCTTCAAATACAGTTTCCCTTGACTGTCAGGCTGCCAGTCTCCTGGTTCTCACCTAGATTACAGTTGCTCTTCTTAGTCCCTTTGGCTCTGTCTTACCTCGGAAACCTCTAAGTGTTGGTTGTTTCAAGGCTCAGTTCTAAGACTACTCTATTATACTCACTTCTCAGTGACCTCATTTTGTATCATGGTTTTAAATATCATATATATGTTGACAATGCTGAAAGTTCTATCCCCAAATGGACCAAGAATTTAACTCCATAACATATCTAATTCTCTGTTCAGTATCTTCACTTTGACCATGATTAGTGATCAAATCTCTGACAAAATTCAGGTGTTCTTAACCAACTCCTGATACTCTTGCTGATACCTGCTCTTCCCACGGTCCTTCCCATCTCTATAAATGACATCTCTATTTCCAACTACTCCCACCATATATTTAGGTGTCAAATTTGATTCTCCTCTCTCTATTATACTTCAAAGCCTATTTGCTTTATCCTCAAAATATATCAGGATCTGAACGCTTTGCACCACTGCCACCCTGTTTCAAACCAAAGCCATCCCTGAAGGAAGTATTGCAGTAGCTTCCTAAGATGCCTTCTTAAGATGCCCCTAAGTGCCCTGCCCTTTTCTCCCCCTACAGTGTATTGTCACAATAGCAGCCAAAGGGAAGCTTTTAAAAATGAGATATACAAATAAATCTTAAAAAAAAAAAATGAGAACACATTACCATTTGACAGATTCCCACCTGGTAACATGATAACACAGTGCCCCACCCTCACTACTTCATGTTGCATCTCTTGTCTCCTTGCCTACTTCTCTGCCTCACTGCAGCCACTTGGGTCTCCATGCTCTCCTCAAATAGAACAGATGACAGCACCACCAGCCAACACAGTTCTCTGAACTCAATATTCTCTCTTCTCAAAATCCTACTTTCCTAGATATCCAGATGCCAGTTCCCTCCAGTTTTCTGCTAGCTGATTTTATTCTCAAGGAGGCCCTCTCCCCAGGCACTCTTGCTTCATTTTTCTTCATTCATTTCTTGCTTCATTTTTCTTCACTATCTTTATGACCACTTGGAATACTATACATGTGCTCATTTATTTACTTGTGTTTGTCTCCTGTTTCCAGAATGAATATAAGCTGCACTGGAGCTTTAACTGGATCAATGACTTAGCAGATGTTTAAAATATAATTGTTGGATATTAGTGAATTATTATGTGGACATAAAAAAGAAATATAGTGAAGCAAGAATGAATAGCATTTGCTTTCTTCTTTGATAATGACTTTTTTGATTAAAGCCCTTGTCTGGGATTTCATTTCTTCTCAGGTAAACTGAAAGGTTTGAACTATATACACTCAGTTTCCTCCAGCTTTGAAAGCCCATGGTTATACTGACACTAAGCCAAAGAAACTAAACATACAGAGATTAACATGAAGAGATTAATCTCTTGCTTTGTAGCCATCCAGTGTGCATAACAAAAATTTCTTTATTAGCTTAGCCCATATACATTTTCATAGATATAGAAAAACTAATAGCACTGGTTTTTCTTTGTTGCAAGAGTTTGGGCATAGCTGAGGCCAATAAAAATGTAGTTCTTCAATTTTTTATTAAAATCAAGTTTTACCATCATTTAGTTTTTGTTCTAGTTATCCATAGTCCCTTCCCCATAGTAAAACCATAGTCATGGTTTTACCTATGTTACGTGCTCTTCTGCGTGTTTGCTTTTTATTGCCACCTAGTGCAAAAACCCATGATAATAAAGTCTGTAATGTGGCAGGTTGGGTTTTATCACCAAAAATTTTTTCTGGCTGTTCAAAAACATTCCAATCAAATCACACCAAGGTATAGCAAACAGTATTTCCTACACAGATATATAGATAACATTACTATTTCCTTTTTGTTTACTTAATACCCCCAAGTGAAAGAGTATTTATAAAAATACTTGTCAAAATAATTTAATAAGCAAACAATACTTTAAATATTATGCAATGTAGATATCATATATTTCTTAAATCACTAAAATTATAACTTTCCCACAATATTTCTCAAGTACCAAAAATAGGATTAATCACAACCTCATAATTGATTTTTCCCATGTTATCACTCACTAAACTCTCATTGTTTTTACATTTGAAGGTTTAGTATGACTTAATTCTATAGAAAAGAGAAATGGACAGATAACATCATCAACAATTTTGCTGTTCTGTTCTATTTGCTCTCACATTTTCTCTGAATTTAGCAAAAATAGCAGAGCACCATATTTGAAATATACTTTTAAGAACATTGTGTCTGGGGCCTACCCTGGTGGCACAGGCGGTTGAGCACAGCGCTGTGAAGTTGCCCGCAGCCTCTGCAACACCGGTTGGATCCCGGCCAGCCGGAGAGGGTCCTACATGGTGCGGCAGACCTCTCCTGTCTCACCTGCTGCTCCCCTCAGCAGTGTATTTCGTCAGTCTGCCTGTTCTGTTCCCTGCTCTGTCTCTAGTGAATCCTCTCACCCTCCTGCAAATCTGGCCTGTACCCCAGTTCTTGTATAAATAAATAAATAAATAAATCTTTAAAAAAAAAAAGAACATTGTATCTGTCTGATTAATCATCTTACACATTCCTTTATTTGGGATATGCATATATAAAAAGAAAAAGCATTTGATTCACATATTTGTAAAGCTATATAAAGTTTTATCTTTCCGCAAACAAGACTAAGCCCCTGGTGTGCATCCCTGAAAAGGAAAAAGGCTAACTCAGTTTTCTAATAGAGCTGTACCAAATAACTCTCCCAGGCAATCATGCTGACAACAAACAATAAAGAACCTGTCATAAAATAACATGTTTTTATGGTATGCTGCCAGGAAACAAAGCTTTGCAGTGGGATAAATAGCACTGTCCTAAAATATGAGCACAAAAGAGAATAGGAAATATGGGATTTATTGCTTTAAAATCAAACTAACAATGTATTATAGCAGCATATTGGGAAAAAATATAAAATACTCTGAGCCCACTAAATAACCATGAATGATGAGAAGGTGTTTGAGTTGAAGATCATGCGAGCAGCTCTATAGCAAGCCTTATGAAAACCTCTTGAAATTGGTTTCTTTTTCCAATTTAAAAAAGGGAAAGAGACGAAAGATTGCATAGATAGGTGAGTCACAAACAAGTACAATGTAAGTGAATCTTTTAGCATCACTGTTCCATCAAGTGTTATTTTCTACTGCATTTTTTTTATTATGCAATTCCTAGGGCTACCTTTTGACATTGTTAATGTCTTTAGAAGGGATCTTTGCTTTTGATTTATTCACCAAAGAAGAGCAAATGATGATTATAGGGAAAAAGTATTCAATTTGTGTAAAATGTCACACATTAGAATGAATCAAATTTCAATAAGAAAAACATACTGTTTTCAGGCTATTGGAACATTTCATTTTAATTTAAAATTTCTCACAGTAATATTAAACATCTGCTGCCTCAAACTGAGAGAAGTGTGCCCTTTCAGGGTCTTCTTTCTCCCAGAATATGTGGTGGCCACCATCATCTCCCTCCGAGACTTCTAGGAATGGGTTGTCATTGCTGGTCTGCAATAATCACCAGCAACTTCAGGTTTTAGTCAACTTGACAAGATGATAGGCCATAAAATAGAAACTTGGGTTTGTCTGGGGGGGTTGTCTATGAGTATTTGATTATTCTTTAGTCTATAAAAGTGAGGGGCAATGTGAGAAGACAAATAAATCTTGAAAAGGGGAGAATTGATAAATGCGGGAATTCTCAGATGAGAGCCTCTATGCCTAAAGCCCTGGACCTTAACTTTTCCTGCATAATGATTCACCCCAGGATTCCTCTCAGACTTCATTTCCTTTGGAAATTAGCCTTGAACTCTACTCTTGTGCCTCCCTCCCCTAACCTACAGAGCTTTTTCCCTGTGATTCCATTCATCTTCTTGGTCCTTACCTGTGACATTGTCATTCTTATTTATCTCAACCCCTCACTCTCAAGAGACTAAAGAAGACAAGATCTGTGGTTTATTTAACTCTGTATACTCAGTATACAAGTACACAATGAAAGTTTAGTAAATAAATAGATAGGTAGAATCAATGCCCTCAGACATGCTTTGTACTGTATAGTTTCCTTCTTTAAAAAATAAAATTTGTTTGTCCTGCAAAGAAAATTCTAAAAAATCCATACAAACCACAAAAGTCTTTAAAAATAGAATGAAGGGGCCTCTTTGGTGGCACAGGGGTTAAAGACACAGCGCTATCAAGCTGTTGCCAGCCACTTCAATATGAGTGAGATCCCCAGTCAGGGAGCTGACCCACATGGTGCAGCAGACCTCTGTCTCACCCCTGCTCCCCTCAGCAGTATATTCAGTAGATCCGTCTGTTCTGCAACCCACTCTGTCTCTGGTGAATCCTCTCACCCCCCACACCTCTGGCCTACAACCCAGTTCTTTTATGCATAAATAAATAAATCTTTAAAAAAAACTAGAATAAGATGCTTTATAAGGAACAACATGTGGTTGTATGTGCTGCATTTTTCTCAAAGGAAAACTAGTTAACACAGCAGAAACTAAGGTACAAAAGATTAGAGATTTTATTCCTAACACTGTTTCCTACAAACCAAAAAGTTCACTTCAACTGAGAAATGAAGATAATCCTATCTGAGCTTGCTATCTTAAAAACTATTTCAAGGATCAAATAAGTTAATGGGAATGAAAGCTTTTCGGAAACTTTAAATTGTCATATAAATGGTATCAAGAATCTACAAAAGCATAAATGAACTTTTCTGCTTTTTCCTCATAAACAGGGTGGAAATTGAGGAATACATTTCAGTAACAAGTTTGACAGTATCATTGTCAGTTCATGGATATAAGTAGGACTTCCTTGGCCTGTGACCTTGATCTACTTTACTTGTCTCTGTCACCACAATATCATCAAACATGGAATTTTAATGAAGCTTCAGGTTCAAGGTTTTTTTTTTTAATATTTCCTTGTTGGGGGAGTCAGAATTCAGTATGAAGGAAAAAGAAAAGTGTTCATGACTGTTTCAAATACTTTTAAGTTAGCTACAGTGTACTAACTTTGAAATGCTCCTTCACAGAGGGAAGCAAAATGTACCTCGGATTACAGTTGTACACACAGCAGAAGATAACAATCCTAGCTGTCTCCTCTGTGATGTGCTACTACACTAGGTGGAAACCTATAACATTCACAATCACCTATATTGACCAGATTATAATAGAATGCAGTAAAGTTGAGACAAGTCTACGAATTTGGCAATCAGACCATTTAGGAGCATCCCATCCAGAACTCAGAATTATAATGAAATAGTTTCAAGTCTAATGACTCTATAAATCAGTTTTATAAGGACTTGATTATATTCATCAGAGTGGGGAGGTGCCCTAAAGACTCCCCCCTCTTACCCAGGCTCCAGAAATGACACCAATATTGGAGAAGTTCAGGGCTGTCTGAATACCACTCCAATGCCATCACAAAGATCTTGCTGCACAAAATTTCAAGATGGCACAACAGCAGTCCCATTGGCTTTCCAACCCAGGCACTTGAGGTGTGATAACTCATTAGTTGAAGAAATACTTTCTCAAGTGTCTACAAGCCAGAGCAGCAATGTGGCAATTACAAATTGCTTCCCGTCCATCACAGAATATAGAAATTTCACACTACCCTTCACACTAATCACAATTCTTCCCTTGAAAATAAGTTATTTGAACAATTCCATTACTGAGATGCCTGACAACCTTTTTCTTGCCTTTGGAGAAGTGCACAGAAACAATTCAAAATCATTGTATCCCCCTGCTACACTTCGTGATATGAGTTTTGTGACTAGAATTTAACAACTGTATGTGAGAGAGGGAGCTATGTTGGCATCAATAGTTTATTTATTGAGCCCTGAGTTTTTAAGTTCCCTCAAAGGAACACTTGTCCTCCAAGATACACTTTTTAAATTCCTGTCATAATGTTATAAAATATATTTTTAAAAGATTGTACAATAAAGTTTAACAATTCAAATGAGATAACTCTTCGGTATTAGTTGGAACAATTATTGTGTAATTATATAATTCCTTGTTTCTTGTATTTCTACTGAAATCTCATGAATAGAATTCAAAAATCCTTTACTTTTGTATGTCACGCAAGCCCTACTTCTAAAAAATTAAATGTGTCATCTGTATAATGTTCATTCTTGTTTATTAAATACCATGTAGCTTCCTAACCTTATCTCTTAGTACTCTGCAATTAATATCCCTCGCCACCCTCACACACACACACACACACACACACAAACACACACACTCACACACAATTTTCACATATACATTTCATCCAAACCAATAGGTTTCCAGACCATTGAATGTAGCCTGTTTATTCTCTGTTTCTTTTTTCCTTAATGTTGTTTCTTTCAGTTAGAATATACTTTCTCTCTTCTTTCACCAATTCAAATCCTTTCATTTCATTGCTGACATATGTTGTTTCCAAGAAGCATGGAATTCTTAACTAATTGAACTCTCCACTCATCTTAACCTTGCTTTGTTCTTTTTAGTTATTTATACACAATATATATCATACCAGTATGGGTTTCTTTTAAGTTGCCTCAGAAGAATTCTGGGTGCCCATGTGGGCACATAGCATTTTCCAAGTAGACTTTAAGTTCTTCAAGACCAGATACCATCTATTCAATTTCCTCAGATTCTCCATTCCATTTGGTATGCACAAAATAGACATTGAACAATTTTTAAATAATTATTTGAATGATTTTTTAAAATGAATAATTGTTCGTTGTTTAGGGCATTCATATTATTGAGGGTATGATTATTGAAGATAATATAAGGTAATTTTTAGCAATCTGGTTTTGCCTTAATCTACCACAGTATATTGTTTCATACTTACCGGAACAGAAACTTGAGGATTTTCCACAAGTTTTCCCAGCACAGCAAAGCCATTGACATTGATTTGGCCTCTTGGTTTTATAGGCAATGATTCGATCCTGATGCAATCAACAAAAAGAGTAGCACTACTCCTTTCTACGCCAATCATAATCTTATGCCACTGGGAATCAAACAAGGAGGGTAAATTCGAAAAGGCTGCGGTTTGGAGACTTCCATCCTGTCCCTTGTATGAAAATGCAACAGATTTTGTTTGACCATTTATCTTCACGCCAACTTGCTCCTTCCCTGAGGAATCCTGAATCTGCCAAATGCTCCAGTTCTTTTCAAGTGTGCTTCCAGTCATCCGAAAAGTAGTTAAAAAGGAGTATTCTTCAGGTAGTCCACTGGGATATAAATGCCTGAGTAAAATTTTTAAATAGTAAATATAAATTTGTTTTCTGTACCCATGTATATTACCATGTCCCTTTATTAAGCTGTTTTAGATTCTAGGCCTACAGAAAGGCTACAGTGTGAAAAACTATGTACTGTTTGTTCTTTCATGACTGTTCATAAAGACCTGCACAAACTCTTGATTATTCACATACATTAGTGCTCCATCTTAAATACACATTAATCTAAAAACCCGCCCTCATAGCTTAGGAAGGTCCCCAATGCCAGATATTCCAACAATATCACTATTTATGCTACCTAAAGAGCTACTGTTCGGTAATTTCACCTCAGCCAAAAAACACATTCTTGCAAAGTTCTTGGCAACATAAATGAAAGAAGAGATGATTTGGAATACAAATCAGCTCTGCCAGTTTATGAAACCATTTAATTAAGACAGCTATTAAATTTTTAATTTTAATGTAACATGTTAGGATTATTATTTCCATAATTGCTTGGGTATTCCCCTCCACAATTATATCCTAGACCCACAGAAGCATTTTGAGAATCAGTAACTGCAGACTTGGGAAGCTCTTTCATACTGAGGATTTTTGTCTTTTCTAAGGAGTTCAAAGTGTGATGATAAATTACAGCTGGTAGCTTGCCTAGGATGTGTGACAAGGGAAAGGTGACCTGTTTTTACTTCTCTTCTCCAACTCAGTTTTTCCAATTAGCCAACTAAGCCTGGATCATCGCTGCTTCCTTTAATACTTTAACTGGCAGCATATGATGTGGCCTTCCCAGAGGCATCTTCAGTCTTGGTGGAAACTGTGCTCTGGGCCTGTGCCAACTGCATGAATCTACTTCTGTTGAAGCCCACTAAAAGCTGAAGACCAAACTTGTTAAAAAGCTGAAGTTATTAAATATAAATATCATCTTTTTAAGGACTTGAAGATTATTTCCTTGTATCTTTCTCTTCCTAAACACAGAAAAATTCCTATGTAAGAAATGCTGGAAAAAAATAATGCCAATTAATTGTGTTTGCTAAATAATAAGATCTGACATTTCTGAGAACAGTTATGGACAGACCCCCAGGCCCTAAACAAACTTCTTGCAGGTCAAACTCTTCTTATATAGTCTCCTTCTTGTGAAGAGTCAAGACAGAAAGACAGAGCCTCTGTGGTGGCTCAGGGGTTAATGTCAGCACTATCAAGCTATAGGCAGCCACTGCAGCATGAGTTGATCCCCAACTAGGGAGGTGACCCACATGGCACAGCAGATGTCTCCTGTCTGGCCTGCTGCTCCCCTCGGCAGTGTATTTCAGTCAGTATGCCTGTTCTGCTCCCCACTCTGGTGAATCCTCTCACCCCCATACCTCTGACCTATACTCCAGTTTTTGTATGCATAAATAAAAATAAATCTTTTTATAAAAAAAGAAAATAAATGAAGAAATAAGTTGATGCAAATTAATTTGTTACAAACCAAAATGAATACTATGCGAATTTACTGTAATGGCATATGTGTTGTTGACAATAACAGGAAAATATATTGTTGGGATTAAGAATTTCAATACCAAAAAATGGCTCAGTTCCAAGAGTATTTAATAATAAGCAAAACCACTCAACTTAGTAAGATTTTCTACCTTTATTTTGGTGTCAACTATAAAGCATTTTCAACCCTTTTAATAGCATAAAAACAAATATATAACTCCCGACTGCAGGTATTTTTGCAAATCTTCAATAAAATGAATCGACTATGTCAACAAATTTCATTGCTTTGTTAGTTTTATAAAAATAGCAAAAATATAACACTTTTCATATGAGTGCACTTTTGTCATCGAAGTACTTCTCGAGCCATTACTTTCCTTTATGACTAAGGTTTTTATTTATAAAACTAGGTGAGTTGGGCCTCCCTGTTGGCGCAAACAATTAAGACGCAACCTATGAAGCTAACCTCAGCCTCTGCAGCACGAGTTTGATCCCCAGCCAGGGAGCAACCCATATGGTGCAGCAGACCTCTCCTGACTCTCCCACTGCTCCCCTCAGCAGTGTACCTCGGTCAATCTGCCTGTTCTGTTCCCCACTCTGTCTCTGGTGAATACTCTCACCCCCCAACACCTCTGGCCTGTACCCCAGCTCTTGTATGCATAAATAAATCTTAAGAAAAACTAAGTGACTCTCCTGTCAGTACATGCTTCTAAATGATTACTAGAATGTGCATTATTCTTACTGAAAAGCTTTCAGTTTTCTAAACATCATTTATTCTACTAAGTGTATAGGAGATTTTAACATGTACACTTAAAAAGATTCAGTTTAGAGGAAAAAATGTATACAAGAACTATTTTCCCTGACTGGAAAGGTCTGCCACATCTGTTTCAATATTTGGTTTAAATATAGATTCCATTTGTCGTATTTCCTTTGACTTTAGATTTTTCATTGTGTACCTATTTCAGAATAATCTCTAGGGAAGAAACTAAGGTTCACTAGTGACAGTATATTAACACTACATAACTACAAAGTTTTAGGGACGTTTGCACATCTCATGTAACTGACCTTAATTAATTTGGAGCTGGGGGATAAGTTTTTAAAGTTTTATTCACTTATCAAGGAAACGCATATCAAAACCACAATCAGATACAACCTCTAACTCATGAGAATGCCCATATGTGTACACAAAAAAGCACATGCCCAAAAAAGCATACACAAGTGTTGGCAAGGATATGGAGAAAAAGGATCCCTTTTATACTGTTGATGGGAATGTGGACTAGTTGAGCCACTCTGGAAAACAGTAGAGGTTTCTTAAAATATTAAAACTAGATCTCCTATATGATCCAGCAATTCTACTGCTAGATGTCTATCTGAAGAATGCAAACACACTAATTTGAAGGTATACGTAACTTGACAATAGCCAAGATATGGAAATAGCCTAAGTGTCCAACAACAGATGAATAGATTTGGAAGATGTGGTATGTGTGTGTGTGTGTGTGTGTATATATATATATATATATATATATATATATATATATATATATATACCACATATATATATACCATATATATATATATATATATATATATCCCTAAGATGTAAGAGCGAGAGAGAGAGAGAGAAACCTTGCCATTTGTGAACACATGGATAGAAAAGGAGTGGCTTGTGCTAAACAAAATAAGTCAGAAGGAGAAATACAAATATCAATGATTTCACTTATGTAGAATATAAACAAAACAAAGAAACAGACAAAATTAAAACAAACCCTAGAAATCTGATGATAGAATTGAATCAAGCAGAGGGGTAAATAGGAGTGGGAAGCAGGGTAGAGAGGGGGCCTAAAAGACTATGGTGGAGGATTATGGGTGCTCTGGTGGTGGGTGTGCTGTGGTACCATATATCTGAAGAGGTGTAAACCTATACTTCTGACTCATACAGTGTCATAAGCAATGTTACCTCTGTGAGAATAATACAATTTTTTTAAGGGTGAATCAGAGACATGGAAAATGGCTTTAAAGGACTCTTGCATGAGAAAGGCAAGATGCAGAAAAATAAATATGATGATTTCCTCATATAAAATATGTACAAACTCATGTCAAAAAAGCTTTATTCAATGGGAAATTGATAAGTATCTATTTAAACTAAAAATAAGTTCTTTTGAGAGTTCTTTTAAATTATGGATCCAGATTTGCCCAGATGCTTAAAAACTATTTCTCTTTTTTTGTCTAAATGTTGTGGGAGTATGAGGTTTTCATAGAAGGAAGAGAAATCCTAATGCTTTGTCTCCTTAATGTATTATTTTTCTACACTTAAGAAGAACAGATCTATGCATTTGCCTCTAATTGTCCTGAGCAGAGCTATAGCTATAGAATGTCATCAGTCCCTAGAAAAAAATAAATTCATTTTGTTTTCATTTGTGTCTCTAATCTTTCCTGCCAAGTGAATAGAGAGATTATGTTGAAGCTAAGATAGGACATAATGTCCCATTTACCTCTGACTTGGTTATGTAATGCCAAAAACTGTTTTAAAATGGGTTTATGGGCATGTTGGTAACCAAGGGTATTTATCTGTCTCTTTCTCCATATATATGAAGATTATATGTGTGTATTCAAATGTAATAAAGATAATCATGTTATTAATCTTTCAAACTGGCTGATATGTATGTCATACAGTAAAAGGAGAAAATCTTCTTTCAGTGCTAAAATTAATAAAATAGATATGTATCTGAATATTCCTAAGACCATTTAAAAGTCTTCACAAGTCCAATTTATAGAACAGCCAGTCCGTTTGTCTTTTTTGAACACCTGAATTCCATTCTTGCAAATATGCTATGTGCAGCAATAAGTAAACTTGACAGCATACATAATTTAAAGGAAGCTGTATCTATAAATGATTTATTTCATTATATTACAATCTGCACAGAATACCTGAAAAAGGAGACCCATAAGGATTTGAATAAAAGATAAGAAGTCTTTGGACCTTGAAACATTTGTTTATGACCTTAACCCACAGAAAAATTAAGGATTATATGAAAGTAAACACAGCATGTTTGTAAGTACGAGTCGGGAATATCAAACTAGTGTATGTAAAATAGTTCTTACTCTTAAGAAGCAGCAAAAAATAGTCCCATAATCTTCAAAAAATAAATATAGAAGGATAAATTTTGACTCTATCATATTAGCTCCATATGCCATAATCGCCTTTTCTTTCCATGAAGAACCTATTAATAGTTTCTTTTCTCTCCCTTGGCGCTTATATTCTCTAGCACATAAATCCCTTTAAAATAAAGACAGTCTGCTCCCTGTATGATCTGAAAGAAATACCAACCCCAGCCTTTCTTGCCACCTGGCTTTTGAATGAATAGGATTTGGAAGGTAGCTTGGAAAAAAAAAAAAATCCACTAAGAAGAAAAGACTGCAGTCTGCATACAGCCTCTCATTCTAGAGTTCTCCACTACTTACCCTAAGCAATGCACTGTGCACCAGGCTCTATTCAAGCCCTCTCCATTTAGTCCTCATGATAACACTATAAGATAGTTGCAATTATTCCTAATTTGACCTGAGAGCACTGAAGAAAAGACAGCTTGAGTATCTTTCCCAAGAATAAACTCTATTACCTATTTTGGAGTCTGTCAATCCCTGTTCTTCACCTCTCTTCTTTTTTTTTTCTTTTTTAAAGATTTATTTATTTGTTTATACAAGAACCGGTACAGGCAGAATTGCGGGAGGGTGAAAGGATTCACCAGAGACAGAATAGGGAACAGAACAGGCAGACTGACGAAATACACTGCTGAGGGGAGCAGCGGACGGCAGGAGAGGTCTGCTGCTCCTTGTGGGACCCTCACTGGCTGCTGGAATCGCATCAGTGCTACAGAGGCTGCGGACAGCTTCATAGCACTGCGCTCAACTGCCTGCACCACCAGGGGAGGCCCTCCACCTCTCTTCTATTTCTTTTTCTACTGCCTTCTACTTCTTTCTTCCTTATTTTCTCATCTACTAGTAAACAAGAGTTTTTAGTTTTTGTGGAAACTGAATCACAAAGATAGAGAATATGGGACAGATTGTAGCCTATGAAAAGTATTTAGTGGCAGCTCTCATCACTTGGAAGAAAACAAAAATGAGAAGGATGTGGAGGGGTTAATTGGCCTCAAGTTCATTAAGCTCTCAATTTAAGAGCTAATAACGATCCAGATTGTACCTTAAAATATAGAAGAGAAAATTAGGTTGGCATGGGAGGGAGAGGGGTTTTTATATCATGTTTAATTGTTTTATCAAAGAAATAAAATAAAATCAACAACTTTATCCATAAAATAAAGCCAACAACTGTTTTTGGGCTTTTAATCTTTTCAAACGTGATTGGTTTTCCAGTGTCACTTGGGAATGGGGGTTAGAAGCACAACCTCTGCAGCCATTCTGGCAAGGTTTCAGTCCTCCCAGTGCCTCACAAATCTGTGACCTTATGCAAATAATTTTAAATTTCTGTTCTCACTTTCCCCCTCCATAAAATATGAAGAATAATGTCCGCACCCCAGCATTGTGATGAGGATGAGATGTTATGTTAATTAGCAAATTTATGAAGAGCTTATATAGCATACTCCATTTTGGAGTATTGTCTATAAAATATAGTATGTCTGTATTGTATGCTCAAAATAAGAACTTATATCCACATTATGGTATTATATAAGAATATTCCAACTAACCAGAATTTTCATAATTTTGTAACATTTAGTTTCCATAAAATTATTTTACTATTCTAATTAATCACTTCTACACCTTAATATTTATCAGAGATCTCATTTTCTTGTTCATGTACTAACAGAATCTTTATTTTTCAAAGTGCATTAAAATATATAATAATCACATGTAATATATTTTAAGTGATGTAAAAACAAAACCCTAACACTCACTCAAACCATAGTATGATACAACATTTACATATGCACTAAGGCCTCTTTATGTATAAAAAATTAAAAGATAAAAGACTTAGCTTTCAGAAATGAGATAACTAAATTTGAGGGGTTTTTTTTTAAATATACATCATGACTACGGTTTCTGTTATCATTATTCTAATTTTACTTTTGTTCAGTTCCTGGCAGGAGCCAAGCACTAGGTGTGTGCTTCTATTTCAGCACCAGGATGCCTGAACAGCACCATTGTGAGTCCACTAACCACAGGTGGTGGTTCCTAGTTAAATTTATGCTTAACCTCTGGCACTTTTCACAGAGGGTCCTTTCAGTCAAAACCAGACAAATTATAGAAAAACAGAAAGCAAAGTAGAGCATATCCTGAATCAATGTATAATAGTCTCAGTGCTTCCACTCCCCACACAGAATGGAAAATAAATTGCATACTGAAAAAATGAAAAGCATTCATATATTCAGGCATTGAACTTAGTAAGTAAATAACTTCCTTATCTTTAAATAAATCATGATCCAAGAAACACTAAGAATAAGAAGATACTCTAATATTGCATAGCTTTACATTTGTTAAAATGCATTTGAAGCAGATAATTAGACAAAAATTTTTTACTACCTGGTTGGAATCCTGAAATCTACATTGTTTCCCAATTTGTAAGCCACTTGCAATGGAGTTGATCCTACTACTCTCTGGATTGCTCTTCTGGAAGCTGCCTTATCTATCTGGAACTGAGATATCAAGTCAAACCCTACAGAGAGGAAACACAAAATAAAAAAGTCCAATATGAGATTTATTTTATTATTTTCCCCAACCTTTCTAAAATAAAAGACTATATCAGATAGATTCACAGCAAACCTGAATTTTCAATATGAGACACTGCTACTTGCCTGGTAAATCATCTTGGCCAATCCTGACCTTTGGACAGAGTTCATTTCCATCATTAGAATTTGAATAGACAGGAAATCCTGAAAAAGAGATAGCATATTATCCAATCTCATTCCATATTGGATCATGGGGATATATATGCCAATAATAACAAGATATGAGTAACTATTTAAACTGCAGTATACATAACATGCTTATAAGTAGTGTATTTGCTTTAACTCTATGATTCCATGATCATAAGTGATTCATCTTCAATTCACCCTGGATAGGACAATGGACAAAACTGTGTCAATGACTTATGCTGGAAAAAATGTTTCTTTGGGGGAAGTTAGGAATTTTTCCTTTTGGAACCAGAGCTGCATGATGTTCTGAATGGCACAGCGTCAGAAGCCTGTTTGGAAAACTTCTGGTGGTTTGGGCTAGAAAATATTCCTTAAACACCACAAATTTTAGAATTCCTAAGAGAATCCAGAGCCAGGCTTGAGCCAGTTCAACAGGACTTTTGGAGACTGGAGTTCTTAGATAGATGACAGCAGGAAGGCGGCAGGGAAAGGTTGGAGGAATCTTTGGAATCACTAATCCTAAATAAAATATAGAGAATAAATTTAATTTCACATATTCATAACAAGTGTCCCAACTAGACAATTGTTCTTGTTTTAGAATGAGGAAGAATAATAATAGGAAGGAAAGAATAATGAGAAAGATTAACCCCTCAATTTGATAAGAATCCTAGAATGAAACTAGGTACTTCTTATACAAATGAGAGGTTGTAGGAAGGGAGTTTTTTCACTATCACGGAAGGTTTCTTGCAATTTTCCAACCCCAGTGCCAGCTGGGGCTCATCTGATGAGAATTCCTAGACTGAAAAACAAATATTTTCTAGTTACAAAGCCCTGGCTCAGCCACCCCAGTACATCAAACACACTCTAGTCCTATCCTAGCCCCAGATTACTGGTTTCCATCCATCCATCCATCCATCTTCCATCCACCCACCCATCCACCCATGGAACATTACAATCACCAGCTGAACTCGATAGGCACTGTGCTAGGCACTGAAGCACACAGATTGGCTTTCCTGGCAGCTATGATCACAGCCAGTACTTCTTTTTCATGCCCAGCATAGACATGGAACATCAGTTCTTAGAATAAACCCTTGCAGGGATCAGGATGGAAGAGTGAGGGTGTGAAGGACCATGTGTGCTTCACTCAGCCACAGCTAATGGTCTAGGGACAGTGATATTTCAAAATCCAGAAACTGTGGCCCTTACTCGGGAGACGCTTGACAGTCGCGGATGCCCAGGGTCCTAGGAAACTGCATACGAAGAAGAGTATTGGAATTTTCCTGAAGAAGAGATAAGACAAAAATTATTCTAACAGAAGTCCCTCTCCATGGAGACCACCTTAATATTTTAAAGCCTGGTAAACCTAATTAATGTACTTAATCTAATCTCATTTCCCATTTTGACTTTAAATCTTATTAAGAGATTCAGTGAATTCTCACGTTTTCAATTCCTAGTCTAAAAAAATCTTGTGATTGTTGTTTTTTCTAACTCATTTGTTGCCTATTTCATTTTTTCTTTATTTCCTTGTCTCTATTTCCTTTTATCTTAGCTGTTCTGCCGCTACATTTCAATGGCTGCCTCATTATTCCTTTTCTGTCTATCTCTTCTTTCACTCCTGTTTGCTCTTTTCTGGCTCACACTCTTGTCTCTCTCTTCTATTTTTCCCCACCCCCCTCACTTCCTCTCATCCTACCATCACTACAAAACACAGACCCTCGGTTCTGAGGGCCCCTGGTCCAGTCTCCCCACACACACACACACTATTTCCAGTGTCAAGATCTTACCAGTTCCTCATTTTCCCAATCGGTTTTCTTTTGTTGCCAACAGCCCTTGTGAAGAAGCGGTTGTAGGGGAGTCAATGCTCCCCTAACACCTCCTCACTATCCCCCCAGGACTGATGAGTTCAGGACCAGCCTTGGCTCCTCCTGCCCCTGTGAGGGCTAAAAGCAGAGGGAATGAACCAGAGGCATCCAGTAACATTTTAAACCAAAGGGAGGGAAGGGGAGGGCAGAGGCGGCCCTAGAAGCCCAGGCCTACCCAGGGTGTGTCCCCAAAGCTAACAAGCTTACACTGAAAGAGGGATTAGCAAGGGAAAGTTTGCTGAAAAGAAAAAAATAATCAGGCTGTGGAGAAATTCACCAGAAAAACCCAGGCAAGCTGCTATAGGAATACAGTAGAAGCATTTAGAACCACTATAGGAATACAGTGGAGACTTTTAGAACTGCTATAGGAATATAGTGGAAACTTTTAAGATGACTGAGGTTCCTGAAAACAGGGGTGGACTGGAAAGCACAGATGTGGGAACCCACTGGAGGTTTGGGGCCCTGCCAACTACATTTGAATTCCTGATTGTTCTGAAACTCACTAGCTTTATGTCCTTGGGCAAATTAGTTAATCTACCGGTAACTCAATTGCTTAATTACAAGACAGGTTGCAAATAATTACTTAAAACAATTATTTTAAGAATTAACAAGATAGTCAAGCAGAGAGCCTAATTCCTGGCTCAGAACAGTCATTATTCTCTACCATCATCTTTATTATAGCTAACACTTCACTATATGTCCCCCTCTGTTTAAAAAATGTATGAAACAGGGGCCTCCTTGGTGGCATAGGGGTTAAGTCTTGGCACTGTCAACACTGTGGCCAAGTTCCATCCCAGCCAGGGAGCTAACCCACATATGGTGAAACAGACCTCTCCTGTCTCACCCCACTGCTCCCCTCAGCAGTGTATTTCAGTAGATCTGCCTGTTCTTCACCCCACTCTGTCCCTGGTGAATCCTCTCCCTTCCCCACCCCCACACCTCAGCCTACACCCAAGTTCTTCTGTGCATAAATATAGATAGATAGATAGATAGATAGATAGATAGATAGATAGATAGATAGATAGATAGATAGATAGATAGATAAAATGTGTGAGGTTGTAAGAGGGAGAAGGCGGGACTGGGGCCAAAGGCTGATGCAGGTGATGCCTCCTAGAGGGTAGCACAGGTGAGGATGAATAACCCCAGGTGAAATACGAACAAAGTATTGGTGTGGGTGGAGACACTGACAGGAAATATAAAAGACTGCAGAAGCAGCCCCCAGGATTCAGCATCTTCAGGGATGATTCAGCGTTTTCAGATGATTGCTCTGAAACTCACTACTTTATGTCTTTGGGCAAATTAGTTAATCTATTTGTAACTCAGTTGCTTAATTACAGATAGATTGCAAGTAGATAGTTACAATTTTACTTTAGCAATTTTGAGGGTTGGCCATTTCTGTCCCCATCATGGGGATTTTCCAGAAGGCTGTTACAGGTCTCTGCAACCAATCTCAAAGAAAAGTTCAGAGACTTTGCAGGTAGCCTAGCGCCCGGAAACTGTTCCCAACTTTGCTGCTGTTAAAGCCCTGAGGGTAAGGCGTAGACCTGGAGCTGGGCACCCACCCTAGCTGTGAGCTTGGGCCTTTTGTCCCATTGTTCAGCTGCTGCAGCTGCTGTTTCCAGTGTTGTTTGTCTGATACTGTGCTGGCTCATCATGACAGTTCTGGTGAGCATCTCTTTTGTGTCTTCTGCTGTAGTTCTGGGTTGAATCATGGCCTATCGTGTGGCTGCCACTTGCTCCAGGCCCTCAGTGATGGGAAGAAGCCATCATAGACGCTTTTTGCTTAGCACTGAAAACACTGGAGACTGCTTCAGGTGAGGATAAAAGGCCGCTGGAGGCCTCAATGACTCTTTGTTTTGCCTTGTTTGTTAGACAAATCCTATTATTGTTGTTCCCTAAACCTGAGTAGTCTTGCAGGTTGCAATTGTGTGCGCAGGTGATGAACTCAGTGACCACTAAACTATTTGGGCAGAATATGTGGCCAGTTTTAGTGTCCCTTATTCTCTGGTATCAAAACCTCATGACATTTAATTCTTGCAACAATATATAATATTAAAATTACTCCTATGCTACAGATGAGAAAACTGAGGCACAGAAAATGAAGTAACTTGCAGGTTCTCCAACTTGTAAATTGTTTAATATATGTTGGCTTCTCTGCCTCCCACCTGGAAAGCCTGATAAATGTAACTCCAAACCCCCTAGTTCATATTTCTTCTAAAACCCAGTGATTACCAGAGTTGAGCAGAATATCCTTGGAAATAAACAGCATAGTATCTTCCAGAAACAAGTTGAGAGCAAGTTACACATTTTATCAGCACAGTGTCATGCATACAAATCCTCTGCAGAACCTGAGCAGAGAGAGAGAGAGAATAAAAGAGAGAGAGAGAGAGATCTCACAGTCCCCACTCCACCCACTGGGGATGGCCTGCTTCTTGCCCATCTGGGAAACATGAGTGTGCAGTCCAAAAGCAAGGACTTTCAGGGTCAGAAGATCTAATGATCTCAGTAAGGTAAGATGGCTAGCCTGGAAGTATTTTTGTTTCCTTGGAATTTCTTTAGTGCATAAATTAATTTAATTTTTTATTTAATTACAAGATAAATGGCACTGCTTTTTATTTTTTTGTTTCGTTTGTTTCTTTTCCTGAAAAAATCCTTTCCTTTTCTGTCTCCCTCAGTTTGCTGGAATTTACCCTGATGAGCTGTGAACCAGGTAAACTCTTACATCATTCTTTTTGTTCCTTTTCACTTTTTAGTTTTTTCCTGAAATTTCATTAATTTTCCAGCCATTTACATAATTATATATAATTTGGAAGGTTCATCTTCAAACCTTTGTAAGTGCACATGTTTTATTTACCCTCCACCAAAACTCCCATGTCAATGTCCTATAGCACTCCTGCCCCTAACCCCACACCATTCCCTCCGGTAACTAGTGTATTTTTCATGAAGCCTAAGGATTATTTTTACTATGCTTTGCCAATTTATTTATATTCCACAAATAAGTGAAACCATCCAACATCTGCCTTTTACCTTCTGACTTATTTCATCAGCATAATCACCTCAAGACTTATCAATTTAATCCCCAAAGGTACTATTTCATATTTTTTAATAGTTGAATGGTATCCCATTGAGTATCCAGTCATCTGTCAATGGGCATTTAGGTTGGCTCCCATGTTGGCTATCGTGAATAAATGCTGCTATGAACAAAGGAGTGCATAAATCTTTTTGTATCCTAGTTTTCATATTCTTTGGGTGAATATCTAGCAGCAGTATTGCTGGATCATATGGCATTTCCTTTTTTATTTTAAGAAATTTTCATAAGGTTTTCCACCGAGTCTGTGCCAACTTGCATTCCCACAACAGTGGAAGAGTATTCTTTTTTCTCCACATCCTCACCAACGTTTGTTCCTTAGTCTTTTTAATATAGGTCATTCTCACAGGAGTCAGGGTGATGTCTCGTTTTTATTTGCACTTCCCTTTAATAAGCGATATTGAATCTTTTTTCATGTGCCTATAGGCCATGAAATTCTTATTTGGAGAAGTGACGCTGTAGATTTGTTGTCCATTTTTTGATTGGGTTGTCTAGAGGTCTTTTTGTTCATATGAGTTCTTTCTATTTTTTGGAAATTAACCCCTTGTCAGACATGCGATGTGCCAATATCTTGGTCCAGTCCTTAGGTAGTCCAGTCTTTTTTCTTTTTGAGGTAGTTTCTTTTGAAGTACAAAAACTTTTTAATTTGATTAGTCTCATTTTTCTACTTATGACCTACCTCTTGGTTCTGTCTCCCCTGGCATAGGGACATCCATTTCCTCACTTCATTTGAAGATTTCCTCAAGGTCCCATCACTCTCCTTCCATCTATCAAGATGACGATTCTCTGGGGCAGTCATTTTGGCTCAGTCACAGAATAACAAATGGCTATCACCTCACTTATTCTTGTAAGTCAACCAAGACTTATTTAAATGGAGCAGTTTATTAACACAAAGAACTGAATTTCTATTGGTAGAAACTTCAGAGGAGAAATTGTGTACCTGGTGACCTCCTTGACATCCTCAAATGACATGAGGTAAGCCAGCCCTAGACTCAAAGGAAAAAGGGTATTTTACACAGATTCTTTCCACCTAAGTTTTTTACTTGCAGTACAGATCCTCTGTATTATTTACTCTGGGAAACAAAAGAGAGGCAGATTTTCCTCTGCAATTAAGTGTTTCAGAAATACTTCATTTAGTGCTTAAGAGACCTCGCCTCTGTTTTCGCTCAGCTCCCCAACTTTAAATATACCTCTACGGCTAGAATTTAAAGGCAAGTAAAGGGATATTTTTAATAAAATACAAAAGAATAGAGGACAAAATAGGTTTGCTTTAACGTCTTTCCAGTTTGGCAGTTTAACTTAATAAAGAACAAGCAATATCTTTATTAAGAATGGATGTAAATTCAGAGAGAACAAGATATTTTTATCTCACACACACAGGGTTTATGGGCACTTTTTACTCCTTCCATCCCCATTTTCTATTAATCATATTTCCAAATAAGACATTACATCTCACAGAGAGCAGGACAAATCCCACACTGTTCTGGTTTGCTCAGGTTTCACTTTAAAATCATAGGCACATAGGGCCTCCCTTGTGGTGTAAGGGGTTAAGCAACACAATATGAAGCAATCTGAAGCCTCTACAGCACTCGTTAGATCCCTGGCCTGCCAGGGAGCAACCCACATGGTGCAGCAGACTTCTGTCTCGCCCGCTGCTCTCCTTAGCAGTGTATCTTCAGTCTGCCTGTTCTGTTCCCCACACTGTCTCTGGTGAATACTCTCACCTCCTACAAGTCTGGCCTGTACCCCAGCTCTTATGTGCATAAATAAATAAATCTCTAAAAAAAAAAATCATAGGCACACAAGCTTTTTCACCATTGGCACTATTTCCCCATTTTACTTAATAGTTTTGTTCCTGGACAATAAAACATGTGGAAATGTAATGTCATCAGTTTCATCAGATTGTAAATGCACAAGATAGGCTGATATTTAACATGATGCATTTCACAAATATTTTATGTAGAACAATTATGTTTTTACCAGTCCTTACTCTCTCCCCTGCCAAAACACATCAACATACACATCAACATATGCTCTCATCAACATACACAAATCTTTCCCTTTTTATAAATCCAGGATTTTATTTACATACAGTTTAAATTAGAAAAGATCATCACAAATAATCATCTTTCTTGGTCATCTGTTTTCTTTCTTTCATTGTTTATCAATCATTCTACAAACACATTGAATAACAATATATAGCAAGTATGTGGAGGAGTTCAGTAGGCAAAATGCTTGAATAAACATAGTCTTGCCCTAAGGAAACTCCTGGAACATGAAAATAACTGTACCACAGTAAGTGAAAGAGGCCACAGCACCATGAGAACAAATACGAACTCAGTTCAGGGTCATTGGGCAAAGTTTCATGAAAGATGAACTCTTAAAGGGTAAATAGAAGCCTACCAATAAAACAAGTAAGTAGAGTTCATTTTGGAAATGCATTCAAAGAAAACTGCAGGTACCATGACAAGGTAGAATAGAATATTTTATGAACCACAAGTTTAGGTTAGGAATTTGTTCATTTTGGTAATTATTTATTGGTGATTTTTTTTCCATGAGCCCTAAATTGATCTTAACGCAGAGATATAACTTAGAAAGACCAGGTTCCTGGCTCCATGGAGTTTATACACATGGAGATAGATATTAAATACATGTATAAGAATTAAAAAAGTAACTTCAATTGAAATCATTATATATAATTTATTGTATTTTTTTATATAAAAAGCGCAATGTGTGCTACAGAACCAGGGTAAGTTTAGAGGCTGATGTAGATCAAGGGGTAATTTTTGAGAATGAAGAAGGTAAGACTGATAGGTTAGATTGGATAAGTGGTAGGAGGCAAGGACTACCTGGCATGGAGTTTGAACAACCAAGTAGATTGTGATGTCATTTTCTGAAATTACAAGTAGGAGGACCATGGGGCAGGAGATTGTAAAGGGGATCTTGAATAACTGAGTTTTGACATTTTTTTAACTGTTATGGAAACTGGATAAACAGTTTGAAGCCTGGAATGACTTCTTTAGATGTATGTTCAGAAAAAAAATGGTTCTGGGTAGCTTGAAGGATGGATTGAATGTTTTTTTTTTTTTTTTTCCCTTAATATTTATTTATTTATTTATACAAGCACTGGGTACAGTCAGAAGCACGGGAGGGTGAGAGAATTCACCAGAGTCAGAGCAGAGAGCAGAGCAGGCAGACTGACGAAACAAACTGCTGAGGGGAGCAGCAGGCCACAAGAGAGGTCTGCGCGCCATGTGGGACCCTCGCCCGGTGGCCAGGATTCGAACCGGCGCTGCAGAGGCTGCAGGCAGCTTCAAAACCCAGCACTCAACCTCTACGCCACCAGGGAGGCCCTGGATTGAATGGTTTTGATCAATATGCATACGTGCACAAAAATTGAAACAAAAGTTTTAGAAGACACTAATAACCTATGTAAATGTGGTGGGTTCTATTTTCTGTTTTATTCTATTCATTTTTTGGGTGATGATAAACCAATTCAATGAATTGATTTCACTGCCAACTAATGGATTGCAAAGCAGGGTTTTTAGAAACATTGGAATACAACAGGCACTAGAAATTCCAAGAGCTAGTTTTGCTTATCTCTTGGTATGGGGCATAACAGCTAAGACTTCTGAAAGGTAGATGCAGGAGGCCAGAATGCAAAAACCCACCAGGAAGCCCACCTGGGGGCAGGAATGCAGAAGCCTGCCTAGTAAATTCAGACAATGAACCCCTCCCCGCCCTAGAATCTTTTCCACTGTGCAAACCCAGTCTCCCACCTGTTACAAAGACAGCTCACCTCACTAGCACAGGACATTGTCCAAAACCAGTGGGCTCTGGACTTAACAGCTGATAAGGGGGGTACTGCCTGTTCCTCAGGGAAGAATGTTGTTACTAGGAAAACAGGAGGCTCCAACTCTCCGCTGACCTGGTTTCAAAATCCTGTAGTGTCATGGCTCCTCCCACTCTTAGGGCCAATATGAATGATAACCTTATTTTTTTCTTTTTGTTCCTTGCCTCCTAAAATTCATACAGGCTCGCATTCAGGAAATGTCTCTACCACCTTTAACCAACTCCTTCTCCACCCATATTCTCGCATCCCTGCATCAACTTTTCAACTTCCACAAAAAACCTCATGGATAAGTAGGATAAGTTCTTTAGTTTTAACATATTATATATATTTGAAAGTATTTTTTTTCTATAGAAAAAATAATTGGTTTATTACACTAGATGTGATTTAGGGGAATAGTTCACACCTCCTCAGATGTATGTTACCCACCTCCAAGGCACCCAAGGCCCTTTACACTAGACCACCGGGCCTTCTCTCTCCATTATTCCCTCCTCATCCTTCCTCTCCCTCCAGTGACTTCAATCCTACAGTCATATTTCTACAGATTTTTTTGGCTTATTCTGTCAGTTCCTTCCTTTGTTTTGTTTCCCCAAATGTTACATCTGAGGGAAATCATCAGTATTTGTCTTTTACATTCTGATTTATTTCACTTAGTATAATCCCCTCCCCCCAGTTCCATCCATGTTGTGGCAAATGGCAAGAGTTCATCTTCTTTATAGCCGAGTAGTAGTCCATCATGCCTCATGTATATGTACCATATCTTCTTAATCCACTGCTCTCGATGGGTATTTAGGTTGTTTCCATTACTCGACCATTGTAAAGAGTGCTGCATGAAAATAAGATTGCATAAATCCCTTTGAATTAGTGTTTTTGCATTCTTTGGGCAAATACCTAGGAAAGGAATTATTTAATAATATGTCATATCTTTTTTTAATAATTTGAAGAACCTCCATACTGTTTTCCATAGGGCTTGGGCGGGCAAGGCTACATTTCTACCAACAGGGCATGAGGGCTCCTTTGTCTCCATACCCTCACCAATATTTCTTGTCTCTGGGGGTTTTTTTATATGGCCATTCTCATAGGAGTGAGGCACTATCTTCTTATGGTTTTGATTTGTATCTCCATGATCATAATACATCACTGAAGCCTATGTCATGGAGTGTTTTGCCTCTTTTCTTCTATGTATTTTATGGTTTCAGGTCTTCCATCCAAGTCTTTAATCCGTTCTGAGTTAACTTTTATGTTTGGTGAGAGAATTGTCTAGTTTCATTTTTCTGCATGTGGCTATACATTTTCTCCAGCACAATATGCTGAAGAGACTTTCCTTTCTCTGTTGTATACTCCTGGCTTCTTTGTTATAGATTATCTGTCTGTATAAATGTGAGTGTATGAAAGTATTCTTTTGAAACGAAGTTGTCATAACCTTACAACATTAAAGATGCCATAACTCAGAATTTAATTCCATTATAGATTAAAACAAAGAAGCACTTTAAAAACTGGCTGCCTAATAGTACTTAGTTTCAAGCTTTCTTCTATCTTGTCTTAAAAATGAAAGACCCATACTGCCTTCTGGCACATATTAGTATGAGGATGCTGCAAATTAGCCACAGCTAGAGTCTGAAATTTATTATAGAAATCTCTGACTGAGAGACTGATTAACAATCAGAGTTGCTAAAACTAGGACTCCTGCAGCTTTTGCATTGGGTTCAGTTTTACTGTAAAGAAATTTCACCACAATCAAAGCTCTATTTATAATCTGCTTATTTTGGTTCTATATTTGTAATTGTAGCCTAATCATATATAGCAAGCAAATAGAGTCCCATGATAATAACCATTTCTCCCTGAAATCACCCATAAATAGATGTGTTCTCACCAAGGACTGTTAATACAAATATGTGTCATTTAACATTAACCCCACCCCATTCCCAAGCTTTTCAATATATTACTTTTGCTTCCTCTAAAATATAACAATTTATTTCCATTTCCCAAAGAGAGAAATCAATTCCCCTCCATGGCACCCATGCTTCCAACAGCTGTTGCTACATTTGCTGCCTTATGGATTTCAGTTTATAGCAACTGATTCATGTTCTAAGCCTGTTTTGCATCTTCCAGTAAACATCACACACAGGGCAGTCAGCATATTTCTCTGCATACTGTAAAGTCTTCCTGTCTAATGGTGGTTACCAAAGCTGCCTCAGAATCACCATAATGGCTTGTTAAAAACACAATACTGTTTTTTATTCAAAACATTGAAGGTAGGTCTAAAAATTTATATTTCTAACTCTCTAAAGTGCTACTGGTGCTGGTGGTCCAGTGAGAATGCAGATCATAAATGCCATTAATATTCATCCTTTTTTGGACCTCCTTGGTGGCACAGGGGTTCAGGCTATCACCAACCACTCAATCCTGGCTAGGCAGCTAACCCACATGGTGCAGCAGACCTCTCCTGTCTGGCTAACTGCTCCCCTCATCAGTATATTTCAGTAGATCTGCCTGTTCTGCTCCCCACTCTGTCTCTGGTGAATCCTCTCACCCCTGGATTCACCTCTCACCCCTGGCCTACATCCCAGTTCTTACATGCATAAATAAGTATAAATAAACCTTTAAAATAATTCATCCTTTTTTATAGTTGATACTGACTTGCAAACTGTGTTAAGTATCTGTTGAATAAAATTATGAAATACTTTTTTAAATTTTGAGTACTTACTGGGAGCTTGTATGCTGGTGAAAAAAATTATGCTAATGTCCTTACTGAACATGCATTAAGAAATTTATTTGGCAGAATCAAATATGGAAACCCAAACCTTCCCTTACACTATTATCATTTATCAACCAAAAGTATAAAGTGTGTCCTGAATCGATGTTATCTTTTATCAATAAAATATAGAGAAATTCATGATTTTGAAATTCGTTCTCTTTCATGAAGGAACATTTAAATACTGTTTTATGTTTAATTTTATCAAATCTAAAATGCATTTGCTAACCTTCACATTCTGGGAAAATGTTTTCTCTACACTAGGTGGCAGTGTAATCCTGAATTTTGAAACTTAAACTAAAGAATCAGACTATAATTTGACTTTCAGTCTTTATGCAAATATTCCAAATATTCATGGTTATTTTTTATATGTACGTGTTGAGGTATTATAATTTATTCCATTTTAAGGTTTTCTCAGAATAAATGTGCAAATGCAATATACTCGAATAAGGTACTTCCTCTAACATGTTCTTTCTGCAAAAGGAAAAATTGAATAATTAAAGTTAATTCTGTGCTAATTGGTCAACCATCCACTCTGTCTTTCCTTACTATCAACACATGAACCTTATAACTAACAAAGTTACCCAAAACATAAACATGTGGGCTCAGGAGCTAGACTGCTTAGATTCAAATCCCAGCACCTACAAATACTAGCTGGAATACCCCAGTGAGGTAATTGACTCTTCTGTGGCTTAGTTTCTCATTTGTAAATATGAATATTTAAAGCATTCTCATTATAAGTATATTATAGTAATTAAACTAGAGCCTAAAATGGTGCCTGGCACTCAATAATTATTCACTACAAACATTTTCGTTATTATAACTTGCTTTCTGCTATTTAATTCTCCCACTCATCAACACTCTGTTCAGTAAATGGTGATTCATTAAGATCTCCTTAGAAAAGAAGGGTGTAGTTGTAAGAAAGGCTAAAAAAATTTACACAATATACAACTCACATCATCATTATTAATATTAATATTATTATTATTATTACTTTTAAAGTACCGTTGGCTTATATCCTTGTTAGTGTTTTGGAAGTACAGGATTTCACCCCTCAGGTGTAGTCACCATAGAGCACACACCTCTGAAGCACACATTGTCCTCCATCGTAGTCCATTGTGCCCTCTCCCCACCCTGCTCTCACTTCCACCCCTCCCCCTCTGCATTCCTCAGTACTATGGTCAGTTTTCAAAGGTTGGTATTAAAGTATGTCTTTTTCTGACCCATTGCTGGTTTCTCTGTATTCCATATAAAAGTGACACCACTGGTACTTATCTTTCTCCTTCTGGCTTATGTTGTTTAGCCCAATCCCCTCTAGCTCCACTCATGTTGCCACAAATGGCACAGTATTCCACTGTGTTTATATGCCACATCTTATTGAATCAATCGTCCATGGGGGGAGGGGCATTTAGGTTGTTTCCATAGCTTGGCTGTTGTAAATGGTGCTGTAATGAACAGGGGAGTTCAGGTTTCCTTTTGAATTAGTATTTGATAACTAGACATGGGTATATACCTAGAAGTGATTTTACTGGATTCACTTTCAGTCTTTTGAGAAACCTTCATATTGCTTTCCACAGGGGCTGGACTAGTCTACATTCCCATGTACAATGTAAGAGGGTTCCTTTTTCTCCACACCCATGCTAGCGCTTGTTTCTGGTCTTTTTGATATGGGTCATTCTCACTGGTGTGAAGTGGCCTCTCAGTGTGGTTTTGATTTGCATTTCCCTCATAAGTGATGATGAGCATTTTTTCATGTGCCTGTTGACCACCTGCATGTGATCTTTGGAGAAGTACAGACGTTCTTCAGCCCATTTTTATTTTTATATTTTTAAAGATTTATTTATATATGCATACAAGAACTGGGGTACAAGCCAGAGGTGTGGGAGGTGAGAGGATTCATCAGAGACAGTGGGGAACAGAACAGGTAGATCTACTGAAATACACTGCTGAGGGGAGCAGCGGATGAGTCAGAAGAGGGTCTGCTGCGCCATGTGGGTTAGCTCCCTGGCTGGCCAGGGATCAAACTCATGCTACAGAGGCTACAGATAGCTTCACAGTCTGTGCATAACCTCTCACGCCACCAAGGAGGCCCCTCTGTCCATTTTTTATTGGGTTAATTTTTTTCCTTTTTGTTGAGTTGTATAAGCTCTTTGTAGATCTCTGATATCAGTCCCTTGTCAGATGTGTGGTCTGAAAACATTTTCTGCCATTCAGTAGTGTGTCTCTTTTCTTTCATTACAGTTTCATTTACTGTGCAGAAGTTTAGTGTGATGTAGTCCCAACTGTTTAAAATATTTTGTTTTCCTTGCTGGTGGGATGAATCTGCAAAGATATCACTGAAACTTATGTCATGGAGTATTTTGTCTAAGTTTTCTTCTATTTTATGGTTTCAGGTTTTACATTCAAATCTTTAATCCATTTGAGTTGTTTTGGGTATGGTGTGATATAGTCATCTAGTCTCATTCTTTTGCATTCAGTTGTCCAGTTTTCCCAACAGCAGTTATTGAAGAGACTTTTCCTGTTTCACTGTATATTCTTAGCTCCTTTGCATAAATTAACTGTCCATATAGGTGTGGGTTTATTTATGGGCTCTCAATTCTATTCCATTGGTATGTTTTTGTTCCAGTACCATGTTGCTTATTATTATAACTTTATATTATGATTTGAGATCTGGAAAAGTGATACCACCATTATTCCTTTTTTGTCAGGATAGCATTGGATATTTGAGTTCCTTCATGGTTACATATGAATTTCAGTAATGTTTATTCTATTTCTTTGAAGAATGCTATTGAAATTTTTATTGGGACTGCATTGCATCTGTATATTGTTTTGTGTAGGATGGTCAATTTGACAATGTAGATTATTCAGTCCATGAGCAAGGACTATCTTTCCATTTCTTTTTATCTTCTTTTTTCTTTTAACATGGCTTTTAGTTTTCTTTATAAAGGTCCTTCATGTCCTTTGCTAGGTTTACTCATAGGTATTTAATTGTTTCTGCTGAAATTACATCTTTGGTTGTTTACTAGTTTTATGATTTCTCCTACTACAAAACTGTCTTTAATAAACCCTTTAAGCTCACCTTTTCATCAATACTATTTGCTATTTCATATCATTCTATGATTTTTCCAGAATATTTATCATCAGAATCTCATTTGTACCTCACAACAGTCCAACAAGATAGATGTGACCACCTGTTTTCCTGGTTAAGAAATGTAAAGGAAGAGGGCCTCCCTGGTGGTGCAGCCATTGAGCTCTGGGCTGCGAAGATGCCGGCAGCCTCTGCAGTGCCAGTTCCATGCCCTGCTGTCAGGCGAGTGTCCCACATGGCGCGCAGACCTCTCCTGCAGCCCGCTGCTCCCCTCAGCAGTATACTTCGTCACTCTGCCTGTTCTGCTCCCTGCTCTGTCTCTGGTGAATCCTCTCACCCTCCCGCACTTCTGACTGTACCCAGTGCTTGTATAAATAAATAAATAAATCTTTAAAAAAAAAAAAAAAAGAAAGAAAGAAATGTAAAGGAAGAGGAAAGAAATCCACTGAAGTTCATGGTTACTGAATAGACAAAAGTGATATCCCAGTCTATCAACTTAGTCTTGAATAGATATAGAGATAAGTCAACTTCACCAATCACTGTAGAATGCAGTGAAACTTGCTTCCACAAAACTTTGCACGTATAATGCCTATATCCTCCCAATGATTCCTTTGCTAAGTAACCTTTGCATATACCTGTTTATTTATTTTAGATGTGATATGTAAATATTATAGAAAGATAAACAATACAAACAAAACATGAAAAATGTCACTCATCCTTTCTCTTTTTTTTAAGATTTATTATTTATTTATTTATACAAGAACCAGGGTACAGGCCAGATGTGTGGGAGGGTGAGAGGATTTACCAGAGACAGAGTGGGGAACAGAACAGGCAGGTGGACGAAATACACTGCTGAGGGGAGCAGCGGGAGAGACAGGAGAGGTCTGCCTGGTCATGAGGCCGGGATCGAACCCACGCTGCAGAGGCTGCAGACAGCTTCACAGCGCAGCACTCAACCACCTGTGCCACCAGGGGAGGCCCAAGTCACTCATCCTTTCAACACCTAAAGACAACTTACTATTCGCATTTGATATTTTTCCAGTCCCTTTTCCATGCACAAGTTATGGTTATTATTCTACATAGTTTTACAACTTCCTTAAATGTACATCACTTAAAACACATATGCATTTCCTTTTACAAAATTTAAATGCAATCACATAGCACATACATAATAGAAAGCAAAAATAGAGAGGTCTTACCAGGTATAAGAACTTTGCCTTGAAGTCAAGATTACAGCTTTTAAGTCTAATTGCTATAACCTCGAAAAGGAAAACAATTATAGAGAAACTTTTGAGTAACTGAAGGACATTCTTCCAGCAGCTTGTGGTTTTTGAAAGATGTTCTTTTTCTCACCCAGAGTCCTATAGGGTTGTAACTCACAACCAGTGGATAACCACAAGCCGCAGCTCCCTGTGTAGATATTCCAGAAGCACCCAGGGGCAACCACAGGGGAGTCCTCCCTCCTGCTGTACCTGCATTTCAAATATCCCTGAAACCAAGATTATTGCCAGGAATAGCTAGCAACTGACCTGTTTGCAGGTGATAAAGAGCTTTTGTTCTTGAGTATTGAACTTAGGACCACAGCAAGCAAGTGCTTTTGTGTTAGATCACTCAGTGATTCCAGGGAGTGGTTGGTCCAGGCCAGCCAACATGGATGGCAAAGTGAGTAGGCAGTACAAAGATGGTGCCAGGCCCGGGGTCAGGACTGCTGGTATTGGGCCAGTCTGTCTTGACCAACACCTTTGCAGATTTTTTTTTCTAGATGTATAATTATAAGGAAGGAATGGGAGAAGAGATACCTCCACTATACCAGGAACTATGCTTCATATTTACAAGAGAAATTATATCCTTTAATCTACGTAACTTATCATTGTTGTCATTTTACATGTAAGTGAGGTTAAAGATGTTAGATAACTTGCTAAGGGAAACTCCAGAGAGCAGACCAAAAGTGAGCTTGGGTTGATCTGACATAAAAGCCAATATTCTTCTATAATTTGCCATTTCTGAGTACACACTCACACACACTACACAACATGTTTAAGTACATTTGTCATTTCTCTGTGCATCTAATCTTTCACTACAATTTATTTTTCTTCATAAACTTTGAAGATGAAGAACACTTTCAAGAGTTGATAAGCTTTGTCCAGTGTGCTGGTCACAACTTGGGGCCCTAGTTGAGTGAGTTATAACTAAAGTTTCAATTTACTGCTGCTTTGCTAAAAGCTACAAAATGTAGTGGGAAAAGTCTTTTTTTTTTATATTTTCCTGTGATTCTATCCACATCAAAATTTGTGTTAGAGTCTAAGTTCTCACAGGTTAGGGACCTCAATTATTCATACTTTCTTTATTGCCTGGTTACTAAGGAAATTTCCAGAGTCAAATAATGCTTATTTGTTCTCCATGAAGAAGGACAGCACACACACACACACAAACGATGACACATACTTCAGCCTAAAAGGAACACCAAAAGAAAAAAACCATAAAGAAAGAGCTTATAGATAGAAAGGTAAAAGTTAGTGATACTATCCAGAAGGATTCAAAAGCATTTCACAGAGGAAATGACAAATTAACTTGACTTTTATTGGAAACAATCTTATTTTATAGGTCAAAAAGGGCAAAAACAATTATTAAAACAATGGGATAATAAGAGCAAAACCTCAGTGGCATGATAATGTGTGTAATATATTTATGCCTAAGGTATGATTTTGCATTTTGAAAGTATTATTTGTATACCATTCTTAACCCAAGGTTGAGAAAATTATCAATAAACTGCATTAGGTAAATAAATAGTAGACCTAACAATGTTTATGGCTATCTTATATTAAATTGCCTTTCACATTAATATTTTGATACTAAAAAACCAACAATCCATTTGCTACTACAGAAAACATAGAAATAAGAGTTTCAATTGCAGAGTAGCATAGTTCTAGAAGAACTTTTCATTAACTGCAAAGGATCCTCAAGTTGGAGAGTCCATCAAGACATAATGAACACTAATGCCCTGATGCCAGCAGCCGGCATGAAAGAGGCCAGCTGTCTTCACAGGACATAACAAGTGATCTGCTTGTACTTAAATTACAATTCATTCTTTTCCCATTAATATTAGCAATTGGCCACGAAACTTGCCTAGTATCAGGTGCTAGGAAGGATGGAAGGTATAAGAGGCTAACAATGCTTTCATTTCCTTGTGGTAGAGCTGATCAGTAAATAAAGATATACTTTACTTAAAACAATAAAGGTTCAAGAGAATCCTGGGTGCACACTAAGTGATGACTTCAGGCTGCAAGAAAGAAGGCACAGAGCCAAGAGTGGGAGATGTGTTATGTGCAGGGAAAAGATTTGAAATTGAAGTTGCTGTGAACGGTGAAATGAGCTCTCAAGTGGAGCTCAAAAGGGAGACAGGGAAAAATGCAGAGTGTAGCTGAAGCAACTCAAATGGAAATCAGCATGCCCATGGTGTATTTCCTAAACCTATTCAGTCAAGTAGAACAAAATATAAAGAAGCAATAAAAGAATAAATGATCTAGAATTACTGGCCTCACCGAGCATAACTTGCTACATAGGGTTGGTTTCAGAAGCAGATGTAGAGAAATTGCAGCCTCACAAGGCTTTCATCACTGTAGATGTTCTTTCAAGCTTTGTTATCTGACAGGACACTGTTGAAAGCCAGAAGAATGTGTAAAATGTTATTACAAGAGTCACAGTAGTAACCAGTAGAATTCTGCCTCTTGGTACAATACTGGGAAATGTCATTTGGCTACAGATTTGTACCATAATAAAGTTGTCCATAAAGACACACTATAAACACAGAAGGCAAGGAATAAATAACTTCAATGTTATATCCAAAAGCTGGTTGATAGACCCTTGGTGTGTTATTGTGAGCGGTTATTTAAAAAGGAAAAAAAATAACCTCCAAGTTAGTTGACCCTTGTTGGATTATAAATAACCATAAAAAGACATTTTTAAGAAATGGAAAGCTTATTAAAAACCTCAGGGTTTTGCTCTGTTGCCTACAGAACCCACCATATTCATTCCTATTGCTCTGTGTCCAGAGTTACACTGGCAACAAATTCAACTGCTGTTGATATTCTTGTAATTCTGTGTTTTCTTTAAAAATAAATGTTTTATGGCAAGTCTAAGTACTGCTGTTTTCTCAAATGAGAAATAATGAGGCTAATTGCAATACAAGACTTTTCTTACCCTATCTTTCAAAACATAAGTCCTCTTCTCTCCCTTAATCATACTGATGATCAATTAAGGGCATGCTTCCAAAACCTTCTCAAGCAAGCCCCACCTCTTCTACAAAGTTGGCCTGCACCTCCAGGCAAATGTTCTGTATTCTAGTCACTCTTAAAAACAAAAACTATTTACATTAAATGGTGTTACATTCAGTTTCACAGACAGAAAAATGTAGTAGAGAAAGTGGAACATCTAAACTGAGAAGAGTTCAACCTTGGCCCTTTCTTGTTCCTCCAACATGTGTCCTGTCATCAGTCTTGTAATACCACCCAAATTGTTTCTTTTTCTCCCAAATGGAGATTTCATTGTGATATTGTTTGTGATAGTGATTGAACCAAGTGCTGTAGGAGAGTTTTTGATATGTTAAAATGCTCTACAAAGGTAATTTCAGACATCTTAATGAGCATCAGTCAGATACAGACAGTTTTGAATACATCATAGCAGTCAGAATTGAAGAAGGCAATTACCAACTCTCAGAGACCTTATAATATGATAGAAAAGTGAAGACATATGTCTTAATAATTAAAATACAGGTGAGTATATAGTGCCTTAAGCAATAACAGCTCTCACCTTCACAGGACTTCAATTGACAAACATCCCATGAAATATAGTCACTTGTGATTCAAAGGTCAATGCTGTGAATCACTGTCACCCATCAGCAGGAAGGACAGACAAAGAATGTCAATACAATGTGGAAAATGATAAACACTATGGAAAGTGAATTCTGGAAATGAATTATGTCTGGGCAGGTAGAAGGAGAAGCTTAGGCTTAAATCAAGGGTAAGTTAGACAGGAGGTGTTAATATTTAGGTTCTTTCTTAATGATTGGATCTTTATTGCCAGAAAAATTGAAAAGGGCAATATCTGGGCCTCCCTTGGTGGCGCAGGTGGTTGGGCGCCACGCTGTGAAGCAGTCTGCAGCCTCTGCAGCACCAGTTCAATCCCGGCCGGCTGGCGAGGGTCCCACGTGGTGTGACAGACCTCCCTTGTCGTGCCCGCTGCTCCCCTCAGCAGTATATTTCGTCAGTCTGTTCTGTTCTCTGCTCTGTCTCTGGTGAATCCTCTCACCCTCCCAAGCATCTGGCCTATACCTCAGTTCTTGTATAAATAAACAAATCTTAAAAAAAAAAAGAAAAGGGCAATATCTGACATTGGATTGTGATTGTGTCCATTGGTAGTGTAAGACAGAAGGATGCAGCTATGAAGTGGAGGGGACCATAGAGGAGATTCAGCTGATCCAGGAAAGACCCTAGTAAAAGATTTATGGTAAGGTAAGCAGGGCTTGCAAGATCATAGCAGAAACCTAATCACAATGGAGACTGTAGTTTTAACAGAGATCAAGGGATGGGAAAAGCGAAAAGAGCTAAGTGACTAGAAGAGGACAGAATCTGGCACAAAAAAAAAAAAAGTTACTTGTTTTTAAATGACTTCCTACAAGAGTGTGGTGTTGACTCTATGTTGGGTACTGCTCTAAACATTGTATCTATACTAATTCATTGAATTGCTTCTATGCAACTAAAATGGTAGATACAATTTCTCCATTTTAGTGGCAAGGAAACTGAAATGGGGAGAGAAGACCACAAAAAGTCAGCCATTGTAGAGATAAAGAGACTGAAAATAAGAAGGAAGATGCTATTGGAACTCAAAAAATGAAGTCAGGAAATCTGTGCGATCACTACTTTCCTTTTCACTTTCACTCCTAACTTTCTACAATAGGCATTATCATCTTCATAAACAAAAAACTAAACAGCATAAAAATAGGCAATCAGTTGATTGGCTTATTGATATATTGCCTTTCAAATATTCTTTATTATTTCTAATGTGTGAAAATAAGCTTTCCAATAAGAAAATTAACTCCTGGAAAGTAGAAATTGTGCCTTATTATTTCTTCCCCCATTATCTAGCATCTGAGGGTGTGTGTGTGTGTGTGTGTGTGTGTGTGTGTGTACTCTTTGGAATACATTCTAGATTCAGTTTCTTTTTAACTAAGATAAAGATTGAGGTTAAAATTGATTCAGTCATTCACCAAATGATCTCTTCCCTTCCTACAAACATGCAGACAAGGACCAAACTAAAACAGCACTCCCAAGACTTCCTCTAGGGACTAACCAGCAATCTGACCTAGTTAAATGTGTACAAGTGACATCGATGCATATTAACAAGATAGCAAAGTCGTTTGGGAGGGAAAAATCATCTTTACATACTAACAAGACTAAGCCAAGAAAGTAAAAGAAACTTATTTTGTCCAAAAGTAATTAAGATGAGATATAGTATTTTTTTTAAAATCATCTATTCAGAGTTTGTATAACTCTGGCCTTGAACACCAGTGTCTATGGGGACTCACTCCAATCCTTAATTTCCAAGTATATAGTAGATCAATGTATAGGTTCAACTACAATATAAAAACTGAAAACTGAAAAAAAAAAAAACCCCAATTTAGAAGACATAAACGAAGATAAATCACACTTCAAAATTACAAGCTAATAGCAGTAGTGGTCGCTACTCATTGATTAGCCTTTTTTGCTACTATATTTCCTTTCTTGTTAGTTTTGTTTTTGGATAAGCAACAGTTTAAGACCATTCTCACAGGATGCAAGGACTTTCCCCCTTAGTATACAAAGGACAATGAAGCATAGTTCTATGACATTCAATTTGAGTGGCTCTTTGTCTTATGAAACTTTTAAGATTGATTCACGTCACACACACAAATTGTCTATGCAAAGAAATCACATTTCATCCTCAAAATTCATGAAAAAATATCTAGGGTGATCAACTTGTCCCAGTTTTCCCAGGACCTTCCTAGTTTTAGCACTGAACGACTTATGCCCTGGGAACACCCTCCCACAAAAGTCCCAAGCAAATCAGGGTGATTGCTTACACTGAAAATAGAATCAGAATTCATTTTGAAATAGACTTTGAAATATTGGACCATCCTCCAGGCCAGATGTTCTTTTCTGGTGTTAGTAATCTATACTAGCTGAAGAGGGCGGATTGATTCCAACAGGCACCATGTAAAATCTCCCACCATCCTTTATATGTGTTATTCTGAGTCCTCCCAACTATGGTGGAAGGACAATTGCCATCGTCCTTTTACAATAATATAAAGAAATTGAGGCTCAGTTATGTAGTCTTTTTTTTTTTTTAAAGATTTCTTTATTTATTTATACAAGCACTGGGTACAGTCAGAAGTGCAGGAGGGTGAGAGAATTCACCAGAGCCAGAGAAGGGAACAGAACAGGCAGACTGACAAAATACACTGCTCAGGGGAGCAGCGGGTGAGACAGGAGAGGTCTGTCGCGCCATGTGGGACCCTTGCCGGTGGCCAAGGATGGAACAGGCACTGCAGAGGCTGTGGGCAGCTTCGCAGCCCAGCGCTCAACTGCTGCGCCACCAGGGAGGCCCTCTGTAGTCTTTTTTTTTTAAAGATTTATTTATTTTTATACAAGAGCTGGGGTACAGGCCAGAGGAATGGGAGGGTGACAGGATTCACCTAAGAGACAGAGCAGGGAGCAGAACAGGCAGACGACCGAAATACACTGCTGAGGGGAGCAGCGGGTGAGACAGAAGGGGTCTGCCACACTTTGTGGGAACCTCCCTGGCCAGCAGAGAATCGAACCCATGCTGCAAAGGCTGCAAACAGCTTCACAGTGCTGCACTCAACCCACGGCGCCACTGAGGAGGCCCTCAGATATGTAGTCTTGACCTGCCCAAGACACAATGCTAGTAATTGGTATAACTGAGATTCAGGCCTATTTCTGTCTCACTTCAAAGCTTGTGCTCCATCTATTTCACTCTCTGCCTCCTTCACTTTAAATTCATGAACCAAAATAAATTTTAAGGAGCAGTGCATAGATGACATTTTGTAAGCACTAAAGTGAAACCAAGTAATAAAATATAGAAGATGAAAATAACAAAGAAAATTTCAGATTCTATATGAAATCAATAAAATATGGAGTATCAATAAAACAATCAGCAGCTAATTGATGGATTACAAATTACCCAAAGTCAAATGCATTAGATTCCATACAACATCTTTCCAAGTAGTCAAATAAAATACTTACAGATTTAGGCTAAAAATATTTTTGTTCACATGTATGAATATTTTGCTCCTAATCATTTCTCCTCAAAATAAATAATAATATTTAGTGTAAATATGATCTGTTGCCTAAATTTTTGCATTTTGATTTATCCTTTATGCTTACAAACAAAGCGGGATCATAAAGCTGTTATTTAAGAACTGTCTAAAAGACACAAGAAACTGATGATTTACGATTTACAATCTTTTTTTTTTTTTGAGTTGTTAACAATTTTCCTTTCCCCTTTATTTTTTTTTTAAATAATAAATTTTATTTTTATATTCCCCCATACAATTGCAAACGCCCCATTCTGACCCCAATCCTTCCCCTCCCGCCCCCCACACCCCAAAAAGTATCTCTGGTTCATAGTTTTTTGTTGATTTTGATTTTCACTTTCTTATATTCATTTTCCTGGTCCCTTATTTAAGTTTTCTAGATTCCTGCTATGAGTGAGACCATCCGGTATTTTTCTTTTTCTTTTTGGCTTATTTCACTGAGCATGATCCCTTCCAGCGCCATCCATGTTGCTGCAAATTGCATGTGTTTATCTTTTTTGAATGCTGAGTAATATTCCATGGTATATATGTACCACATCTTCTTGATCCAGTCATCTATTTTTGGGCATTTGGGTTGTTTCCAAAGCTTAGCTATTGTAAACAGTGCTGCTATAAACATAGGGGTGCAGGTGCTCTTTGGAATTGATGTTTCTGTGTCCTTTGGGTAAATACCTAGGAGTGGAATTGCTGGATCATATGGAAGCTCTATGTTTAGTAGGTCCAGAAATCTCCACACAGCTCTCCATAGTGGTTGGACCAGTTTGCACTCCCACCAACAGTGCAGAAGAGTTCCTTTTTCTCCACACCCTCGCCAACATTTGTTGTTGCTAGTTTTTTCAATATGTGCCATTCTCACTGGTGTGAGATGGTATCTCATGGTAGTTTTGATTTGCATTTCCCTGATTACAAGTGATGTTGAACATTTTTTCATATGTCTGTTGGCCATTTGCATTTCCTCTTCAGAGAAGTTTCTTTTTAGCTCTTCTGCCCATTTTTTGACTGGATTATTTTCTTTGTTGTTGCTGAGTCTCATCAGCTCTTTGCAGATTTTTGTGATCAGTCCTTTATCATTAGTGTCGGGTGCAAAAATGTTCTCCCAGTTGGTGGGGTTTCTCTTTGTTTTTGTTATTGTCTCTTTTGCTGTGCAGAAGCTCTTTAATTTGATGTAGTCCCAGCTGTTTATCTTTGTCTTCACTATCACTGCTTTGGGTGATGTGTCTGTAAAGATGTCTTTGATGTGCAAATCCCGTAGTGTTTCGCCTATATTTCCTTCTATGTATTTTATGGTTTCAGGTCTTATGTCTAGTTCTTTAATCCATTTTGAGTTGATTTTTGTGTATGGTGTGAGGTAGTGGTCAAGCTTCATTCTTTTGCATGTAGCGACCCAGTTTTCCCAGCACCATTTATTGAACAAACTTTCTTTGCTCCAATGCATAGTCTTTGCTCCTTTGTCAAAGATTAGTTGACCATAAATCTGTGGGTTTATTTCTGGATTTTCTATTCGATTCCATTGGTCTGTATGTCTGTTCTTGTTCCAATACCATGCAGTTTTGATGATTATGGCTTTGTAGTATAGTTTGAAGTCTGGGAGTTTGATGCCTCCATTTCCTTCTTTTTTTTCAGTAGAGCTTTGGCTATTCGGGGTTTTTGGTGATTCCATATGAATTTCATCAATAATTGTTCTATTTCTTTGAAGAATGCCATTGAGATTTTGATTGGAATAGCATTGAATCTGTATATTGCTTTTGGTAGGATGGCCATTTTAATAATGTTTATTCTTCCAATCCATGAGCAGGGGATGTCTTTCCATTTCTTTGTGTCTTCTTCTATTTCTTTTAACAGTGTTTTATAGTTTTCTTTGTATAGGTCCTTTACCTCTTTTGTTAGATTTATTCCCAAATATTTGATTTTTTTTGTTTCAATAATAAAAGGGGTGGTTTTTTTGATTTCTTCTTCTTCAGATTTATTGTTTGTGTATAGGAAGGCTACTGACTTTTGCGTGTTGATTTTGTATCCTGCCACTTTACTGAACTGACTGATGAGTTGAATTAGTTTTTCTGTGGAGATTTTGGGGTTCTCTATGTATATTATCATATCATCTGCAAATAGTGATAGTTTGACTTCTTCTTTTCCTATTTGGATTCCTTGGATGTCTTTCTCTTGTCTTATTGCCCTGGCTAGGACTTCCAGTATTATATTGAAAAGCAGTGGTGAGAGTGGACATCCTTGTCTTGTTCCAGATCTTAATGGAATTGCTTTCAGCTTTTCACCATTGAGAATGATACTGGCTGTTGGCTTGTCATAGATGGCCTTTATGATGTTGAGGTATGTTCCTTGTATCCCAAGAATTTCAAGGGCTTTTATCATGAATGGGTGTTGCACTTTGTCGAAAGCTTTCTCAGCATCTATTGATATTATCATATGGTTTTTATATTTCTTTTTGTTGATGTGTTGGATAACGTTGATTGATTTTCGGATGTTAAACCATCCTTGTGCCCCTGGAATGAATCCAACTTGGTCGTGGTGAATTATCTTATGGATACATTGTTGGATTCTGATAGCTAAAATTTTATTGAGGATTTTTGCATCAGTGTTCATTAGGGAGATTGGCCTATAGTTTTCCTTTTTTGTGTTGTCCTTATTCGGTTTTGGTATTAGTATAATATTGGCTTCATAGAACGTGTTTGGTATTGTCCCTTCCTTCTCAATTTTTTGGAAGAGTTTGTGAAGGATAGGCACTAATTCGTCTCTGAATGTTTGGTAGAATTCATTTGTAAATCCATCAGGTCCTGGGCTTTTGTTTTTGGGGAGGTTTTTTATTACCATTTCAATTTCGCTGCTTGTAATTGGTCTGTTTAGGTGTTCTATTTCTTCTTTATCTAGCTTTGGGTGATTGTAGAGTTGTAGGAATTTGTCCATCTCCTCTAGATTGTTGAACTTGTTTCCATATAACTGTTCATAGTAGTTACTGATTATTCTTTTGATTTCTGCTGTGTCCGTTGTGATTTCTCCTCTTTCATTTATGATCCTGTGTATTTGTGCTTTCTCCTTTTTTCCTTTGTGAGCCTGGCTAGGGGTTTGTCTATTTTATTTATTTTTTCAAAGAACCAGCTCTTGGTTTCATTGATCTTTTGGATTGTTTTTTTAGTTTCAATTTCATTTATTTCTGCTTTGGTTTTTATTATTTCTTTTCTTCTACTGGTTTTGGGGTTTTTTTGTTGTTCTTTTTCTAGATCTTTGAGCTTCGAGATTAGGTTGTTTCTTTGAGTTCTTTCTTGTTTTTTGATGTGAGCTTCTATTGCTATATATTTTCCTCTTATTACTGCTTTTGCTGCATCCCATACATTTAGGATATTGGTTTCCTCCTTGTCATTCAATTCAAAGAATTTTTTAATTTCTTCTTTGATCTCCTCGTTAGTCCAGTGGTCTTCCAGTAGTGTGGTTTTTAATCTCCATGAGGTAGGATAGTTCCTTGCCTTCTTTTTATGATTTATTTCTAGTTTGATGCCTTCGTGGTCAGAAAAGATGGTTGGTATGATTTCAATCTTGGTGTATCTGTTGATGTTTGTCTTGTGCCCCAGTATGTGATCAATCCTGGAGAATGATCCGTGTGCGCTTGAGAAAAATGTGTACTCCGTTTTTTTTGGGTTTAGTGTTCTATAGATGTCTGTTAAGCCCAAATGCTCTAGGTCCTTATTTAGAGCTTTAGTTTCTTTACTTATTTTTTGTCTTGTTGATCTATCCATTGTTGATAGTGGTGTGTTGAAGTCTCCCACTACGTATGTGTTTTCTCTGATGTCTGTTTTCAGAGAGGACAACAGTTGTCTGATATATTTTGGTGCTCTTTCGTTTGGTGAGTATATGTTAATGAGTGTTATTTCTTCTTGAAGTATTGTCCCCTTAATCATAATGTAGTGACCATTGGGGTCTCTTTTTATTTTTTTGAGTTTGAAGTCTGTTTTATCTGATATAAGTATAGCTGTTCCTGCTTTCTTTTTTGGCCCATTTGCTTGTAGGATTGTTTTCCATCCTTTGACTTTGAGCCTATTTTTATCTTTTGTAGCTAAATGTGTTTCCTGGAGACAGCAAAAGGTTGGGTTTTGTTTCTTAATCCAGGCTGCAACTCTGTGTCTTTTTATTGAAGAGTTTAGTCCATTTACATTTAGAGTTAATATTGATATTTTAGCATCTGTATTTGCCATTATGTTTGTCTTTCCTTTGATTTTATTTATTTATTCTTTTAATAACTTTTTTTTTTTTCTGGTCTTCTTTCGTTGTTATTCGTCCCTCTGAGGTTCTGGCTTTAGGATTCCTTGTAGTATTTTTTGGAGTGGGGGTTTAGTCGTAATGAAATTCCGGAGTTTCTCTTTGTCTGGGAAGGTCCATATTCTTTCTTCATGGAGGAAAGAGAGCTTTGCGGGATAGAGTATTCTTGGTTGGCATCTGTTTTCTTGAAGTTTGTTGACTATGTCCCTCCACTCTCTCCTTGCCCGTAGTGTTTCTTCAGAGAAGTCTGATGTCAGCCTGATTGGTTTTCCTTTGAATGTTATCTGTTTCTTCCCTCTTGTCAGCTTCATTATTTTTTCCTTGTCCTGGATTCTTGGGAGCTTTACTATTATGTGTCTTGCTGTGTTTTTCCTTTCGTCGTGGAAGTTTGGTGTTCTTCTTGCTTCTTGTATATCAATTTTCAGCTCCTTCTTCGCATTTGGGAAGTTCTCTTCAATTATCTCCTGGAATATTTTCTCTGTTCCTACATCTCTCTCCTCTCCTTCTGGAATTCCTATAACTCTTATATTTCCTTTCCTCATGGAGTCAGATAGTTCCCGAAGTCTTTCTTCATTCTTTTTCCTTCGTACTTCTCTTTCCTTTTCTGTTTTGGTTCTTTTTATTTCTGTGTCTTCAAGAGTACTTATTCGTTCTTCCATTTCATCTATTCTGCTTTCATTGCTTTTCCCAGAGTTCTTTAGTTCCTCCATTAATTCTTTGATCTCCTGCATTTCTTTTATTTCCCTCTTTAGGGACTCTATTTCCTTCTTCTGATCTATCACTTTTTTAATCATGGCAATTTTAAATTCTCTTTCTGGAAGGCTCAGAAGTTCTTCCAAGTTGCTGTTGTTGCAATCTGGGGAGTGGTTTTCTTTTTGTGGTGTGCTTCTTTCCTGAGGAGTTGTTAGGTTGCGTGTGGTTCTTCTACTCCCTACTGTCTGTTTTCTAATTTGTCGTATGCGTTGGGACACTGTGTTGCTTGGACTGACTGGCATCTTGGGTGAACTTCTCCGCTCCCCTCTGGCTCTTCCAGGAGCCATCTCTGTCTTCTGGGGGAGCTTTCTGCTGGTTTTAGGCAGTTTTTACTGAAGAAATGTCCCTGTTCTAAAATGGCGAAGCGGGATGCAGTCCCTGCACCTCCGGTTTCAGGCACACTCTTCTGCGCCCCCGGTCTGCCCCGGACGTGGGTGCCTGCTCCCTCTGTGGGCTCAGACTGCTGGTCGGAAGGGGCCTGGCGTGGGGTGGGCTAACTTCCCGGCTGGCCACTGGGTCCTCCAGAAGCCTCTGCCCTTTTAAGCAGTCTTAAGAAATTTCCTGTTCTATGGGGTGTTAGTGACTTTTTTTTTTCCTGGTCGCTAGGTGGCGCCAGAGATCTCTCCTATTGTCCTTGGGGGGCTGTTTTTCGCCCCCCCACCCCGTGGGACAAGGAACAGAGCGGGAATGGTAGGGTAAACCTCAACAGCTTTGGGGTGCTGTGTCTGCCTTGTGCCCCACCGTCGTGGGGAACCCATGCCCCTAGTTTCGTGCCCCGGGTCTCAGTTCAAAGCCCTCAGGTCCAGGACGCGGGCTGTAGCCCAGTTCAGTGGCGCGGGAATGGCGCCTTTTGCACTGCTCCCGTGCCTGGGCGCCTGGTTCCTGCTTACTCAGGGAGGGGCTTTCACCCCAGTGAGGGTCTCCGCGCGTCTCCCCGCAAGCCTAGGTTGCAGGCGCGGGGACCTGGGCCGCTGCGATCCCGGTCCGTGTTTTCTTTTCAAGCCTGCCAAGCGCGCCGCTTTCCCGCGCAAGCTTACCGGCAGCCCGGGCTGTGTGCGCGTCTCCTGGGGTCTTTGTTCTTCTCTAATCCGATTTACAATCTTACGTGGATTTATTCTCAGCATATATTTAAATCTGAGTTAAATTAGGACATATTGTTGACCAACATAAGTGCAAGGATATCCCTAAATAAATTTGTGTTTGCTGATTTTGACATTCTTGTTCTCCTTAATTTGTCCCTTTGTCTCAGTCTTACTACTAGCTGCCTCCTTTTATTGGATCTTTGAAAAAAGTGCATATAAAAGGAGATTTCCCTCTAGTCACTCTGTATGCATATATACACATACCATGGAGAAAAGGAGTTGATGCCCATCAGTGCTGAGAGTGAGTCTTGGCAATGCTGGATAGCTGACAGCAAGTTCCCACAAGAATCTCTCAGCAGAACAGCAGACAGACTTTTGGTGCTGACTTTTAACTGAATTTTTTAAATGTGTTCAGCAACTTAAAAGAAATTTTGAATAATCTCAAATATAGCCAGACAACCAGATTTGCAAGTGGTAGAATCAACAATCTTCCCTAAAATAGTCAGTGTTTCAATTATATCCAGTCTCTAATATTGTGATTTACCAATCATGGCTGAAAACTTCTGGAAAAGTTTAATGTCTTTAGGATATCATTTATTATTCATCTTTAGATTATCTTTTTCTCAGGGAATATCTAAACATACATAGCACATTCCAGGGTTGCTGCTGCTGCTTTTTTTAAAAATCCAGGTAGTATTGATTGACATCACTATATGTCATTCAAAGGCATAGGATCACACCTCCTCAGATGCAAAGATCTTTTGGGGAGGAAAATGTGTAGAGCCTTTATGTTCACATAGAAATGAAAGATGACAAAAGCTTTACACTCTATGTGAAGGAGATCTGACTGTGATATCTGTTACCCCATTGATCTCTAGGGTGGATTGTGTTTATCTGACTGGCTAAGAGGGTATCCTCTTCCTCCCTCCCAAAGCTCTATTGAAGAGGATGACCTTACTCTGAATAGAGACAGACTATTCTTTGGGGAGGTATATAAATAGCTGCATTCCCCTGCTAGAAACACCAAACTAGCTCTCAAAAATGAACTTAAATATTCCTTAACGGCTTTTCCCAACTGGCTATGATAAAGGATATAGATGTAATTTAGTCTCTCTGGATTAGTTAGTCTCTACGAGATGTGCAGTAGCCCCTGGTAGCAAGAATGTATACATTAAATTAGTTCTGTTACGTACTGAATATTTGTGCCCCCACAAAAAATAAATTCATATGTAAAAATCATAATTCACGATGTGATAGTATTAGAAGATTGGGCTGTGGAGAGGTGATGATGTCACAAGAGTGGAGTTCTCATCAATGGCACTGGTGCCCTTAGAAAGAGGGCCCAGGCAATGCTCTTGCGCCTTCTACCATGTGAGAACATGGTAGCAAGAAGATGATGGTTGATGAACCAAGTATCAGGTCTTGACCAGATACTACATCAACCAGCATCTTCATCTTGGACTTGCCGATTCCAGGAGAGTGAAAAACAAATTTTTGTTGTTTATAAGCCACTCCATTGTTGGGAACCTGCTGACCTAGAGGGAGCTGGAATTTTCGGAGACAGACTTGAATAATCTGTTTACTTTGCAGACAGATTTCCAGGAACCTCATGAGAGTCTATTGCTAAGGGAATTTCCTGCTTTGGAGCTAGTCCTCCATTTTCAGTCCTAGCATCACCATCACAGTGCCTTAAGGAATGGAGCTCCCAGGATGCCCACTTGAGTTGGTTTACCACAGCTTCAAGCTCAGAATTTGGCAATCCCTGAGCTTCTTCATGAGACACTATCTCCTCTACTAGTACTTCCCATTTTTGTTGACGGAGAGATACCGGCTGTCCAGGGTCTTCCAGTGCACTCTCTAAATCCTCCAGCACTGTCACTGCCTCTTCTCCATTCTCTGGATGATGCTCTCAAATCCAAGTCTGTAGCTCCTTGGCTAGGATGGCAACAAACTGCTCCAGCACTATCAGCTCCAAGATTTGTTCTTTTGGATGTGTCTCTGGCCTTAGCCACAGCTGGCAGAGTTCTCGAAGCTGGCTCATGGCTTCATGGGGCCCAGGTGAATCTTGGTATCCAAATTGCCTAAATCGCTGGGGGAAAACCTCTGGGTCAGGGAGATGGCTCCAGGGGATACCTGATCCCACTTCACCATCAGGATCCTCTTCCAACTTCACTCTCAGAATTTTTCCCTCTTCATCTGGAGATGGGATGATAAGTATTGAATCTTCTTCCACTGACTCTGCAGACATCCTGATGTGGAATACTTCAAGAAAAGAAAATCAAAGCAGGATACAGACATCAGGGAAATACTCTGTTTTCTTCACAAGCACTCCTCCGCCTCAGGAACCACAGCCTGCTTCGCAGTGGGGGAGGCTGGGGAGAGAGCCATCGAGAGTGCCTTTCTCTCTCCCAGCCCAAGCTTTTATTGAAGATATGAACAAAGGAACAAGAAAATAGCACACAATTGTGTTTGTGCTTATGTAGATTAATAAGTTACTGCTGAAAACAAGCTTTCTTGTTAGTAGGGAACATGCGTGTCGTCAGAGAACAGGAGTCAGTTCTGGGAAGAAGTTCTGTTTGCAGAACTTCTAATGTCCTGGAACTCCGTCTACAGAGTAAACAGGTATTCTCCAAAAACTGCAGCTCCCTTTAGGTGAGCAGGCTCCCAACACGCCATTTCTGATAATTCATTAAAGCAGCCTGAACTAAAATATAGCATCTTAAATTCATATTCATGAACATGTGAATGAAGGGTGAGAATTCTTCAAGTACCTGATAAGGAACATAAAATAATCATGAATGAGAGAAAGAGGTTTAATTCCTTCTGCTTTAAATTAAGTACTATATGAATTTCATATAAGCTAATATAATAATGTTGCCAGATTTTAAAAAAATTCTTAAACTGTCTAAACTGCATTAGCAGGGGAAAAGTTGAAAAAAAAATACCTTGAAATAAAAACAAATCAAATTTCGTAAGTGTAACACCCATAAGCTCCTGAAAATCTTAGTGGTTGTTTTCTATTTTTGTGTTTAGCTAATAAATATGCAAATGTCTTCCTTCTTTGGTTATATTCTGCTTCATTATCAATGTGGTAAAAATAATATGCAAGCTCCATTTTATTCTTAGGATTCATGAAGACTAGAATAGCATTCTGAATAGTGACACAAACTGAGTCACAAAACCAGAAAAAAACTCTAAATAATTAAATAATACTTTTGTACAAAAACTCAATTCAGCAGGTTAAAAGCTAGGCATTACTTCTAAATACAAATTTAGTACAAGCCAATACACATGTGTAATTATAAATTATAGGTTATAAGTTATAAATTATAAGTTAAACTATTTACCTGTGCTCTTTTCTTTTCTACACCAATCATTATGCATTAACAAGACAAGATTGGACACAAATGGACATGTTAATTGCCAATGCCATTAGAATTCCCATATTTCTGTAGTGTGAATGAAATTGCAAATTAAAACTACTAATTTGCCTATTTTTAAAAAGGTCACATTGTTAATCAGAAATTTGAATGTGGAGAGAACAGAAACAACTCTCAGGCTAGTTGTTAAGTGGGGGAGTTGGCTTTTACAGTTTCAATTTTATAAAAACTTTTATATACTTTCTTCCCCCAGATACTTAGACATTGTGTGAAACTGTAATGGCATGAGGTGGGGAGGAGATGAACTAGAAAAATCCTGCCTCAAGTGTTTTGGAATTCTCACCCATGACAAACCAAATCAAAACCAAGTTGAAAGAGTCTCAAAAGCATTTTATATCTGCTGGCAGCAAACTGTGAGTCACATCTATTTTTTTTTTATCCTTTGCAAAAGAACAAAATAGAAAATAACTTTTGAATAAATGTTTCTTTCTTGTTAGAGAGTTTAGACTTTATAATTAAAACTCTGATCTTTCTCAGTTGTCACATAAATATCTTCTCCATATCCTGAAAGTTAGTTGTGTCATAACAATCTCTTAGGAAGGACTCATCAAACACAGTGTCATACCCAGCTCTAGTATAAGTATTGAATGGCAGTTCACAGCAGCCAAATCTAAGGAAGAGTGGAAAAATTCCATCCCAATTCAAAGTAAGTGTCAGTATCCACAGTTTAATAGAGGCCACCTATGATAAAAATTAAGAATTCTAAACAAAAATGACAAAAATGATTATACAGTACATCTGCTTAAATGAACAAACATGGCAAAATAAGATTAAAATGAGGCACTATTCCTAAATGCAAAATCCAGTGCAAGTCAACGCATATGTGTGACTAACTTTCCACTCTTTACACTAAAGACATTACAGAACAGGGTAGCATAAGATGGAAGAAACCTAGTCAAAGGATCCAGGGTTCTATGCCACCTAATGTCTCAGCTACTTAAGGAGAGCACACAAGGGAACTAAAAACCCAGTGTTTTTCAGTGCCCTAGGTGATAATAGTATCTTGTAAAGTATTTCAGGGCTCAAATTGAAGATTATCATTTCCAAACCATAGTGACTATTTAGTATTGTTTTTTTTTTTTTAAATTAATTAGTTTGTTTGTTTATTTATTTATACAAGCACCGGGTACAGTCAGAAGCGCGCGAAGGTGAGAGAACTCACCAGAGCCAGAGCAGGCAGAAGGACCGAAGCACACTGCTGAGGGGAGCAGCGGGCGGCAGGAGAGGCGGGAGCAGCGGGCGGCAGGAGAGGCGGGAGCAGCGGGCGGCCGCCATGTGGGACCCGGCCGCCATGTGGGACCCTCCTCCGGTGGCCGGGGAGCAGCCGGGGACCGAACCAGTGCCGCAGAGGCCGCGGGCAGCTTCACAACCCAGCGCTCAACCGCTGCGCCACCGGGGAGGCCCTGACTATTGAGTATTGTAAAGGGTCCAAAAACGTATCCTATTTGCAAGGTAACAAGATAAACTACCGTAGAGTCATGGGTGCTCGCAGAGGCACAGAACTCCTGGGTCAGAGACAAAGGACAGTTTCCTCTTCATAGTTATAGCCTGAGTATCAGCATCATCAGCATTTTTTGCTGCCTCCCTTAGCCAACCCCTGCATTGTGAAGTGAAGGCCAGGTGATACCTGCACATATAATGGGACATGTTGCAAAAAAGCTTGGGAAACCAAAAATGGTATACAGTGCATTAAGACTACCAGACCTTACCCTGGGGGAGACAAACTTGTCCAAATAAACTGCAGAGCAAACATGTTTGTCATGTTGCTCCAAATAGAGACACTATCTTTTTCTCTCTGTTCACTATACCAACTTCCTTGAAAAGAATCTGGCAAAAAAGCAGTCAGTGCCTCAGCTCATAAGACATACAAAATCTTAAAAGTTCCATGGAAAATTAACTTAACTCTGACCAGGAAGAAAAACTCAACACTGACATATAGCTCAAGCTCTTTCTTTAAAGATTTCCAATTGCAAGATAGTACAGTACGTTCCCTCTCAAAAGTTTTATGCTCACCATCCAGTCCTCATTTTTTTACCCTATCCTCCCCATTGGTTTCTGTATAATGACTATAGTCCTTCTGCTGGGTCACAATCTCAAGTATAAGCAGAGACCAGACCCCCCACATATGTGGGATAAGGAGAGATTACGGAAGAAAAAGGTGGACCCCTCCATATGGGTATGTGGCCAGTTAAAATAGCCAAGGAAACTCACTTAGGAGACTTTGTCTTGTGTGGCCACAAGATAAGAAAGTTTTCTGCATTTGCTTGCCAAATCTTAAAAGCTTATCAAGAAGCTTATATTGGGTAATCATGTACACCCCACAAATAGTCTAAACAATACCTTTCGTTTTATCTCAGGGATATGACATTGAACAGCATCTGGGAGGAGAATAGGGAGGCAAGCAGAGTAAACATCCAAAAACTGGGGAAGGTCTAAGAATCTTCAATAGCTTGGGTCCGTCCAACTCTTGCGTCTAAAGGCAGTGAAATTCTCTTGATTGCCTTTTCCAACACCTTCTCTTCAGCCTTGTTTTTGTTCCAGTGCCTGAACTATACACTCTCAGCTCCAGATCTTAGGATTCATTTGGCTCTTGGCCCTGGCAAGATGCTCCTACAAGTAATCTACCAGCAACAACTTCCTTACTATCTTGTACTGGGGCTCTAGTACTGCCCAATAAACACTTCCCCTTGGGGAGTTTACCTAATGGCTATGAAATTAATTATTTCTAAGGATGGATAGTCACCTATAGGTGACTGGATAATCATTACAGGAAACAGGATTAGGTTCAGCCTGCTCCAGCTTTTTCTTTGCTTTTAATGTGTTTTCTAGGAAAGGAGACTCATCTTGTCCATATGTAATTTTAGTTAATGGTGTTTATAATAGGCTTTTGGTTTGTAAACCCAATATGTTGCCATAGAAACAGGTCTCTATCTGAAATGCATCCAATCAATTCTGAAATTATCATTCAGAACACCTTCATATACTGGAATGAATCCAACAGAATGTCAGTATTTAAGCAGAAAGCTGCATTTTCTTCTTTTATTTATTTTATAGTCAAGAAATGAAAAGAGAACCTAACTTAAGTATATATAAAAATGCAAAGATACTCAAAGTAAGAACATTTCTTCTTGGTTGCATATTCTTGAAACAGCATGACAATAGAGCAAGACATACCATTCGGAAAATACAAGGTGTATTTCAAATGATTAAACAGAATGAAATATGGGAAAAACTGTTCATTTAAACATTATTCTTTGCAGCAAAGAAAGCTGTAGTTTTATTTACTGGAAGAATTCCAATTTTTAGAGTGGATTTTTACAACTCATGCACCTCTTGTCTCCTTGAAAACATGTTAGCCATTTAGTATTTAAAAGTTATAAAAAGAGAGTCACAGCTCCAAAATAAGAGTCCAAAATTTCTAGAGTTAGGGACAACTTTTGAAATTTTCTCCCATGGAATTTATGATAAAAAAATACAAATAGGGCCTCCCTGGTGGCGCAGCGGGTTGAGCACAGCTCTGTAAACCTGTCTGCAGCCTCTGCAGCACCGGTTCGATTCCCGGCCGGCCAGGGAGATGCCCACATGGCGTGGAAGACCTCTCCTGTCTCGCCTGCTGCTCCCCTCAGCAGTGTTTTCTGTCCGCCTGCCTGTCCTTCTCCCCTTCTCTGTCTCTGGTGAATTCTCTTACCCTCCCGCACCTCTGGCCTGTACCCCAGCTCTTGTATAAATAAAAATGAATCTTAAAAAAATACAAATAAAATTTATTAGATGCGCCATCAGTAAAAATTAGTCCTCCCCAAATGTGTTGGCAAAATAAATGAAATGTTTCCCTAGTCTCTTTCTGGAGTTCACATTATTTCACTAAAATTTTGTTTAAAAAAATCAATAAAACCTATAGAGTAACACAACTTTCTATAACCTGTGTCTTCTAATAGGATAGTCACTAGCTACAGAGTGCTTACATATAACTAATGAGACTGAAGAACTGAACTTTTTAAAATGTTAATTTGAATTTCAATTGCAACACATATTCAACAGCACACTTTTTTTTAAAAAGATTTATTTATTTATACATACAAGAACTGGGGTACAGGCCATAGGTGAGGGGGTGAGATGAATCACCAGAGACAGAGTAGGGAGCAGAACTGGTAGATTAATTGAAATACACTGCTGAGGGGAGCAGTAAGCGAGCCAGAAGAGGTCTGCTGCGCCATGTGGGTTGCTCCCCGGAAGGCCGGGGATTGAACTCATGCTGCAGTGGCTGTGGACAGTTTCATAGGTTGTGTCTTAACCCCTTCGGGCCACCAGGGAGGCCCGAACAGCACATTTTTATCACTGAATACTTAGTAGTTAATACTCAGAGTTGGATTCAAACTGATAAAGTTCAAACTCTGGCTTCACTACTTATTCTCTGCAATGCCTCTCTCCCATTTTAGGTTAATGTAAACATTTGCATGCTTCATTATTTGACATATAAATTTAGCAATTATTATTTATATGTCAGTTCCACAATTTGTGAACCTTATGGTCAAGTTACCTAACATCACAGAGCCTACAAAATTTCATGTGCAAAATAAGTTAATTCTATGGCATGGAATTGTTCTGAAGAATAAATGAAATGATACATTAAAGTACTTAGCACATGCCCCTCCTAAGGAAATACTTGAGATATGTTAATGTTATTATTAAGTTATTACTAAAGTAATATCTTTAGCAAGAGAAATTTTTGTAACTTGTAGGAAGTACTAAGGAAAACTGGGTAAGATTATAAATATTTATAATGCATGAACCAATAATATTGGGTCAATTCATCTGTTTTCACCAACAAAAATTAAGGTTTTAAACCGTGAGTCCACCGAGATTTTAAAAACACATGAGATTTATCTTAACTCAGTCTGCCAACTTTTTTAAATTTGCAGTCTCATTAACAACAGCAAAAAATTTTGAATATGTGTTCACCTTGACTTTCTTAGCATAGTGTGACTCTTTCCTTATTTTTAATACCTGGTAGCACAGGAAAGTTATGTTGAACAAATATATCATTGTAGGAAATCCTATTCCAAATTATTCAAGTTATTTCAAGATGTACAGACCCCATCAATGACATACCCAGCTCTAAAAACAACATATTTATAGCCACAACTTTACACATCTCAAAAGATTTCTTAATGTGCTATTCAAACAAACCAGTAACTCACATACATATTATCTCCCTCTCTATTTATATCTTAAATAAAATACCAAGTGATAAAACATATAAAATTTAAAAGTTTAAAGAAAAGTTTAGCATGTTAGAAAAATGTCTTTTCAAATGTCACAGGAACAAAATAAAGACTGGGGAAGCCGAATTGGAATGCTGCTGGTTGTGGCTTAAAGCAATTTTATTTTATAAATGAACCTAGTGTGCTCTTCTCATCATTTTTCTGGCATCTCAACAGCAGACAAGGAAATTTCTTGTTTGTCCAGTAATGTCTCTTTGGTAGAGTCTAAGTAGGTCAGGGAAAGAAGGATAAAGCTTTTCTTTCACTGAGAAATTAAAAATTCAGAACCCCCTTTATATTTAAAACTACTTTCACTGTACAGTTACCTAAAAGCAAACAAGTAGCAGACCCCTTACTCCCAGCTGCATTCTCACAGATCATGGAGAGACAACAAACCTTCAGTGTTGGTTTATAGATTTCCTGGAATGCTTTGGACTAAGTTGGTCACAGTTTGCAAAATTGCCAATGCAGTATCAAAGACATGATGAACTATAATTACACACCAGCATGGCTACCCAACTAGCAGTCTCCCCTAAATAACCAGGCAGTTGTAATTCATAGTCCACCTCTGGCAGACAAGATAATTTGGCTTTGTGCAATTTTCACACAAATTGGAATAACTGTAATTTTCACACCGGTTGGAATAAGAATAAGAAGGAAAGAAACAGCAGGAAGTTTGGAATTAGCTTTTGAGAGAGCACAAAGATGACCCAAATCATATTTTTCCAAATCTTCCCAAATTAGATTATTGTATATCGAACTGTCTGTGAAGGCTAAGATCACATTTTTCCTATGTTCTTTTCTAAGGAGTCATGCTTCTATCGATCTGAACTTTCAGCTAACAACAATATCTGATGATAAAGGCTTTGATAGTGATACTTAAGCACTTTGTTGTGTTAACATCCATAATGCAGATGGCAACTGGGGTGTCCCAGAACTCCCTGAGTTCTAGATGAAATCCCTTTATGTAGAACCAAAACCTCTCCTAGGACTTTGCTGATTTTTAAGTGTTTCTGTTCTCAAAGCTATTTCTGCTCTGGGATTCCCACATTCACAAATACATCTGTACTTCACTAAGTATCATTTTGGACAGAAAATGTAAAACTTTCATCAAGTTCCTCCATTCAAACTTCCACTTATCAAAAGCAGCATGTGATGTTTTTGGTGGCATAGGTGAGCAGAAGGTTAGGTATATATAAGAAAAGATCACCTCTCACATCATTTAACAAATAAATTTAAGATTCTATTATTACCGCCTTGTTCTCTGAAATCCTCTTTGGTTACTGCCATCAGGTGACATAAGCTGTGAGCCTGAGGTGACTGGGGGATACCAACTGAAGATGTCCCTGCCACAGGCTGAGATGAGATGGCAATTCAACAAAAAAGAAAACTATTAACTCAATTAAAAATGTGCAGAAGTGCTAAATAGACACTTCTCCAAAGAAGACATATGGATGACCAACGGAACATGAAAAAATGTTCACCAGCACTTATCAGGGAAACACAACTTAAAACCACAATAAGATACCACCTCATACCCTTGAGAATGTCTCATATCAAAAACATCAGAAAAAACAAATGTTGGCAAGGATGTGGAGAAAAAGGATCCCTCTTATATTGTGAGCATACAGATTAGTCCATCCTCTATGGAAAACAGTATGGGGGTTTCTCAAAATATTAAAAATAGACCTACATATGATTCAGCAATTTGACTCCTGCATGTATATCTGAAGAATGCAAAAACACTAATTTGAAGAAGGGATATATATGTACGCCTATGTTCACTGCAGCATTATTTACAATAGTCAAGCTATGGAAGCCAGTTAAGTCCCCAACAACACATGAGTGGACAAAGAAAGTCAGGTATAATTACAAAATGGAATAGTACTAAGCTATAAAAAAAGACATGTAATTTTGTCACTTGTCTCAATGTAGTGGCAACTGAAGCAGATTATGCTAAATGAAATAAGTCAGGAGAAAGTCAAATACCAGTAGTCCATAAGTGAAGTGCATATATTCATATAGTCTCTATAAATACATCTCATATGTTTAATATAAACAGCAAAGCAAAGGAACAGACAGGAAAAAAAAAAAAATGAAATCTAACTGCAGAATTGAGGCAACCAGAGAGACAGTTGTGGGGGTGATAGAAGCAAAAAGGAACTAAGGTAGAAGATTATTGAGGCTTTGATGGTGGGGGTGGGCATGGTGTGAAACACATATTTATAGAGATATGAACATTTACTCCCAAATCATGTACTGTGTTTTAAATCAACATAACCTCAACAAACTTTTTTTTTAAGACACCAACTCTCTCCCACTTCCCACCCCTGTCCACATGGTCCCAGGTGATCCTGGCAAAATGAAGAACAGTCACTTCCACATAAGACTAAATGGGTTGAAGTTCAAATTACAGTATCCAAAAGGTAGTAGCATATGCAAGAATTAAATACTACATCTTTAAGAAGGACATAGACTAGAAAATGGCCAAGAAACACACACACAACTTTACTACCAGAGTATGGTCTTTATTTCATAACCAAAAACAAATATGAAAACAAAAGAAACATTAATGTGGCCTAAGTCCCTCTTGATAATTGGAATGAAATTTTAATTTAAGATTTGGCTTCCTGATTAAGCATGTTGTGTGAACTACAGGATACTGGGTTGTTTCAAGTTCTAAATTGCTTTATTTCCGCCTTTGAAGGGAATTGGAAAGAATCCCATTTAGAAAGCAAGCCATCAGGGCAGAAAAAGAGTATGAACATAGTAAAGTCACTATATATATACTAAAGAGAGCCTTGTCACCTTGATTTAAGTGCTAAGTCCATCATAAATCTGTAGGAGCCAAAAACCAAAGAAAAGCAAGCTTAAATGAATGAGGTTCTTTGATTAATTTTTCTAGTACAAGACAATTTAAACATCACACTGGTGAGATAATTTAAATTACAGCACATGGAAATGACAGAGTCCTTAAATAGACTCCTGTATACTCTTCTAGTATTCAGAAGTCTCCTAGTTAGGTACAATAGCCTGTCTTAATAGGGTTGCTGTGGATATCTGCTATTCCTATAGAACTGCCCAGTTAGAGGGAGTGAGACTCAGGTGATCCAGGAAAAAATAAATGTCAATTGCCATATTGTTACTCTGATAAGTCTGTGTTCTAACCAGGTAAATGTCTGACAGCCTAATAACAGTTCTCCAAGTAAATAGTTTCAGGGAATTTTATGTTACTGGTTTACTACCCATCCCTAGTCTCACATTCCGGAGAATACCTGCCATATGAGACAACAATGCTAAGAACTCTTACCACCATGTATCTCTTTCTTCACCTTGTCAAACTCCTGATCAGACTTGTTTATGATGTCTATAGATACAGGCAATATTTTTAAACTTGGGTTCCCTTCCTGCCTAAGTTAACCTTCATTCTTAACAGAAAGGTTTTTTCTGGGTTTGTCAGGCTACTGAGCAGTTGCTCAGTATTCCCAGGTGCCAGTCTATGTAGTTATTCTAAATCTTGAGGTTCATAAAACACTGAATGGTTTTCAATTTCCTTTGGCTCCCAGGAGTCAGTTATTTTCTCTTCAATTCTTACCCCCAACCCCAGCTCATTCTTACCCATGACTTGATAGATTTGTGGGGTTCTATCATAGGACAGGCAAAATAATAATGCCCCAAAGATTTCCACATTCTAACCCAGAACCTGTGATGTGTTGTGTTATATGGCAAAAGAGACCACAAAAATGTTATTCAAGTTATGAAGCCAAACATAGGGTACATATCCTGGATTATGAAGGATCAATGAGCCTGATTACTTTACACTTAAAAGTGGAGAAATTTCTCTGCTGGAGTCAGTCAAAGAGATGGCAGAAGACAAAAGGAGAGATGTAGCAAAAGATGAGGTCAGAGAGATTCAAACCCAGCATGATTTTCTCTACAACCATTGCTGACCTTGAAAACTATCAAGAAGACATGAGAGGAAAAGCCCTGCTGTGTCTGTCAAACCTTTTGTTAATACCTTAGCAACTAAAAGGCCAAAATATTTAGTTGCATAAAGGGATACTTGAGAGACTACAGGTGTGGCTCAATATCTCCATAAAATCAGAGCGATGAGACTGTCTTGGACAAATCTTTGTATGAGGTGAATTCCCATGACATACATGGGAAACTCTCAAGATTCTTTTGACAGCAGAAATATTGCCAACAAGGGCTGAAAGAGGCAGAGAGTGTATGAAATGAAAACAGGCTGTCAGGCCCTCCCACAGGTCTACCAGCAGAACACAGGCTGATTAATCTACACAGTGGAGACACATATCAGCTTTCATGAAAAAAGAAGTAAGACTCAGAACGGAACCAGGAGCCTAGCAGGTATAGCCATGAATCAACAGGATTTTTTTCCGGGGCTTTGAAATGTAATGGAGTTTGTGTGGCTGGATTTCAAAATTACCTGGGGCCAATGACTCCTCTTGTCCTTTTCCTTTCTCCTTTTTTGAACTTAGCTATTACTCAATGCCTGTCACATCATCATATGTTTGGTGCCAAATAACTTGTTTCTTTAGTTTCATCTGTTCAAAGATGGAGAGAAATGGTGCTCCAAGGAAGGATTGTACCCTGAGTCTCACCCATACCTGATTTAGATAAATAAAGTGACTAGATTTGAGTCTTAAACACCGATGAGATTTTGAACATAACTGATCCTAGAAAAGGATGAGATCCTTGGAATCTTGGATGAGATAAAGGTCCAGTCATATGAGACAGACATGAATCTTTGATAGGCAGAATGTCATGGCCTCTGACATGCAGAATAACACACTGCTAAATATCTCCATGCCTTAAGTCTCAGAACAATGTTACTTTCTGTGGCAAAATGGAAGATACTTGTCAATGTTATCATGGTCATGGACATTAAATAAGGATGGTATCCTGAACTATGAAAGTGGGCTCAATATAATCACCTCAGTGCTGGAAAGTAGAAGAGTTAATCAGATATATGCAGCAGAGAAGAAGGCTGGAAAGATGAAGAAAAAGGAAAAGTCAGACAGACAATCATGAGAAGGCTTGGACCTGTTGTTTCTGGCTTTAAAGACTGAAATGTAATGAATGTAAGCAACCTTTAGAAACCAAGAGCAACCTCCAGTCAACAGCCCACAAGGAAATGTGAACCTCAGTGCTGTAACCATGTGAAACTGAACTCTGTCAACAACCTGATTACACTGGAAGTAGAGTCTCACTCGGCCTCCAGGTAAAATCCCAAGTTGGCTGGTACTTCTATTTCAGCCTGTAGCACCCAAACCAGAGAAACCTGCTGAGCCCATGGGACTTCTGACCTACATAACTGTGAAATAATGTATTTGGGTTGTTTTAAGTTGCTGAGTATGTGATAATTTACTATGGCAATAGACAATACATATTCATTTACATGGTTAGATTAAAATTACTATAGGAATTTGACAAAGAGAATCATCTCTTTGTTTTTCTAATGGCATAATAATGTCTCTATACCTTCATTTAAATTATATCAAAAGATCATTTTTAAAAACCTTATCTTTCACAGAAGAAATTTCAAAAATTTATTAGCTGCCTTGCACTGAAAACTAGAAAGGTCTCTTTTATTTTGCTGTTATTTTAAAGAAATGGTTCATAGACTCAAGATCTAAAATGCACTTCCCCAAAATAAGCCAAATCACAAGACTGTAGTACATTTATGAGCTTCTCTTTGAGTGATAAGTGGTGAGTTTGAGTTCGAAAAAATCACAGTGGTGTGCTGAAAGAAAGCTCGTGGTTAAATCAAGAAGCCTGGATTCTAGTTCTGTCTCTGATCACAAATAGATAGGTGGCCTCTTGAAAGTCGATTAACCTCTCTGAATCTCATTTTCTGCTGCTTTAGAATAAAAAGGGTGGGAAATCCAGCAGGGTTCCAAAATTAAGTGCTGTTTGGTTGAAGTTTGAAGGACTGGTGGGCATTAATGAGGCGAGTGGGGTAATGTCATTGCCGGGAGAGGGCTGTTAGAAGGTACCATGTGCCCTGTTCTATAGGCTACATGCTACAACATTAATCTCTATATGAGCTCAATGACCAAAATGACAGTGATCTGTAAAGAGCTTAGGAGAATTCACACCACTTGTTGTCAGTTACCTTTAAAGTTACATGGGAAAAGTGAGACTTTAAGAAGTTTTATGGAGTAGTGCTTAAGGGCATGAACTCTGTGGTTAAACCTCCGAATTCAAGTACTAAAGTGTAAGAGAGAACTGAAGATATCACTACAAATGGATTATAGACCTAGAGCAGTTATAGAACTATAATAAAATTCTTTATTAATAATTTTGTTCATCTCAGCTGTCATAAAGGCACAGCATAGAGTTATGAGTTGTGATTTGTCTCTAGAGCCCTCAGTTTCCCATACATGTACAATATTGCTTAGGTCAGATCTTAGTATTAATACACATTATCAGCAAACACTTCATTACACAAATATTCATCAATAGTATTAGCGTGGAGTGAATTTTGGCACTTCAATATTCATGTATTGAAAGTCTAACCCCTAATGTGATCAAATTTGGAAATGGGGCCTTTGGGCAGTAATCATGTTTAGGAGAGTTCATGATGGTAGTGCCCTCATGATGGGATTAGTGCCCTTATAAGAAGAGACACAGGAGAGCTTGCTTTCTCTGTCCATCATGTGAGCACTTAGCAAGGAGGCTACCAGCTGCAAGCCAGGGAGAGAGCACTCTTCAGAACCAGCTGTATTGGCACCATATTATATTATATTGTGTGTTTATTTTATTTTTTTTAAGATTTATTTATTTATGCATACAAGAGCTGGGGTACAGGCCAGAGATGCAGGGGATGAGAGGATTCACCAGAGTCAGAGCGGGGAACTGAACAGGCAGATTTACTAAAATATACTGCTCAGGGGAGCAGCGGGTGAGATAGGAGAGGTCTGCCTTGCCATGTGGGTTGCTCCCTGGACGGCCAGGGATCGAACTCATGCTGCAGAGGCTGTGGATTGCTTCATAGTGTGGTGCTTAACCCCTTGCACCACCAGGGAGGCCTTATATTGTGTGTTTAAATCACCCAGTCTATGCTATGCCGTTATGACAACCTGAGCAGATGAACACAATTAAGAAAGAACTTTATTTCTAATTCTGTAACTGCTGTAGGTCTGTAATACATTTGTAGTGATATCTTCAGTTCTCTCTCAAACTCCAGAATTAGACCAACTATAGGTTGAACGAGTCATCAATGAAAGACATCAATAGACAATTTCATCAGTGTTCATATTCAATTTGTAAGATGTCTCATCGATCCACTTGTCTACTTTAAAGTGGTACAATTAGCTAGTATTGCAGTTAAAAGAACCTTTAGAGCAATATAAAAAATTCAAAAGAGTACTACATGTCCATCTTCTGCTGACATTTAAAAGTACATTAAAAATTACTTTAGATGATGGCTTTATGAAAAAGGATTCATAAAATTCACAGAATTCAGAATTTGAACTCATCAGTAAAACTACTAATTTAGTCTTAGAGTAGGTATGTAAAGAGAAATTATAAATTGACAAATTAAATATCTGTTTTAGAAAGGAAAACGAGGGCCTCCCTGGTGGCGCAGCAGGTTGAGCACAGCACTGTGAGCTGTCTGCAGCCTCCGCAGCACGGATTCGACTCCCGGCTGGCCAGGGATATTCTCACATGGCGTGGCAGACCTCTCCTATCTTACCTGCTGCTCCCTCAGCAGTGCTTTCGGTCTGTCTGCCTGTTCTGCTCCCCACTCTATCTCTGGTGAATCCTCTCACCCTCCCACACTTCTGGCCTATACCCCAGCTATTGTATAAAAATAAATAAATCTTAAAAAAAAAAGTAAATCTTAAAAAAAAGAAAGGAAAACAATATGGTTTTTATCAAAATATAATTTAAAGGTAATAACTACTGTCTTTAGTGGACCAGACACTAAAGTTAAATAAAGACAGTTAAATAACCAAACAAATTAATATATAGTTACAAACAATAATTTAATTTTTATTTTGTCTACAACCTCTAACCAATTTGTCCATACTATATTTTAATTATTGCTATTAGTCTTGCTTCCTTAGGCCCTAAATCAGTCCTTTTTTTTTTTTTCATATTTAAAGAACAGGTTTATTAAGGAAAGGGAAAGGGACAGGTTTTGCTAAGAGAGGTCTGTATGGTTGCAGCAGGCATCCTCTGCTGAGGGAGGTCAGTGAAGAGAAGTCCTGCATGGTACAGGTCATGGGCAGGCAGGAGGTTGCTGCCTTCCTGATGAAGGAAAAAAGCTTTCCTTATCAACATCTGTTTTAGTTTCCCTGACAGTTTTTCTTTTAGTCATTGAAGAAATTATCCCATCTTCTTCCAAGGTCATTCCTCTGATCAGAGAGTACCTCTTGTTCATTATGATTTTCGTTACCCTGTCAATCATTGTGACCGTCTTTGTCATTAATGTTCACCACAGATCTTCTTCAACTTACCATCCCATGGCCCCCTGGTTCAAGAGGCTATTTCTGCAAAAAATTCCTAAATTACTTTGCATGAAGGGCCACGTGGATCGCTACTCTTTCTCAGAAAAAGATGAGAGCAAACCAGTTGCGAAAGATCAAGTCCCACATCTGTGTCACCCAGTCCACGATCAAAAGACAAGCGCAATTTCTTCACTTGTCTCTTGACTCCATGTGCCTCCTCCAGGCCTCCTTTTGGCTCCATCCTGCTTCCTTCCTTCCTCAGTCTCCTCTCCCTAAATCAGTCTTTAGATTCACTTTATGTACATGAAGAGATATACACAATGGAGAAATTATTTTATAAAGCACAAAAGATTGGCCTGAAAATCAGTTAAGTCCCAACTCTGCCATTAATCAAGTAAATTTGCATTTTTTTAGACTCTATAAAGTTGAGTCATGCTATAAATGTCCCCAAAGGGCCCTTCAAAATTTAAAGATATATGCTAAATATCTCTCCAATCCTAACATTATTTTAGATCCCAACAGTCTGGTATTTTATAACAAATAAAGGTTATGTCTTCCAGAGGGAAAAAGGACTTAAAATTATTCATAATAAAGAATTCATACAATGAGTAATAAGAAAAAACTCAAGAACATAATAGGTTTGGCTTTAAGAAATAAATAATAATGTTCAGTATAATCAATCATATACAGGCTCAGTTGTGACCAGAACTACAGTTAAACTGCAATGTTGAAATCTTTCTCTCTAGAGTTCTTTAAAACAAAGCAGTTTCCACAAAAAAAAAAAAAGGGATGAGATGACATATCAGGCACGTTCCAGACCTCTGAACCTTATCTGAGACTTTTTTTTAATACCTAAAGTATTTTTAACATAAAGGAAGAGTTCTTTTTAATTATCCATGGGTATACATTATTAATCAAACTCTATCTTTGAATCATAATTCACACTAAAGTCCCTAGAAGTTAAAAACGTGTATGGGAATTTATGAGAATTTGAAAACTCTGCTCCAGAGGTCATTGCCACGACAATTAAAGGGCATTTACTTTGTTTAGCTATGATGTGTTTTATTATTAGGGCTGATTCACACTCACTGCAATACTCCAGGGGAAGTAAACGCATTAATCTAATTATGAGTTTCACAGTGCTCTTAGCAGAAAGACATTTACTAAACTTCAATTATTTTTAGAAGATCTATCTTCGAATTTAATTTAAAATGTGATTAAGTTCCCTTGCTGTTAACTAAACTGAATTAGAGGCATTGTTTAAGCCTATTCAAAGACAAAAGCATAACTATTCATTTTTGGTTTCTTCACATAGCTTATATTAATTATGAAGAGTTGCATAGTTTTATTGCTATCTAATTATATTATCCTATAAGCTGAACACAGGTTTTATGTTGGACGGTCTTGAACCCAATAAGGTGCAAACATAAAATGGTTCTATTTCTTCCCAGATACTTCTTTCAGATGTCAAATCTCCCTTCTCTGTCTTTTTACATTTCATGCAGATTCCATAGCTTTCTGGCCACTTTGAATATTAAAAAATTCAGTTCAGTCTGAAACAGTTTGAATTTTCAAGTCTTATATTCAGTTAATATCCATATTCTCACTTTCCAGAGCACTGCCCAGATGCAGCCTAAAGAATATGCAGTGCACTCAGCGCCTGTTCTGCTCCATCACTCCCCCAAAAAGGTGAAACAGAAATGTGAAGCTGAAGCAATGTGGACAGGGCCTAGACTATTAGTCGCATAAAATATCCATGTGCTCCTCTACTTTTCCCAGTTCTCATGCAACAAGGTGAGGTGATAGGACTAGTTGTCACCAATAGAATATAAAGGGGAATGAGGTGTTCCTTCTAGTATGGGCAAAGAAAACCAAAGATATCTTCTATATTGTGTGCTCTGTGGCTGAAAACCGAGGACTCAACTGTGTATGGCAGTGTTAAGCCAGATGTAGCCTGGATTAAGCTAGATGTGGGCTGAGAGAGAAGCAGCCCACGAGCCTACATCAGACTGTGATGTGAAGGGATGTGCATCTCTATTTCACTAAGCCATGAGAGATCACCATTTATTTGTGATTACATCATAATCTATCATGTACCCTATTTAGTGCAAAGGTAGACTAGGAGTTGAGGCAAAAAGAGCAGAGCTACACAGGAGCTGACCAAAGATAGGAAGCAGAGAGACTGATTGCATGAAATGGTAATGAAACAATTTGAGCATGTTTGCACACAGGTAGGGAGTCAATAAAGAAACTGGCAATGAAAAGGAGAAAGGAGATAAAAGATGCATTCATTTTCATGAAGAGAAAATGAAAGATTAAGGACACAGAGCTAAGTCTTAGCAGGAGTGTTAGCTCAGAGACAAGAACAAATGAATGTAAAATAGGAGAAGAAATAAAGAAATCAGAGGGGGGAAAGATTAAAAGTTGCAGAAAAACTAACAATAGCAAAATGAACTGATTTTTTCCCTTTTCTGATAGAAGTATAATCCAAGGAATATCCAAATGACTGATCTTTTTTTAATCCTCTCTTGCACACTTTAATTTATTCAGCTTTATCCCCACAGACCATACATAATACCTATTCTTAATTTATGCTAAGCCTGATATCTTTCAAATCATACATGCTTTTAATGCATTTCTAGGCAATTACTCATGGTCCTGCACCCTAGCAATATCATAAATTAAGACTTGGAATTGGTGATCTATGATAGCATTTGCCAGTTAAAGGAAAAGGGAATACTTCATTTAAAAAATAATAACTGGGGAAACAGTTTACTGAAAAGTGTTCTATACATTGTAATAAAGAGACAGGAAGGAAGGAAAAAGGAAAGGACTAGAAAGAGGGAGGGAGAGGTGTCAGGTATAAAGTTTGGTTTGTTGTAATATACTCCTCCCTCCTATTTCTTCTCTTTTCCACTCGATTCCTAAACCAGTAATAGTCAGGTCAGTGGATAACTAGGTGTGTACCCAATTACTGTACCCTGCAAATGAGACAAAATGTTTGGAAATATTAATTCCTTTTATTTGCAACAGTATCACTCTTTAAAAACAGATGATTTGTGTGCATTGTCTCCTTGTTACGGAGCAGCCCCAATATAAAACGGGTTGCCTGGATGTGGGTCCTCACCCGCGCCCTTAATTAATACTCCACTACAGGCACACACAAAAGGTTAATAAAAGGTTTATTTACAAGGGAAAGGGAATTGAGGAAATGTACAACTCAGGGAGAAAATAGGGAAATAAAGTCTTTAATGCGTCCTACCCCATCCGCCAACCTGGAAACCCAAAGGCACTCTCAGAGCTGGCTGTGTGCTGCGAGTTGGCTGAGAGCCAAAAAGGGGATTCCCCAAAGCCCACGTGTCTGGTTTTATACCAAACCTGGCTGCTTAACCTCACCCTCAGGTTCCAGCAACCTTCTCTTTGGTGGTGATGGCATTTGTCTCTCCCAATGTCTTTTGGCTTTGGTCTGGAGTGGGGGTGGAGTCCACAAAGCCTGTATGGAATTAGCTTTAGGACATCCTTTCCCCCTAACATCCTTAGTAGATCAGACTTTAACTTCTTCAAAGATCTTATCTCAAGAGCACAGAAAAATAATTGATTGGTTTCTCCATACAATTAGTAATCAAGCCCTTCTATTTTCCCCTTCCAATGGCTCTCATAGCTTTCTATCTTTCTTTCTTTCTTTCTTTCTTTCTTTCTTTCTTTCTTTCTTTCTTTCTTTCTTTCTTTCTTTCTTTCTTTCTTTCTTTCTTTCTTTCTTTCTTTCTTTCATCATAGTCTATTTCAGTCCCTCTTCACCTTATCCAGATATTGATCTTCAGAGTCCCAGCCTTCTGGTCTAGCCCGAAGACCTCCTTAAAGCATCATTTTTACCAGGTCACTCCCAAATGTAAAAACTTCCAATGCTTCCCAATAGTATATAACAGGGGTTATTTAATGGTTATTTAATGGCATCCATGGATGGGCTTTAAGAAAGTTTCTGTAGGCATTGAAATTCTATGCAAACTTTCATGTGCTATGTATTATTTTGCTGTAAAAATATTCAGGTTTTTCATAGTCCCTTTGCCCCCTTTTAAGCTATAAAAAGGTTGAAATAAACTAATCTATAGGGCAAAATCCAAACTTAATGACCAGCATTCAAAAGCTGGGATCAAACCTGCATTTCATCAGTGGCCTTAAAGTCAGATCTTCTGCTGGGTTAGTTCTCTCTTCACTCTGTCCATTCCTATATTCATTCACTCAACAAACACTGAGCCCTTCTATATTCCAGACAGGATTATAGGTACTGAAGACACCTAGGTGAAAGGATGGTTTCTTCCATAAAGCCCCTGTCAGAACTCCCCTGTCAGCCAAGTGGGGAATTAGGTTTGTAGTATTTCAGGAATTTTGAAGCAAGGCATGGGAATGAAGTAGGAGAAATGGCCTGTATGGGTGGGTGAGAAACAAAAAGGAAATGAAAGTCACATTCAAAGGGCCCCCCTAGCACATCAACGCCAAAGGACAGTTAGGCAGAAAAGTAAAAATCAAGAAGGAGCAGAATCCAAAGCCCAGTCAAACTAAATGAAGCCAATGCATTCAAAGGATTAATAGGAGATAATGGCACCAATAGAGAGACTCTGGAGCACACATGCATGCTACCAGATTCCCCACCACAGCAACCCCGGCCATGCCAGAAAGACAAGACTGCCGGACTCAGAAAAACTGTGTTAAACAGGGCGCTAAAACATGCTATAAGACTTTGAAGCCTTTACAGCAATGATCACACAAAACTGACCCCTCCAGGAAGAGCAGGATCTTGTCATATGGATAGAGGGAAAGGCAGGACATTCTAAAAAGGGGAACATATATAAAGTGCAAAGATTGACACAACATGTTATAAAGAGTGAAAAGTAGTTTAGTAAGAATTCCCCTCGGGGGGAATTCTTTAGATATGATGACTGATGACTATCTCTAAATGCACAGATATATTGGACATTTGGAAAAAAAAATAGATTTGTAATTCAGAATGTAAGTTTAGAAATAACTATAGTTCGCTTTTATTCTCTAGATCCAAGACCTTTTATTTAATAGATCCATGAATCTCAGACTTAGGGAGAATATTTGTTTGGTCTGAGTTAACTAATGAGAAAATGAGTACTTCCTTTCTTGTCTGCTGATCCAAGTTTTGTTTGATGTTACTCTTATGCTATACAACTATTGTAGTTCCATGACCTGATCTAAACCACTTGGCCTCATACTCAAACATTGTCAGGGGTGGGGGGGTACATGTCAGAGGTAGGGGGGTACATTTTATGACTATAAAGTCAGAGGATATGTGGGAAAATGGTAATCTTTTGCTTTAGTAGGTTATAATACTGAGCAGTTTTGGAGAATCTACTAAGAAAAAAGCAGAACATGAAAAGGGTGAGGTAATCCTCCCATCTCTGCCAACACCAGAATTAGGGCCTAGATTGTGCCTGGCACCTAGTCAATGGTGTGCTGGTAAATGTTTAATAACCAGTATTCAAGCTGGGAAGCAGGGAGACTCATTTGTAGGGCTTTCCAGTTTCTTTGGTATAAATATTCCCTTCATGGCTAATGTCAGGCTACCCATGTGATATAATTGCTATGCTAACAATCATTTCTTCCAAGTCAGTAGGAGCTGGTTCAAATATACCATTATTAACAGGCCTCAGAAGCACCCAAGGAATCCCTTAACAATGAACCACCACCTACAGAGCCCTCAGCCTCCTTCAGCTCTAGTCAGTGGTTGACTTGGGACTTTCCATTTATGGTAGACAAAATCAAAGAGTCCATCTAGCCCCTTCAGAGAAAAATCTAAAGTGCTACACTTCATCAAAGGACAAAGATATTAAACCCTGCTTTCCTAGCACAATAGCACTAACATATTCCTTGCTCTTATCCTAGCTCACTGGGTGGAATTTGACTTTGGTCCCAATGGTGATGTTGCTTATAACACTTCCAAGAACAAGTGTGACAAAACGTTGACCAGAACCAGTGGCGAGATTCCTTTTGTAGTACTTAAATCATCCAGCCTTGCTTCTGAAATCATGTTGAGAGCAGGCAATGAGAAGTTCAGCAACAGTCACACAGAAATCCATGTCAGGTGTCACAGCCAGAGACAATTCCGAGCGGAGAGGAGCCAATGTGGAAGACAGATACATTCACAAGCAATGACAGAGAGGCAGAGGCTCATTTGGTGTTGTGCCCTTAATATGGCTAAATGTGAATAATAGGCTCTGGGTAAAGTATTACAGAGTCTGGTGTCTCTCTTAGGACCTGATCTTTCTTTGCCCAGCCATGCTGCAGTTCCTTTTAGGAAAGCATTCTGGGGCTAAAGATTCATGCATCTAACTTTCTCTGCAGGCTTAACCAGCTAATCGGCCTAGCTGGTACTTCTATAATGGGAGGCTTTCAGCTCTCCTTCAGGTCCTGCCTTGCAGTCTCATCTAAATCAACTTTGATTCAAGGAACCCACCCTGGAAGCTCTCTGCTGCCCCCTTCTGTCACTGGTTGGTAATGACTGCAGACCCTCCCCTTTGGACAAGTATCCTAGGTCGCAGGGAGTGTTTGCTCAGTCAAAACCAGTTATTCTCTGTTCTTTCCCTTATGATTTCTGCATGTTTCTTTGAACTGTTGACAACTCCTCCGACCCTTTTTTCTGTTTTGGATTCCTTCTTAACATATCTGTTGACACTTATGAGTCCTTTCCTAAAATTCCCCTTCTTTCTTATAAATAATGGAACTTTTCAAAGAGACAATTCAGTTATATCTGTTTCTTTTCCCCTTTATTTACTTTTATGAGGGAAAATTATCCACTTTTAAACAAAAGCCTCAATGGAAGACTTAACATTTCATTTTCTTCACACTCTTATATTGCTCATTCTTCTTCTTTTCACAACCCTTACTTAGAAATAAAGAATAAGAATCATAAAAGACAAATTGTGTAGGTCATTCTGAGAAAATGAAAACATTACCTTCTGTGTGGATGTCCAGCAAAGTTTGCTGGTAGTTCATCAAAAGTGAAAAAAAATGATTGTTCGGCACATCCAAAAGGTAGACAAATAATATACACAAACCAAGACAACAGACAGGAAGTCTATTGTGGTGTGGGCACTGGAAGAGGATTTGCTATGGCAGCCCGCATCCTAGTTTACATAGCCAAAAGTTCAAGTTTGCCAACAAAAATTATGGTATTTACCTCACAGAATTATCCTGGGCCAGAAATACTGGGGACGAACTTGGAGATGCCTTTAAGTTTCCATCCAGTCCTAAAAATTGAGCTGTGTATAATTTTAGGATTGTGGAAAATATCAGTAATAGTAGAACATGCAGCACATAATCAATAGCCTTTAGGCAAAAAGAAGATGCACAGCCTGGTTGTTTTCACTCACCTCTGCACCACTCCTCTATGCAACCCTATTAAGAATGGATAGCTTTCTAATTTGCAAACACATACACATGTTAATTATTCTATTTTCTAAAGTGATGGGAAGATTCACAGTCACCAGTGTCAGTTCCAAACCAGATGATCTATTGAAGCTTAAGATTTAAGCTTATCCTCTATAAATTCACCCATAATAACAAGATTTTGGTTAATTTGAATATAAATGCTGCAGCTGAGTATCTGAAAGCAGGATTTATTAAAATCCCTATCCAAGTTATTACCAAATAGGTTGCCTAACGTATCTGACATTGTTTTTCTAAAAGAAAATTAACATTTACTCAGAACTGAGCTAAAAAAGATCCAAAGTATAAACAAATCACTTCATTTCTATTATAAATGTACTTTAGTTTACATTGTAAACTAAACTGAGGCACTTTTCATTTTTAATAAAGAAGTATTTTACTGTCATTGAATAAAAGCAGTTGATCCAAATCAAATTTTATAAAATAGATTATTCTGAAGTAAACACAACTTATGTGTAATACAATATACGTATTATAAAACAGCTTTAAAATAACTTCATAGACTGAGGCATAGGGCAAGCGGTGAGCCCTTAGCGTCAGAATAGAATAGGAAAAGCCTCAGAGGAAAAGGAGGGATCTAGAGATAAGGGCAACAAATTCCAAAGAGGACTAATCAAACACCCCAGGACTAGGGGCTACAGGACATTCCTGGACAAGGACCATAAAGAAAAAGAACTCTAAGATAAAGGTTGGGTGCAGAGACACTTAGGCAGTGAGTGAGACCACAGAGAACTAACCAATCACAAAGAGACTGGTGGAGCTTTAGAATAATCAGGGAAAGAAGGTATTCCCTGAGGCATGGCTCCACTTTGGCTTCCTTGGCCCCTCCCTGGACTGGTTCCACTGGCCTGGGAGTCCCACTTTATCTCCATTCCTTTTCTCCTTAATAAACTTTTTCTCTCTCTAAACAAATCTGCATTTAGCTGCAGCTTCATGAGACACCAGCCCATGGTGGTCTAGTGGCTGGGACTCAGTGATGCCACTGCAGCCTGGGATCCTTTCCTGGCTGGGAGACTAAGCTTAAAAACCTGAACTATGGCATCAACCTTACCAATACTGGATGTTACATATTTTAAGGTTTGAGGTATCCTATTCTTGATTTTTCATATGACAGGTATAGTTTTATTCATCATATGAATAATGCATAATATACAGATCGCTAAGCATATGTGGGAAAATAAGTTGAATTAAAGTTTTATTGAAATTAAATTTTTATTTAAAACATATAGCTATTAGTATGTATGTCAGAACTTAAGATTAACAAATTAACAAAGTTAAATTAAAAAATTACTTAATTTTTCTAATGTTTACACTGAAGACAGAAATATTTGTGTAAAATCCAAGCTACCTCAATTAAAAGTGGTTAGAAACTAGTAATATCAGTATATCTTGAATTCCCAGTTTTCTACTTCGGGCAATCTCTATCAAAAAATGAAAGACTGACAAAGGCATAAAAATGTCATATAAACTCATACTTCTGAATTTTGAATTAAATAGCAAACATGAAGATTAGTTATTAACATTTCTTGGACAGCTATCATCATGTGTACACTTAGAGCTGTGTAGCAGACCAGTATTCAACATTGTCACTAGATGGCAGAGACTTGGAGAGTCTTGGCCAAAAAGTAGTTTAAACAAACAAAACCCTTATGGGAATGACAAGCATAGAAAACTAAAGTTTTTAATACTTTGGTTCAAAGAAGAAAAGAATAAGGAAACTTTCCTTATGCCAGATTTAAGTTTCCCATCTGAAAATTTAGGATACTAGAAATATACAATTTACAACATGGGAATAAGAGGAAAATTGGCATGAAAGGCAAAAATGAATGAATGAACACTATTTGTCTATTTTTCATTATGATAAATATTAGAACAAACTGGCAATGGAGGAAAATTATATGAATTAAAATTTGTGGAATGAATACAGATAAATATGCGTGCAACTACTAGGAACATATACTGTCATTAATAAATTAGTTGAATTTAAATTGAAACCATCTGGTGGCATACTTAAATGTCTTTAAATATAGCTCCTAATTTATACATCTAAATGGTAACTTTCATTCCAAACAACATTATTTTTTTCAGTTTTATTGATATAAAATTCACTTACCACACAATTTAACCACAATCTAATTTTAGAAATTATACCCATGGACTATCAATAACTGTTGTGTTCCCCCACCACTCCCCTTCACAACTACTAATTTTTGTTTTTCTATAAATTTGCTTATTTTGGATATGTCCTATAAATTGAATTTTATAATATGTAGGTTTTTGGTGACTGACTTTATTCATTTAGCATGATGTTTGCAAGATTCTTCCATTTTGTAGTATATATCAGAACTTCATTCCTTTTTTATGGCTAAGAATATTCCATTGCATAAATATATCACATTCTCTTTATCCATTCTTCAACTGATGTATATTTGGGTTTGTTTCTACTTCTGGCTTTTACGAACAACACTACTATGAACAGTGGTATGCAAGTATCTGAATCTCTGCTTTTAAATTTCAGGGTATGCAATTATGATATGTAAATCTGTGATATAATTCTGTTTAGCTTTTTGAGGACTTGTTAAGCTGTTTTTCACAGTGGTAGCACCATTTTACATTACCACTAGCAATACACAAATATTCCAAGTACTACTTCCGGAGGGTTGTTTGTTTATATTTCTCCTACAATGTATGAAGCGGTATTTCACGTAGCTTTCATTTGCTTTCCCAGCATACCAATGATATTGTGTTCTCTGGTGATAGTAGATATTGTGTTAAATTTCACAATGAAGATTTAAAATATGTATCTATTAGGCATATACACAGAATTTAGATTTATAATGTAACTCTTAGATTTATAATGTAACACATAAGACCTCATATTTCAAAATGTCTAAATACAAATATACAAATATACCTAAATAGCTAAATACAAATATACCTATAAATGTAAGGACTAGAATAGAGTGTGAAACATGACACTATTCATTCATTGTTCTTTCTTCTATTCATTCAGCAGTTATTTAAAAAGTGATAATTATATACTAGCCATCATCCTAGGTTCTGGAGATACATCAGTAAGCAATAGAGGAAACAAACAAAAATAAACAAATAGATTAAATCAAACAAAAAAGCTTGTATCCAGTAAAAGAAACAAACAAATGAAAAAGCAACCAAACAAATGGAAGAAAAAAATGCAAGTCATGTAATTGATAAGGGGTTAAAACCCAAAATGTGTAAAGAATTCATACAATTTAACAAATTACCACAAACAATCCAATTAAAAATGGGAGGGGGAACTAAAGAGACAGCTTTTTGTAGAAGACATAAAGATGGCCAACAGGTACATGAAAAGGAGCTCAAGAAGTGTTCAGTCATTAATCATCAGGGAAATGCAAATCAAAAGGAAATATCATATCACACTTATTAGAATGACTGTCATGATCCAGCAATTCCACTTCTGGGTATTTATAGCTGGAGAAAATGAAAACACTCAGCTTGAAGAGATTTATGCACCCCTATGTGCATTGCAACATTATTTACAATAGTCAAGATCTAGAAACAACCTAAGTGTCCATTGATGAATTAATAAAGAAAATGTAATATATCGATAGATTAATGAAATATTACTCAGCCATACAAAAGAAGGAAATCTAGTCATTTGCAACAACAGTGATGGACCTTGAGGACATTATCCTAACTGAAATAATTCAAAGTAAGACCAAAAAAATAAATAAAAATGAACACATAGATACAGAGAAGATATTAGTGGTTACCAGAGACAGAGGGCAGGGGGTGAATGAATTGGGTGCATGTAATCAAAACATACAAATTTCCAGTTATAAATTAAGTCTAGAGGATGTAGTATGTAGCATGGTGTAGCACAGTTAATACTGTATTGCATATTTTAAAGTTGTTAAGAAAAGAGATCTTTAAGGAAAAAATTCAGCTACATGTAGTAATGAATGTTAACTTGTCTTATTGTGGTGATGATTTTAGAAGTAGAGCCAGAAAGTCTTGTTGAAATGTCAGAAAAATAGGTAAGAAAAGGAAAGAGTTAAATTCATGAAATAAGGTCTTAGATAGTAAAATATACTTCATACAAACATTTTAGTAAAAACAAAGAAGAAATGTAAATTTCCTAACAGGATTGAAATTAAAATCAAAGAAAAACTGTTTCCCTCTTTCATCCTCTGGGGAATTTTACCACACCTACATCAGATTGTGCATTACAACAATTTTAATCACACTATGCCTCTGTTGGCTATTATATGTAGTTTATTTTACCACTGTGCTATGTACAGAATATTAACCCAAGAAAAAAAGAAAAGAAAAGAATCAAATCCACTATTTTGCCAGATTCACCATAGGATTTTTCATTAAGTAGTAGTGTTGCTTCTAATGGCAGATATCTGTGTTTCGGAGTACCTGTCCCTTCTATCTTTGCAAACTGCCTTTATCTTTATTTATACCTTCAGTATCGCTTTAGCTAAGATCAAATGTAGTATCTATATCTTTATTTTTATCTATAATCTTTATATATAATTATATTATATACATAATATATTATAAATATTATATTTATAATTTATTATAAATATTATAATATTTAGATAGGATAATATTATAAACATTATATTATATTATATTATAAATTATATTATAATCTTTATCTATAAAGATTATTTATAATTTCACCCAAGGAACCAGTCTGGACATTCATGTTTGTGCCATATAATTTCATTCCCTACTTCTAAGACACCTGTGATTGGATCAAGATTGCCGATGGTTAGCTAATCATTGTCAAACCAAAGGATTGAGAAGATAAAAGACAAATAGACTCCATCTGTGTTAAACTCTGGAAGTAAAAAGTCATGGTGAAAGAGTTTGAATCCACATCACTGTTGGAGGTGGGGAATTCAAGTATACATTATAGTTATAGGAGAACAGGAACTTCAAGTAGCAAGCTGGGCTGGGAAGAGGGCATGTGAGCCCAGTATGAAAGCAGGAGAAAGTGGCAGACCAAAAAGCAGAAACAAGAGATCACACAGACTCAGAATTTAAGAATCTAATGAATTGGGTGAGTATAGTGCAACCAGAATTCTGGCTACGCACACCCTTACTCCACTGAAAATATATCATACATTGGGCCTCCCTGGTGCCACAGGGGTTAAGACACAACCTGCGAAACTGTCTGCAGCCACTACAGCATGAGTTCAAACCCCAGCTGGGGATCCCACATGGTGCAGCAGACCTCTCCTGACTCACCCCCTGCTCCCCTCAGCAGTGTATTTCAGTCAGTCTGCCTGTTTTGTTCCCCACTCTGTCTTTGGTGAATGCTCTCACCCCCCACACTTCTGGTCTATACCCCAGTTCTTGTGTGCATGAATAAATAAATCTTTTAAAAAATACTTAGTTTTAGCTTAGCTCATTTGAAACAAATCTGCTGCAAGTTCTGGCTATATGGTAGTCACTGTTGGCTATAGTTGACAAGCTGACATATCTTTTCCATTTCAATCAATGATTTTCAGACTCAGATTCTCAAAAAGTCAGAGTATGATTCTTTCAAAACAGCATCAGGCTGCCAAGGTCATAAAATCCTCTGTGATACTGAGAAAGGGCAGCAGGTCAAAATATACAAACTTTCTTTCCCAAAAACCCTTAAAATTTACATGATGGTTACCAAACTAAGAGTGGAAACTGCAACAAGAGGCATTTTTCCTGTACAATTTTATTTGATCCTGCCCAAATTTATTTGATCTCTGCTAGCTGAGATTACAATATGTTTGGTGATAAGTTGCAGCATAGGAAAGTTACAAAATTATTATAATGTGCTATATCATGGGGCCAAAATACAAAGAATATGTGAAGGTTTATCCTTGGAAATTTTTGTGTGAAACTGATAAGTAAAAGAAACTCTTGGAATGTGACAAAGTCCACAGATAAATTTAATCAAGTGTAGCAAAACTCAAATAAAAAGTATTCTAGGCACCAAACGATCTAAAACAGAAACAAGGACAGTATGATACATCATTAATAACCGTCTATTCTCACACATACTATACCCCTATGTATGTCTAGTCTATATGTGTGTGTATGTGTGTATATATATGTGTATATATGTGTGTGTGTGTATGTGTGTGTGTGTATGAATGCATAAAAGAAGGTTTCCAGCAGTGACTGCCTCTGGAGAGGCCAACAAGAAATGTGAATGGTCAGAGTGAATTTGGGTTTTAGCTATAATGTCTGAATTTGTTTTATTTAACAAGAGTATATTCACCAGTTGCTTCTATAATTAAACATATTTTAAAGTTATTTAAGAAATGTATAAAGTCTTGAACAAAGAAAACATTGTATCATAAGAAACTATAAATATGATAACAGTTGCAAAAGTGAAGGGTGTGATGCTGCCCAGTTTGCCCACCTGTGAAGACATGGAACCAATGGCTAAAGGTTTACCAACCCACACTACCAAATTCTGACAGAATAATGTTGAAGAACCTATAGTCACTGTTGTATTGAAGTGGGAAGAAATAGCATATACTTAAATACATGGATAAGATACATTATTAGAGAATGTAAATTTCATTGGCATTTAAGTTCTCAACAAAAGACAAACTGTTCAGAGATCATTCTTACCCAACCTTGATAAAATCCAAAAAGATGTCCCTGTCAGAAAGTTGGTAAGGATTAGCTGACATGGTAGTACTGATTAAAAGGGAAAAAAGCACTCCCTTCACACCCATAAAGTCTGAAGTGCAGTAGATTAGCAGTGGACAATAGAAACAATGAATGACAAATGATCTGTTCTAAAAATTGATGTTAAGAACACAAACTAAAGTTGAAATGTTAGATAATTATCCATCTTGTCAAGTCTTAACTTGTCCACAGGACCTTACATTATTTAAAACTTAACTGAAATTTTTAATATCAAACCAAAAATTTCCCCACCTCTTATCAGATTACTAATCACTTTCAAAACATTGCTTAAAAAAAAAGAGAAAAGAAAAGCATGAAATTCACTTGCTTATGTGCCAAATATCTCAAAACTTTCCAAAAGCATGATATAATCTAGAATGTTCTAGAAGCACAAGACAAAGCAGTATTTTTCCCATGTGCCTTCCAGATATCTTACCTACCTCCTTCGTTTTCAATAGGAAAATCTGAGAAATCATGATTTTTATGAAAAAATAAAAGGCTATTCTGATTTTAAAAAGGGGGAGGAAGTCTTAGAGAAATCTCCAGAATTTGTAAGAGAAAGTATATAAAAGAAAATCTCCTTTGGAATTCTTTTCTTGCTTTAAGGGGAAAATTAATAATTGAAGATGTCAATTTTTAAAAGCAAATTTTTCAGTGTGCTTTTGTGTACATTAACCACTATTAATAAGCTGATAAACTTCCAACTGATTTTTCATTATAACTACAGCTTTGTACACACTCCCATCCATTCTCCTAGACAGTGCCCAGTGGCCCCAATAACGTGTATTTATACATGGCAGCGATAGCCCAGGAGTGGTGCTGCTGCCAAAGCAAGTTGGACTATATTGAACCTATAATCTTGGCATCTGCTAGGCTATAATCAAGAGTTGATAATCAACCAATAAAAACAAATTTCAAAAACAATGATGAGATGAGCATTATTTCAGAAAATAAAAGTATATTACTGAGCACCTGAAGAACAAATAGCAGAGAGTAAAATAAATTCCTGCTTTCAAAACCTGTCCAAGATACTTTTTTGCTGGTGTTGAACATTAGTTGGTTTTGGGAAAGTAACTTTGAATGTATTTTTAAACCTTAGTTTTTTAATGTGTATTTTAGAGGTCTATCATTCAAAAAATACTCTATATCAAAATCAAATTATAAGAATGTGAGTTAGGACTTATTGCAATGGGAACTACGATAAGCTGTTGATCAACAAAGACTGGATGAACCAAGGTAGGAGCAAGCTAATAATTCATAAATTAGTCAGCTACTAAACTAATAAAAATGTAAAGACAACCACAATATTCAACACAAACTACCACAATATTCAGTTGTATTGAAAAATGGTTCTCTCAGTAAATCTCAGGTTACAGGAACCAGTCTAGGTATTGCTGTGAAGGGTTTTGTTGTTATTTTAGATAACAGTAACATTAAATCAATAGGCTAAGAGTAAAGCAGATTAGCCTCTGTAATGAAGGTAGACCTTATCTGCTCAGTTGAAGGCCTGAAGAGGGAACAGACTAAGGTTACTTGGAGGAGCAGGTAATTTTATCTGCAGTCTGCCTTTGGACTCAAGCTGCAACAGCAACTCTTCACTGGCTAGCCTGTTGGCCAACCCATTTTATTATTTTTTAATAAATACTCACCAGTTTCATTACTATTAAAGATTCCATGCAATGTCAGTTCAGCACAGCCTCTTCCATGCATTTATACTGAGGTCTTTTCAATCATGTCTCCACAATTCCCCCAAGCTTTTACAAGTCCAGAACATCTTTCTGCTGCAGGAGGCCTTGATGCCCCAGCCAGATGAGACACTGGAAGGTAAAGGGCCTCACACTGTGGGCCTGAAGATTCCTTGTGCCTCACACCGTGGGGCTGAAGATCTAACATTCCTTCATTTTTTGTTCTTGGTCATAAAAAAAAATATATTTATCAAAAAAGTACATTAGGCAATAAATTATATGTATCAGTAGACTACAAGCAATTGGCATGGAAAATTACCTATTTAGATATTAGTTATTAAACAATTTGGCCCACTTGACAATGGGAGATGATTTATTGTACATATCTGACAAACAAACCAGCACAACTATTATAGTAAGTCCTTCTTTTGCTTTTTTAGAAGTTCCTTTTATTTAGAAGTTTCTTAGGAAAGTTTTTAAATGAAGTTAACTGTGTTAAGAAGTTTGTAGGTGGAAAAAGTTCTGATAGCTGAGTAGCAGTTGGTCTCTGACTGAAGGCCATGTGAATAAAATAGTCTTTTGATGCTTAGACTTTAGCTGATAGGGATGCACTGGCGGCTATCCACTGTCTTAGATAATTGTCTAACTGAAAAAATAAGTTTTAGTGTTAGGTCTGGTTTTTTATCTATTAACCTTAAAGGCTACCGTCTAGCTGGGACCCGTAGGAGCCAGTAGTCCATGAGAATAAAATACACTAATTGTTTCTGCTTTACACATGACAATGTATTTTTTTTTCCTGCTTACTAAAAATAAATAAATAAAGACCTGCTGAATCTCTCGGCAGAAAATACTTGCACCTCATCCAAGTGTTAGTGTCTCCTCACTACCTCATCCCCTTCCCTTCAGCCCTTAAGTTTCAGCCCCTTACAGGTCGCCGAGGCCATCTCATCCTTTCAGGAACCCCTGACACGACATTTTGCTGGAGGCTGGTCCCTGGCATCTTTCCTCTTTCCTCACGCCAATAGGTAAAGTTATGGGCATAGGCCATAACTTTGGGATTTGTTGAGACAACAAGCAAAGTTCTAGAAGTTGATGAGTTAGAATTTGGCAGTGTTGTGGGAACTTAAAAGGAGGAAGTGATAAGATTACAAATGAAATTCTGGGAATGCACAAAGTGAAGCACTGACAGAGTAAGAGTAGCCATTTCAAGATTTTGAAAAAGTGTGGAGAAATAGTCAAATCAATATAATGTTACAAAGGCATTGGAAACAAATAATTTAGAATGAAGAAAAGTCAGTGTTTCCAAATGGGCTAAGAGAATGAAGACTGAAAAAAGGTCATTCCAAGTCATTGCTGATCTTTGCAAAACCGTTTTCATTTCACTGGGATGGTGGAGGCAGGAGGAAAATCGCAAAGACACAAAGTGAGCACAACTCTTTCAAGAAGTATGCAAGTAAAAGAAATAAAATGTCAATTTGTGAAGGAGGCAAGATCAAGGAAAGTGTCTCCAACTGAAGACCTTGAGTCTATTTCTTCTTCCTTATTTCCTTAATCCAATCAACAAACATGTGCTATTGAGATTTCATTCAAAATCTTCTCAGGATTGACCCTTCCTGCTTGGTTTTTTTTTTTTTTTCACTTGCTTGGCAGGCCTTGTCTCTCACCTGTTTCCAGTCCTCCCAACTACTCTTTCTGCTTCTACTTGCTCTTCTCTCCTAGTCATTCTCAATTCTGCCACATTAGTCATCCAGAATTTCATTATTTTATGTGACTCTCCACTCACTTCAATGGAAGAGTAGATCTTAAAATTTCTCATCACAAGAAAAAGAAAAGTAACTATATATTGTGATGACTGTTATCTAGGCTTATCATTGCACTCATTTTACAATATGTATAAATATCAAATCATGATACTATACATCTCAAACTAATACTATATGCCAATTATATCTCAAAAATAATCTCTACACTGACAAAAACAAACAATGTTCCTCATTCTCTTTTATTTCCTGTTCAGCCTGACATTTGGCATAGGACACAGATTGGTCCCTCCTATAATCCTTTAATCACTTCCTGCTCTGCTTTGGTCAAGATGAATTTCACATTGTTTTTACAGCCCCAGCCACTGAACTACTCTTTCTCTGATGCACCATCTGCCTTTTCGCTGATAATCCACCCCACCTGTACTTCAAGATCAAGCTAATCAAGTCCTTTATTTAAAAAAAAAGGGAGGGGGGCCTCCCCGGTGGCGCAGTGGATTGAGCACAGCACTGTGAAGCTGTCCGCAGCCTCTGCAGCGTAGGTTCAATTCCCGGTCAACCAGGGAGACACCCACATGGTGCAGCAGACCTCTCCTGCCTCACCCGCTGCTCCCCTCAGCAGTGTCCCTTGGTCCATCTGCCTGTTCTGCTCCTCTCTCTATCTCTGGTTAATCCTCTCACCCTCCCATACCTCTGGCCTCTACCCCAGTTCCTGTATAAGTAAAAATAAATCTTAAAAAAAAAAGATGAGGAAGAAATAAGAATAATTTCTAAACAATAAATAATTTCTAAACAAGCACCAGAAAAAAAAAACCAGGTGAGCTTTGAAATTGCATGTACTTCCAGAGATTCTGTTATGCCCCAGAGGAATTACCCCCTCTAACTGAGAATTCCTGGTTTGTGAGTCTTCTCTCTGATGAGTGTGTCACTTGCTTCAGGTATGAATTTGAAAAACACTGCAGAACATATTGAGTAGGAAAAGGCAGAACTGTTGAAAAATTTCAGGGTAGTTATTTCCAGAGAAAAAGAAAACACCAAAAATTAGGTGACTCCAATTCCTTAGAAAATAAAGAATAGCCCCAGGAAAGTATTAAAGAGTATAAGGTTTTTTCCTCCAAAATAGTCACACAAGAATTTGAAAAATGTGTAAGGAATGCATTATCAAAGTAAAAATAAATCAGCCAACAGACTGCTTCCAATCTGTTGGGTTATATGTTTAGCATATTTTAGTATTAAATAAATTGACTTTTAAAAAAAAAATAATAATAAATAAATAAATAAATAAATAAATTGACTTTTAAAGTTCTTTTAAGAGCCGAAACAATTACTTATTTTCCTAATAAGACTTCCTGGCACTCTATAGATTAGCTATTGTCAATCATATTGATGCTGCTGTGTCCTATGGAGACGTGATGCCGCCTCTTCCGGCTACACTGTGTTAATAGCTCGTAATGATATGAATACAATTCTACTGGGGCAGTCATTTTTAAAATTCATTTTATGAACACCAAACAGTCCCAACCTGTTCTGATGACGTGTACCCTAGACCTGTGTCACTATTGATTATTCATGGCAATGACAGCCAGTATTCATGTAACACCTTAAATTGTAATGGCTGGTTGTTTGTTTAACAATGAAAAAGGAGGAACTTTGCTCAAGACACTAAGATACCAACAAGTTCAAATTCTATCCCAGAATTTTTAAATCGGAGGAGTCTTGGGCCTTTACTTGCTTCATTGGCTGTCACCCATGGTTAGCATCAGGATCACTTGGCCAGCTGGTTAAACATAAGATTCCTACATTAGGAGGTTTTCACAAGATCTAAAATGCCTGCAATTTTTTTTAAATATTTATTTATTTATGCATACAAAACTGGGGTGTAAGCCAGAGGTATGTGGGGTGAGAGGATTCACCAGAGAGCGGGGAGCAAAAGAGGCAGATCTAGTGAAATACACTGCTGAGGGGAGCAGCAGGTGAGACAGAAGAGGTCTGCTGCACCTTGTGGGTTGCTCCCTGGATGGCCAGGATCAAACTCATGCTGCAGTGGCTCATGCTACGGTGGCTTATGCTGCAGTGGCTGGCGGTAGCTTAATAGCGCTCTTTAACACCTGTGCCACAAGGGAGGCCCCTAAAATGCCCGCATTTAAAAAAGTACTGAAGATGGACCTTGAGCTCCAGTTTGAAAATTGCTGACCAACCCCATCACACGTGACAAAACTGAGCTTCAAACAGGTTAAGTGACTTATCCAAGACCACATAGTTAAATAATGACAATCAAGTGTAGAACAGATGTAGCTTTACTCTCAGTTCCGTGTTCTTATGCTGGTGCCTATTTAGTCCCTCCTGAATTCCTACAACAGGGGCAGTCTTCTCTCTAGTATTTCCACAAAAAGAAGAACACAGACAGAATTCTACAGGGGCCAGAAGGAAGTTCCACAGAGTGAATAGTAAAGAAAGGCTGTTACCTTAAAAAGGAGTACACACGAGGCAAGTAGCAAGGGAACATTAAGGCAAATGCCAAGAACTTGGTGAAATAGACAAAGACTACATGAAATGCAAGTTTACTCTTTATCTCACTTAATGTGACCAAAAAAAGTAAATAAATGAAAACAAGATTTGTGCTCCTGATAGCTAAATCTCAGAAAGGCTACACCTTGAACTTACTTTATCTTCTAAGTTTCAGTTTCTCCTCAGTAAAAAAAGTATACTAAATCTACATACTATGCAAAATGACAATAGCAATATTATATAAACACTGTTTTGTGCTGTCCTACCACATGACAGATAGTCAATAAACGTTATAATTTTTAAAACTATTTATTATATGGTGGAAGTGCCAGGGAGATTACAATTATGTACATATCAAAGTAGAATTATTGATACCTACATCATTAGAGTACTGTAAAAACTACAACACATGGCAGATAAAATATATGTATAAGAAAGATTTAGAAGATTTAAGAGAAACCACAGGTGGATCTAGTGGAATATAATGCTAACTAAGCAAAAGAAACATGACAGCAATATAAACACTGTGATTCTACTTACAAAGATTAAAAGCAGGCTCAGCTCAGCTAAACTGTAGTGTTTGAGAATACATAGTTAGGAAGCAAAACTAGAAAGCAGGGCCAGGAATTAGTTAACAAAAATGTCAAGATAGTAGTTCCCTCTGAAGGGGACGTAGGAGGGTGCAGTGAATAAGGCACATGGGGGTTTCAGGAGCACTGGTCATATTCTGTTTCTTAAACTGGGTGGTGGTTACATTGATGTTTCCTTTAAAGGAATTAAATCTATTTTGGTGTTTTATGCATTTCTATGTATATATGTTACCTTTCATAGTAAAAACATTTTTGGAATTTTTAAAGAGATAAATTTAATAGATAAAGTCCAAAGAAAATGCTAGACATTCCTATTAAAGATGGTTGGGTTGTCTCCACATGGGCTGCTAAGATAATAGAGTGCAGCTGTATAGCAGGTTTATGTCAATATTTATCTGTGTGCTCACCCAGAGGACTCACAGCCTGGAGGTGTTGTGATATTTCTTTGGAAGGCATTTGATCAGAGGTTGCCAGGATCCATTCGACACTAAGTACCTTGCCAATCTAATTCCATATGACTTATGAGTTCAGTGCTGGTGTTTGAAATCATTGTCATCTTAAAAACAGTCCTGTGTGGTTCCAACAATGTTTTCAGCATGGTTTCTATGGTTCCCAACAAAATGTGAAAACTTAACATCTGTCCTAAGGGGAAAGATAAGTAATTTTACTAGGACAAAAGTTGTCATTTTGCCTCTTAGAGAATACGCCTCCATTTATTTGGCTGTAGGTGATTTAAGCCAAAAAATAAATTAAAAACTTTAACCAAGATAGTAAAGAATAGAAATATAGTCAACAGCTGTGGTTTATCATTCCATTTGAATTGACAACCATTTTCTGACATCTAACTAATATGGCTATGGATGGTGTGTCTATTTGTTTTGTTATAGAATACTTCTAAACTTAAAAACAATTTGGTATCAGAGTTGGTGACAATTACTTCCACACAACTGTTTTTCAAAATGCTTATAATTTCCTATGACTTATTATCTGAAACCAGAAAATGAAGCTAGCTCTAATAAACTACTTCAAAATTAATTAATTAGATCTGCTTTTGTGAAATATATCATTCATATCAGAGTATAAGTTAAATATACAATTTAAAGAATAATAATTAAGCAAACACCCACATGTGCCCTGCACCCAACTTAAGAAATAGAGTATAACCAAAAATTTTGTTCCATTTCTCCTCCAAATAGACAAATGTTATTCTGAATTTCATGAATACTACATACAAATAATGACCATTTGGAATAAAAATATATATGCATGAGAAAAAAATTCAAATACAAATTGAATGAATTTTCCTAAAATACAGATTCAAATCTTTATTTAAATGCACTGAAAAATTTGATTAGAATCAGACATATTCTACAAAATAAATTTCAGTGGGGAGCTGCAGGAAGTTACACTGGCAAGAAATAAAAAACAATATAAACCAGATCAGAGGAAATAAGAAATAGGAAGAAATTAATTCAAAATATATTTAGGATCCTGACTTGTTGGAAGGCAGCATAATGCAATTAAACTCACTGCATTTAGATCCCACCTCTATCTTTTATTATCCTGAGACCCATGCAGGTTATTTTGACTCTCTGTGCCCTAGTATTCTTACCTTTAAAATGGAGGTGATACCCCACTGAATGGGAAAAAATTTTTGCACTCCATACAACTGATAAGGGACTGATCACAAGATATACAAAGAACTCATACTGCTGAACAAAAACAAAGTAAACAATCCTGGGCAGAAGAACTTAAAAGACATTTCTCCAAAGAGGAAATGCAAACAGCCAACAGGCATATTAAAAAATGTTCAACATCCCTTATAATCAGGGAAATGCAAATCAAAACCACATTGAGTTACCACCTTATACCAATAAGAATGACATATATCAATATGGGGAACATAACCAAAGCAGAAATGTGCAAAAATGAAAAATGTGCAAAAATGAAAAATGATATAAGAATTATATAAAATAAAAAATTTTAAAAAAGAAAAGGAATGAAGACCCGCAAAAGGAGATTTAAAAAAAAAACTAGCAACAACAAATATTGGTGAGGATATGGAGAAAAAGGAATTCTCCTGCATTGCTGGTGGGAGTGCAGACTGGTCCAATCACTACAGAAAGCTGTTTGGAGGTTCCTCGGTCTACTAAAAATGGAGCTACCATACAACCCAGCAATTCCACTCCTAGGGATCTACCCAAAGGACACAAAAACATTGATTCAAAAGAACACCTGTATCCCTGTTTCTTGCAGCACTATTTACAATAGTCAAAACATGGAAACAACCCAAACGCCCAAAAATAGATGACTGGATCAGGAGGATATGGTAAATATACACAATGGAAACTCATGCCATTGGCAGCAACATGGATGGAGGTAGGAAGAATTATGCTCAGTGAAATAAGTCAGAAGGAAAAAGAAAAATATCAGATGGTTTTACTTATAGCAGGAATATAGGAGAACCAAATAAGACATCAGTGTAAAAAAAATAATAACAGTACAAAACACAACAAAGCAAAAAACAGACAATTATAAATCAGAGACATCCTGCAGGGCAGGAGGAGGGAGAGGGATGAGAGGTGGGAGGGAGGAGCACAGGGGACTGAGGTGATGGTGCACAGGTGCATTGGTGAGGGAAACTCTATGCGGAGCACACCTGAGGGGTGGGGGGAAGCAAATATTGTTTAAAAATGAACAATAATGTAAAAAATTGAAAAAGGGAAAAAAAGAAAAAATAAATTAAATAAAAATAAAAATAAATAAATAAAATGGAGGTGATAATAGCCACCTACATAATTATGGTGACTATGAACGTTAAATGAGATGATATATGTAATCTTCTTAGTAAAATGCCTGGCCCATAGTAAGCACTACCAATTATGATTAAATTCATCAGAGCTTGGCCATTGTCTGAAAGTGGGACAGTCAGAAAAAGGGAAGAGACAAAAATTATTCCTGGGTTTCCAGATTGGACAAGCATGGTCTCAGTCATTAATAAGGAAAATATGGAAGAGAAGTTTATAAAATTTTCTCAATTATAAAGGATTTTTTTTGAACATTTTAATACTGAGGTATTTGGGGATGAATACACAGAAATATCCTGTAACACCAAGAGCTCAAGAGGACAGTCAGGGCCAGGAGCAGCTATAAATGTCTTCAACATGAGCTTAAAGTCATGAATGTACATAAAGTCTCCTTTGTAGTGTGAACAATGAGAGAAGAAAGGAGGTGAGAAATAAGCCTGTTGAACACCCTTGTTTATGGAGTAGGCAGGAACCAGGGTCTGAGACAAGGCACCAGTGGACAGAGAGGGAGATAAAGATTAAAGGATAGGACAAAGGCAAAAGACCTCAAAGACCCTGTTGTCAGGAGCACGGATAAATGGGTTAGGCTTCACCAAAAGGAGACACTCCTACCATAGAGAGAGAAAGAAAACTTCAGGGATTTGTGGAAGGAAATAAATTTGTATTATGTAGTTGGTAAAGTTGAAAGGAGTTCCCATCTGCTACTGCACTTGTGTAATAAAGTAAGAGCAAAGTTATCTTTGCCAAATATGGGAAACTGATGTAGCGATGAGGTTTGGGAATAGTTAATGACATGAGGTAGCCCTATTCAAAAATAAAAATGCCACATAGAGGATCCAGCAGATATTGAAATGAATAGAATGAACTAACTATTGCAAGTGAAAACAATTTTTTGCATAATTTTCCCCCAGTGTTTTGAACATTAATTGGAATAAAATGGCTAGATAGACCCAGAATGGAGAATTTGAGGTAAGATATGGCATGCAAAATTTGTAACATAAGTACTTTTGAAAAAAAGTTAGAAAATAATTTAATTTTGTCCATTTCAAGATTTACCTGGCAGAGTAATGTTGACTTATGATGCAGATTACCTGTACCCTGACTCATGCTTCTATTGTCTAGTGGATTTTAATTCTCTAATAGGACCACCCATAGCATACAATGGAAACTATTTCCTAGAATTTTTTAAAACTAATGAGAAGGAAGCTTGAATATGCTCATTAATGTGTAAGCTAGTTATTAGGAAAGGAAATCAAAATTGAAGTATCATTGTTTTAATATCCTTTCTCAACTACTGTAAAGATTATATAACTGATTATATAACAAACTATATAAAGTACAAGGTTTAGCCAGAGATATTAGCCTCATATCTGAGTTTTCGTACTTAGTTTAACAAGTCTGGAAGATTTTTTTTATCTTTCCTCTGAATGTAGTTTAAAATTCTCATAGAGGGCCTCCTTGGTGGCTAAGGGGGTTGAGCGCAGCACTGTCAGGCTTCCGCGGCCTTTGTGGCACAAGTTTGATCCCTGGCCAGCTGGAGAGCAGCCCACATGGCACAACAGACCTCTCCTGTCTCATCTGCTGCTCCCCTCAGCAGTGTATTTTGATACATCTGCCTGTTCTGCTCCCTGTTCTTTCTGGTGACTCTTCTCACCCCACCCCCGCAATTCTGACCTGTACCCTATTTCTTAAAAGATAATAATAAAATAAAATTCTCATAGAATATACTATACCAGCACTACAAAGATTTTGGAATTAATTATGTCAAGAAATTCATGTACATACATTTTTGCTAAATTTTAGCAATCAGTAGTTGGTGGTAAATTGTTTCAACTGTTGATAGGCAACATCTACAATGATCAGTTGAAAAATACAATTTATGAAATACCTCAAACATTATTCACAAATCAACATTATGCCAAGGGATTCATTATAAAGCTCCCTAATTGATAGAACAGTTATTTTCCCTCTTTCCAAGGAATCAATAAAAAATATGTTTTGAAGTGAGTCAATAAACAAACAACAAGACAATTTATTAAAGGATAATGAATCAAACTGAGGCAAACAAAAAAAGTCAGAATGAACAACAGCAATAAGGAAAGAATTAAAATAAAGCTAGTAAAGATGATCTTATACAAAATTTACAAGATGAATTCTCCAGAATAAGCAAACTCTAAACAGTGAGTCTAGGAAGAGCTGCCACTGGGCTTTAGTTTCTCATTCACTTCCACAGGTATGAACACCCAGCATAACTAGAAGACAGGTAAAATTTGTTTGTAACAACAGCACATCTTCTACTTCCTCCCTTTGATTTCTATACCAAAACAAAGCAAGAAAATGAAAAATTTAAAAAGGTAAAAACTACATTAGAAGGAGGTTAAGATAAGACGACAGAGGTGTTCTGTATCTTAAAAGGTGGGGGGGAATACAGGTCTTGCAAAGAGAGATAAAAACAGAAAGATATAAGAGCTAGAAGACAATAAATAGAATCGATAGAGAACCTATTCCTTAACACTTCCCATCATGGTATTTATTGTCTGTGTGGTATATTATTATTTCTAGTATCTACTTCAGATAATCAGATTACATGAAGTATAAATGGTTTTCAGATATCATGATTTAGTAGATATCATGTCATAAAAAATATTTGCTTTCAATAATGAAACAACTCTTCATATCTCTATTCATAAAATAAACTTGCTCTAATTTGGGTAAAAATAAAATGACATATAAGTCTTTTATTTATAATAATCCCTAGAAAACCCTTTGTCTTCACCAGTCATATTTTTTAAACTATGAACTTCTGTTTGTAATCAATCCTTTGTCAGCTCTTTACCACTATTAATTGAATTTAAGAAAGTTACAATACAAAATAATACTGGTCACAATTATATTTGAAGATGAGAGTGCTGAAAATAAATTTGCAGATTTGAAATCCTCCCAAATGGTGTTTCTTAGTTGCTTCATGACAGTATTTGATGCCTCCTATACTAAACTAGGTGCCTATAACTCCTATTTATTTTCAACTTTAGTTACACATGCAGTTTTAATAAACTATTTAGCTTCTGTTGTTCTAAGGTCTTAGATTTTTTTACACATCACAAATCTCCAGTTTCCAGTGTGTTGTTTCCTGTTATGAAATTACTCACAGTAGTTTGTTTTTTATTGTTGTTTTCTAAGAGACGCCAGCTGACCAGTGGTGCTTACAGTTATTTCACAATGCAAGTTCCTTCCTGCACACATATTCACACACACACACACACACACACACACACTCTCACACACTCACCCTAGGTAAGAAGTTGCCAAATATTTGAAATTTTTAAACCATGCTCTTTTCTCCTCTTTATGAAAGCAACTCATACCCTCCAATTATCTTGCATCCTGCATTCTACCCTCTTATATTTTGTCATGCCCTGAGTTACAGTAGCCAACTTCTGCAGGCACACAGACAGAGGCTAGCAAAGCAACGGGAAGAAGCAGAATTGCCCGTCAGCTGGCAGCCTCAACCTCTGGCATACCAGTGCTCTTCCTTCTTACAAGTTACATCCTGTCTAGAGAGACTGGCCCAACAACAAGGTTCATCTATTGAAGTGAAACTTGCTCAGAGGGTGTGTGTTGGAGCAGAAGGACATGGGGTGGGGGAGAGAAGTTAAAATAGGAAAGTACATTTTCATAAGAATTCAAATCCAGACTGTCAAAATTTTGTACATACTCAGTCAAGTAAATTCTCATGATTTTTAATTGATGTTTTGTTCTAGAAACTAGTAATATTAACCTATTGTAGAAAAGAAATGTTTTACTTTAGTGAACAGCATTAAGTGAGAGACATAGAACTATTATTGACAAAACTTATTTTGAGGTTACCCCAGCCACTTATATTTAATGAAGTTATAAATATATAGAATCATTAAATAAACATGAGAGGTGACTGGGTGGAGCTGAAAAGAGGGAATATTTTAGAATGTTCATTCCTTATATATTTTTGGTTTTATGTATGAAAGTGTGTGTCACTGGATGCAGAATGCAATAACTTTTAATGGTACTTGTGGAATCACTATTTCTTAGCCTTTAGAATCATTTGTTGTTGAAGAGATGAAAGGGTTCTATAATTTGTTAATATTTCAGAGCACCATTTATTTCCTCAAGAAAAGAACTATAAAGATTGATTCTAAATTTAAAATGTGAAAACTGGCAGTTTAGCACTTAAATACTGAATAACTCTGTGGAGTTACCAGTGGTATTTTAAAATTCATGTTTTGGCCATGAGTAGAGTCTTTTTTATTGCAAAATCATAGAAACTATACCAAAGTGAGTTAACAGTCTTCATTCCAAAATGTTCCCCAAAATAATTTCTGAACCATATGGCAGAAATTTGATACAGATGACTAAATTTTCTGTCAAGTTTGGTTATTATTAATAGTAAAAGTGCTAGACTTTTGACACTAATAACTTAGATATATGAACTTATACGAAACTATAGTTAAAGCATTCTCTCTCTAAAAAAAATAACGAAAATCAGATCAGAGGTAAAGGGATGGGATATACATTGAGTGACACCATGTGCCAGCCAGAAGTGGGTTAGATGCTTTTTATATACCATAGATCATTTTAACAATATAGTTAGATAGGACAGGTTGCAAAATTGTGGAGGTATTTTTTATTGGAGGGGGGTGGATCAGTTTTTATTTTAGACTCACGCATTTTTCTTAACATTTTTTTTCTAAGCCAGCACTACTCTTGACTCATATGTTCATGATGTAAAAAATATTTTCTCTGCTCTGTTTTTCTTGCACAAGATTTTGTCTCTGGTATAAGTCCTATTTCTTGATTCATCACCTGCCTCAGGCTCTGCAGTGCAGTTTCCAATGAACTGGTTTAGTACTTCAAGTCACCTTTCAAAATATTTCAAATGCAGGCCATTCATTCAGCATCCCAGGTGCCTAATGAGTCATGCTCCTCTTCCCAGTCAACTGAGCAGGATATCAAAGACTACTTTATCTTTCTGGGTGGATACAGCGTCATTAAGCTTAAATATGTCCTTTGCCAACAGACTTGAGGGTTGGGTTTAGTTATTAACTTGGTGAGCCTCACCCAGCTAACTATTCTAGGAAATAATTTGGTGAGTCAGGTGTTTTTATATTCATATTTCAGCAAACCAATAATCAGCCCTAAGCACTGCGGCTAAAGGCTGGACGCCATCACAGCTCCATTACTGCAAATCTCCATGGCTAGCAGACAAACAGATGCATTGTCAACTGAATTATTTTTTGCTTTCTTTTTGACAACATTGCCTTGTTTGTTATGAAAGATCAAAACATATGTGCTCATTTGAAGTTTGATGAGGCTGTGAGTTGTTATCATAAAGCCCGGTGCAGCTTCCTCGCTTTGGGAGTGTGGAAGTGAAAAATCAGAACTGAGAAACTGTGGTGGCTACACGGGACTGACATTGAACAGTTTCTCCTTCACCTGGGGAAAAAAGATAACTAGGAACATATGCCCTGCTCTCCACTGACAGAAAAGACTAGACTCACTGGTATGTGTATGTATGGCAGCCAGTGTTGTGACAACACCAGTGAGACAACTTCCATGACACACCTCCCTCCAGGCAGGCTTACACCTGATTCACAGGGAAATGTAGAGGGTGGAGGAAGGGGAGGATTTGAGGAGACCTAGCAAGTTGGGCACCTCCCCTCTTCATAGGTGCAAACATAATGAGTTGTCATCTACTTCAGAGCTGAGAACACACTTGATGCAGTCAATGCCATGAACAGCATTTAATTCTCTAAATGTAAAGGTTTAAAGGAATTATAATATTCTTTAGGCAAAAAATCCTCCTGAAATCAAGTGAGTCACTTCTGGATTTAATAGTTAGTGTGCTGAGCCAAGTATCGCATGACTTTGTCCACAACAAAGATCATAACAACTCCATAAGTTGTCATTATTTCACTATTTTACAGATGAAGAAGTGTGGGAAAACAACTTGTGCAAAGTTTCATAACTGACAATTTTTTGTATGTTTGTTTTTAAGAGTCAGGACTAATTATAATAGTATTATATACCCTTTATTATGGCAGCTCATTAAATAAAACTAATATGATTATCATAGAGTCTGCATATCTAAGTTTATAATTAGGTTGTGTTATATACTTTATAACTTGTTTCAATGAAAATTTTATCATTATATTTTAAAAACCACAAGATGATAAAACTTTCAAAATAAACATTCCATAACAATAAGAAATAATTCAATCAAGAAAAGGCTAAAATTCATCAAAAGACAATGTCAAGATTCAGTTCCACCTTCATCCATTGTTCATGACAATGGAAATTAGTGCAACTACTATGGTATTTCCATAGTATGGTGTTTCCTCGGAAAAAAAAGAGAACTATTATATGATTCAACAATTATACTTCAGGTGTTTATCTAAAGAATATAAAAACACTAATTTGAAAATATATATGTATCCCTACTATCACAGCCCTATTTTCAATAACCAAGGTATGGAAACAACCTAGATGCCCAATGACAGCTGACTGGATGTGGCATATGTAGACAGTAATACTACTCAGCCATAAAAAATAGAAGTTGAAAACTTACTGGGAAATAAGCCAGAAGGGGAAATACAATACCAAATACCATATGAGTTCACTCATTTGTGTAATATAAAGAAGGCAAAACAAACTTTTAGAATCTGACCACAGAATGGTGGTTATCAGAAGGGAAGGAAGAAGGAACGAATGGATAGAAGTGACCAACTGGTAGGTGGTAGATGTTGACTGGGCATTTGGTAATGGGAGAAGTGGGAAAAATGTACTCCTGGAAACTATAGAGTGTTATAAACTAATGTTACCACAATTAAAAAAAAAAAGATTCAGTTCAAAAAGCAGTAATCCCAATGAGAGGCATAAAGAAAAATAGACAGAGTATTTAGATTTAACAAAGAAGGGCTCAGGTGCTCATTATATTTTCTCTCTCACATATATGTATACACACACATATATGTATACACACACATATATGTATACACACACAATATCTTAAATAGAAATAGATTTCAAAAAAAACATGTAATTAACTCTGCAGAAATTCTGGCCATTATCCTTACCTAGAATATGCCCTAGGTAACCATGTACTCTGACTTCATGCTCACAGGCATAACCAAAACATGCTCACAGGCATAACCAAAAATAATAAAAAGAATATATGCAAAGTAAAAGGTTAGCTTAGTAAGTATTTTTCTGGAAAAATATTCAAAAACTCTAATATCAGATGATTTTAATTATAATTTTTAATTCCATATGATCCAACTTTTAAAAATGCCTCCAGGGCCTCCCCTGGTGGCGTAGCGGTTGAGCACTGGGGTGCAAGGCTACCCGCAGCCTCTGCAGCACCGGTTCGTTCCCTGGCCACCAGAGAGGGTCCCACCAAAAATAAATAAATAAATAAATAAATAACAAATAAAAAAGCCTCCAAATTTATTTTACAAATTTAGTACAAACCTAGTATTGATAGATGACAAATGCAAAAAAAAGATGGAGGAGATGTAGGGGAGAAAGGAAGATAGTAAGAGAAAGGAAGGACAGGAAAGGAAAGGAAACTAAACACATGAATATAGATGGGAAAATGTTGAGGCTGCGGACAGCTTCACAGCGCTGCACTCAACCGCCTGCGCCCCAGGGGAGGCCCCATAAAAGTAATATTCATAGGTATCAAAGGTATACCTAATAAATTTAATACCAATTCCTGATTTTTTAAATACCCACAGTAAACTCAGAGTAAATGGATATTTCTCAAACATAATTTAAAGAAGGCCTCCCTGATGATGCAGGGGTTAGTCTCAATACTATCAAGGTATCACCAGTCACTGTGGTGTGAGTTTGATCCCCAGCCAGAGAGCTAACCCACATGGCACAGCAGAACTCTCCTGCCTCAACCACTGCTGCCTTCAGCATTATATCTCAGTAGATTTGCCTGTTCTGCTCCCCACTCTGTCTTAAATAAATAATAGTATTAGTTAAGGCAAAACTAGTTACTATAAGAAAGAAATCCTGAGCTCTCTGTGGTTTAATATGTTTCTATTCCTGTGATGTTCAGCCAGAGGGCAGTGTCAAGGAGGTGAGGAGAGGTTGGTTGTAGGAAAGTACTATGTGATGGACTGTCTATGTGATCAAGAGATTCAGCTGTTGAAGTTTTGCCATCTTCAATACATGACCTTTAAGGCTGCCTATACAGCCATCCAACCAGCAGACAGAAAACAGAGAAGATTGTACATGGAAATTTTTTTTTTTTTTAAATTTTTTTTTTTTTAATAAATTTTATTGTTATATTCCCCATACAATTGCAGCCCCCCCATTCTGACCCCAATCCCTCCCCTCCCACCCCCGCCCCCCTAAAAGTGTCTCTGGTTCATAGTTTTTTGTTGATTTTGATTTTCACTTTCTTATAGTTATTCATTTTCCTGGTCCCTTATTTAAGTTTTCTAGATTCCTGCTATGAGTGAGACCATCCGGTATTTTTCTTTTTCTTTTTGGCTTATTTCGCTGAGCATGATCCCTTCCAGCGCCATCCATGTTGCTGCAAATTGCATGTGTTTATCTTTTTTGAATGCTGAGTAATATTCCATGGTATATATGTACCACATCTTCTTGATCCAGTCATCTACTTTTGGGCATTTGGGTTGTTTCCAAAGCTTAGCTATTGTAAACAGTGCTGCTATAAACATAGGGGTGCAGGTGTTCTTTGGAATTGATGTTTCTGTGTCCTTTGGGTAAATACCTAGGAGTGGAATTGCTGGATCATATGGAAGCTCTATGTTTAGTAGGTCCAGAAATCTCCATACAGCTTTCCACAGTGGTTGGACCAGTTTGCACTCCCACCAACAGTGCAGAAGAGTTCCTTTTTCTCCACACCCTCGCCAGCATTTGTTGTTGCTAGTTTTTTTTAATATGTGCCATTCTCACTGGTGTAAGATGGTATCTCATGGTAGTTTTGATTTGCATTTCCCTGATGGCAAGTGATGTTGAACATTTTTTCATATGCCTGTTGGCCATTTGCATTTCCTCTTCAGAGAAGTTTCTTTTTAGCTCTTCTGCCCATTTTTTGACTGGATTATTTTCTTTGTTGTTGTTGAGTCTCATCAGCTCTTTGCAGATTTTTGTGATCAGTCCTTTATCATTAGTGTTGGGTGCAAAAATGTTCTCCCAGTTGGTGGGGTTTCTCTTTGTTTTTGTTATTGTCTCTTTTGCTGTGCAGAAGCTCTTTAATTTGATGTAGTCCCAGCTGTTTATCTTTGCCTTCACTATCACTGCTTTGGGTGATGTGTCTGTAAAGATGTCTTTGATGTGCAAATCCCGTAGTGTTTCGCCTATATTTCCTTCTATATATTTTATGGTTTCAGGTCTTATGTCTAGTTCTTTAATCCATTTTGAGTTGATTTTTGTGTATGGTGTGAGGTGGTGGTCAAGCTTCATTCTTTTGCATGTAGCGACCCAGTTTTCCCAGCACCATTTATTGAACAAACTTTCTTTGCTCCAATGCATATTCTTTGCTCCTTTGTCAAAGATTAGTTGACCATAAATCTGTGGGTTTATTTCTGGATTTTCTATTCGATTCCATTGGTCTGTATGTCTGTTCTTGTTCCAATACCATGCAGTTTTGATGATTATGGCTTTGTAGTATAGTTTGAAGTCTGGGAGTCTGATGCCTCCATTCCCTTCTTTTTTTTTCAGGAGAGCTTTGGCTATTCGGGGTTTTTGGTGATTCCATATGAATTTCATCAATAATTGTTCTATTTCTTTGAAGAATGACATTGAAATTTTGATTGGAATAGCATTGAATCTGTATATTGCTTTTGGTAGGATGGCCATTTTAATAATGTTTATTCTTCCAATCCATGAGCAGGGGATGTCTCTCCATTTCTTTGTGTCTTCTTCTATTTCTTTTAACAGTGTTTTATAGTTTTCTTTGTATAGGTCCTTTACCTCTTTTGTTAGATTTATTCCCAAATATTTGATTTTTTTTGTTTCAATAACAAAAGGGATGGTCTTTTTGATTTCTTCTTCTTCAGATTTATTGTTTGTGTATAGGAAGGCTACTGACTTTTGCGTGTTGATTTTGTATCCTGCCACTTTACTGAACTGATTGATGAGTTGAATTAGCTTTTCTGTGGAGTTTTTGGGGTTCTCTATGTATAATATCATATCGTCTGCAAATAGTGATAGTTTGACTTCTTCTTTTCCTATTTGGATTCCTTGGATGTCTTTCTCTTGTCTTATTGCCCTGGCTAGGACTTCCAGTATTATATTGAAAAGCAATGGTGAGAGTGGACATCCTTGTCTTGTTCCAGATCTTAATGGAATTGCTTTCAGCTTTTCACCATTGAGAATGATACTGGCTGTTGGCTTGTCATAGATGGCCTTTATGATGTTGAGGTATGTTCCTTGTATCCCCAGAATTTCAAGGGCTTTTATCATGAATGGGTGTTGCACTTTGTCGAAAGCTTTCTCAGCATCTATTGATATTATCATATGGTTTTTATATTTCTTTTTGTTGATGTGTTGGATAACGTTGATTGATTTTCGGATGTTAAACCATCCTTGTGCCCCTGGAATGAATCCAACTTGGTCGTGGTGAATTATCTTATGGATACATTGTTGGATTCTGATAGCTAAAATTTTATTGAGGATTTTTGCATCAGTGTTCATTAGGGAGATTGGCCTGTAGTTTTCCTTTTTTGTGTTGTCCTTGTTTGGTTTTGGTATTAGTGTAATGTTGGCTTCATAAAACGTGTTTGGTATTGTCCCTTCCTTCTCAATTTTTTGGAAGAGTTTGTGAAGGATAGGCACTAATTCGTCTCTGAATGTTTGGTAGAATTCATTTGTAAATCCATCAGGTCCTGGGCTTTTGTTTTTGGGGAGGTTTTTTATTACCATTTCAATTTCGCTAATTGTAATTGGTCTGTTTAGGTGTTCTATTTCTTCTTTATCTAGCTTTGGGTGATTGTAGAGTTGTAGGAATTTGTCCATCTCCTCTAGATTGTTAAACTTGTTTCCATATAACTGTTCATAGTAGTTACTGATTATTCTTTTGATTTCTGCTGTGTCCGTTGTGATTTCTCCTCTTTCATTGATGATCCTGTTTATTTGTGCTTTCTCCCTTTTTTCCTTTGTGAGCCTGGCTAGGGGTTTGTCTATTTTATTGATTTTTTCAAAAAACCAGCTCTTGGTTTCATTGATCTTTTGGATTGTTTTTTTAGTTTCAATTTCATTTATTTCTGCTTTGGTTTTTATTATTTCTTTTCTTCTACTGGTTTTGGGGTTTTTTTGTTGTTCTTTTTCTAGATCTTTGAGCTTCGAGATGAGGTTGTTTCTTTGCGTTCTTTCTTGTTTCTTGATGTGAGCTTCTATTGCTATATATTTTCCTCTTATTACTGCTTTTGCTGCATCCCATACATTTAGGATATTAGTGTCCTCCTTGTCGTTCAATTCAAAAAATTTTTTAATTTCTTCTTTGATCTCCTCATTAGTCCAATGGTCTTCCAGTAGTGTGGTTTTTAATCTCCATGAGGTAGGAAAGTTCCTTGCCTTCTTTTTATGGTTTATTTCTAGTTTGATGCCTTCATGGTCAGAAAAGATGGTTGATATGATTTCAATCTTGGTGTATCTGTTGATGTTTGTCTTGTGCCCCAGTATGTGATCGATCCTGGAGAATGATCCGTGTGCGCTTGAGAAAAATGTGTACTCCGTTTTTTTGGGGTTTAGTGTTCTATAGATGTCTGTTAAGCCTAATTGCTCTAGGTCCTTATTTAGAGCTTTGGTTTCTTTACTTATTTTTTGTCTTGTTGATCTATCCATTGTTGATAGTGGTGTGTTGAAGTCTCCCACTACGTATGTGTTTTCTCTGATGTCTGTTTTCAGAGAGGACAACAGTTGTCTGATATATTTTGGTGCTCCTTCGTTTGGTGAGTATATGTTAATGAGTGTTATTTCTTCTTGAAGTATTGTCCCCTTGATCATAATGTAGTGACCATTGGGGTCTCTTTTTATCTTTTTGAGTTTGAAATCTGTTTTATCTGATATAAGTATAGCTGTTCCTGCTTTCTTTTTTGGTCCATTTGCTTGTAGGATTGTTTTCCATCCTTTAACTTTGAGCCTATTTTTATCTTTTGTAGCTAAATGTGTTTCCTGGAGACAGCAAAAGGTTGGGTTTTGTTTCTTAATCCAGGCTGCCACTCTGTGTCTTTTTATTGAAGAGTTTAGTCCATTTACATTTAGAGTTAATATTGATATGTTAACATCTGTATTTGCCATTGTGTTTGTCTTTCCTTTGATTTTATTTATTTATTCTTTTAATAACTTTTTTTTTTTTTTTGGCCTTCTTTCATTGTTATTCGTCCCTCTGAGGTTCTGGCTTTAGGACTCCTTGTAGTATTTTTTGGAGTGGGGGTTTAGTTGCAATGAAATTCCGGAGTTTCTGTTTGTCTGGGAAGGTCCATATTCTTTCTTCAAAGAGGAAGGAGAGCTTTGCGGGATAGAGTATTCTTGGTTGGCATCTGTTTTCTTGGAGTCTGTTGACTATGTCCCTCCACTCTCTCCTTGCCCGTAGTGTTTCTTCGGAGAAGTCTGATGTCAGCCTGATTGGTTTTCCTTTGAATGTTATCTGTTTCTTCCCTCTTGCCAGCTTCATTATTTTTTCCTTGTCCTGGATTCTTGGGAGCTTTACTATTATGTGTCTTGCTGTATTTTTCCTTTCGTCGTGGAAGTTTGGTGTTCTTCTTGCTTCTTGTATATCAATTTTCAGCTCCTTCTTCACATTTGGGAAGTTCTCTTCAATTATCTCTTTGAATATTTTCTCTGTTCCTACATCTCTCTCCTCTCCTTCTGGTATTCCTATAACTCTTATATTTCCTTTCCTCATGGAGTCAGATAGTTCCCGAAGTCTTTCTTCGTTCTTTTTCCTTCGTACTTCTCTTTCCTTTTCTGTTTTGGTTCTTTTTATTTCTGTGTCTTCAAGATTACTTATTCGTTCTTCCATTTCATCTATTCTGCTTTCATTGCTTTTCCCAGAATTCTTTAGTTCTTCCATTAATTCTTTGATCTCCTGCATTTCTTTTACTTCCCTCTTTAGGGACTCAATTTCTTTCTTCTGACCATTGTTTTCCCTCTATAGGGACTCAATTGCATTCTTCTGATCGTTGATTATTTTTCCCTTATCATTGTTTTCCTTTATGACTTCTGTCAGTTTTTTAATCACGGCAATTTTAAATTCTCTTTCTGGAAGGCTCAGAAATTCTTCCAAGTTATTGTCTTTGCAATCTGGGGGCTGGCTTTCTTTTTGTGGTGTGCTTTTTCTCTGGAGAGTTGCTAGGTTGCGTGTGGTTCTTCCCTACTGTCTGTTTTCTAATTTGCCGTATGCGTTGGGACACTGTGTTGTTGGGACTGGCCGGCATCTTGGGTGGGCTTCTCTGTTCCCCTCTGGTTCTTCCAGGAGTCATCTGTCAGTTTCAAGCAGCCGGGCGGCCGGGGCTGTGTGCTGGGGCTGGTCTCCTCCTGGGCGGGGCTCTCTTTAATGGCGCCTGGAGCTCACCTCCGCGGCGGATCCTGCAGGGTTCGCCTCAGCTCCCGTTCACGGGGTGTGGTGGCTGCAATAGTTCCTTTCCACTCACAGTCCCGCTTGCTGTGTCCGTTTTTCTTGTTGGCCGTTTTGGTTTGTTGTTTCCTCCTCTCTGCCGGTCGGAGAGTGCCGACTTTGTGGGCGGGGGAGGGGAGCAGGGTTCTGCGCTTCCCTCCCTTCTCGTCCTCTTTTATGGCAACTTTCTTCTTCGGGCAGTTTGCTGGAGTCGTCTGTTTATCTTCCGTGTCCCAGTTCTCACTGGGATCTGCCGCTTTTCCTCCCTATTAACTTTTTTTAATGGGAGATCTTACTAGCAGCGTCTCCTCGCCGCCATGTTGCTCCGCCCACTGTGTACATGGAAATTTTTTGGTATGAGTTAGGTCAGGAAGTGTAACCACCGTCACTTCTGCTAAATCCCATTAATTACAAAAACAACAACAATGACAACAACAAAAGGCTAGGAAATGTGTGGCAGGAGAAATATGTTTGAACAGCTAGCCTGCCTCTGCTGAGTCTTTCCTTCTGGTCATGATACAGTCATTCCTTCTTCCCACGTTTCCCAAGAGAGACAATTCAATATCCATTCAGTTTTGAAGCTCATATTGAAGATCTCTAGATGATGTGTGGTTCTTTCTGTATCTGGTAAGGATGTGGTCTAATAATCTAGAAACCTATGAACTAAAATTATCTGCCAGTCCCCTTACACACACACACTCACTATACTATGTAAAGAGGGAGTGCTACTTTTTATATTAAGTCTTTTATTTATGTTCATCCTACTATTTTGGCCCTTTGGAAATACTCTTGTCTAAATAACAACTTTGATCTCTCTACTGGATAATAAATAGTAGTTCTTATATTTGCAAAAACTGCCTCAACTTCCATAATGCTTCTCCTGATTTCATTTGTTTAAGGCACCCTTTCGCTCCATCTGCCAGTATTGTCTCATCCCAGATCAGACTTTATAAGCCCTTATAAGCTGTGCTAGGAAAACTCCACTTGACCCTAAGTAGTCACCAAAGATAACATAGAAATTACATAGATAACATAGAATTTGCATTTTAGAAAAATCACTCATCATTGTGAATAGTTTGGAGAGATATAAACTGAAAGCAGTTTTACTAGATACATTCAGGATAAACTTAAAAGGGGGAGGGACAAATTTTGGAAATTGTTATCAATAAAATAAAATACATCTTTAGGGAAAATGATTGTGTTCAAGGACTTTGAACATATCAGTTCGGGAATGTCAAAGATCTGCTATTTGTTTTGTGATAAGAGGAGACAGTAAGTTATATAATATCTTCAATTAAATTAAAAAGCCATCGAACATAGAATGTTATGCTTTCTACCTGCATGTAAGAAAGGCTATTAATGTTTTACAAAGGATTCATTATCAGATTTCAAGCAGGACATAATTTTATTACCCTCTTAATGCCCTTGTCTGGTAAGTCTAATAATAATAAATGAACTCTATAAGGATTAAAAGAAAGGAAGGAAAGTAAGTTCTATTTGAAATTTTTTCCCCAGAGGACTAGAACGTTAAATATTATCTTAGCATGTATTCTTAATAAATTGCTTCATTAAATTAAGTTAGGTATATTGGAAAGCATTAATTCAAAGCAAGCCTACTTTGTGTAAGTTCCTAAGCCAGATAGAATAAGAATAATACACATTCTCTACCCTAAAGTAACTTTAATAAACTAACATAGATACCAGAAAAACTCAATGTAAGATGATCATTTTCCTGTACCAGGACAAATATATAAAGCATTTGTGATTATCTTAAAAATACTATCATTATGCCTTAAAAAAAATTCAGATTCTAAACTGAGGGTTTGTAAATAACTGAGTAGATCAAAATAGAGCCCCAGTCTACCTATTTATCTCCTCCTATTTAGTGAAATAGCTTCAAAAAATTAAAATGTGTAATAAAAGGAATGAAAGCAATTGGTTGAATAGAACTGACAAGGTTACATACACAGAAGAATCACAGAATATTGGCACCTATGACACTAGCATCCTACTCACAATACAGAAGAAGAAACTGGGAGCTAGTTTGATTGCATTGCTTGTTAGATTCACGGAGTGATAACACTAGCATTTAACTTTAGTTTTCCAGATTATTAATGCAAGTCTTTTGTTTTATTACATTGACAGATCAAAGGATATACCTTTCTGGACAAAGGTGAATAACAAGTGTTCTCTGTATCTAGGTGAAGACTAGTTCAAACCTTCTCTACTTTCTGAAAGTATTTTTGGGAGAAAGGGGAGTTTCAAAAATATATCTTCACTCTTCAATCCCTTCTACTTTCCTATCTTGATGCTATGATAAGTACAATCTAAAATAAAAATTTTTAGGAAGCTGGAGGATCACCTTATTTTAATACTAAGAGATTAAAAAAAAAAAAAAAACCCTGCAGATCCTAAATCCTGTCTTAGTCTGTTCAGGTTAATATAACAAAACACCATAAACTGAGGGGCTTATAAACATCATAAATTTATTTCTCATATCTAAATGATAGAAGTCAAAGATCAAGTTGTTCACAGATTCAATGTCTAGTGAGGACTCACTTCCTGGTTCATAGATGGCATCTTTTCACTGTTTTCTGACAGGGTGAAAGGAGCAAGAGTGCTTTTTCAGGCTCCTTTTGTAAGGGCACCGATCTTATTCATGAAGGTAGCACTCACGCAACCTAGTCAGCCTCCATAAGGAGGCCTTACCTCCTTATGGAACATTACCAGGTTACATTTCAACATTTTAACTTGGGGTGTGGTGGGAATAAAAACATTCAACCACTTCAATTCTGTAATATTGCATCTAGAAAAGGCAGAAGCACTCTCAGGCAGAATAAGAAAGTGAACCAAAGTGCCAAGTCTGATATAAGACCAGTTTAGCTAAAACAAAGGGCGAATTGGAAAGTTAAATGAGTATTACAATGTAAAAGGACCTCTCAAAATATCTAATCAACACCTGCTCAGGCCAGAATGGAAAAACGAGGATTGGATTCACTACTCCCCTGTCCTCCCACCTCTTCCTAAAAAAAACAAACGAAAAAAACTGAAAAAAATATGAAAAAGTAGTTTTCAAGAAAATTGATATTAGGCAAGGGAGAACAATAATCCATGAGAGACAGGAAATAAAGGAGATGAGCCCTACAATTGCTCTACTTTATTGATTGGAGGAGTGTTTAGGCTATGGATCAGGAAGAACCTAGCAAAGTCAGTGAGCAACTTGAATTGAGGAGATGGAGCTGGAAGTTGTGGGAGGCTGTAATAGAGTTCACAGGTTAGAGTACAGGAGAGATGAAAGTTGCATAGATAATTCCAGAGATCTGCAGCGAGTTCCACATGAATCTTTAGCTGACTATTGAACAGTCCATGTGTGTGAAAATACTACCTAAAACTGGAGGAAGAAACACTTGAAAAGGATTAAATAATCCCCAGAGTTCATATGGGGCCAGGAATGGTGCCTCTTCCTACCTAATGGAGGGGAAAACAAAGTGGGGGGGGGGACATCATAATTCACAGGCTATCACAGAGTAATCACAAGGATTGTGCCTCATATTGGGAAGAGACTATTCATAGACTAAGTGCTTCTCTTGTTCCATAAAAGTAAGACTTGAAAGGATCAAATTATTTCAAAGCAACTTGGCTGCACCTCAGAATAAACTGAAAAATATTTACAAAAACACTAAAACTCCAACAAAGTAGATTTTACAATGTTGGCCATCAAATAAAAAATTATCAACAATACGTGACCATAATTATTGACCTATAGCACAAGCTTTATCACAAACATGATTACAGGCACATCTCAGGCTGACTGTGTTGCCATGACTATTGCTGCTGGTGTTGGTGAATTTGAAGCTGAGATTGCCAAGAATGAGCATATTCATGAGCATCCCCTTCCGGCTTATACACTAGATGTGAAACAACTAATTGTTGGTGTTAGCAAAATGTATCCCACTGAGCTGCTCTACAGCAAGAAGAGATATGAGGAAATCATGAAGGAAATGAGTGCCTTGAGAAAGACAAAAACTGGATGGTGTCACTTGTATGTGGAAAATAGAAAAACCAACCAAAGTGTCAGATATAGTCAAACTTAAAAAAAGGTAAACTTGGGAGCTCACCATAAAACTGAGGGACCCAATGGAGAAGGGGTAAGGAGGAGGGTGAGGATGAGAACAAAGTGGGGATAAAGCACAAAAGACTATGGTGGTGGACTATGGGTGCTTTGGTGATGGATGGGTGTGCTATGGTGACTACACCTGGTGGGAAGATACTATATTCACAAAATATTGACAACTACGTAAAACAGTGGTACTTCACTAAAATTAAAAGGAAATCCATATCTATATTAAGAATATTGGCTACAACTCTAACACAGTAGCATTTGTGCCAATTTCTGGTTGGAATGGTGACAACATATTGGAGCCAAGTGCTAATACGCTTTGGTCTAAAGGACGGAAAGTCACTGGTAAAGATGGCAATGCCAGTGGAACCACGCTACTTGAAGCTCTGGCTTGCACCCTGCTACTAATTCATCCAGTGACAAATCCTTGCACCCCTACCTTCACCATTCAGAACACCTACAAAATTGGTAGTATCAGGACTGTCCCTAGGGGATGAGTTGAGACTGGTGTTGGCAAAGCAGACATTGTGTTCATCTTTACTTCAGTGTTACAACTAAAGTCTGTTGAATTGCACTATGTAACTTTGAGTGAAGCTCTTCCTAGAGACAATGTGGTCTTTAATGACAAGAACATGTCTGTCAAAGACTTTCATCATAACAATGTAACCGGTAACAGCAAAGATGACCTGCCAATAGAATCAACTGGCTCCACAGCTCAGGTGATTATTCTGAACCACCATAGCCAAGTCAGTATTGGATATGCACCTGTGGTGGACGATCACACAGCTCACATTGATGCAAGTTTGCTGAGCTAAAGGAGATTGTTGTTCTGGGAAAAAGTGAAAAGATGAACCCAAATTCTTGAAATCTGGTGATGCTGCCATAGTTGATATGGTTCCTGGCAAGCCCGTGTGTGTTGAGATCATCTCTGACTACCCTCGTCTAGGCCATTTTGCAGTTCGTGACTTCAGGCAGATGGTTGCTGTGGAAATCATCAAAGCAGTGGACAAGCAGGCAACTGGAGTTGGCAAGGTCACCAAGTCTGCCCAGAAAACTCAGAAGGCTAAATGAATAGTATCCCCAATACCTGCCACCCCAGTCTTAATCAGTGGTGGAAGAACAGTCTCAGAACTGTTTATCTCAATTGACCATTTAAGTTTAATAGTAAAAGACTGGTTAATGATAACAACACATTGTAAAACCTTCAAAAGGAAAGGAAGATGTTTTGTGGACCATTTGTTTTGTGGGTAGGCAATTTTAAGGTACTAGTTTTTAAATTCAGTACTTTTTAATGGAAACAACTTGACCAAAAATCTGTCATAGAATTTTGAGACCCATTAAAACAAAGTTCAAGGAAGGCCTCCCTTGTAGTGCAAGGGGTTAAGTACCGCACTATGAAGCAATCTGCAGCCTCTGTAGCACGAGTTCGTTCCCCAGCCAGCCAGGGAGCAACCCACACTGCGAAGCAGACCTCTCCTGTCTCGCCTGCTCTCCCCTCAGCTGTGTATTTCAGTCAGTCTGCCTGTTCTGTTCCCCAATGTCTCTGGTGAATCCTCTCATCGCTCCCCCCACCCCCGGCATCTCTGACCTGTACCCCAGCTCTTGTATGCATAAATAAATAAATCTTTAAAAAAAAGTTTAATGAGAAAGAAAATTACAACTGTGTAGATAAATATCATAAAAAGGCTCTAAGTATTCAAAAATTTTTTTTAATTAATAAATTTTATTCTTATATTCCCCATACAATTGCAATCCCCCCATATGGCTACCTAAAGGAAAAATAATAATACATTGTGAGGTATATGACAAATATTGCTGAAATGAAAGAAGCCCTAAATAAATGAGAAGAAATGGGTTAGAGCATTAATATTAAGATGTCAGTTAGCCTCAAATTATGTATAGAGTCAATATTCAATACAATTCCAATCAAAATCATAGCATTCTTCATTGTAGAAAATGACAAGTCAATTCTACAATATGTATGAAAGTGCAAAGGAGCTAAAATAGCCAAAATAACTTTGAAAAGAATAAAGGTAGAAGCCTTTTACTGACTTCAAGGTTTATAAAATTAATCATGACAATGAGGTCCTAGTATAAATATATGCAAATAGGTCAATGGAACAATATAGAGGATTCAGAAGTAGACACACAAATACATCATCACTTAATTTTCAAAAAAAATGGAAAGGCAATTCAATGTAAAAAGAGTAGTATCTTTCCCAACCAATGAATTTCCATATGACAAAAAAGAAAGAATCTCAGTCCATATTTCACACCATTTATAACAGTAACTCAAAGTGGATTTATTTCAATGTTAAAACTTTTATAACACAACAATATGAAAAAAATTCTATGAATTTGGATCAGACAAAAGTTTATTAGATATAACATCAAATACATCATCCATAAAGTTTAAGAAAACTGGTAAAATACGCTGTCAAAATTAAGAGATTCTATTTATCAAAAGATACTATTGAGAATGTAAAACATATCAGACTCAGAGAAAATATTTTCAAAGCACATAGCTGTTAAAAGATGTATTTTCAGAAATAATTTTCAAAATTCAAAAACAACAAAACAACCCACTGGCAACAGTCCAGTGATCCACTAGGTGAGTGGTTAAGAAAGTTGTGCTTTATCTATATAATAAATGCCATTAACTGAAGTGTGTACCTTTCACCCCAAATTCGTGTGTTGAAGTCCTAACCTCCAATGTGTTTTGGAGATAGGACTTTAAGGAAGTACTTAAAGTGGAATGAGTTCATAGAGTGGGACTCTAATCCAATCTGATTGGTGGCCTTGTAAGAGGAAGAGAGATATAGGTCTCTCTCTCCACCACAAGGTGGTGAGAAGACAAAGTGACAAAGTGAGAAGATAGCTATCCTTAAGTCAAGAACAAAGCTCTCACAGGAAACAGAAAAGGCCAGCATCTTGATCATAGATTTCCCAGCCTCCAGATCTATGAGATATAAATGTCTACCCTTTAAGCCAGCTAGTGTGAGATAATTGCCCTAGTATGTTTGGTATCACAGATCAAATAGTAACTGGTATATATATAAGTTTACGAAAACCCATGGTAAACTGGGTATATAAGGAATATTTTAATTCCGAAATTATTTCCTTACTGTTACTTGATATGGGTAATTATACTTCACAGGAATGATTCAGTGGGATGATGGTAGAAGCAATGTCTTCTGAGAGATCCTCTTTGAATGATCCATACAGACACTCTGCATTTGGGAAATCCAGGTAATCTGAGTTGCAACCAAGAAGTCACTGCTTGAATGTCCCTTTTATATTGTATAGCAAATAGTAAAAGCCTGTTTGCAGCTTAATCAATTATGTAGTATCAGGGTTTTCCCCTCCCCACACTATTGTTATTAAGGAAAATAGTATATGCATTTCAAAAACCATACCCATTTTAGATTCATGTCTTTTTTTCTTTAATACATACTTTAAGATCAAACTCAGAAGAATATAAAATAAAGTCCTCCATCACCACGCCTCAGTCTTCAAATTCCCCCCTCAGAAACAAACCAACATTATCAGTTAAAAAAGAAAGAAAACTTTTTAAATTTTATTTTATATATTTTTTACATCATTTTTCATTTTTGCACAATGTATGCATTTTACATATTGGTTATAGTCCCCATACAATTCCCCCACCCTTGTTTTGCTCCTACTCTCTTCTCCACCCTCCCCTAGTGTGTCTCTGGTTTATAGTTGTTTGTTGATTCTGATTTTTACTTTATTATAATTAGTATTTTTCCTGGTCCCTTTATTTAGGTTTCCTAAATTCCTGCTATGAGTGAGACCATCGGTATTTTTCTTTTTCAAGAAAGAAAACTTTTTTATTTAATGCAGGGTTTGCTACAAATGAAAACTTGGTAATTGAATTTTATATGGTGGGTTTTTTTTCCAGAAAGGTCATGGCTATTAAATCATGAAATAATGTTATAACATTAAGTTATGAGGTAATACATCTGCCCTCTGGCTTGTAGCTGTTACCAAAGTTGTCTAATGAAACTTTGTTTTTCTCCATCTAATATTTGTCAAGATTATATAACCTTTAAAAAAATTCCTTTGCGTATACTGGGGGCACTCATCCAAGTCTCTGCAGATGATTAAATCTAGAAACTTTGCATGGAGACAAGAGTGGTTGCCCCAAAGGAGGGGTTAGTACTTTATTAAAATTTTAATGCTCAATTAAAAAAAGCTGATCTTAAAAAAAAATGAGAATTCCCCTATAAAATTCCACAAAGAATCATATTCCTGGAAAAAGTTGTGGAATGGTTATCTTTAATTAAAAATTTTAAAGTTGATAATGACTATTTAGACAGCAGGAATATTAAAAATATCATAAATCCCAGGAAGGGAAACACAACCTTATTTGCTTAGTAAATTGGTGTCTAGCAACTGAGAAAGACATCTTTCCACAAAGCCATTTCTAATTTACAATATTCATTTCTTCTTGTGTCTGAATTTTTAGCTGAGTTAATATTGTGTGACTATATGGGGAGATATAATTTAATCTTCAGTTGAGGAGAATACTTCAGTTAGGTTTTAGTAAAAATTCAAAAATGTAAACCAACTACAGGATAGAAAGGATTCCAAAGCTTGCAATCTTTCAGTACTCTTGACTTGGATAGAATATGAGACATAAAACATAAGGCTTAGTTTAATGTACATTACATGTAACACAAAAATATTTGTTAGCAGCCTAAAGGCTAACTCAAAACTTGATGTGATAATGATATGTTAAGTTTAGAATTATACAATTTCTAAATGACCTTAGCTATTATATAATCTTGCTATGAGAAAACTGAAACATAGGGATGTTAGAGATTCTCAAGATTTCACAGTAACTTCAGGGTTTTAGAACTTCAAGTCCAGATATTCAGAAAATTGGGTCAATACATTCTGTACTCTTGAGTCTGTATATCAGATTTTTTTTCTAATTTTAAGAAATTGTTTTCTATTGATGCAATTCCAGGAAGATTTGACTAAATTCCTTGGTTAAGCGCTCTAAGTGCTCTTCTGGGCTCCCAAACAACCTATGTCTATCCCATTTTTCACTCTTTATTTATTTATTTATTTTTTTTTAAATAGAGGCATGTTTTATTTATTTATTTGTTTGTTTGTTTGTTTTCGTTTTATACATGCACTGGGTTCAGTCAGAAGCGCGGGAGGGCGAGAGAATTCACCAGAGCCAGAGCGGGGAGCAGAGCAGGCAGAAGGACCGAAGTACACTGCTGAGGGGAGCAGCGGGCGGCAGGAGAGGTCTGCGCGCCATGTGGGACCCTCCTCTGGTGGCCGGGGAGCAGCCGGGGATCGAACCAGCGCTGCAGAGGCTGCGGGCAGCTTCGCAACCCAGCGCTCAACCGCTGCGCCACCGGGGAGGCCCCCATTTTTCACTCTTTAGCACAACTTACCGATATGCATGTCTCCTCCCCCTACTACATTGTACACTCCCTGAGAGTTGGACTGGTTTATTAACCCTCATTGTATCCTTGACTACTATAATGCTTAGTACATAGTGAATATTTAATAAAAATACATGTTACATTTTTCTGACTTTCATTGAAATCTTTCAGATACTCACCATGATTTGATCTTTGCCTACTTCTCTAGCCTCATATCCCTAGATTATGACATCAAAGTGTTTTAGTTTTGTGCAAAGATCAGTTTCTTACAGTAGTTTTGTTCAATGGGTTACTCTCCCGTTTAACCCTCCCTGGCCCCCATCTCACTTCATTAACAATCTGGAATTATTTTCTCCTGTCAGTCTTTCCTAACACATGACATCTCCAAACCTAAATTGCATTAATGCTCCTCCTCCCAGCTCCTGTAGTTTCCCTGCACACATCACATCATAAGGTAATTATGTAAACACTTCACCCATGTTCTGTTTTATTTAGGTTGGTATCCTCCAAGATTAGTAAACTTTCTGGCACGTAGATGACTTTAAAGTGTGATCTGAATAAAAAACACATAATCGAAGTGGAATCTTCACACAAAATGTATGTTAAGGAAGGCATAGATGTGAAAACACAAATAATTGGATATTTAGTATAGTTTCCTGAGACAACTGAAATAGAAAAAGGGTTTTCCATTTTGAGACTTTAATTCAAGTTACAAAGCAATCAATAAAGATCTTTATGAGATAGGAGAGAAAAACAGCATTTGGCTATCTTTTTAAAGATTGTGATGAGGAACTAAAAAAGCACATCACTCATACAAATGTTAATATATTGGTTATCGCAGGTATGGGGAAATTTCCAATCCTACCAAAAATACATACTAAGATGAAAAACCAGAGGTTTTATTTAAATACTGCCCCCCAAGTGGCCTAGACTACAAGGCATCACCATTACTCCTAAATCATTGTGACTAGAGCCTTTCCTAATATTCTTTGACTTCAAATGTACATAAAGTTTGAAAACTACTTAATGGCACTCCGTTGCGTGCCATTAAGTACAACCATCACCACTATGCATCCTCTTAACCACTGTGCATCCACCTTAACACACATGCCCCAATCTCCTTTTCTCATTAACTGTTTGAACAACATTGAGCTTTAGGGAATTGGGATGAGTGAAGGAAACTGCTAAAGGATTACCCTTCATGGACTATTCAAATCACAGGCTTCTGTTTAATGGAATCAAAGAGCTAGAGGCATCACTTCATCGCCCCCTCCCGCCCTTCACTTTTCAAGAAATAACCACATAACAGCACCCCCGTCGCTCCAAAACCCCAGCAGGCGAGTCCCAAAGGGTGACGGTCCCGAGTTAGTCCAGCTCTCCCACTTTTTCTCACTCTGCAAGGCAACGCCATGACCGGGCTCTCCACCCCGTACTGTAGGCAGGAGGTGAAGAAGAGATAAGAATTTACAACAAAGTAACAACCAGCGCTGAAACCCCAGCCTCCTTCCTGCTCTCATCCCGCTCCCTACTCTTCGGGAATAACCCGCTCAGGACCCACGCTGACTCCTTTAAGCCTAAAGCCCTGCTTTAATAGCGGAGCTCGCGCTTTTTATTGACGCAATCCTCCCGTTCTCGCGGGAACTTGGAGCGGGCGGCGAACTGGGCGGACAAATCTCTGGAAATCTCAGTTGGCGCTGGCGCTCTAGAGGAGGCTGAGGGACTTGAAAGGAGGGGGCGGGGTGGAGCGCGGCGCCCGGGAGGGGCGGGGCCTAGCCCTAAAGAGGGAGGGAGCAGGCGGGAGGGGGTGGTGAGAGAAGGCCGGGGGCGGGGCCGCGCGGCGGGGACCTGTTGATCGCAGGTAGGGCCCGCCGGTCGGCGCTCCCTCGGGACTGGGGCATTCGCGCATGCTCATTGGCTGCGCTGGGCCAGTAGCCGAGCGGCGGTGACGAACCGGTTCCTCCGCTGCGGTGCTTGCGGTAGCTGCGATGGCGATGTGAGGGGGCCCGCGGCGGGATGGTGCTGACCCGGGCAGGGCCGTCTTTTTCCAGCCGGACAACCAGGTCCTCCGTCCGACAGGCGGTGGGGGAGGCCGAGCCGGGCGAGAGGTAAGCGTCTAACCGTCCTCGCCGTCTCCCTCAGCTCGCGACACCCACGACCCCTCCCTCTGTCCCTTTTTCCCACGGGCCCGGCAGGAAGCGGCCTCCTTTTCCTCGCCCCCCCACCGGCGCGCTGGGCCGCTCACCTGGCCGCTCCCGGGTGGATCCCGGCCCCCGGCCGGCTGAAGGTCGGCGGGGACGGCGGTACCGAGCGCCCTCCGAGTGGCCAGGCGCCGCGCCGCGCCGCCCGTCCAGTGCTGGCCGCGGCTCCTGTCCCTGCGGCTTGTCCCCCGGCCGCCTCTTCCTGACCCTCGCGCCTCCCGTTTCCCAGACCGCGCTCGCCCTGCTCGCTCCCCTGCATCCTCGCCGCGCCGTCCGGCCGCAACCCCTCTCTCCAGGGGTTCTGCTCCGTCCTCCCCGCCTCCCACGTGCCGCCTGCGCCGCGGGGTCCCTCGGTTTAAGGTTGGGTGTCCTTCGGCTCCACTCGATTTCTTCTCTCACTGGGCATCCCTGCTCGGGGTCTTCTCACCCCACGCTCCTTCTCCTCACCAAGCAGGTTTCGCACTCTGTTGCCTCTTTTATTTCTTCCTTGGCTCTCTCCGCGTTTCGGTACTTGGGCTTGGATCGCTTTTGTTAATCGGTTTGTGTTTTGGTTTTCAGCATCGCTTTGCGCTGGAGTTGGTTCTCTACCCCCTCGTACTTTCGGAGGCCCTCAGCTTTCAGCCTTTGCCTCTCTCCTAACACCCTATTTCAGGCTTTCCGTCTAATGGCCCCTGCTCTTTTCGTTCTCTTCCATTGCTAGTCTCTTTGCTTGATTGTTTTTCTCTAAAACTGCCCTTTTTTTTTTCCTTATTCAATACATTTGTCTTACTTTTTATTCAATCTCCGAAGAGGTCTAGTCTCTTCCACTTTCTACTTAAGCTTGGTATCCAGCCACTCAGCATCCAATTTAATAAAATAGCTTCATCGTTTCTTCTCTAACTAGAAATATCATCAAAAGCATGACAATTGCAATAAACTTATTTACTGTTTAAAGCTTTGATTTTTGGAAATTGTGTTTACCTGATATGCCCTGGGAATCAGCTTGAATACAGACTCGGTGAAAGTATGAAGGGTTGAGATTTGTTAAAGGCTGACCAACAAACATAAAGTTAAACTTTGAAAATTTTATTGTTCTTTATGAAGTATACTTAAAAACTAATTTCAAAATGGAATGTAACAAAATTTATTTTATAAACTTTCTCATTTGTTTTATACACTTATTGCAATAGATTACATCATTCTCGATTGTTCTCTTTGATAAATGCACACAACATCTACTAACTTAATAGAACTTAATAGTGTGCTTAATGAAGGAGAAATATGCGAGATCAGAAGTATTATATTTTTAAATTAGACAAAAGACCTTTATAAACAGTTTTGGAGGTCCCCTTCCCTCCCCACCCACATTTCATTGTGAGTTGGCTTACCTAAACTTCTGTTTATGAAATAATGCTATAGTAACTTAATTTGGAAGCATTTGCTAAAGCAGTTATTTTCAGCGAAGTTTGCCTTTATTCTAGGGTTGAAGATCGACTGGATTATGTATTTCGTTCTGGAATCTCAAAGCAATCCACAAACAGTAAATTCTTCTTTACATTGTCTGTGTCAGGTAGGAATTAAAATTTTTCTGTTTCTGGTGTACAGAAAGAAGGGAAACACCAAAATATAAAAGTATAGCTTTTTATTCAAGGTGATATGAAAGATAAAAGTAGGAGACACAATTCAGGATCTAGTGTCCTAAAACCACACCTCTTTTGGAAGAACTAGCAATTATTATATAGTGTAGGAGGTGGTGAATGCCTCAACTTTTAAGATTTTTTAAAATGATTTTTCCAATGCATATAGAGATAATTGCTGCTTTTAAAGGATGCTTTCCCTGCTTTCAAAGACTAGTCTTTTATTTTTAGGTGACTATTCATTAAAAAAGCAAATACTTACACCAAAATCTTTTTTTTTTAATTGAATTGATTCTGTGCTTTTAGAAATTAATATAACGATTCATGGTGGACGGTAGGGTCAGGACTAGAAATCAGAAGAGCTAAACACTTAAGATGACTCATGACATTAGTTTGTAGAAGCCACTTAACCTCTGTACCTTGGTGTCTCTACTATAATATATGGGTTAAAAAGGTGGCCACCCAGTAATCTTTCAATAGCAAAGTAAACCATAATAATTTAAACATGCTTAGGGCCATCACACAAAAAAAAATTGCTTAATTTTTATCTCTTTTAGACTAGGTAGTAAAAGTATATTTGAGTATTTACATTCCAGATCAAGCTGGAATTTCCTTTTCTTTTTTTAATATTTCAGACTTCTTTGAAAAGTTTGGTAGAATCCTGGTGAATTCATGGACCAGCTTAGATAGGTTAATGTTCATGTACAATGAAGCAGATGCTATAGTATTCAGTGTATAGAAAAAAATATGTCCTTTGTTTGCCAGGAGTTGACACTGGAAGGAGTATAAGAGTTATACATTTGGTTGCCTGCATAGTTTTCTGTTTTCTTATATTTTAACTTTGTGTACTATAAAGATCCTTGAGAGTTGGGGGTTGTTTCGGGGAAAGGGTAAGGATTTCTTTTGCTTTGATTTCAGGTATTGAGGAATGACTTGTGAAAAGTGCATTTTGTGATCGGTACATATGTGTACTTAAATAAATGAGACAGGAGCATATAGGTTTCAAGTAAGTAGTGCCTTTTTCTTCTCTTGAGCTGTCTTGTCAGGAACAAAGTTTAGAAATGAATGAGAATAAGAAACGGAGTGGTGATATGGAAATATGCAATTTTAATGGACCCAATTTTTTTAAGAAAAGTTATAAAGCACAGGTTGTTAGGTCTCATTTTTTCAGAAGGAATAGAGTGAAAGAACTCCACAGTGGAGTTTTTTAAAGATGGACAGTTTTTAGCTGATACCGAGTTGGTTATTGATGGTTTGCTTAATTTTAAAATAGCCTCTTTTTTCTTAACAGGAATATAGGGATGTTATGCATATTATACCATTAAGAGATGTCTCCTTGAATAAATCATTTGGATTTAATTTATTGTTTTTTAAAGATTTTATTTTATTTAAAGATTTTATTTATTTATGCATACAAGAGCTGGGGTACAGGCCAGAGATGCGAACCTGGTAGTGAGAGGATTCACCAGAGACAGAGTGGGGAACAGAACAGGCAGACTGACCAACGTACACTGCTGAGGGGAGCAGCGGGTGAGACAGGAGTGGTCTGCTTCTCCATGTGGGTTGCTCCCTGGCCAGCCAGGGATCCAACTCCTGCTGCAGAGGCTGCAGATTACTTTCATAGTATGGTGCTTAACCCCTTCCACCACCAGGGAGGCCCATTTGGATTTAATGCAAAGTTAAAAATTAGTTCCTCAGTCACATTTCAGTTGTTTAGTACTCACATATGGCCAGTGGCCACTGTATTGGACAGAGCAACTCTAGACATCCAAGAATGTAAGGTATTACAAGGTAATTGTCTGATTGTTCTCCCAAAGATATGATTGGCAGAGAAATCCTTTCTCTTACCTGAAAGTCTTTCAAACATAAATTTCTCATTTAGTATCAGAATCAGTTCATATTTGAGGTTCCCTTCCTGCTGCTTTGAAGTATTTTGTAGTACAGTCTATTGAGTCTCTCTTAGGGACCTAGGAAATGGCCAGGAAGGCTACTTTGCCAAAGCCAGGAGAACAGAATGAACAATTCAGTTTTAGGTAAGTCAGCAGAATCCCATTCAAAGGCTAAGATTAAAATTAAAATGACAGGTTCTGAACTAGCCAGAGACTATGCAAACGGTCAGGAAACATGTGGCTTCTGGTTGGAACAGTGTATTGCAATGGAGAGTCTCCTGGACATCATCTGGATAAAAGGGAATCAAAGCCCTTTCAAAGGACTCTCAGAGTCAAAGGGGATCTGACTGATTCTCTTTTCATAAAGTGCTTTTTTCCTTTTATAGAAAATAAACCAACAGATGAATTATATAAAACAAAAATAAACTTTTAGATTATAAGGCCAATTAGTGATTACCAGAAGGAAAGGAAGGAGAGGGTGGTTAAATTGGGTTAAAGGGATCACTTGCATCATGAAGGATAGATTTGGACTTTTAGTGGTGAACGTAATGTCATAATATGCACATATGATTTTTAATGGCATACATCTGAAGCATTTAATGCTGTAATGCAATGTTACTTCAATAAATAAACACATATAAGAAACTTTTAGAAAACAGTAATAAAAATCCCCTTGAATAAACAAACACTGAAACACATAGCAGCCTCTGATTGACAATAATAGTGGGCAGGAATGATGATGATACTGTTACGGCAATTTCCCGGAGAAATCAAGTAGCACTCAACAGAGATGGAGAGAGAGATTTAATTGTACACCAGCGGGCTCAGTGAGATCACTCCCCAAAGGACTGAGCACCTGTAGGGTAAAGTAAAAAGTATCAGGCTTTTCTGCCCTCCCGCCAATTAGGATAGATGACGGAACCCTGGGGTCCTGAATGCATGCCTGATGGCGGGCACCTTTCTCTTTTTGCTTGAAATCTTTTTCTTCTAGTCACTTTTCCTTTGAATTTTTTCTTCTACTATACTTTTCTGCTCTTTTGGAGACAATGAAAAAAGAGTTATTACTATCACTCTGAATATACCTACCTATACATACCTGCATATGTATTTACATTTCTACTTAGGAAATAATCTATAAAAAGGGATAGATTATGGGCCTCCCTGGTGGCGCAGCGGTTGAGCGCTGGGGGCAGGGAGGACTGCCAGCCTCCCGGCCCCCCAGCACCCCTGCCTGCCATGTGCCTGGTGAATCTAAATAAAAAGCCCGCAAAAGCCACTGAGGACTCCAGAACTACTCCTTTACCTGGTCTGCTGGATCAGAAAACCTGCCCTGTGTCATTCCTGCCTTACAGCACCCAACAGCAAAAATGTCAAGGTTTTATACAGGTTGTATGAGGAAACTTGCTATCTTACCCATCATAGCATAATCATTCTTTATTGTTCCGGAAGGTGGTTCAATGTAGTCATGGCTACCACCTCGAACAAGCAGTGCAGTACACCCAGCAACTTCTTACCTTAAGCAAGCAGCAAAATCAAAGCAGTAGATGCCCCCAAGCAGCAGGCTTGGGAAAGCAACAGAAACTAAGCATCAGAGCAGCAGGCTTGGGAAACTTCCTGCTGCAATACCTTACCTTGACAGTGGAGTCAATCAGGATATCTTCTATCCTGAGTTCTGCTTTTTGATAAGAATGTCTGTGCTCACTATGACCCCTGCCTCTGCTGTCTGGGTGTTTCCCTTATGTTAATGGCCATGGTCACATTTAAAGTTGACATTGAAAGTTTGCCTACTTTGGCAGGTATTTAGTTTCCATAGCCTGCTTCCTGCCTCTGTAGGTTTGCTAACTTGCAGGCACAGGTATTTGCAAGTTAGTTTGTGATTTCTTTGACAAATACAATTCTCTCAGTAGTAGGTTTTTTACATGTTTATCTGCTTTCAGGTCTGTGCACCAGTAACTATACCAAAGTTCTTAATTGGGCTTAGTTTTTAAGCCTGCCTTATTTATTGCTCTCTATATACCCACCACTTTCCCTCATTTTAATGACCACTCTCCTGAAGGCATTGGTGGGATGGTAGCACTCATAATCTTATCTTTGTCACAGAGCTGGATCCCTTTGTTTTGTGAGGGAGTCTTAGAAAAGTACTAGTATCTCTTGATTAGATTGAGGTATTGAAAGTAGTTAACTGCAAGACTCAACATTTTTGTTATTTCCTTCTATCTTTGCTTGTAAAGTAGGCTATTCTTCTGAGTAAATGCAACAAAGAACCACTGGTACACAAATGTTCTGGTTCTTTTCATCTGCTTTCCCTGGAATTCTGGGTTTTTCATGGGAACCCAGTTCTGAACCTTATTGTAGGCAACTTTTTTTTTCTTAATTTAGACAACATTGGTTTCAGACACTGTATATGAGTTAGAAGTATAGGATCACTCCCTCCAGGTGAATGTTATCATACCATATCTACCACCAAGGTATCCCTAAGTCTCCACCATAAGTGATTGTGCCCCTGCTCTCGTTTTTCTCCTTCTCCCCTTCTGGTAGCCTCACTTTTACAGTCAGATTACTAGGTGTAGGAACAGGAAAGACCACTGAGCAGGTTTTCTGATCTCATGCAGACCGGGTAAAGGAGGAGTCAGAGTCCTCAGTGGTTTTTTGCAGGTTTTTTAATTTCGATTTACCAGGTACATGGCAGGCAGGGGTCTTCACTCAGGTCTTCACTCAGGGCTCTCCGGCCTTCTCTCAGCTTCTGCTTTTCTTGCTTCTCTCTTGGCTTCTCTTTCGGCTTCTCCTCGGCTTCTACTGGCGTCCCTGTGAGAGACACTTTTTGGGGGGGGGGGGGGGGAGGGGAGGGATTGGGGTCAAAATGGGGGGGTTGCAATTGTATGGGGAATATAAAAATAAAATCTATTATTTAAAAAAATAAATAAATAAATAAAGTAAAAAGCACAGTCTAAGCCCAGGTGAATCCCATCTACCTATGCCCACACCCTATTCCAGGTGTCCGCCATCAGGCATGCATTCAGGACCGCAAGGATCCATCATCTATCCTGATGGCGGGAGGGCAGAAAAGCCTGACATTTTTCCTTACCCTGCACTAGGGTTTGTTTTAGTTTGGTTCTATCTGACCCTTTGTTTTGTTTCTCTCTATTCCACATATAAATGACACCATCCGGCATTTGTCTTTCTCCTTCTGACTTATTTCACCTAGTGTAATCTCCTCCAGTTCCATGGTGTTGCAGATAGTAAGAGCTTATCTTTTTTTTTTTTTAAGCTGAGTAGTATTCCACTGTGTATATATACCACAATTTCCTAATCCACTCATCTATCTTTAGGCACTTCATTTGTTTCCATAACTTGGCTATTGTAAATAGTACTGCAATGAACATAAAAGTGCATATAGCCCTTTAAATTAGTGTTTTTGCATTCTTCTGGTAGATACCTCATGGTAGCATTGCTGAATCATGTTAACTCTATTTTAATATTTTGAAAAATCCCCATCCTGACTGGATCAAACTATAATCTCACAGTGTGCAAGGGTTCTTTTCTCTCCACATCTTTGCCAAGACTTATTTTTGTCTTTTCAATGGGCCGTTCTCAAGGTGTGAGGTAATAGATATCTCACTGTGGTTTTGATTTGCATTTTGTCATGATAAGTGATGCTGAGCATTTTTTTATGTGTATGAAGGCAACAGTTTATCACATGTTTTGACAAGGGGTCGCTAGTATTCTACCAGCATCTGTTTCTCTGTTACCTACTACCTAATCACTAAGCCAGTGCCACGTATTTTAGAATCAGTTATGGCAGTCCTTTAATTCTGTTATTAAGGAAAAGCTATTGTAATAGGGATCTAAAAATAAAATGGTTAAAGTAAGAAAAAGGTTTATTTCTCTCCCATGTAATAGGTTTCTTGATTTAAGTGATGTTCCATACAGAAGTGAAGGCATGAGAGGGGTAATTAACCAAATTATTGTATCTAGTACTGAAAATTCTAAGCCCGTGTTGTAACCTATATTCTGTACTGATATATTCTGTCTTTTTCTGTTGGATCATAAGCTCTCTGAGTGCAAGGACATAACTATACATTATGCCTAAACTATACATTATACTTGCTACATTTCTGAGCTCATAATGCACGTTCAATAAATATTTGAATGAATGAATACTGAGTAAGTTAAGGCATAGATACTTGACCAGACTTGACTTAGTCAGAATCAGAGCATGACCTATGTAAACCCTACAAGAAGAATAAAGTATAAGAGAAGCTATTATGGATAAGCGATTATTTCCATAAAATGGGGAATATTTTATATAAAGTGGCATTGTTTTGATCTCCTTAGAAATAGCTGATATAAAATCTTTTGATGTAATTATTGAGGTATAAAATAGAAATTATGGAACTTAGTAAAGCCTACATCTTTATGATGGAGAGAATAAAACTATAAAGAGCAAACATGGTGTTTATTCTAACATTTTCAGTACCTACCAAGGATGAAGGTTTTCTTTTTTAATTAAAGCAATAAGTAAATATTTGAAATGTGTCGGGGGGAACTATCCAGGCAACTTTTTTTAAATCAAAATATGTCTCCATGCTCACATTTTATAAATGTATGTGTATGTATGTATAATATAATATATAATACATGTATAGATGTATGTAATTGTAGAAATTACTTACTTTTCCCAATAAGTTATTTAGGAATGGTGAGTTCTACATCTTACAAATTAATAAGCTTATTATGTTTTGCATGAAGTTTGTGAACCACTGAACTAAGAAAGTACTATTGTTGTGATTATTGTACTTAAAAGCATACATAAATGAAACATTAACAGAGATAGGTTAATATTGATGTCAGTGAAACTGAATAAAAACAAATCTCTAAAATGTATTCCTAAGTCTTATGGAGTATTTAGAGCTTTTAGATAAGTTGAAAATATTAAGTAACTAATGAAGCATACGTTTCATTAAAATATCTTTTGTATCTTCCTTTTGAAGTCAGATATTTGCTTGAGGTGTAATTTATTCTTTCTCACAGAGAGAACAATATATTTTTAAAGAATCAATAACTGGAAGTACAAGATTGGTTAAAATGTTAAAATGAAGTTTTGATCAGCAGAGGTAAGAATATGGCATTTCTTCTGTATTTAATTCAAAATCAATTACAGTATTTGCATATCTCTATGAAAAACTTTCAAGAATGGAGGGTATAACTTTAATTATACTTACAAGCTAACAAATGAGCCTGCCACAGTTCCATGGATGTGAATAGAAAACATGAGATTCTTGGATCAAAAAAAAGGTCGGTTTACCCTGATAGCAATAGCTGTGGCTCATGTACAAGGCAACGCTTTCATATGGATATGTTGTATGCTAATGGAACATCAACCTTTTATAATGGATGATAAGCCTGTGAGAGGTATGGGGGGAAGGAGTAGAAGGAAGAGACTTTATTATATGGGACAGTAAACAGATTTGCCCTTTGTTATAATATGGGACACTATCTATGACTTCTAAGACTGTTTGTTATACATACACCTTTGAAAAATTGTCTGGAACAAAGGCAGTAGTGCCTCTGCTGTGAAGACATGCAGAAATACAAGAATTATCATAAAGAATTATCTGTAAATACTTTCTTACTCTGAATTGCTTTTTAAAGCATGTATTTTTGATAAAGATGGTTGTTACAATGCTAATTTGAAATACTGTCATGCACCACATACTGTTTTGGTCAACAATGGTCCACATATTTCCCAATAGTCACTATGATTAGCTTAAGCATGCAGTAGGCTGTCTCATGTAGGTTTGAGCAGGATACTCTCTGATGTTGACACAACAGTGAAATTGCCTAGTAACATATTTCTCAGAATATATTTCCCTTGTTAAATGATGTATAACTAGTGAAAAGATGAAAACCACTGAGCAACCCAGTATAAGGTTGCTAAATTACAGTATTCACAGTGTAATAGTTGAAAATTATTTTGTAAAACTACATTTATTATCCTAAATATTTGTCAAAATATTAAGTGAAATAAACAGCTTACAAAATGTACATATGACTTGATCCCACGTTTATAGAAATTGTACAAGTGTCCAGACATCATGAATATATACCAAAGTGTGTACTTTTTTGATAGAATTGTGAATATGCCCTTTTGTTTATCTGTATTTTTTTAAATCTTCCTAAAAACAAATATTTTGGGGTTTGTAATGAGGGGGAAAATGTTTTTGACGCTTAAAAAACTTAACTTTATCTAACTGAGAAAAATCGTAATGAATTTAAGTAAGGAATAAAGAATGTTAATTCTTTTTTTTGACACTGGATTTGCCTTTATATGCAATGTGGAACCAGAAGAAAATAACTAGGTAGTTTAATTTCTCCTTAAAATGTTACTTTGTTGTTTATGATAAAACTAGAAGTTTCTGTTAGCAATTTGTTTGGCATTTTTGTTATTATGCTTCTCATGACTTTTCCCCCTACTTTAATCAAGGTGCTGTTTACCAGAATTGTATTCTCAGTATAAATTAAAAATGACTGAAGTTCAAGCAATGGTCGAATTCTCTGTGGAACTAAACAAATTCTACAATGTAGATTTATTTCAGAGAGGGTATGTATATTAATGTGAACATTATCTATTTTGTGTAAGGTAAAATGTACAATTTTCATTTAAATTTAATTACATACTTTTGTTTCAGCATGTATAAGGGAAGTAAATTATTTTCTCAGAGAAATTTATTTTTTAAATAGGTATGTGAGAATTATTCACATGGATTTAATGATAATACTGTATATACTTAACATGTATTTATCAATTTGTACTGAGTATTGAGAGAACTTTAATGAAAATGTATTAAGATCTTATTTCTGCTCCTTAAAAGCTATGGTGTATGAGGAAAATAAAATACATACACAAAATGGCTAATTCAGAACACAACACATGCATGATGGAGCTTCATTAAGTATAAATAGGAAAATACTCCAGAAATCAGAATAGAAGGCCATCTTTCTGGGTTGTATGTTAGGAAAAGCATTGTGAAGGAATAGGAGCAAAGTTTGGATAAGACTTGGAGAGACAAGGGATAAAGTGAAAGACCCTTTTATTAGGAGAAAGCAGCATGAATCATGTCTTGACAATAAGAATGAATATGTTTGGTTTTTTTCAAAGATTTATTTGTATTTATTTATACGTACAAAACTGGGGTATAGGCTAGAGGTGCAGGGAGTGAGAGGATTCACCAGAGACAAAGTGGAGAGCAGACCAAGCGGATCTACTGAAATACACTGCTGAGGGGAGCATTGGGCAGACAGGAGAGGTCTGCTGAGCCATGTGGGTTAGCTCCCTGGCTGGGGATTGAACTCATGGTGCAGTGACTGGCAATAGCTTGATAGCACTGAGTCTTTAAACCCTGCGCCACCAGGGAGGCCCTGAATATGTTGTTTTAAAGAATATTTAGATTAGATACTCTCTAGGAGAATTGCAAAGAAAAGATGTTAAGCCCTTCATAAAGGGCTTTTAAGTCTGGAAAACAGTTGACATTACAGGTTTGGGTAAACATTGATGGTTTCCAAGTAAGAATGAAATTATTACTATAATTATGACTACTTACTAACATGATGAAGATTGTGATATATTAGACTGATGGTTGTGTAGAAGAAATAAAAGCAGTTTAGAAGTACTTTTAACTGAAAATACAAACCTGACAGTCCATACTAAGAGCAATAGTAGTGGGGCTGTGACTGACACCAGAAGGTTAGAGTTTTTTTCCTAATGGTTTTGCTTTGCTTTTTGGCTTGACTTTACCTTCTTATTGAAAAAATAAAAACAGCTGTGTTCTGCTGTGCTTCATATGTCTTTCATCCTTCAGCAGGACAGCCTGGGCTTGTTCTCATGATACAAGCTGGAGTCCAAGGAAGAAAGCAAAGGGTGGTCCCTTGAATTGGTACACTTATTCTTTCCATTGCTTTCTGTTGAGTAAACATGTCACAGTGTCAGCCCAGGAGTCTATGCTGGCAGCTCTTTGGCCAGTAAAACTCACTTTAAAACTGTGGGCTTTCTATATGACAGAATTCATTCCATGTTCTAAACCCACACCCACAATTGTTTCTTGAGACATGACAACTCTGTAGATAAATCATTATTATTTAGGGGTCAGAAGGTTATGGGATCATACCCTTAATCCTTCTAAAAGCTCTTTTTGTAAAACTGAGGGTGTCTACTTAGACACTTCCTTAATTCCTGTAAAAATCTTACGACATTTAGAGCCATGCTCTTAATTTGATCTTTACCCATAGTGGTTTTTATTTTTAATATCTCTAGGAAGACTGGAGATGAAAATCACTTTTATTTTAAAATCCAGATATTCCTGGTTCCCTCTATATTCCCATTAGATTCTCCTGTAAAATGACCAGTTCTTTGTTTAGCTCATCTCATTTTGCAAAACCTATTATACTTAGTAAGGTTGATGTTTTCAGTATTCTGCCTGGAAATCAGCTTGCGCTGGTATAAAAGTTTCTTTAGTACATTGTCTAGCTTCTTCTGAGTTATTTTTGACAGCATATTTACCAAAATTCATCACTACATAAAATGGGTTACCATTTAAATCTCCTGTATAGGTTCCTCATTATTTTTCTAGCCTCTGTCGCTATAATTGTTGCTTTTGTCCCATAGTCAATGCCACATATTTTAAATTTTTGTTATGGTGCATACCATTTCTAAGACAACCAATTTCTGTGTTATTTATTGCCACCCTAATGTAGCTAACAGCAAACACAGAGTGTCATGGCATCACAGTAATAGACATTTATTTTTGCTCACAACTCTTGAATTAACTGAGTATTCCTGCTAATCTAGGCTGGCTTGGCTAATTGTTTCTGGGCTCACTCACGAATTCATAGTTAGCTGGCAGGTTGGCTGGGTATTAGCTGATATAAAATGGCCTCAATTGGGTGACTCAGTTTTCTTCCTCTGACTGTTATCATGAAGGATGCAGGTGTCCAGGGAAAGAAAAAGAAAATGTAAGACCTTTTAAAACCTGGACTTGGAACTGACACACTGTCACTTCTGCCAGCCACATTGTATTGCCCAGAATAAGCTACAAGGCAAACATACCCAGATTTAAGGGGTCCCACTTCTCATTGGGAATCACATTGCCCTTTGGGTAGATACAGGAATGGGGGGGAAAAAATGGGACTTTTTTTTTTTTTTTTAAATCTCACACGCTGGAAACCAGGTTCCTATACAACCTAATTTTTAGAAACTCTGAACAAAATATTAAATTTCTTCTGTTTCTAATTCTGAAGTTGTTAACTTCATGGGAAGTTTGTAGTTTGATTAAAATGGACTGTCTACCAGGAGTTAATTCATGCTGACTTTTAGACTATTGATAATGACTAATAAACTTTGGAAAAATTATTCCTTGTGTATAATATCATATATATGTTCTATAAAGTTCATCTATATATATGCTCACAAATTGAGGACATCTGATTAAGTACAGTGACTGGAGCTCACAATGAACTATTTCAGGTTTCCTTTAAGACCTTCAAAACTATCTGAAATTGTCTGTTTCTTCAATAAGAACAAAGACTAAGATTTGTCTAAGAGGTAACCAGTTCTTTACTTTAGACAAATCAGCCTCTCTCTGTAGTCAGCAAAGTTATTTTCCTCACATTTCACATAAGTTATTAGAACATAAAGTTTTCTCTCATTGTTGTCACTACACTATTAAAAAAAAAATCTGTGCTACAATATAGGTCTGTATGCAATATAATTGTGAATTTTACAGATAATAATACAAGTATGTTGGATTCAAGTGATTAGTATGGTGTGCCTCCCTAGGAGCTAGTAAAATTTGGTTATGGAGGTATAAAAATAAGCAGTTGTGAAAATTATAATTGTAGTGTGTATCCTTCTTTCTTTTGTTCTCAAAACTGGAAACTCCTTTTGTTTTTACGTTTGCCATTTTTTGGGCCTGTGTGTGAAAGAGTGTCTTTGTATTCTTTGAAAGATTATGAAGATGGGTTATAAAAGTCTATGATAGAACTAATTATAATAGCGCATTACAACAATTAGCCAGTGCTGGCCTTGAACACACCAATCAAGTATAAATAAAATATATATGAATAGTATAAGTATAAACTAAAGTTTAAATAAATAGAGGAAATAAAATTAAAAAGGAAATAAAATTAAAAGCTGTGAAAAAATATGGAGAACAGAAAAAAGGTTTACTATTACTTAATGTAATCAATTAAATCAAGGAAAATCTTTGCATTAAAGAACAGTGTCTTATAATGAGAAATAGCTATACAAAAATTGAAGCATAAATGACATGACTTAAATGCAGTGCGAATTCCAGTGGGATGAGAAACATGAATATGAATTTGTGTATTCGTTAACAAAGTACACTCTATTGTGTTGCCATATGATAAAGGGTATAATTTATGGAGCAAATTTGCAAATTGTAAGGAAGAATTTACTTATGGGTGAAATATCACTTAACCCAGGAACTATTTGTATGAATTTTATTAGAGTTACCACCATAAATCACATTTAGCAGAGTTTTCTGTAGCTCACATTTGTTGATTATACTTCCATGTCCCCAGTGTGCACAGCAGCCCCAAGCTGCCAAACCCATAGCCACTAGCCTGAGGAGGGCTTTTATCACCTGACAATGAGAATGTGTATGTAGCACTTGCAAAGATACTTTTATCTGTTAGAGATTTTCAGCAGGCATTGGCTATTGTCATGACTCTCATCCAACATGTTGTGAGGCTCTCTAAAGAGTGAAGGCCCCTGAAGTACTTTTTCCTTGAATTTATGGTTTCATTCAGTTTATAAAGGCATTTCTATAGAAGACTGAATGTCACTGTGGCATTTAAACCTTGGGGTTGGAGTGGATACCATAATCTGGCCATCAAAGGATGAAGCTCTTCTACTAAGTCAGTATTTCCAATGATAGTCACAAGAAAGCTATGCAGCAACAAATTCAAACCTCTCCTATCAGAACCAATTGTAGAATGATATTCAGAGGACACCCTTCAAGTGAATGATACATGATGTATTCAAAAAGAAATGTGATTATTAGAGCAGATCTCTGATATATACTGGAACTAGAAGAAAAACTAAAATAAGGTATGAATACACGATTGTCAACCCTCCTGATAACTGATGTGTGCTGGTTTGCCTGACTGTAGAGCAGTCTGCATACCTTATCAAATGGGCAGCCAACAGTTTGGAAACTATCATGTTCATAAAGTACAAACAGCTGCACACAGAGGAGCAGTTTGGGCAGAACATGACTGAAAAACTGTGATGAGTAGAAACCTGCAAGTCATTAGAGACACAGAAAGATTAATTCCTGTCAAATGGGTGGGAAATGGCTTCAGTAGTCTACATTATGGAACTGTACAACAGGTTACCATGAGCTAAAGTGAGGAGAATAGAATCACTCAAATTCCTGTACAAAATGGAGCTTCTTGACCTCCTTTGAGCAGCTTATGAGCATTACTGCCTTTGTTGGCAACTGAAGGAGGAAATCAACTAGGATTGATGGAGATAATTTATTAATCTGTTCAAGGCTCATGCTGAGCCAAAATTAAAGCTGCTAATCTCCTGGAGTTAATAGAGTTTCTCGAGTAGTGGCTAGACCTAATCTGCCAATTTCATCCACCTCTGAGAATCTCTGTTACTGGGTTGTTCCTATTCCTATCGATCTATCATTGTTTAAATAAATCTCAGTTGCTAATTTAATAAGAGAAGATGTTTGCACATCTTGCATCCAATGAAGAGTTAATATCCAAAAAATAGAATACATAAAACCCAACGAATTAAAAAATGATGATGATCTGAATAGACACTTCTTCAAAGAAGATATAAATGTCTAATAGGCACATGAAAAGATGTTCTTTATCTTTTATTATCAGGGAAATGCAAATTATAGCAACACTTCCCCCTGCAGGAATGCCTATTATTCAAAAGACATTAAATGACAGATACTAGAGAATATATTAGGAAAAAGGAACCCTCATACACTGTGGGTGGCAATGTAAATTGGTGCAGCCTTTATGGAAACCAATATGAAACTTATTCAAAAAATTGAAATCAAATTCTGTATGATCCAGTTATCCCACTTCTGGGTATTTACCTGAAAAGTTCAAAAACATTAATTCAAAGAGATGTAGATGTATAAATCCATATTTATTGCATTATTTGCAATAGCCAAGAGCTGAAAACAACCTAAGCTCCTTCACTGCCCATTGATAGATGACTAGATTAAGAAGATTTTGTGTATATGTACACTATGGACTCAACTATTTAAAAACAATAACAAAAAAGATTAAATTCTGCCATTTGCGACATGATGGACCTAGAGGTACTGTAGTGAAATAAATCACATGGAGAAAAACAAACATGTGATTTAACTCATAATGTGACATAGAGGAACCAAACAAAAGGAGTGAACCAAACAGAACTAAATAAAACCAAAATAAACATTTATACAATAAGACCAAATTAGTGGTTACTAGTAGGGAGTGGGGTAGGAGGGTGGGAAAATCAGGTAAAGGGTTTAATTGTATGAGAGATAAAATTGGACTTTTTCATGGTAAACTTAATGTAGTATTAATATTGATTTTTAATGATGTATACCTGAAACTTATATACTGTTACAATACTTTATTTCAATTTAACAAGTTTAAAATTAAACATCTGTCACTTGTTTAGACTTAATAGATTTTTATATGGTGTATCTATGTGATCAGATATGGCAGAATTGCAGTTAACCTTGAGTTAAAATTTCAGCATAGGTACATAAGAGTTCCTCGAAAACTTTGTACTTCTGTGCTTCCAAGGCTGATTGAATTTTGATTTATTTTTTCTCACTTTTTTTCTGTTTTCCAGTTGATTCATCTTTATCTGCAATAAACATCTACTTCTTTGGAGCTTTGCCATATCCCTTTAAAGCCAAATTTTGACTTTATAGTTTGTAAATTAAACAGCTACCCTTTCATTCACTCTTCTTGAATTCTGTTCTTTTCGCCTCACTATTTTCTCTAAGGCCACACCTCCCTAGAAATAATACTAATAAACATGTTTATGAATTTAATTTTTGGATTTTTAAAAATTTAATCATTTAAACCACCTCATAGGAAATTATTAAAGAAGCATAAATATGAATCTCCCTAGTGTACTTATCTCATTCATAATTTGTAATTTTGATTGTTCTTTCAGTAGTCTTGTGTATGTGTGTTTGCATGTTTGTGTGTGGATTATATGTCCTGTATTATATACACAGACTTGCAGTGGGATGATGTTAAAACACAAGCATAACATTTGCTTTTAATCTCATAATTTTTTCTATTTAAACTGTTATTAATGACTGCTACATTGAGATATAATTACATGTATATTATTAAATCCTTTAGAAAAATAGGTAAGTAAAAATAAACAAATAGCTCAGAATTTTAAAAAATCTGAATCTTTAAATAGATATCTATTTTGTAATTTATAGAATGAAACCAATTTTTAAAACTAGTTAATTTTGTGTATTCTCAAAATAGTGCTTAAGAAATTATCTTTTGAAAGAAAAAAATATAAACCACCAAATTAAGCAATGAAACTCTTAGATGCCTTCCCTAACTTTTCAGTTTGTGCTAACATTCTCTCATCTAAGTAAGAAATATGTGTGTATATATATGTGTATTGTAATTCTCTTGTCCATCTTTATATATGCTAATTTCTGCCATGTTAACATTTGATTTGTAAATTTAATAATGCTGTTTTCCACCAATAGTAAATATTATGGGAGAGTGATATAACAGCGCAACATTATTATTTCAGTAATATAAATATAAAGCAATTGGGGCAATTGCTTTTGAAATGACTTCTTTATCTACTTTTCTTTAGTTTTTACCAGATTCGTGCATCTATGAAAATTCCACCAAGAGTTCCCCACAGAGTAGAAGCTAGTTTGTTACATGCAACAGGTAAGCCAAGGAATATCTTTGAGTTTAAAATAAAATCTGAAGCAACATTATGGTGAACAGTAACTTAATATAAATAATTTTATTTTTAATAACAAATATAAAATGTCAAAAAGCTTCATATTTCTTATGAGAAAGATATCCCAGACCTCAGCCAAGCGCTTGATGATAGATACCCTCTCTCCTTCTTGGGTTTCTTATGATGAGTAAATGAAGAACTGTATTGTGAAAACACATAAGTAGGAGTAGTGTCACTTATGTTATTTAAGTATCAGTTATATCACTTAAAATATAATTTTAAAAGCACTGCGCATGTGAACATATAATTTAACATGATTTCAAAGGTGTTTTGTAATGAAATTTTATAGTATCCCTTTTGAGGGTATTTTTTAAGCATATATATTTTTCTGGTTTAACTATTCTAATTAGAAAACAGGGAGCCAGAAGACAATGTAGGAAGATATAAAATAGACATGTTCTACCAACTCTGTTATTTACTCATACTCTAAGGAGTGATACCAACATTAAAGTATTAAGACAAAATTGGCAATTTGACATTATCAGTTTCATTTTTTCATCTTTGCTGATATAGTATACTGTTACATGCTGTGCAATTAGGCAGTGAAATGGTTTGTGAAACACTCGACAGTTATCATGTATTTCTTATAAGATTTACTACTTTTCAAAACAGCATAAAATAATGAAATATTACTAATACTAATGGTATGCTGAACATACTTTAATATGGAAATTAAAAAATTTTTCCTGGGATTTTCATTTTTTTTGGATTAGTGTTAGTGTTAAATTTTAAGGATTTGTATATATTGGGGTATTTACTCTATCTTCCTGAAGCCTATCAAAATGCTTATGGAAACCTATTATTTTTGAACAAAATACGTATGTATATTCTCTATTGTAAAAAAAAATAAATAATTTTCTTTGGTTAGCATACATGCTAATATATATATTTATTGTCAGTAGGTCTTCTTTTGTACATGTACTTTCTAGGAAACAGAGGTTAAAAGTAATTTTATAAGACATTTGCCACTTCTTTTTAACTTCCTTAAATCTAGTAGACTGACTCTTGCTTTATTATTAGCTCCTGAAGTTGTCAGTTGATAAAACTAGAAAGAATTTTCTTCCTGGACTTTCTTTTTATTTATATTTTCCAGCTTTTTGGGGAATAATTGTCAAATAAAATTGCATGCATTTAAAGTGTATAACATGATTTGATATACACACACATACGCATACATGCACATATACATACATACATTGTGCAATAATTACCATGATCAAGATAATTAAGACATCCATCACCTCACATAGTTAATTCTTTTTTGTGTATATGGCCAGAATGGTTAACATCTATTCTTAACAAGATTCAGTTATACAGTACTGTATTATTGACTGTAGTCACCATACTGTGTATTTGGTCCTCACAACTTACTCATTTTATCACTCAAAGTTGATAAACCTTGGCCAGCATTTCCCAATTCTCTAACCTTCCAAACCCTGGCAGCCACCATTCCACTGTTTTTATGAAGTCAACTTTTTGTTTTATTTCTACATGTAAGTCATACTTGAGAAATATACACACACACACACACACACACACACACGACTTACTTCACTTTGCATAATGTCATCCAGTTTCATACATGTTCTCACAAACAAGATTTCCTTTCTCCCTGCCTTCCTTGCTTATTTCCTTCTTTTTTTCTCTATTTTTTAAATTTTTATTGAAGAAACATAAGTTCAGAACACTGTAGGTTTTAGTAGTATGGAGACTGCAGCAGTTTACATTCCCACCAGTAGTATCGCAAGAATTCCTTTTTTCTGTACCAGCTTGCAAGTAGGGTAGAATCTTAGAGACTTTTCAGTTCTGAAATGCCAGAGAATATGTGTTTCTTTCTTTCTGGAGAGTGAAAATAAGAATGTAACTGCTAGTCTTCTAGGAGTCCAGTAGTAGAAGAGCTTTGAGAATCTCTCTATTATTCAGTATGGCTATGCTCACAAACTCATACTCCATTTTGCACATAGGAAAGAGGATATAGGAATTTGTTCTCTTCTTTGTTGATAGATCATCTCAATTAAACATAGTCAGACTTCTGACTTTGAAATTGCTGCTTTTCTTACCTCTTTTTCCTCTCTGTTTTTCTCAATGGCACTTACTACCTTCAAACATATAATATCACTGACTCATTATTTTTGTTCTTTATCACCCCTCCTGTTAGAATGTAAGCTCATAAGCTCAGAGATTTATCTCTTTTACATTATTATATATCCCCAACACCTAGCACTTAATAAATATTCAGTAAATATTTGTTGATTGGATGAGTGAATGAATGACTAAAAGAAACTTGCAAATTTTTGCCCATTGCTCCTGGTTTGAAATTAAAATTAAAGTCACTGGTATATCTTTTTTAAAGTTTTAAGTGTAAATTGAGGATATAAGTAACTTTCACAAAAGGCTAATTATTCTATCTGGAAACAATTTAGAATAATTTTATTTTGTGCATATTTTTTTATTTCCTGCTAGAATTACCTTTAGTACATGCCTAGTGGAAGTGTTCAGTTTTCTATGGAACATTTCTTGCACTCTGACTATAAAATATATATCTTTTGATGATAGAACCAATAGGATTTTTCTGATGAATTGGTTGTAGGATATTAAATAAATGCTTCAAGAAAGAGAGGATATATAACTGTCAGATGCTGATTGTAAATCAAATAAGATGAGTTCTGAAAATTCACCATTGCTTTTAAAACACAAGTCATTCATGATCTTGATAAGAGGAGTTAGTTAATGGGCCAAAGCCTGGTTAAAATGTGAATTAATTATTATTGCATAAAATTTACCCAAAACTTAGTTTAAAAAAATGAAACAGCATTTCACAGTTTCATTAGACTTGGAACCCAGCAGTTGTTTATCTGCTTGCTTCTGGGTCAAGATCTCCCAAGAAGTTGCAGTCAATTACTCTACTATAATCACACAAACCATGTCAATACTTCTATTGCATATCCTGGTATTTTGTGGAAGAAATTGTATAAAACAGTGAATTCCAGGAGATGAAGATCTTTGAGGGCCATCTTGGGGACTAGCTATCACAAAATAGACTAAAGAGAGAATGGGAGGAGATGAATTAGAGACATTAAATACCAAAGAATCTTTTGAGGAGTTTTACCAAAAGGCGGAGCAGAGAAATAAGAAATGTGTTCAGGTGTATCTGCAAGTAAGTGAGTAGTGAAGCTTATTGAACTTTTCTGATTGCTTTTATTTAAACCAAGGTTCAGTTGGCCTTCAAAGAATCTCTCTATTGAGAGATTGAAGGTTATTCAGAGAGGCTGAAGGTTAGGTTTGAGAAGAGAAAATAATATATGAAGTAGTCATTTAGAAATGTGGAGAGAGAATGGATTCAGAAAATATAATATGATTGCTAAACAGCGCTAAGGATCTTTTTGAGAGAGGTGGTAATGAATTCAAAGTATACTCAGTCAGAAGAGCCTTGTATTTCCCCCCAGCTGTATTTCCTCTTGTGGATATAAGTACAGACTAGGCAGAGAGTTGGGTTTAAAAAGATTGGAACTTATCCAGGCAGATATGACAGAGCAAGGTTAGCAAAGATGTGTGATAATGATAGATCATAGAATTTAAAATGGGGAAAGTGAAGACTTGTGAGAAAATAGATAATAAAAAGGAGTAGGACTCATGGAATCTGCTAAGCAGAGCCAAAGGATTATTAGAGAGAGTGAGCTGAAAACAAGAGGTATGAGAAAGGCATTTGATTGACATTTAAATTACAGAGGAATTACAGTCAAGGGAAAAAGTCAAGGGAATAACCTTAGTGGGAATTGCTGAAGAAAGGCTAGAAGGCAGAACACTTAAGAGGAAAAGAATTTAGGAAGTCCAAGATTAGAAGTTTGTCACCAAGGACAATGCCTAGAGTAGTTTTGAAGAAAGTTACTTAAATTAAGAAATAAAGCCTTCAAGAAAATGCTGGCTTCCAGGAAATTGTAGAGACTGCAAAAAAATGAGTGAGATGATGAGTGGTACTGCTTAATCACATGAGATTTGAAGCTGATGGTAGAGGTGATTTCAGAGAAAAGGAGACAAAGAATGTCTGTGAAAGCATTAGGATAATGTCAAAAACAATGTTAAGTGAAAATACTAATTTACTTGTATTCTATTTTGTCTTCTACCTGTTAATGATGTATTTTCTCTGTTTTAGGTATGACTTTAGCCTTTCCAGCTTCAGTTCATGATTCTTTGATTTGCAGTAAAACATTTCAAATCTTGTATAAAAATGAGGAGATTGTTTTAAATGATGTTATGATCTTCAAAGTTAAAATGTTGTTGGATGAAAGAAAGGTAAACAACTCTTCATATATATTTAAAAAATTATTTTTTGTAAAGCCTCAAGGCATATTTCTCACTTTCTATATGTATTCAAAAAGTTTCTCATTTTGTAATTTCTCTTCAGATTGAAGAAACCCTTGAGGAAATGAGTTTTCTGTTATCCTTGGATCTACACTTCACAGACGGTGATTATTCGTAAGTAGGCTAATAGAGAATTAAAAATCTTAGTGTTAGAATCCCCATTTTCTTTCTTAGAACCCAACCTGTGCCCTTCTTGTTTAAATTTTGTATATCTCTGGGCACATTTCATGAGGATGGTTAGACCTTTACTTTTGTAACCCTGCTGATTCTATGAACTCCAGGTAGTGAAAGCAGACAAGTTGAACAAATAGGACATGATTTCCTGGACTCTGTAAACTGCATTGCTCATATAATACCACTGCCACAAGGCTTTTAAATATAACAGAGTTCTTTTCCAATATACCACCAGGTAATCTTATATAGTAGCAGAACTTTTTTTGATAGTCAGTTATCAAGACTGATAACATTTACATTTGGCAAGCGTTTCTAGTTCATTAACTTTAGAACACTCCTGCTTGCTTCGACAGCACATATACTAAAATTGGAACAATACAGAGATTAGCATGGCCCCTGCACAAGGATGACAAGCCAATTTGTAAAGTATTCCATATTTTTCTGAAAACAGATAATGGAGAAAATATGTATGTGGTTGGACACTTCAACACCCCACTCTCACCAATGGACAGATCAATGAGAGAATATAAACGAGGGCACATTTGCCCTAAACAAAGAAGGAGGTGGGGGGATTAAAATTAAAGCAGAAATAAATGAAATAAAAGTCACAAAGACAGTCCAAAAGATCGGTGTCTCTTTGGGAAAAGTAGACAAACCCCTAGCTAGGCTCACAAAGAAAAAGAGGGAGAAAACTCAAATATGATCATTAATGAAGAGGAGAAATTACAAAAAACATAGCAAAAATCAAGACGATAATAAAAGGTTCCTATGAATATTTATATGCAAGCAAGTTCAACAATCCAGATGAGATAGACAAATTCTTAGAATTAAACAATCACTTGAGAATAAGGAAAATATAGAATGGAAGCCAAGAAATTGAACTAGCCATCAAAATTCTTTCAAAAAACAAGAGCCCAGGATCAAATGGTTTTATAAGTTCTACCATACATTCAAAGATGAACTAATACAAATCCTGTTCAAATTCTTTCAAAAACTTGAGAAAGAAGGAACACTTCCATATGCATTTTATGAGGTCAACATCATACTTATACTGAAACCAAACAAAGACAACACAAAAGAAAACTACAGACTAGTCTCCCTCATGAACGTATGGACACTAAAATCCTCAATAAAATCTTGACAAACCAAACCCAATGGTGCATCAAAAGAATTATATACCAAGATAAATCTTAAAAAAAAAAAAAAAAAGACCTAGTGGAATTTATTCCAAGGACAACAAGGATGGCTTAACATTAAATCAGTCAACATAATTCACCACATCAACAAAAAGATAAAAAAACCATATTATCATTCCAATAGATGTAGAGAAAGCATTCGATAAAGTTCAACATCCATTTATGATGAAACCTCTTCTAAAAACTCAGGATAACATAATCTCAACATAATAAAAGCCATTTATGACAAACCCACAACTAGCATCGTTCTCAAGGGAGAAAAACTGAAAAAGCCTTTCCACTAAAATCTGGTAAAAGACAAAGAACAACCACTCTTACCACTACTATTCAACGTAGTGGTGGAAGTCCTAGCTAGAGCAGTTAGGCAAGGGAAAGACATAAAAAGAATCCAAATAAGGAAAGAAGTAATAAAGCTATTATTTGCAGGTAATATGATTATATAGTGAACCCTAAAAAATCCATGGGAAAATTAAAACAATAAACTAGTTGAGTAAAGTAACCAGTTACAAAATCAATACATAAAACTCAGTTGCCTTCCAATCTGCAACAACCAGCCTGTAGAGAATGAAATTAAGAAAACCATCCATTTATGATTATACCTCCAAAAATTGACTACCTGAGCATAAACCTAACAAAAGAGGTGAAGGTACTATACAGTGAAAATTACAAAACATTGTTAGAAGGAGGCACAAAGAAATGGAAAGATAGTTCCTGCTCCTGGATGGAAAGAATCATTATCAAAATGACCATCCTACTCAAAGCAATTTACAGATTCAATGCAATTCCAATTAAAAAAATTAGCAATTGCATTCTTCAAAGAAATGGAACAGATATTGCTGAAATTCATATGAAATCACAGAGTACCCCCGAATAGCCAATGTTCTTCTGACTAACAGTGGAAGAATGGGGGTATTATACTTCTAGACTTCAAGCTATGCTACAAAGCCATAATAATAAAAATAAGCTACTGAAACAAAAACACACAGAGATCAATGGAATAGAATTGAAAGCCCAGAAATAAAAACACACATACATGGTCAAATAATCTATGACAAAGGCGCAAAGAATATACACTAGAATAAGGAAAGTCATTTCAACAAATGGTGCTGGGAAAATTGGACTGCCACATGCAAAAGAGTTTGAAATTAGACTACTATCTCACACCATGCGCAAAAATCAAAATGAATAAAGGACTTGGATGTAAGTCCTGAAACCATAAAATATATAGAAAACATAGGCAGAAAACTCCATAGCATAAACTTCAGAAACACCTTTGAAACAGAAGCAAGGAAAACAAAGAATATAAACAGCTGAGACTATGTCAAATGAAAAAGCTGTACAGCAAAAGTGAAGAGACACCCTACTGAATGGGAGAAAATATTTTCACTTTGTACATCTGATAAGGGACTAATAATATCAAAGATCTACAAAGAGCTCACACAACTCAACAAAACAAACAACCCAATAAAAAAGGCAGAAGAGCTAAATAGAAACTTCTCCAAAAAAACACAAATGGCCAAGAGGCCTATGAAAAAATGTTCAACATCACTTATCAGTGAAATGCAAATGAAAAGCACAATGAGATGCCACCTCACACTGGTGAGAATGTCCCATATTAAAAACAAGTGTTGTTGAAAATATAGAGAAAAAGGAATCCTCTTAACACTCCCGGTGAGAACTGTAATCTAGTCCAGCCAATACTCAAAGCTGTGTGAATATTCTGGAGGAATATCCTTTAGAACATTCGCTAGAAATGGATGTGCCATATAACCTAGATACTCCAACCCTGCAACCTACCCAAAGAACGCAAAAACACTAATTCAAAAGGAAACATGCACTTCTATGTTTATTACAGCACTATTTATAATAGCCAAGATAAGGAAACAACCTAAATTCCCAAAAACATGCATGGATCAAGAAGATGTAGTAAATATGCACAAAGGAATGCTACTCAATGATCAAAATAGATAAACCTGTTCCATTCACAGCAACATGAATGGGGCTAGAAGGGCTGATGCTCAGTGAAGTAGGTCAGAAGAATAAAGATAAATATCAGGTAGTTTCACTTTTATGTGGCATATTGAAAAAACAAAGGGTCAAAGACAAACCTTGAAAGCTAACCATAGATATGAGGCATCCATGATGGGAGGGTGAGAGCACAAGGAAATATGGTGATAGATTATGGGTGTTCTGGTGGTGAGGGAACTATGGTCATCATACGTGAAGGGAGAAATCATATATTGTCAAAAAAAAATACCTAGAATACATGAGGAATTTTTATGACTGGCTGCCTTGAACTTGCCTGTACACTGGACATGCAGTTGTATTTTTACAAATTATTTGTTATTTAACACAATAATGAGAGATCCATTTCACTATTTTATTTTTATAGTTTTACTTTTTTAATTTCAGATGTCCTTATAGAAATAGTCTTGGAAATTGTCTATAAATTCAGACTTCATGTATGATAAATGATTAAGCAGTCACATTACTGAAAGGTCTGAGATAACCTTTTTACTATCAGGGAAGAAAAAGAATATTTTACATTGTAGCTACTGCTTACATACAATACTTGTGTTACAAAGAATTCTTTAAGGGATTCTTTTCTAACCAGCTCAGAAGTCTATAAGTGGAATAAGCTGAAAAGAGTAAGTGGTTCTTACCTGTAGATAGTTATAATGTATGTATGAATTAAAAATATATGCATATGTATTTTGATATTTTCATGGCATTGTTTCCAGATTTTCATGTGTGTAAATCTAATGACAGACTAAATATAGTAAAATGTGAACCAGGAACTTATTTTTATATAACATTTAATAACAAAAATATGTACAGTAAAAATTATATCTTTTGATATTTATAATAGTATTAGACTTATGTTATGCTAAAGCCTTTTAATAAAAAAAATTCCCTATGGAGTAAAATTTAATAAAAGATGAAAATAACTTATGAAGCATTAAAAAGAACTTAATTATAGGGATATTAGTGAAAAAACTGTTGATATCATGGGCTGACAGAAACCTATAAGAGGGATATGTTTATTTTCTTATAGTTAGACTTCATGTATCTAATGCCAATGTGATGAATAAAAACTTTTCTCATTCTAAATTTTGAAAAAGCAGTATATAACTAAATGTCTTGGTAACTTAAACTATAAAATATTGGCCTCTACTAATTATTCCATATTTATATGCATATGTTTTGCTTTTTATAGGGCAGATGATCTGAACTCTTTGCAACTAATAAGTAGCCGAACATTGAAGCTGCACTTTAGCCTCCATAGAGGTCTTCATCATCACGTTAATGTTATGTTTGATTATTTCCACCTTTCAGTTGTGTCTGTTACGGTCCATGCATCATTGGTTGCACTACATCAGCCACTGATAAGGTAATTTTAACCAATACCCTAGTCCTGTGAATGCAGTATCTTTTATTTTTATATAGAAAATTATACTTTGATAAAGATAACTAATATATATATATAGGATTTTTCTAAATTCATAATTATTTACTAGTTTCATTTATGCTAAATTAAAACAGTAACATTTAGCACATGAGAACATTAGATTGATAAATTTCTTTATTTTGGAAGTGTGGGATAATCTTTGTCAAATAAATTGACCAAGAAAAATAATGCAATCTGGAAATAACCATATAGCCTTATTTAGCCTATTATGCATTGCTTTACTGTACTTATTCTCTGGAAAAAAATGTTTATTTTTTACTTATTCTCTGGAAAAAAATGTTTTCTTATTTATCTGTTCTCTGGATATGCTAGTTTATCTTTTTAAATCTACTTTATATAGCAATTCTTGCTTTCTAAGTCATTAAACCAATTTTATGAATCTTTACTCTTTTAAATATATATCATGGACCATTTTAACTTAAAGGTATGTATTATTCTGTGTCATAAATGAGTGCATTTGGAATAATTAATTTTCTTGCCCGTTTCCATAGGGATGGATTGTCTTCATTAATTAAGAATATATTCAGGCTTTTCAGTTTTTACAGTAAAACATCATCCTTGTGGTGTGGGCAACAAATGGATTCTTCTAAAATCATTAACTTCAAATTGACTTGATTTCTCAACCTTCATTTGACAATTTCTGACACAATTCTGATTCCAACAACTAATAAATAGGGCTGATACTTAAAGGTTATAATGTTTACCTGATTTATCAGAAAATTAAGTAGGTGATTTTATATAGTTACCCTCAGAATTTGTAGAACAGCAATAAAATTTAAAATATTACCCACAAATAAGAGCTTCTGGTGAATATCTTTACTTTGAAATGATTTTAATTAAGAACTATAATTGAGTATCTCTTCCATGGTTTTGTGCCATGATCTTTTTTAGAGCACAGGGCCTAAAAGAAGCCTGTTTCTCCTAATGACTTCCTTTACCTTTCTTATTCTCTAGTAAGATCTGTAACTAGTTTTTGCCATCTTTGTCTTACCTCTTAAGCCTTTAAGAACTTGGAGCTTAGTTACTGTAACTGTTGTAAACAGAAAAGTATATTATATAATTTTACTATAAAGTTAAAAATATTTTAAATGTTAATATGAATAAATATGTGTGTAATGAAACTGAAACTTCTTTAACAGGTGGTTTTTTTTTTTTAATATACCTTTCAATTAAGTAGTATACATTAATATGAGTTATATGTGAGGTTATCATGCTAAAAGTTTACAAAATATGTATTTGTAGTTTTCTGGATCATTTAATTTTGTAATTTCAACAAGAATCATTATTTAGCTATTTCAACTACTTATTTTTCTTTGTAACACTGGCTTTGTTTCATCTCATACTGGCAATTCATAGAGGTTAGCCCAGGTTATCAGTGTTGCTTTCTAGGGCCCTGCTTAAATGAATAGTGACGTGTTTACATCACTAATCTTAGTGAGTTAAATGTGTGCTTCCTCTTGTAATGCTGCAGTTTTTGCCACAGACTAGTAGATGAAAGAGGCAGCTCATCTCCTAGAGACCATTTACTGGAAGAAGACATTTTTGGCTCAGGATCAGAAGCCAAGAGGATTAACTGTTGGCTCTGGTTAGTGACTGGAAAAGAAAATGAGTGCCTTCAACAGCTGAGGTTGCTATTCTTTACCTAGCTGCCATGGGCTCTAATATCCACCTCTCTTGCTGCTAAAACTTTGCCCTGAAAGAAGCAGCATCTTTCCCTGCATTTCTTTGCTCACCAATGAAAAAGGAAGCATGGAACAGGAAAGGGAAAGCTTGTTGCTGGTGGAATACTGGTAGAGGGGTCTTGTTAAGGGTAATATTTCTCACTATTCACCCACAAATTTTTCCTGAAATTTTTTAATAGGCATATATTTATCTTCTAAACACAATGAAGAGATATTTACATTTATAATATCTTTTTTTTTATACTGCTTTTACTTAAGGCACTTTCTATACTCAATCCAACAATGAACATTAAATCAATTATTTGGAATAACAGATTAGGGTTTCTTTCTTTGGTTTTGTTTTATATGCCTGTTTTTTAAATCTGAATTTTTTTAAGTACAACTTGTATGACTCAATTATGAAGAACACCTCATAGTAAGTGGAATTTACCATTGACTTGCAACTCCCTTCTTTGCTGGGATATAGATAGTTTATTTTTGCAAAGCAAATTGATTTAGTAAATGAATACTGCTCTCTGCTTATGGCAAAATTGATTTGCTTTCCTGTCTTTTCTCTTTTGTCAAATTGCCACAGTCCAGATGCTTTGGTCTGCTATAATTAGCCAGTACTTTACCGCAAATAAAATTATATATGATTTTTAAACATTCAAATAGAATGAAGAATGTTTCTTATTTTATGGGATTTATAGAGTACTAAATATAATATTAATACTAACAAGAGTAGTTTATATGATTGAGATGGTGCCTTGAAGCACTTATAAAGATTATCTTAATAGAGTTCAAAACCTTTTAGTGGGAAAATAGGAAGGGAAATACCTTGTTTTTGAAAAATAAAGGCAACAAATAGATTGAGTAATTTTTTTTTCTATGTTTAAGTGGGAGCTCTTTATTTCTGTAAAAGCATCTATTTTAACTTTACACACTGGGTAACCAGTTCTGACAGATCATTATTTTAAAATTAAAACTTCACCTTCATTTGTCACTTAGCTGCTCTGGATCCCACCCACCCTGTTTTATCTTTAGAGTTCTTCGAGACTCCCATAGAAAAGTAATCTCAAACATCTAGTCTTTTTATATATATTCATGCTTTTTTATAATAATTCAAATTGCTGAAGGAAAGGTTATGAAATTAAGAATACTTTTGAAACCATAATCTTGCAAAATCCTTGTTCTTGATTCTATTCCTGTAAATATTTAACCTAATATTTAAAAACATTATTATGTAAATAATAATGTAATCCTTACTCCTCCAGCTTTCCTCGCCCTGTGAAGACTACTTGGTTAAATAGAAATGCACCAGCACAAAACAAAGATTCTGTGATTCCTACTCTTGAAAGTGTGGTCTTTGGTATTAACTACACAAAACAGTTATCCCCAGACGTAAGAACTGAATTTGTTTATAAATCATCTTATTTCAAATGAAATGTTTTTAGTTTTTTTATTTCTTCTGTTGTTTATTTGAATGTATTATTTCTTCTATTGTTTGAACTCGACAGCATATATGATTTTAACGAACTGGTTCCAGTTTTTTATTATGAAAAATAATCTGATACTTTAAGATTTTATCAGAGTTAATGTAAAAAGATAGCCTTTTTTAACTTGTTACTGTCACCTACAACATAACTGGTCAAATCATTCCCAAAAAGTCTGTAAAGAACAAATTCCTAGAGTTACTACCCAACTTGCAGTAATACAAGTATAGCCATTAGCTACCTAAAGGGAAGGGGACTTAAACTGTAAAAGCAGAATGTCTGTCAGTCCCACTGTAATTTGAGTCTCATATTTTCAAATTTATAATTTGATCTGCATGTTGTTAAAGTCCGCAGTAAATGGAATTACTGGAATTGTGTTTCATGTGTTTAAATTACTGTATGAGCAAAAACAGCTCCCTAAAATGTTACTGAATTTCTTATATGTTTAAACTAATTGTGACTAATGCATACTTAGGGTTTTTTCCCTTATGTTTCTAAGTTTCAAGTGTAAAATTTTTGGTCACTAACACTCTGTTTCCCAATTATATTCTTTAGGGTTGCAGCTTCATCATTGCAGACTCCTTCCTACATCATGCCTATCATTTTCATTATACACTTTGTGCCTCATTGCTGCTAGCCTTCAAAGGATTGCACAGCTACTTCATTACGGTAACAGAAGAGATCCCTTCTTGTCAGAAGCTAGAACTGGGTATGTTAAAAGTAGCCAGACCTATTCTGTATTACAAGTCATTCTATTTATTCTCGTATTGTTAGTTATCAGCTTTGCCATTGTCTCTATACTAAATCTACAGTGTTTATGTGCTTTACTTTTACTTTTCTCTCAATTCTATCTTTTTCAAACCTTCGTAATTCCTTTCTATAATTTAAATTTTATGCTATTAAGAAATAACTTCTTGGTGCTAAGTTTGAAATGGTCTTTGAAATGATAGATTTTTAAAAAGGGTATGTCAAAAAATTGTTGAAAAACAAATATACTCCTTCTCTTAAAAGTTAACCAGAAAGCATGTTAGAAAGCAAATGTAACTATTTGCAGAATCATGGGAGGATAATTAAAGCCATACTTCCAAATACTTAATAGACTAAGTAGATTAAAAGTTCTTAGGAAACTTTTTATATATCTGTATTTAGTAATCTCTCATTTTTATTTCACTTCAGAGATTATTAACATTAATCAGTTTTAACATTTTGAAAATTATTTAAATCTTTAACCTTTAGTTTGTACAATTGTAATATCAGCACACATATTGAATACAATTAAAAAAAATCACATTGCCTTGATTTGTATACCATTTGCAATCTGCAAAAAATGTTTTGGAATTTATCATTTCACAGAAGATAAATTACTGGGATTAGCAAAAACAAATTTTTACTCAGACCCTTATTGGTTTTATACACTTTTATTTTCAAATATGAGCTAATTTTGTACATTTAATAGTTCTTCAGAATAAATTATTTTCACCATTATATGAATGGATAAATCAGGAGTTATTTTTTAAATTTTACTTAGTGTTTTTTGTTTGTTCCTTGTTCCTCAAGGATCTCAGTCCTTCAACAATATCAGTACACTCTCAAAAGTAGTCTCTGTTATTTGAAACAATTATTGGGCTTAAGACTAATTACTCTATTTTTATAATTGCCTACTTAGAGATACAAAAGAATTGTAAAGAAGTATAATGATTTCTACCTTCTCACAGTTCAACTGTGAGAAGATGCTGGATATTGTCCCATTGCCTATCAACAAGTACTCTAGTGGATTTAATTTTTTTTAATCATTCAGTTACACTTTCTTGACTAAATGCACTTATCATTAAATTAACTGTTTTGAATGCTTGTTTCAAAAATCCCAATGTACCCAAGCAATAAGACAATGCATTTATTCTTTTTTTGCTCAAATATTCTTACATAAAACAACAATGGTAGCATAAAATCTTTTGACTAATCTTCTGTGAAATATTCTTTTTCTTTACTGTTTTATATACTTGGAATCCTAATTCACTTAAGAAATTCTATAGGAGGGCCTCCCCAGTGGCGCAGTGGGTTGAGCTCAGTGCTATGAAGCTGTAGCGTGGGTTTGATTCCCGGCCGGCCAGGGAGACACCCATAAGGCGCAGCAGATATCTCCTGTCTTGCCTGCTGCTCCCCTCTGCAGTGTTTTCAGTCCTTCTGCCTGTTCTGCTCCCCACTCTGTCTCTGATGAATTCCTCTGTGCCCCCGTTCTTGTATAAAATAAATAAATATTAAAAAAAAAATTCTATAGGAAACTACTGCTTTAAATGTATTATTTAAGTGATCTTTTTTAAAATGAAAGAATTCTTTGTGAAATAGAACTTAGAATATTGATTATACTCAATTTATGAAAAAATTATGTTCATAATTTTTTATGAACTCAAAACATTTTCTTAGGAGAATCATATTATAAATTTTGGTCAAGTTAGGTCTAGTGACAGCACCACAGTGTTAAGGAAGAACAATATCATGTCCCTGAAAAGTAGTAGTATAAAAAGTAATATATGAAATTTAGAGGTCATGTGCCATGAAGAAAATGTGTTAATAGTTTCAATGTTGAATGCTATATAGTATTCAGGGAGTCATTCTCTTGTCAGATGCTTATATGTTCATGTTTGGAGCCCTTTTTATCAGTTACTAGCTTTGGGACTGTAAATACAGAGTGGTATATATTTGAAAGGGAGATAGAAGGAAACCAGATATGGTGATATGTGAGTCGAGAAGGAAAGTTAAGGACATCTGAAAGGCAGAGTGTAAAGAAACTCTCAGAGAAGGACTTCTTTTGTGTGTGCATGAATTTTGTTTTTATTGTTGTATAGGAGATGGATTGGGAAATGTTACTGTGAGGTAAACCTTCTGAGGGTAATGTCCATTCTAATCTTCCAGGGAGAGTTTTTGGGACTTTTTTGTGGTGCTGCTGCTTTTGTTGCCAGCAACTTCTTCAGGTCTATTGCTGAGTGGTTTCTCCTTGGAAGAAAATTTCCTCTTTTTCTTTTTGACAGATCTATTTCCTGCCTTTTTGTGGTCACTAATGTGCCTTTGGCAGGAAAGAGTGTGACTTTTTAATGGTGTCGATTCCCTTGACTTTTTTATGAGCACCTACTGGGTCAAGTTCTAAATTAGGTGCTGAGGAAAGAAAAAGGTCTCTTTCTTTAAAGAGCTTTGATTTCTCCTCTTTCATTAGTTAAGTAATCATTTCAGCATTGGAATGAATAGGGAAACTCAACCAGGGAGACAGGACTTCTTTTGATTTTAATGGAGAGAGTCATATATGAGAGGGATGTATAAATGCCTATATAAGATTTCCATCTACAATTAATTATCAAATGGATTTTATATGTAATATTTACAAATGAAGAAAAAATTGACCATGTTTTAACAGAAAATTTTTTCTAAAAGGAGTATAAAATTTATACTGATAAAATATATAATCACTAATTAAAAGTCTCTTTTCTAATACAAAAGTTTATTTCCAATAGCTTCAACTTAGTACTAGCATTTTGTCACTAATTTTTTACTTTAGCATGATAACTCATTTATTTTTAAGATTTTTAACTTTTTCTCAAGGAAAGATGCCTTTTATGTCTTACTTTTGGCTTTTAAATATAATATAGAAAAATACAGTAATTAAAAGAGCACTTATATTTAATTTCAGGAGTCAGTTGCTAAATGAATGTTAACTTTATTCCAAATTATATGATTAAAATATTTTATCAGAAAATAAAATGCTAAAAAAAACCCATACTTTCATCTATATAAATAAATAATAGCAATAGAATAGAATTAGTACCTTATACATAGTATTTACTAAAAGTATGTTGAATGAATGATCACAATACAGATTTGTTATTCCTTTTAAAGTATATGAGCATCAGCATACAACTTACAGTTGTTTCCTATGGATTTTTAAAATCAAGACACATTTTCAGTAAATATTTGTGGGTAATGCTTTGTGTTACTCTTAAATTCTTCATTACTATTTATGTTTTCTATTGTGAATTTTAGTATGTTCTTGAGTATATCTTCTAGAACATCTAAAACTACTATTAACTATTCAAAATGGAGCTATTGCATATTCTGAACTATTAATGTTGCATTATTTTTATACAAAATTAAATTATGGGCACTAGATAAAATTTCCATGAAACCTTGTTAATTAAACATCACTTTATTCACCAATTTAAATAAGTGGTTATAATAAAATAGTTCTTGATCATAGATTATTTATTTTCTTCTACTTAGCACTTTGAGTTTTTAAATAAGTATATATTTTAAAGTCTTAGACTCTACCATGCTTTGAAAAATGTATCTAAACTATTACTTCTGTTAAAATAATGCCTTGAATTCCTTTCTGCTTCTGACATTTTCTTTTCTCCTAGATAAATGATGTACATTTTTTTTTAAATGATAAATGGTTAAATATTGGTTTGGTGCAAGAAGCTCTTAGTGAAAATGGGAATCACAGGTTCTAAAATAGAGACTTTGGCAAATCACATAACCTTTATAGGTCCTCCTAGTTTCCTACACTCATAAAATGCAGGCTTATCTAGCTGAGCTCTGAGATCCCTGCCACCTCTAAAATTCTGAATCTAAGAAATTAAAACATAAAAATAATATTGGATTATGAAATGTTGAGAGTCACATACATTTAAATAGAAAAAAAGAGCAAAGTAATGTAAACGTGAATGTACATCATTTGTAATTCTAATAAGCTAACTAACAAAAATTGCTTTAGTGGTCTAACTGCACTGTCAAATCAATACTAAGTCTATTATTAACAAATTGGAAAATTCTAGTAAATTTTGTCATAAAAGGACTGTAGTAACTAGTGATATGTGCAATCCTTGTAACTAGCCAAGGCCAACATGCAGGTCCTTTATGAGCGTCTTCTCAGAAGAAAACAGCCAAGAACCCAGAAAGACACCTGTCTAGGTATGTTTACAAATAGGTTAAGTAAATTATCCCTTTTAATTAGTGTGAAATTTTGCTTTAAATTAGAGATAATATCATAAATATGTGTTTATTAATATAGTATTTCCTACCACTTTTATTTAAGAACTTATTTTAGAATGAATTTGGTTTGTAGATAAACTTTGGATATTTTCTCAATTGATATGTTGAAATTTTCATTTAAAAATGGAAATGGTATATGCAAAGATTTCTTTGACTTTTTCCACATTGTTTCTAGAGTTCCTACAAAGAACATTTTTGTGGAAACCATAGTTATTGCCAGAATTTGTTGGTTTAATAATATTGCTTTAAATTTGTTCCAGATAAGTTTATCTTCAATAGGGCTAATGATAATGAAATGTGGTTTTAAAACTAAGGCTAATTTTATGCATAACTAATAAAGAAAAACATCTTCAGTATACAATTTTAATTTTTAAGTCAGTTAACACCTACTTTTTATTGTTCTAAATTTTCAAAAAAGCAAAAATACCAAATCACCATTTTCCAGATCTGTTGCATATTTTAAAGAAAATGCTTTGTTTTATTTATATATTTATTTATTTATTTTTTGCATCCCTGGGTGTACATGAATGCTCTCATTATTTTATTGATATATTTCCCTATATATTTTAAACTTTTGTTCTAGAATAGCTTTGGTGCTTAATTTACTTTCTTTCCATAATTTTTACTTTCATGAATAGACCATAATTTTTTAAATGTTAAGAAAACTATAGACATTTTAAAAAAAAAAAGGTGGAATGAACACTGCTTATTCCTAACTTTCAAAAATATAAATGAAGGGAAATTAAGGAGCCAAAATCTCTCTCAACATTTCTGAGATGAAAACTAGCTTAGAAATACTTGACTTGGGTAATTTTTCACTAATACTCTTAAGAGAAAAACTGATTTTCTTATCAGGAAGCAAAAAAGAAAGGTTGAAGACAAATTTTGACCTTTTATGATATGTTTTAGTGTTCTTTTTAGAGCTAGAAATATAATTATCATATAAACTGTTATTGCCAGCCCATCCATTTATATGTGAGCATTCCAAATAATTTTATAAAATGCTGCTTATGTAATTTCACAGAATGCTGCTTATAAGGTCTATGTAAAGAATGGCCAATTTTTGGTTTGGTGAGAATGGATTTGAATTAGAAACTAAAATAGAATGAAGTTAGTTAAGTAATACTTTCATTGATATTATCTTTTATTCTTAACACTTAGCATTGTATTGGTATTTTCTAAGGTATGATATAAGTATCTGTTGAATGAATGAATAGATGAATGATTGGATGGATTTACAAGAGTAAGTTTTTTTAGTTAGCAAAACATTGAAAGCAAAAATAAATGCCTTCTCTGGACAAAGAGTGGAGTTTGAAGTTATGAGCATTTTTCAAAATGCTTTACAACTATCAAATTTCCATGGAGTGCTGCTGCTGAAAGAAAATACAAATTGCAGAAAAGTGTGTAAAATATAATTTCATTTTTTAAAATGGTGACTCAATATTTGAAAAATATGGTAGGATTGTTCTGATTGTAGCCTTGGATTAGTAGGAAAAGCGAAATAAAATATAAAATTTTATATAATGATCAATTTATACATTTCTATAAAATTATGTAGATATGGTATTTTAAAAACAAATATTAATTGATATATAACTTTAAACTCAATTAAAAATCCTAAATGATTTAAAATCATTTCAACTCAAAGATTTTAAAGTTAAGTTTTACTTTTAAACATTCTTTAAGGCATTTTTTGCATTGAAGTAGTTCTCACTAGCCTTAGTATTTATGTAACAGTTTATGTATGCAGGCATTTATTATATAAAGACCAGGAAAATGTATTAAAATTGAAATCTTAAAAAAATTATTTTCAGTTTTTTAGAATTCCTAGGTAGGATATGTAACCTACTAAGACTAATTTCAGTGATTTCTTCTAAGACAGAAAAAGGTCATGGGTAATGTGAAAACAATGTTAACATATGGAAGTTGTGATTTTCATACTAGGTCTTCTACTAATGTTTTTTAATTTTAGAAAACTCAATATTAGAAAATGCAGATTTTTAACAGATTATGTGACTTGTGATATCTCAGATTTATTTAGTATTTATCAATGATTTGACCAAATATGTGATATATTTCTTAGAACATATTAATATCTAAGATAATTTATATATTTTGCATATTATAAAAGTAAATGTGTACCCTTGTTTTTAGTTATCAACTGGGTGTTTGTTGTTCATATTATAGCTTCATTGTGTTTACCATGTAATTGTAACTAAGTGTTTATTACTCTTTTAATCAAGTAGTATATATTCAGTCATTCTCATGAGATAATGAATTGAAGGACATCATAAATGTATTCTTCCTTTGTATGAGCTTCACTAACTAAACTCAGCAATAAGATTATGGACTATCTTACAGACTTAGAGATTACTTTATAGAAAACTAAATTTATTAAACTAAATTAGAAACTTTTCAAAAGAATTTTGTCATTCATTTTTATTAAATGGCTATATCCCAGGAAAGTCTCAATATGTTTGGATTATAAAAATTAATTTGAATTAATACTTTTAGGAATAGCTTTCATAAACTGTAAAGAATTACATATAAAGCACAAAATACTGTGCTTTATTATAATTTACAAAATTTGAAATCCAATAAAATCTAATTATATGTTTTCTCTTTTCCATGATGCAGTTGTAAAATTTATTTTGGGTAGGTAGTCAATATTTCATTGACAGTGTTAGCCTCTTATGAGAACTGAAACTATTTAATCATCAAGACATTGAATTTAATAATTATATTATTACATGATTCATGTATTTAGAAAATATAGTACCTTGAAACTTAATTCATTGATTATAGTCCAGATATTTCTCAACTGTCTGGTTTTTTTTAAAGGTAAACAGTTTTACCTTAAAAAACTTAGACAGTTTTACCTTTTTTTTAAAAAAAAAAAAAGGGTTTTTTTTAAAAAGTAAAACTTTTTTTAATTCATTTAATTTCAAAAATAGTTTTCAAATCTAACATTAAAGTACTTCCTTTAATTACTCTTTACTCGTTTCAGAGGAAATGGATATAGAAGCTCGGCTTACTGAACTATGTGAAGAAGTTAAGGTACTTTGATTTTTTTTTTTTAATTCACAATATCAACTTGTTTGAGTAGATTCTGTTTCCTATTCTGAATATTTTATCCAAGAAAACATAATTATTTATCCTTCCTGAAATGCAAAGATAAAATTGTTGATATTGTAGAACAACAACTTAGAGACATTTGACTTCAGCATGAACTTATCTTTAAAATGTATGTTATTCTGCATGTAAATAAAATAACAGACTACTGATCAAAAGTGTGCATTTTCATTTCTTTCACTTTAAAAATTTCTGGACAATTTTTGAAACAAACCTATTTTGAAACATCCCCTATTATTTTTGTGAAATTATATTTTTTAGAAATGAGGATTTGCTTTTTTAAAAAAAAAGATTTATTTATTTATGCATACAAGAGCTGGGGTATAGGCCAGAGGAGTGTGGGGTGAGAGGTTTCACCAGAGAAAGAGTGGAGACTAGACAGGTGGATCTATTAAGATTGACTGCTGAGGGGAGCAGCAGGCAAAACAGGAGAGGTCTCCTGTACCATGTGCGTTGGCTCCCTAGCCAGGCATCAAACTCATGTAGCAGTGACTGGTGATAGCTTGATAGCCCTGTGTTTTTAACCCCTGTGCTACCAGGGAGGCGTAAGAGAATTTGCTTTCTTTCAGCATATCATACTGTGTCTTACCATTTTTGCACTAGTTCATTCTTGCAGTTAATTTTTTTTTTCTTTTTTTGGTATGGAACTAAATATTTTGGCTATTTTATGGCTACCATGTTTTTTATTTACACTTACATTAATGGAAGAAATCAGAGACTTGAATGAAACAAAAGTATATATTTGTCTTTGAAATATAAATTTGAGTGAGGACTAGACATACCCTTTTAAAAAAAAGTTACCTTCTTATAAAATTCTGTATACTATGCTAGACTTAACCCACAGATCAAATAAGAAAAGTATTTTCTTTAAAAAAATCATTAATGCTATTATGATAGTTGCCCAAAGGAACATTAAACACTAAGAAATAATCTTTAGGTGTATGATTAATATGAAAAAAATCTACAATGTTTCACTGAAATATTAAAGTTTGAGTAACTAAGCATGATACTTGTTGATACTTGTGATAGATAATCACTGAAATCTTTTTCTGAAATTATTAATATTACTGCATCTATATCAAAATCTGATTGGAAATTTTAAACTTATTTTTAAAGATCAATTGGAGAATAGTAAGAATGACTAAGAAAAGCAGTATTCATGTAGAGGTGCTTACCCAACTGGATGCTCAAATGTATATAAAACTACCTTAATGAAAATAGACTAGGACTTCTCTAAGAAATTGAAAGACAAATCAATAAAAGTAAAATAGCATTGAAAATATCACTGCTATGTTAAAGAACTCAATATATATAAACTACCACACACTGGGTTTTTATAAAAGGCATGGTAAAATTAGTTATTTATGCCATTCTATAGAAGCAAATTCTAAATAGGCTAAAGTTTTTTTTATTAAATGTCCCCAAAATGGGGGGGAAGGAATACACACACACACACACACACACACACACACACACACACACAGAGTCTGGAATATGAAATAACTTCTTCAGTGTCGCAGTAAAGGACAAAATAAGATATTGATGAAAAAAAGGTCTTTAAGATAAACTACACTGTAAACAAAATTGAAAACAAGTAACGGACTAGAAGAAAATATTTGTAATCTTTAAACTGACAAATGATTAATGCAGTATATTAGGGGATTTACAATATATATCAGTTTTAAAACACCTTTGTGGGGAGCTTGGCTGGCTCATTAATAGATCATGAGACTGTAAAAACTACCCTTGTGAAAAATGGATATGCATAGAGGCAATGTACAAATAGTTAATTCTTAGCAGAACAAGTTAGCTACTCAAATGACATTAATTCTTATTGAAAAATAGGGAAATGCAGATTTAAACAATAAAGTTGATGCATTTTACTCATGAAATTTGTGAAAATGAAAGCGACTATTAATCTGTATTTTGCATTATTGATAGTAAGGATGTTGGTAAACGCATCTGTATATACTTTCGGTAATGTTAGACTTTGGTACTTTTTGTTCTGAGTTAGGGTAGAAAAATAGAGGCTTGATTTTGGTAGGGACAATAAAATCATGCTAAAATGTAGACTTCAAAAATAAATAAATAAAACAGCATATGTGATTAGCAATATTTGGGGATTCATTCATGTAAAAAAAAAAGGAGAGCGACAATATAATTAGTACAATTTAGGATATGTTGAACTTGAGAAAATTTCATTTCACTTCTAAGTGCAGTTATCCACTAGGTAAAATGGTAAGCTCAGGAGAGATGTCACTCAGACATACCCATTTAGCAGTTGTTGGTATATAGATGGTAACTGAAACCATGAGAGTAACTTTTAACTTCATCTTAATAGACTGTTGTTCCCATTCTTTAGGGTAAGAAGATGAAATCAGTATATATCTGACTATTTGAGATTGATTTGGTAGTGTTATTAGTAATTGAAAGATAAATTTTTGCAGCAAGATATTATATATATATATGAGCTGTCTACAGCCTTAGTGAATTTAAGAAAAGGCTGTCCTCATAATAAAAATGCTTGTCTGAAAGAAAAGCAATCACTCTGATGTATAGTCTTTTATTCTTTGTTCATAAATTTTAATTTTATCAACATAAGAAAACCAAAAGCCCTTTGAAAGATTCTGCATTCATAATACAATTCAGTAGTCTTAACTTTTATCATTTTAAATGAATATTTAAATGTATATTTTTATACCACTGTTAGAATACTCTTAATGGAATGTCATAATTGTTTACCTGTTTTTCTTTTCTCCTCATACTGTGAGCTTTTCATATTAATCCTTGTATGTGTAGAATGTAAGTAGGCCCTAGCATTTAAAATATGTTCAATAGTATGGATGGAATTATTAATTTATTTATTTGTTTATTTTAAAGATTTATTTATGCATACAAGATCTGGGGTACAGACCAGAACTGCAGGGGGTCGGGGGTGTGTGAGAGGATTCACCCGGGACAGAGTTGGGAACAGGACAGGCAGACTGACTGAAATACACTGCTGAGGGGAGCAGTGGGCGAGGCAGGAGAGATCTGCCATGTCATGTGGGGTGCTCTCTGGCTGGCCGGGCATCAAATTCGTGCTGCAGAGGCTGCAGATTGCTTTATAGTGCAGTGCTTAATCCCTTGTGCCACCATGGAGGCCCTGTGTATGGAATTATTTAAAAAGAAAAGAAAAAATGTTTGCCAACTCTGGAAAAGGCTTACCACAGCAAAATAGTATGTAGAAACATAAGAATGAGGGAAATATTAAAAAATATCTCAATTCTACCTGAGAAGATCTTTTATTTAGCTGAGTAGAGGGGGAAAAATCTTAAATTTCAATATTTCTTTCAAGAATTATATGACTTCATATTATAATTTGTACATTTTATTTGAAATTCCCAGTGGTTTAGTTTTTGAAATTAATAGTGCTCTATAGAATCCAAATATTTGTCATTTTAGATCATGTTTGATATTTCAGTAATAAGACAACTCAGATACTGAAATATCAATTAAACTATTGAAAATTGCTTCAGTAATTGTCAAATAGTAATTGGTCACTTCGAATTTCTGTACATATGTGCATATACACACCTATACATTTCTTTTTAAAACTAAAAATGTGCCTTAGTATTAATATTCTCATTAGTATATAATATTTAGATATATTAATCATAAGTCTCAGGAAGCAGTGAAGTTTTTTTTTCTTATCATTTCAGAAAATAGAAAATCCTGATGAATTGGCAGAACTTATAAATATGAATCTTGCACAACTTTGCTCACTTTTAATGGCTCTATGGGGACAGTTTCTGGAAGTTATAACACTACATGAAGAATTAAGAGTATTATTAGCACAAGAGCACCATACTTTGAGGGTAAGTTAAATAAATGATGTTAGAGCATTTAATAAGTATTATTTATCTTTAGAAGTATCTTGTTAATAAAAACCTGATTTTCACTGAAGTTGTTGATAAATCACCAGAGACATTTATTATTGTTTGACTTTGAAGCTAATAATAGTACAGTTGAACACATAACCTTTCTCAGTCACAACACTGCTAAATAAGAAAAATCACCTAAATGTAAATAAAATAGGAAAATATGTGGGATAAGATAAACCTGGGACCCAAGAACAAGAATTATAACCAGGTCTCAAATCAAGAGTCTTTGATTTGCCTTTCCAGGATTATCTCCTTATATATATGCACACTGTTTTGTATGACTATATGACCTACTAGTAGTTATTCAAAAATATATTTACTTTTTTCCTTTTTGTCTTAATTATAAAATGGCACATAATCAAAATCATGAAAGTGCATAAACATGCATATTTTAACAAGTAATTAAAATCATAAACCTTTTTAACTATCACTTAAATCAATAGAAAATTGTCAGCAACACCATAGAAATCTTCTGGTTTTTTTTTTTCAATTTCTATTATCTCTGTCCTACCTTTTATAAGTTTTTTTCTTGCTTTTCTTTTAGTTTTACCACCTATGTATACACACTAAATAACAGAAGTTGTTTCAGCCTGATATTTATTCTATATAAGTGAAATTATATGTATGTATTCTTCTGTTTCTTGCTTCTTTCACTCAAGAGCTGGTTTTGTGAGATTAGTCAATATTTTTGTTGGTAACTGGATTGCTGTTACGTATTCCATTTGAATATACCCACAATTTTTTATCCATTCTATCGGTGATGGAGATTGGATTACTTGTAAGTATATCTGTTACGGCCAAGCAGTTGTGAAAATTCTTGTATGTGTTTCCTGCCAGTTTCCATGAAGTAGTATCCTACAAAGAAAATTGTGGTATCATGGTGGGAGGGGAGGGAGGTGCATAACTTCAATCTTACTAGTTAATGCCATGCTATTTTCCAAAATGGCACCAGTTTCCACTCACATCAGTACAGTAAGAGTTATTACTCCACATACTCCCTAAGTCTTATCTGCTACTCTGATGGATGTAAAATGGCATTTAATTGTGGTTTAATTTGCATTTCTCTAATGACTTGTGCAGGTGACCACCATTATTGGCTTTGTGAAGTGCCTGTTAAAATTGCATGTTTTACTATAGAATATCTTTCTTTTTCTTCTAGATTTGCAATTGTTATCTGTGTATTTAAAAATTGGTTTTTATATGTTTCATAAAAAATTCTTTCTTGGTTTGTTTCCTGGAATGTCTTAATGCAGTTTTGATGAACTACAGTTTTTCATTTTAGTGTAGATAGAGCAGAAGAGAAAGACCAGACATAAACATATCCATATTTGGACATACATGTACAGAACAGCCTAGAAAGATGGAATTTTCAATAAATGATGTTGGAACAATTGACTTTCCATACTAACAAATATATAATATAAAATTCAATTTCAGCTGGATTGAAGATGAACGTGAAAGCCAACAATCACATAAAACTTCTAAAATATAATAGAGAACTTACAGAAGAATTACAAAAGTATTGAAAAAATATTCCCATATACTTTTTGTCAGCATCACAAGTTACCATTTTGGCACATTTGCTTTATCATTCCTTCTTTTTGTAGATATATAGATATGTACATATACACATTTTTCCCCTGGGCCATTTAATAGTTATAGACATGACACTCTAATCCCTAAGTATATAAGGGTCCATTTCCTAGGCACAAAGTATTACCCTATTTTATATGGTATAATGATGAACTTTAGGAAATTTAATATTGCTACCATACTAATACCTAAGTATGATCTGTGTTTCAGTTTCTATGAATGTGTACAAGTACAGGCATGTATCATTTTATTATGCTTCACACATACTTGCACTTTTTACAAATTGAAAGTCTGTAGCAACCCTATATAGAGCAAGCTTATCAGTGCCATTTTTCTAACAGCATATGCTTACTTGATGATGTCTGTTTCATATTTTGTTCATTCTCAAAATATTTCAGTTTTTTTCATTTTTAATATATCTTTTATGGTAATCTGTAATTAGTCATCTTTGGTGTTACTATTGGATTATTTTGTGGATGCCACATACTGCACCTATATAACACAGACTTAACTGATAACGGTTTTGTGTGTTCTGATTGCTCCATCTAACATCTGTTCCCCTGTCTCCCTCTCCACGGGCTTCTCTAATCCCTAAGACACAACAGTATTGAAATTAAGCCCATTAAACATAGAAGAAAATATAGGCAAAACACTCCATGACATACATCTTAGAAACATCTTTAAAGATTCATCCCCTGAAACAAAGAAAATGAAGGAAAAGAGAAACATCTGGGACTACATCAAACTAAAAAGCTTCTGTATAGCAACAGAGACAATAACCAAGATGAAGAGACACCCCATAGATTGGGAGAATATATTTTCACTCCACAAAAACTGATAAGGGACTGGTATCAAAGATCTACAAAGATCTTACACAACTCAACAAAAATAAAATAAAGAATCCATCAAAAAGTGGGCAGGGGCCTCCCTGATGACACAGTGGTTAAAGTCGCAATGCTATCAAGCTATCTCCAGTCACTGTAGCATGAGTTTGATTCCCAGCCAGGGAGCTAACCCACATGGCATAGCAGACCTCTCTTGTGTTGCCCACTGCTCCCCTCTGCAGTGTATTTCAGTAGATCTGCCGTTCTGCTCCTCACTCTGTCTCTGGGGAATTCTCTCATCCCCCCAACAACTCTGGCCTACACCCCAGTTCTTCTATGCATAAATAAATCTTAAAAAAAGTGGGTAGAAGGGCTAAAATGACACTTTTCCAAAGAGGAAATGCAGATGGCCAACAGGCACATGAAAAATTGCTCAATATCACTTATAATCAGGGTAATGCAAATCAAAACCACGATGAGATATCACCTCACACCGGTAAGAATGGCCCCCATTAAAAACACAACAACAAATATTGGCAAGGATGTAGAGAAAAAGGAACCCTCTTTCATTGCTGGTGGGAATACAAACTGGGCCAACCACTATGGAAAGCTGCGTGAAGGACCCTCAAATAACTAAAAATGGATCAACCATATGACCCAGCAATTTCACTCCTAGGAATCTACCCAAAGAACATAAAAACATTAATTCAAAAGGATACTTGGCACTCCTATGTTTATAGCAACGCTATTTACAATAGCTAAAATATGGAAACAATCTAAATGCCCAAAAACAGCTGACTGGATCAAGAATATATGGGAGATATATATATATACACTCACACATACACAATGGAATATTGCTCAACAATCAAAAAAGATAAACTTTACACTATTCCCTGGAACATGGATAGAGCTGGAAGGGATTATGCTCAGTGAAGTAAGTCAGAAGAAAAAATATCAGATGCTTTTACTTACACGAGGAACACAGAGAGACTATACAAGGGATCAGGAAAAAAGAGAAGACAAAACTAGCAGTCAAACTATAAATTAGATACATTCATCAGGAGAGGGGTAGGGAAAGGGATCAAAACAGGAGGGAAGAGCACAGGAGTCTATGGTGATAGTTCATGGGTGTCTTGGTAGTGGTAATTTTATGGGGACAACATCTGAGAGGAGAAATAAAACATTGCCCCAAAAATGAACAATGATGCATATATAAATAAATAAAGCCCATTAAATATCCTACAATGGCCTCCAACTATTCATGTGAAAGGAAAAATCACGTATCTCCTATTTTAAATCAAAAGCTAGAAATGATTAGTCTTAGTGAAGAAGTGTCAAAAGCCAAGATAGGTTGGAAACTAGGCCTCTTGCACTACAGTTAGCCAGTTGTGATTGCAAAGGAAAAGTTCTTGAAGGAAATTAAAAGTACTAATCCAGTGAACACACAAATGATAAAGCAAAATAGCCTTAATGATGATACAGAGAAAGTTCTAGTGATCTGAAGAAATAATCAAACCAGACATAACATTCCCTTAAGCCAAGACTAATCCAGAAAAAGACCCTAACTCTGTTCCATTCTTTGAAGTCTAAGATAGGTGAAAAAGCTGCAGAAAGCTTATGCATAGCAAAATAGTGTCTTTAAAAACAAAAAGACATCCTTCTGAGTGGGAGAAAATATTTGCTCACCATACATCCAATAAGGGGCTAATATCCAAGATATACAAAGAACTCATACAAATCAACAAAAGAAAACAAATAACCCAATCAAAAATTGGGCAGAAGAGCTAAATAGTCTTTTCTCCAAAGAAAACATACAGATGGCCAGTAGGCTCATGACAAAATTTTCATACTATAAGATACCACCTAAATGAGGATTGCCCATATCAGAAAATAAAAATAAAAAACTGAAACAACAAATGTTGGTGAGGGTATGGAGAAAACAGGAACCCTTTCACACTGTTGGTAGGAATGTAGATCAGTCCAGCCCCTATGGAAAATAGTATGGTGGTTTCTTAATTTAAGTATGGGTCTTCCAGGTGACCCAGCAATTTCCACACGTTAGGAATCTACCCGAAGAATGTAAAAACATAATTCAGAAGGAAACTTGCACTCCCATGTTTATTGCAGCACTGTTTATAATAGCCAAGCTGTGGAAACAACCTAAGGGCCCCAAAACAGAATGGATCATGAAAATGTGATATAATTACACAATGGAATTCCATGCAGCCAACAAAAAAGGTAACTTTTGCCATTTGCAACAACATGGATGGAGCTGGAGGAGATTATGCTAAGTGAAAGAAGTCAGAAGGAGAAAGACAAATATCAGATGTGACACTTATATATGGAATATATGGAAACAAAACAAAAGATCAAATAAAACAAAACTGTTTGACAAACCCTAGAAATCTTGACAGTAGAAATGATGCTAACAGTGGGGGAGATGAAGGAGGAAACCAAAATGGGGAGGAAACACAGTGGACGATGTGGAGGACGGTGGTGGTTTTGTTGGTGGGTACCTGGAGGGAGAGACCTTCAGCTCACAACACCAGAAGGAGAGATTCTATACTTCTTAAACAAAATTATAAATCAGTGATACCTCAATACAAGGAAAAACTGCAGGAAAAAAAATGAAAGCACGTTGGTTCATGGGGTTTAAGCAAAACAGTTACCTCCACAACATGAAAGTACAAGGTGAAATAGCACATGCTGATATAGAAGATACAGCAAGCTATCCAGAAGATATAACTAAGATTATTGATAAAAGTGGCTGCACTAAATAACAGATTTTCCACGTGGTCCAAACAACCTTATGTCTTTCATACCCATAGAGGAGATCAGTGTCTGACTTCAAAGAAACTTAAAACGACAGACTGACTCTCTTGCTAGGGGCTTCTGTAATTGGTGACTTTAAGTTGAAGCCAGGGCTCATTTACCATTCTGAAAATCCTAGAGTCCTTAAGTATTATGCTAAACCTACTTTGCCCTTACTTTTAAATAAATAACAAAGCCTGGATGACATTACATCTGATTATAACACAATTTACAGAATATTTGAAGTCCACTGTTGGAATGTGCCGGGTAGAAAAGATTCCTTTCAAAATATTACTGCTCATTCACAATGCACCTTGTCACCAAAGACCTAATGGAGTTGTACAAGAAGATTAACATTGTTTCCAGGCCTGTTACTACAACATCCATTTTGCAGCCCATTGAGCAAGGAATATTTTAGACTTTTAAGAAATATTACATAAATTTCATAAGGCTATAAAAGTTGCCATAAATAGTAATTCCTCTGATGGACCTGGGCAAAGTAGATTGAAAACCTTCTGAAATGTATCCACCATTTTAGATGCCATTCATGATTCATGGGAGGTCAAATATCAACATTAATAGGAGTTTAAAAAGAAGAATTCATCCTTCGTATATAACTTTGAGGGGTTCAAGACCAGCAAAGGAAGTAAATAGATGATCAAAGGAAATGGTCTCCATTTAGAATGGTGGGCTCCTTGTGAAAATGCTGTGAATATTGTTGAAATAACAAAGAACTTAGAATATTACATAAACTTAGTTGATGAAGCAGTAATGAGGATTTTCAAGGATTGACTAATTTAGGAAAGAAGTTCTACTGTGGGTGAAAGTTACCAAGCAGCATTGAATACTACAGAGAAATCTTTCATGAAAGGAAGAGTTGATGCAGCAAACTTCATTGATACCTGAAATTAAGAAATTGGTACAGCCGTCAACCTTCAGCAGCCTCTTATCACATCAGTCAGCAGTCATCAATATTGAGGCAAGACCCTCCACCAGCAAAAAAGATTATGACTTAATGAAAAGTCAGATGTTGGTTAGCATTTTTTAGCAATAAAATTTTTTAATTAAGGTATGTACATTATGTTTTTAGACATAATTCTATTGTATACTTATTAGACTACAGTATATGTTTACATTATATAAACTTTTATATGCACTGGGTAACCAAAAAATGTATTTAACTTGCTTTATTAGAGCCAAACCTGCAATATCTCCAAGGTGTGCCTCTACTTTTTCTCATATTAATTTTTATAATAGTATGACAAATACTGTTTAGTAATTTAAACAATCTATTAGGGCAAACATCAATAAGCATTTAACTCTGTAAAGTACTCATCCTCATTTTGAACACTCAGATCCTTTTTTTTTTTTACCTCCTAACTCTTTACAAATATTAAATAGTTGATATTGCCAACTACATGTTTTTTTAAAGTTAGGTTATATTCACAAAACTCGTTTTACAAATATATATACACATATGTATAACAAAGTAATAACATAATACTCATATCCTCAGTTTGAAATTGTGAATTTACTATTTTGCTGTATGTCTTTTCCCCAAAATTAAGTTATATAGCCATTAGGTGGCAGTCATACCTTAGTTATGGCTACTCAGTACAGTCAGTAGGCTCATTTATTACACAATGCCACAGCACAAAAATCATAGTAGGAGAAATTTTATAAGGAAAACCTCATATGGGTCTGAAAGGAAAGGAAAGACTTTCTCATAACAAAGAATCTTAATACAGAAAAAAAGAGATAAGTTTTGCAGCAAGTTTAAGAATTTCTCAAATCTTTATTTGAATATCATATCACTTGCTAGCTATATTATCAGCCAAATATTTTACTGCTTTGTTCTTCATTCTCACTTATTCAGTGAAGATGATACCGACTTAAAATTTTTATGTGATTTAAGCCAAAGAATGAAAATAAATTGCTTATCATAGAGCTGGTTAGGTAGGGTGCTATCAAGAAATTATTGTAGGTATTGGGAAAAGAAGGAAAAACAACTGGCCATTTTGCAGGCCTCACTTCAACTGCAGGAATCCAAATGATTTCAGGGTGTATTCCATCACTCTTCATAGCTTCCACAGAAAACATCTATAATAAACACATAGATAGGCAGATATTTTTCCTCATCTTTCCTTTATTGTTGGAAAGGGGAAAAGAGACAATTGGACAGTATTTGTAAGTAACAACATAAATTGCATCCTTCTCGTAGATGCCTCATACCTTCCCTTCCCTACAACCCTCATTGACTTGTTCCTCTGAAAATTGGTCTCATTTGTTCTGGTAAACAAGTTGAGTATGTCAGAAGTTCAGCTGGTCAGTTAATGGCAAGTAAAATATATCTATCTCCACTCATTATACATTTTAGACTAAAACTAAAGGACTTTAGTTTTATCATATTTCCTCTTAGAAAAGAACCTTAAATGAAATACAATTTCTCTCCTCCCTGTGCCCTCCAAAACAGAACATATTACTATTGCTTCTTATTGCTCCAATACCTCATAAAACCTTACCTTGCATAATTCAAAATGAATAGGTCACAATACAAATATTATAGAAGAAATAGTCAACTGGTTTGATAAGTATTTGCCAAGTACTTCTGTAATGTTCAAAGATATATCTTGAGTGATAACAAAAATCATTAAAAGATAGCGCCTACCCTAGAGAATGTTATACTTAGGAAGGGAAACAATTCACATAATGTCAGTATTATAAGGAAAAATATGGTGAATGTTATAATGGCAATTATAGTAGCTTCTACTTATCTACACTTTCCAGATGACAAATTACTGTCACATATGTTATCTTGTTTGTTCTTCACAATAACTCCATATATAGAACAGATATTAGGTATAATTAAAAAAAAAAACTCAAGGGTGAAATGCCCAATTCACACAGCCATTAGGTCAGTCAGGCCCTTCAACTGGCATTTACTTGGATGCCTGCCACATGGCATGGTTGAAGTGCTAGCTGATTCTATCAAGCTTTCCATATACTGGGCAAGATCTTGGTATTAGGGATATGTTGATGAATAAGACAAACAGAATCTCTGCAATCAAGGAGAATATATGGTAGATCCATACTGTAAACCTAGGTTTCTCACTAGATTTTACTGTTTATTTAATACAGTGCCAAAATAAGAGTGCTTTAACAAAACTGATGAAGGATAAAGGGAGATTAATTCTTATAGTGATGATTTTGGAAGGCATAGTGAATAGGGTTTCTTTCCCTATTCTCCTATGCTGATTGACTTTTAAAATGTGCCTTATTATTTATACTCCCTTTTTGGAATTTCTTAGGTACGCAGATTTTCTGAGGCGTTCTTTTGTTTTGAACATCCAAGAGAAGCTGCCATTGCATACCAGGAACTTCAGTGAGTAGAATAAAGTTAAAGTTTATAAAGATTTCATTTTATGAAATCATTGATGAAAGCTATCTAAGAATTTATCAATGACAGAATATACAACATTTACAATAGAAGAAATTAAGAAATCCCCTGTTAAATTGACTTTAATTTTATGGATTACGTAATGAAAGCCCCACAGCACATAAAGAAGAATATTGCACTCTTACCTCCTCTCTTTATATCAGATCTGCTGTAACTTTGCTGTTTCCATATATCCCAGGCTTTAGGCTTCCATTTGACAATCTCGTTCAAGCTTTATTATTACAAGTCAAAACCTCTTAATTCATCATTATGTATTACAGATTTTCACAGGTAGTCTGACTAGCACTGTCTTCTGTTATATAAATGATCTATAGTTAAAATGTCCAAAATAGATGCTTTCTACTTTTACTAGTTAATGTATTTAGATCTAATTTTCTTTAGTTTTAAATAATATTTTGAGAACATGTTGAAATTAGATATAGAAATTAGATATAGAAGAGTAAGTGCTATCTGATTTATGTTCATGTGAAATTCTGAAACAGGCAGAAGAACTAAGATGGGAAAAGTCAGAATAGTGGTTGTCTTCATGTGGACTTGGGCTCGAACTTTGAATGCAAAGACCTGAATAGGTGGAAATTTTCTGTATCATGTGTACATTTGTGAAAATCATTCAGCTAAGATTTGTGTATTTCAGTGCCTGTGAATTTACCTCCAACAAAAACTATAAATAATAATAGCGTGGAGTTAACTAGTGAATGGAGGTACAGATAAAACAAGAAGGGCAAAATGTTGTTGAAGCTGGATAATGAATTTTTTATACAATCCTGTTTAGTGTGACTTGTTTGATTTTCCCAAAGAAGACTTGTTTCAAAATTATTTATGTGGAAAGTTATGTACCTTGTTACCTTGTTTTAAACAGCTGTTGATTTTACCAGCATATGTTAAATGTAGCAGTAACAATGGAACACATTTTTCCCAACACTGTTGAATTGTTATTAAGCATTTGAAGTTTTGGTATTTCTCCTATAATGTTATCTCAACAAATTAAATAGTTCATAAATTAAGCATTATAACTCATTTTGAAAAATAGAAGTCTATAATATACATTAAATAATATAGCACCAAAGCCATAATTTTATAAATCAATAATTGGTCAAAACATTTCATTTTATCAATTTTTCTCTCTGACCAAGAAGACGTCATAAAAGGTCATATCATGAGGGAGGAGGCTAGAAATGATAAAGGGAAAGGGAACGGGTAGAGTTTATTAAGTGGAATTGGGTATAATTTTTTTAAATTACAGTCTGACTTAAGAAATATTTTTCAGTGCTCAGAGTCATCTACAGATGTGCACCGCTATCAAAAATACTTCCTTCTGCAGTTCTCTTCCACCCCTTCCTATTGAATGTAGTGAATTAGATGGAGATCTCAATTCATTACCTATTATCTTTGAAGATAGGTATTTAGATTCAGTTATTGAAGGTAAGTATTATCTAACTAAAATATGTAAGCAATGTGTGTCATTTTTGGTGTATTATCTAATATTCATAAAACCATTCCCTAATGTGGGGCTGTTTTTTTTCCCTCTAGTCTTATTTATTTTTTGAGGATATTAGAAAGTTACAGTCAGAAAAAGTAGTCTTAATTGTGAGTTTTTGCACCTTGTTAAATCTGAATCTTTTTTTCTTTGGATAAAAGACTTAGATGCACCCTGGATGGGATATCAGAATCTTCAGAGATCAGAGTCCAGTAGAATGGATAAATATGAGACTGAAGAAAGCTCTATAGCTGGACTTTCTAGCCCAGAGTTGAAAGTCAAACCTGCTGGTGCCTCCAATTTTTGGTTTACAGAAGGTGAAAAACAGCTAACAAAGTCTCTAAAAGGAAAGAATGAAGAATCAAATAAATCCAAAGTTAAGGTTACTAAGCTCATGAAAACAATGAAACCTGAAAACACAAAAAAAATAATAAAACAGAACTCTAAGGATTCTGTGGTTTTGGTAGGCTACAAATGTTTAAAAAGTACAGCATCCAATGATCTCTCTAAATGCTTTGAAGGCAATCCTTCACATAGTCAGAAGGAAGGTCTGGATCCCACAATATGTGGATATCACTTTGACCTAAAGACCTACATCAGACAGACAACTCAAAAGGAAGCTAGCTATTTGCCAACTAATACAGAGAAAACTGAACAAAAGTCTCCAGATATTGAAAATATGCTACCAGACCTGTTTGATCCTTTGAACCCTGGCAGCCTAAATCTTTGTACAAATTTGTCCATTTCAGGTAAACTTGGTATCTCCCAGGACGATAGTGAAAATACACAAGTGGAACACAATGTGGCATCCAGAAGTTCATCAGATGATTGCCAGGATCATCAAACAATCCCATCTTCAGTAGTAAAAGCCTGTAATAAAGATCCTTTAAATGGAGAGAAAATAACTGTTAAAGTAGGACCTTGGACAGATCTTCAACAAGATGACATATTTGTGGATAATGTACAGCTACCCAACTTTGAGTCCTTAGAATCTAATGGTAAATCTAAATCTATAGAAATAACAGTTGAAAAGGAAGCTTTGCAGGAAGTTAAGTGTCTGTCTATTGGAGAATCATTAACTAAGTTAAGAAGTAACCTACCTGCTTCTTCTACAAAAGAATGTCATTTTATAGCAAGTGGAGAAACAATTAAGTTACCAGATAATGCCACATATGCCTCATCTAGATTTTCAGATTCAGGTGTTGAAAGTGAACCAAGTTCTTTTGCAACACATCCAAACCCTGATGTAGTATTTGAAACTGTGCAAGGGCAAATTACATACAATAATGAAAGATTATTTCCTCAGCTTTTGATGAAACCTGATTATAATGTAAAATTTTCATTCGGAAGCCATTGTACTGAGAGTACAAGTGCTTTAAGTGAAATACAGTCATCTTTGACATCCATAAACTCTCTACCTTCCGATGATGAACTGTCACCTGATGAGAATTCTAAGAAATCTGTTGTGCCTGAATGCCACCTAAATGATAGCAAAACTGTTTTAAATCTAGGAACAATTGACTTGCCAAAACGTGACCATAGTGAAAAGTCAAGTATTACTTTGCAGCAGCAGACTGTTGTATTTTCAGGGCATTTGGACAATGAAACTATAGCAATACATTCCTTAAATTCAAGCACTAAAGACCCTTTGCAATTTGTCTTTTCAGATGAAGATACTTCCGGTGCTGTGAAAAGTAGTTGCAGCTCCAAACCTAACATGGATACTTTGTGTAAAAGCTCACAGAGTCCTGATAAATCTAGTAACTCTGCAGGGACAGCATTTACATTAAATTCAAAGCTGGTCTGTTTAGACACTCCTTGTGTTTCAGGATCCATTTCCACTAACACAGAAGTGAGTGAAGATAGAACTGTGAAAAGAAAAAATAGTGATGCATTAAATCTCAAACAAATAAATTCAGAAGCCCCTACAGTTAAAAGTGAAATTCAGCTGGGTACAAGTGACCCTTTTTCAGCCAGTCCTGATATGGTAAAACAAGGACTTGTGGAAAATTATTTTGGTTCTCAAAGAAGTATGCATGTTTCTGACACATGTGCTATTAGCTACAGCAATTCAGTTAGCCCTCAGAAGGAGTCTTCTGAAAAGGAAATTAGCAGTCTTCAGCAGACTCAGGGTAAAGAGGATGAGGAGGAAGAGCAGGATCAACAAATGATTCAAAATGGGTATTACGAAGAAACAGATTATTCAGCTTTGGATGGAAGAGTAAATGCTCACTATACAAAAAGAGATGCACTAGAAGAAGAAAGACTTATAAAATCTGAAAAAATAAACAGTGATTATCTGAGGGATGGTATAAATATGCCTACTGTTTGTACTTCTGGTTGTCTGTCCTTTCCATCTGCACCACGAGAGTCTCCTGGTAGTGTTCAGTATTCTAAAAGTAAGTTTGATGCCATTACAAAGCAGCCAAGCAGCAGCACTTCTTACAACTTGACTTCATCAATTTCCTGGTATGAAAATTCACCAAAACCTCAAATACAAGCGTAAGTAATGGTGCATAATAGCATGTGCTACTAAATGTATGTCAAACATATATTTCATATTCTATGGTTCTTATAATACAAAAAAAAAAAAATGCTGCTTTGATTAACTATCTAAAATAGAGAAATGAACTTTGACAGACAGATCTGTACGTCCCCATATGGTTATCCTGTTCTATAGGCTAAACATTACTGATACAAATTTTCCACTGGTAGTTGTATGTTAAAAGTATGGCATAATTGAGGTTAAAACCTTTTTTTTTTATCAATACCTCATTGCACCCACACTTACTCCCAGATAAAATCTAGGTTTAAGACTATATCTAGTGAATATGGACAGTACTAGATATGAAGAATAGGTGCTAGAAATTTCTTTAAACTACCAGACCAAATTACTTCAGCTAAGTCAGTGGTTTCCAGAATTAAGATTTCATGGACCAGGGGCCTCCCCGGTGGCGCAGCGACTGGGCTGCGAAGCTGCGCACGGCCTCTGCAGTGCCAGTTCGATCCCCGGCTTCTCCCCGGCCACCGGAGGCGGGTCCCACATGGCGCGCAGACCTCTCCTGCCGCCCACTGCTCCCCTCAGCAGTGTACTTAGGTCCTTCTGCCTGCTCTGCTCCCCGCTCTGGCTCTGGTGAATTCTCTCACCCTCCCGCGCTTCTGACTGTACCCAGTGCTTGTATAAATGAATAAATAAATAAATAAATAAATGTTTTAAAAATTTACTTATTAAAAAAAAAAGATTTCATGGACCAATAAAATACGTGGAAAAATTTGAAATTGACATGGGTTTACTTGCATAGCACAAGTTTTCAAAATATTCTACCTTCTCCAGAACTATAATACCTGGACTAAAAGATATGGGCATATCTAGAGTACGTTATTTTAAGTTCCCAGATTTTATACATATAATTAAGATATTAGTGCCTAAAGCTAGTGAAACTAGTGAGGTGATAATGGCCTATTAAAGAATGTGATATACTGGAAAACTGAAATAATTCCATCTTCTGTATATCTCAGACTATTTTGGAGTCATTAATGAAAACAATAGTCTATATGTCTTTACCTGTATCCTGCTCATTTAGGGTTTATCAGCTTCTTTGAGTGTTTCTTATATCACTTCAAGTAATACATTAAAAATAGTTTTTGATTTTTGCAGTCCCCAAATTGATGAGATTTGTTATTCATTTCAAATGAGTGCATGCCACTAATTATACACACATGCATATCTGTTCTACCCCTTCTTTTAGTATTTTTAGAGAAAAATACAAATAACCTAATCATCTAAATACTGTAAATACTATTCTCACCATATTCACTTTATAGAACAACTCTTTCCCTTCCATTTATGTAAGTTTAAAAAGGAGAAAAGAGGGTAAGATTAAATTATAGGTAGATCAGATTGTCATCTTTTCAGTTCCCAGCTTTTCTATGCATGCAATATATAATTTTGTAGACATGTAACTCCTAAGATTTTCTTGGATGATTTCAAGTTTAAAGGAATCTTTTGGGCTTTCACATTTAAATTGTTCATTGTATCTGATCAGAATATGTACTAAAAATATAGAAAATTACTCTCTTGATTTCTAATTATTCAGATGGTCTCATATATTTTCATTATTTTATATTCAAATACTGCTGAGTTTCTTCTGCAGTTCTCTAAATCAGCACTGTCTTTTTGATTTTAAAAACTGAATATAATATTTGGTAAAGAGTATCTTTTAATATTTTGCTTCAGCTTCCTTCAGGCAAAAGAAGAACTGAAGCAGCTTAAACTCCCTGGGTTCATGTACAGTGATATACCTCTGCTGGCATCCTCAGTCCCTTATTTCAGCATGGAAGAAGAGGACGGTCCTGAAGATGGAGTACATCTCATTGTCTGTGTGCATGGGTTAGATGGTATGTGACATCTTCTGATGTAACCCATGGCAACTCAATATGTTCTTTTCCGAATGAATCTCTTTAGTTTTAGTTAATCTTTGAACTGAAAAAAAAAAGTTTTAAATTGCTTAAATTAATTGAATATTAAATACATTCTAAAAGAAAGTTATGCTATTTTTGCTATGTATAATACTAGATTTCCTTTTAAGTAAATTTTCCATGGAACTAACATCATATGCCAATATTTATTTTAACTAGCACTTTGCTGCCTTCTCTTTGATTATTGGTTATCAGCTGCCACGTATGGGAATTATCTTGTCTTCCTTTGATAGTTCTCTTAGTTCTTTTAGCTTGATGCTTTAAACCTTATAGGTTAGAATAATCAATACCTAGTAATTACCAATTTACTAATTAATTTGTATATAATTTAAATTCTAAATACCTGTCTTTATTGCTGTGGTTTTCTGACAGCTTTTTTGGTTTCAACATACTTTCTAAATTAGGAATTATGTTAGAAGATACCAAATATCTCCGGATTAGCAAAGTATTATTGTATTATAATGTGATTATGTAAAAACAAATTGATAGATTTTTGGATTATAAATTCTCATGAGTTCTTTAAAAAAAAAAAAATTCTGACCCTCAGGAAATAAAATTCTTCCAATAATAACCTCTTACCCGAATAATTATTTTCAAAGAAATAACCCCCAAGAAATACCTTTTGGTCCAGTAAAATTGCTGGCAAGTTCTTTAAAAATTTCAAGAAGTACATTATTCTAGAGTTATGAAATTGTTCCAGAATAATAAAAATAACAGATGGCATGTATCCCACTTTATTCCTTGAAGTTACCATAAGCTTTTTGGCAGATCTGAAAAAGATATCACAGCCACATCCAATAACCAATAGACCAATCTGACATAAATACATTTAATAAAACTCTAGCAATATTACAGAAAATAGACAGTTAATTGTCAAAAAAAACCTATAATGAGCAGATTCAGTATGTTAAAGTCTACAACAAATAGCATTTAGTTCCCAGAATGTAAAAATAAATATAAATAAATTTATTAATAAAATGTAGTACATCAACAAATCACGTAAAAAACAATTGATTAAAATTTAATATCCATTCACAGTTATGATAACTAGCCATCAGACTTTAAGCATAAATAGTACTAGACTGGTTCATTAATGTGATAAAGCATATCCACTGGATACATGCCAGTGGAAACCATATGCTTAGTAGTAAAACACTAGAGGTGTTCCTTTCAAAATCAGAAATAAAAGTTATCTTTATCAGTTCGTGAAATATCTGAAAAATGCAAATATTAGAAGAGTAAAGTAAAAATTCAACACTTGATAAGGACATGTTTATATTTCACTAAACCAGAGGGATTAACTGAAAAGTCATTAAACTTTTTTAAGTCATTAAAATTTTTAAGGATAATTTTTGTATTTACACATATCTATATAGAAAATATTTTCTATTTATAGATATCTTAAGTTAATAGTTAAAAATAAACTTAATTATTTTAAAAGATTTTTATTTCTATTTCTCATATTCATACACTAAAGGAAAGTCAACAGATTAAATCTAAAATGCTTTCAAGGTTTGTTGAATAATCTAGACTGATGATGGTAGGATTACTTCATTTATTCACAGTTTCTGTAGTCAGCAGTTACCAAAGAAATGCTATCACTTAAACAGATAACAACATTAGATGGGAAAGTAAAAGCATCAATGTGATTTAAAATTTCCTAAGAAACAAACTCTTGAAAGATAGTCTGGCTAATGGAAATTAGCTTTGAAATAAAAATTAAGGACTGTCTGAGAGACCATCGTCTATTCACAATTGGCAGAGGCCATATACTTGCCTTCAAGAACTGTAAAAATAAATAATGATATGCTCTTTACCTTTTACTTTATCTCATCCTTTAGATATACTTTTTCATTTTCTAGGCAACAGTGCAGATCTCCGATTAGTAAAAACTTACATTGAACTTGGACTGCCTGGGGGAAGGATTGATTTTCTTATGTCTGAGAGAAATCAGGTACAATATGGTGGTGTTTTCAGTGGAAAAAACATTTTTGTACTAGTTTTTACCTAAATATTGGCTTACTACAAAATGCCTTTAGAAATAGTAAATGAATATTAGTATATATCCCAATGAAATAGAAATGATGTACAGTTTGACTCACCAACTTTTCACATATGCAAAATTTGTAGAATTTCACATCTTTGTTATTTCATTCATTACCTAAATATTGGCTTACTATACAAAATGCCTTTAGAAATAGTAAATTGACATTAGTATACATCCCAATGAAATAGAATGATGATGTACAGTTTGACTCACCAACTTTTCACATGTGCAAAATTTGTAGAATTTCACATCTTTGTTATTTCATTAATTAAACCAGTATAAACTTACATTCAGTGCTGACAGTGGTCTAAACAATTAATAAAGCAAATGTTTTAAGAATGGTAAACCATTTTTCCCTAGAATTTCACTCTTTGTACTCATAGTGGTATAGTGAACTCAATCATTAACTTCTCTAAAAAGCCCTGGTCTTAAACATATTTTCAATACTTAAAGTAAAAAATGTTTTTATGCAGTTTTTCTTATGATTATACATATTCAATATGTCTTTTGCTTTTGTTTAGAATGATACTTTTGCTGATTTTGATAGTATGACTGATCGCCTTCTGGATGAGATCATACAGTATATTCAGATATATAGTCTAACAGTCTCAAAAATAAGGTAATTCTGTAATGTTAGAAATTTACTTTTGTTTTTATCAATTATAGAGAATTTTAACAGAATTTGTGCTAGGAGAATGTATGAGACCGCAACTCAAATGAACTAAATTAAAGAAAAAAGAAAAAAATTAAAAGATTATAGGGAAGGACCATGCATTACATGATCCCATTTATATGAATTGTCCAGAATTGACAAATCTATAGAGGCAGAAGTATAGATTAGTGATCACTTTGGGCTGGAGGAGATGGGGAGGTGATAGCTAAAGGCTATTGGGTTTCTTTTTGAGGTGGTTTGCACAACTCTGTGAACATACTAAAAACCATTGACTTGACACTTTAAATGGGTAAATTGTGTGGTATTTGAATTATATGCAATAAAACAGATAAAAAGGGTAAGAGGAAATGGATATATATGTGTATGTATTTGTATATATACACAAAAATACTTTAAAAGTTTCATGACTATACTTTGTTAGTCAGTGTTCCATAAGCAACAAATGGTTATTAAGCCAGTATGAGTCTCATTACTTAATCAGGTATGTGGATAGACATGGCTAAGAGAAAAAATTTGTTTCTTCCAGTCTAGTAGGAATTAAAGAAAAGTGAAGCCTAATCTTCCTACCTCAAAAAAAATAAGATAAACTGATTACCTTCACATCCCATTATGATAAAAGATAAAAGAAGCTGACTATATATTATAGGTGTTTGTAGAATTTATTTCCAGTTTGAAGTATGGAACTAAGAAGAAAAATAAACAAGTTTTTATTTGAAGTCATTTTTAAAAACAGATTTCTGATAAAATATAGGAAATAATGCATCTATGTTAAGGAAAAAGATTGTTTTCTTACTCAATTTTCTCCCTTTATAGATTTTAAAACATTGTTTACTAAATTTTCTATAATGATCTTATATTCCTTTTATTCATTTTTTTATTGTATTGTAAGAAAATAATATCAGTTTTTTCTTTCATCCACAAAAGAATTTCCTCTCTTGGATTAGATTGCCAGTTATAAATAACCATTATCCAAAACCTGATCTGGTTGATTGAAAACTATACGGTACCGTTATAGCTCTGACCCCACAGATTTAGGAACTTCAACTTGATAGTGAAGTTTGTCCTGACCTTCTCTCTAGTTCTATCTATAAGCCATTGTTAAGATAACTTTCAAGCTCTCTTCTTTCACTGTTATTTTTCCCCAGAGAGTCATATGCCATCTGTTGTAAAATGGTGATAAATATTACTTGTTCTTTTAGTATAATCTTAGATTAGGAAAATTCAAGTATTTTATCTGTGCCTTAAATGTAGTAGTCAGAGAACTCTCCCACTTTGGAAAGTAGACCAAAAAATAAGAGAAGTAGGTACATCATTTCTCCTGAGTCATCCTTTATAGGTACAATTGCATTATTTTGCTTTAAATCATTATTTAGTAAGTAAATATTTGATGTGTGTGCTTAAAAAGACAAATTTATTGTCTAGTCAGTGTGTTACTGCTTTTAAAATGCATTTATTTCTAAGCAATTGCAAACTATGGGTATAAAAATTTTGTAATAAGTAACATCTTGCTTATATATTTAAATTTTATAATTGGAGATTTCTACATTCTTGCACTTTTTTACTTCCAAATGTAAGTTACATCATTTCAGAGTGTCAGAGCAACTATACAAATTTTCAAATCCTTAGCAATTTACATCTGTGTATAGTGATATAAACTTTATTTTTATTTTTAAAATTAATACTGTGAAGGAAATGTTTTTTTTTTCTCCTCTCTCCTAAAGCTTTATTGGACATTCATTGGGCAATTTAATAATCCGTTCAGTGCTTACAAGGCCAAGATTTAAATATTACCTCAGCAAACTTCATACCTTTCTATCTCTTTCTGGACCTCACCTTGGTACACTCTACAATAGCAGTGCTCTTGTTAATACAGGTAAAAAGTTTTATTGTTCAATATAAAAAACACAGAAGGGGGGAAATTTTAAATACAAATTTAGTACTTTCTGGTGTTTATTTTAGAACCAACTTGTCACATACTGGGAATTTCACATGTCATGCATAAAAATCACTTTATAAAATGAATATTCTCTATTGAGATGGTATTCATCAAAAATCACAGTGGCAGTTTTTCCCCTTTTTTTATTAAGCCTTATAAATACATTCAGTACATGTTTATTTTATAAACAAGTAATTCTCTCATTCCATTAATTAAGAACATAGTAAATTAATATTATTTTTAATATATTGTAAAGTTATGAACTATTTTATATAGAATGTTAACTTTTGGGATATTATGAGAAAATAAATTCTGAAACTTTTAAAGAAATTAAAATGATTCTCCTAAGTTTTATGATGATGTTAGATTCAGAAAATTTTTCTAAATAAGAAGATTATAAAAAGTTTTGAAGAAACTACAAGTCAGACTTTTTGTAACAACTGGATTATCACATTTATGAATAAATCCAACTTCATCAAGCAAAAAAATTCTTTAAAATGAAAGATAAGATTTCAGTTTTGATTAGTATAAACTCACTAAGGAAGATCTAATATTGATTTGGTTTTTGCTTTTCCCTTACATTTTTTTTAGTAGTTTTATAGTTCAGCCAACTCATTTCCATTGTGAGAATGAAGTAGAATTTTATTCTGTCTCTTTTCATTAAACTTTGAAACACGTTTCCATTTTCCTTTTCTTTCACTGACAAACAAACCCTACCATTTTCTGTTGTAGCCTATTTGAAATAATGGTATTCAAAACTCAGCCAGTTCTAGATTTTTACAATTTCAAAAAGAGAGCAAGAGAAAAATGAAATCCATAAATAATACAATTTTTTAGTCTCTTTATTATTAAATTTTTCCACAGATAGACTTACTTATCAGATTTAGCCAATTCTAAGTTTTTTTTTCCTTTTCCCTGTTCTCCTCTGTAACATGAGAAGCAACAAAACTGGAAATGATTGTTTTATAATCTTGAAAACCAGTTCCAGAGTAATTGAGGTTTGACTTAATTAAAGGGAAGATGCATTGCTTTATGCATAACTGATAAATATGTGTGTATAAGTATGTTTATTTTTTATCAGAAAATGGAACTATTTTACAAATATATTTTTTAACCAACAGTATGTTAAATTTGGGGATTTCATTTTTTAAAGTGAAATATATTTTAAAATCAATAACTTTGGTATATATTATCATACATTGCCAGTTATACTCATATATAATTTACAAATGTCTAGGTCTGTGGTTTATGCAGAAATGGAAAAAATCAGGTTCTCTTTTGCAACTGACATGTCGAGATCATTCAGACCCTCGCCAAACTTTCTTATACAAGCTTAGTAATAAAGCAGGTAAGTATATAGTAACAGTTTTGAAAATATTAATATGAAAACTTTTTTTTTAAATAAGCACTTAGCAAATAAATTATCAACATGTCTTTTTGGTGATTAAAAAAGTACAGTCAATTGTAATTTCTTAAAATGAAATAACAGACTCACAACTAAAGCTAAGAAAGATAGCATGGTTATTTAATATTTTTAGATGATTGTAGTCATCATTTTTGAGCTACACAGCTGCTTTGAAACTATCCTAAAACTTTTAGTGCTTATGATTGAGTACTAGTTTAATTAGATCTCTGCAGTCCTAGCCCTCTGCCCTTGTTGCTCACCACTCTACCCCTCAACCCTTTTTATAAACCACCACATACTTTTATACCTTTCTATATTCTAGGGCTACCAATCATTTCTACAAAATGTCAGAAAGTAAACTGTTAACATTGGGTTGTTTGAAAAGTCATGATGTACTTAAATTCTCACTACCATATAAATCTTATTGCTTCCCTTCATTAACTGATTATTTAATATATTCCCCATCTTGAGTATATATTCCAAGTTTTTACAGCTTCAAGTTTCCAACCCCTCGCCAGTCTCACTCTGTACATGACCTCAACTCTGACTACCGTCTCCTCTGAACTATCCTTACGCAAATGTCTTTCTAGCCAATTCTTTCCACTGTGTACTTTTAAATCTCCATTTTAAAGGAACAGACTGCTGTCATCTACCTTCTTGAAAAACTAATGTCTCTACTTTCTTCTGAAAGTGGGTACACAACTGAACCCTAATATTACCTTACCCCAACCTCATCTTCTGCTACTTAACCTAGATTGTAGAGCAGAGGTTGGCAAATTTTTGTTTCTAGATGGCTAGATTGTAAATACTTGGTTTTTGTGGATTTCTGTTGCAACTACTCAACAATACATTTGTTGCCAAAAAAAAAAAGCCATTGATGATACATAAAGGAAATGTAATATGACACAAAGGAAACTTGGACATGGGGCTAACAAGAAGCAGGTTTATTGTACTGGTACTGGCCCAGCAGATTTGCACTCATTGGCTGAACCCTATTTGTAGGAAGTCAGGGGCTTATATACACTTACAGTTTCTACAAGGTTCTGGGTGGGTGAGAATTGGCAGCTGTACATGGTCAGATATGAGGTGGCTGCATACCAAAAGTGAGTTGTATAGTTGCATACCAAGGAGTGAGTGAAGAGTCAATATTCACAGGACACCCCAGATCCATCCTGCTTCATGATTAACATTGGTGGCACTACGTGCCTTACCAGAAACTAAGTTGCATACCAGGAACTGAGCAAAAGGTCTTTACCTCCAGACCCCCTAGGCTGCTTATCTCAGGTCACCATGCTTCAGAGTGTTCCTGTGTTCAAAGACTTTATTAACAAAACAAAAATGCAGCTCTCCAGATCAACAAGTCTTGTCAACCCATGCTGTAGAGATTCTATATCTCATTTACTAATTACTACCCAGAATAGCAGAAATGATCCTTTTATTTTCTGTTTCCACTTATAGTCATCACTCCTTCACTGTCATATAGAACTACTTTCTTTGAGGCTTGTACCATCCAAAGTATGCTGCCTCCTAGTCTTCTTTTAAATAACGATCTGCTGGTCACTAACATATTCAGTGAGAACTCTGATAGAGTTCACTGGTAGTATTTTTTATAATGCTTGATACAAAGATATTCCTGAATTTAAAAAGAAGTATTGTTGAGGTATAATTCACATACAACATTAAATTAGTTTCAGATGTGTTAACTGAACAAGTCTCAAGAATAGTTAGGCAGAGATTATTAGATAATCAAAGTAGGGCTTTGACCAGGAAGCAGCCCAACAGATATTATTCTGCAAGTGCTATTCCAAATAAACATAAATTTGAATTTAATTTATATAAGCAAAAACAGTGAGTCATGAGACTAAGAATATAACTGTTCTTGATAGGAGAGGCTTCCAATTCTAAATTGTCCCTATACAGATATGTTGATGCTAATGGAAGACAATGCAGGATTGATTCTTCTCATTCTTCTCCTCTGCAGAAATGCAAAGAGTGGGTGAGATTGTTAAATCTTTTTTTTTTTTTTTTTTAATCTGAAAAGACTAACATACCTTCAGGCAGTGGATTTTGCATGTAAGATGGAGCCTGTGAAGATGGCTTGTTATTTGACTGCCGGATCGGGGATGGGAATCCCCAGAAAATTTTATATTATGTTTACAGGTACACAACACAATGATCTGATAACATTGTGAAATGGTCACCACAATAAGTCTAGTTAACATCTATCACCCTACATAGCTTCTTGTGATGAAAACTTGTAAGATTTACTCACTTAGTAACTTTCAAGTATACCGTTATAGTCCTATTAACAGTAGTTTCCATGTTATACATTAAATGCAAATAATATTGAATTTATAACTGAAAGTTTGTACTTTGACTCTCTTTACACATTTTGCCTGCCCTTTGCCTCTTCTTATATCTTGACATTATTTTTGGTAATTCAGGGAGTCAACTGTTTAGATAATTCAAGCACTATAGAGCCTTCCTAAATTCTAGTACCTTTCCTTCCCATTTGCTATACTTTACCCAGAAATTTCAACTATTTTCCATTTTATTACTATAATATCCTATCCATATTCTCTCATTCCTTTTATCTCTATTTTTAGACTCATTTAATATCTGTATTTTATTTTCTTAGCATTAATCTTTGATGGTTTCACTCTTTTCCTGCGCTCTCAGATTTCATCAATTATCACTTTTATCTTTCATACACTGTTACCCCTTGTTTTTCCATCATAGCTTTCCAGCAAACCTATATTACAGTTCTTCACCTGGTTTGTTGAGCTCTACCAAAAAGGATTGCATGGACATGCAGATCAGTACCATGGGGTCCTGGGTGTTATTTCTGAAATGCTACATTATTACATATGAACCTTGTTATAATGGCAGTTTATCTCATGTGAGTTGTTTAAATATATCATAACGTAGTAAAGTAAGATCTATCATGGCTACCCTTTCCCATTCCCATTCATTCTTCCTAGTATTGTCTGGCGTAAACATGTTGAATCAATGAATGATCTTAACAGTATTTTCAGTATCCGAAAACAGGTCAAATGTCACATGGTGAGAAAAAAATCAGTGACTTAGAGTTTCAAGTCTGAATTAACTTGAATTTATAATCTTAAGTTAATCTTTTTTATCTTAATCTCTATCACCTATGTCTTCCATCCTGCGTTTGAAACTTTTGATGTGAGTATTGGATACATTTAGTAATTGAAATTAGTCTACATTTAGCCTTGTCAGGATTCTGCTTTAAGAATTATAATTTTTTTATCTTTTTTTTATTTTATTTATTTATACAAACACTGGGTATAGTCAGAAGCGCGGGAGGGTGAGAGAATTCACCAGAGCCAGAGGGGAGAGCAGAGCAGGCAGAATGACGAAATACACTGCTGAGGGGAGCAGCGGGCGGCAGGAGAGGTCTGTGTGCCATGTGGGACCCTCGTCCGGTGGCCGGGGATCGAACCAGCGTTGCAGAAGCTGTGGGCAGCCTTGCAACCCAGCGCTCAATCGCTGCACCACCGGGGAGGCCCAAGTATTATAACTAATGTGAGAAAGAGATTTGGGAGTGGTTATTTCATGTACAGAGTCAGTGACATATATGACATATGGAGCTGAATGGCGGCCAGGTGAAGCTATAGAATACTTCTAGGACAAACAGGAAGAGACACAGCCAAGGAGAGACACAAAGAGACACAGAGAAAAGAAGCAATGTGGAGAAGAAGTGGCACCTTCTTTTTTTAGTAGAATAGGTGAAACAAGTTATTAATCAAGTTTTATGGTTTTGTTTCTCAGGGTATAAAGCAACAGGGTATAAGTTCTGAGGGTATAAATTACTCAGTGTTAGCATGCAGATTAAGGGACACTCCAAGACCCCCAAACTTGCATGCTCTAATGTAGTCTGGCCATCCATGCCTAAAAAGACAAAGCATACTTAGTGTTACAGATGTAATAAGAGTTGTGTGCATGAAGAGGAAAGAGAAGAAAGCGTAATAGTTTCCCAGTAAATACCCAAAGTTACCGATCCTCTCATGGGTAAATGCCCAGCCTAACAAGGTTGGCCCAAAGTGGAACCATGGAGGCCTACAAGGTTGCACAAGTCTAAGGCACCTTCTTATGGGAAACCACAGGAAGAGAATGAAAGGGTACAGGCAAGTCTAGAATGAAAGGAGCAAAATCAAAGTGCAAATGAGGATAATAACTGCCATTGTCAGCTTCTCCATGTTTCTCTCGCCCACTTGTCTCTTCCAAGTGTTCCTACATGTATCTCTTCCAAGTGTTCCTACATGTATCTCTTCCAAGTCCCTGGTGCAAGTCCAGAGTTAAAAAGCTGTGCCCCTTCTTCTCCACATTGTTTCTTTTCTCTGTTTGTGTTTTTTGTGTCTCTTACTCTGCGTTCTCCTCTATGTGTCCTGCAAGTGTTCTGTAACTTTACCTAGCTGCCATTCAGCTCCGTATGTCACTAGGTGCAACAGGGATATGGAGCCTCACCTTTTTATAGAGACGCCTCTGTTATAACAATGCACAGGAAAATATACTTGGGTCATAAAACTGTAAGATATTTCTACAAAATCAAATACAGCATTTAGTTATGTGAGAAGAACTTACTGATGAACCATTGGTGTGTTAACTATGAAATTTGTATCCTGCTGCTGATAGATTAGGAAATATATAAAAGTCTAAAGGGATTATAAAAGTAAAAAGTAAGTAAATTTTGGGCCTCCCCTGGTGTTGCAGCGGTTGAGAGCTGGGCTGCAAAGCTGCCCACAGCCTCTGCTGCACCGGTTTGATCCCCTGCCCCCAGCGAGGGTCCCACATGGTGCGCAGACCTCTCCTGCCGTGCCCGCTGCTCTCCTCAGCAGTATACTTCAGTCCTTCTGCCTGTTCTGCTCCCTGTTCTGGCTCTGGTAAATCCTCTCACCCTCCCACACTTCTGATGTACCCAGTGCTTGTATAAATAAATAAATAAATCTTTTTTTTTTTTAAGTAAATTTTAATTAGCAATAATAGCAACATTTGAAAATGAAAATTCTAAAGAAAATATTACTATAAAATTTTACTATAAAAATCCTGTAATCTGTGGCTTCCCCTATCTGAATGTATTTGTACTACTAAGTTTATAATTATTAGTAGTTGTGAGGAGATCTTTTATACTTGAATTATTTCTTAAGAATTACTTAAAGTGGGACCTCCCTGGTGGCACAAGGCATTAAGACACAGCACTATGAAGCTATCCGCAGCCACTGCAGCACAAGTTCGATCCCTGGCCAGGGAGCTACCACATGACGCATCAGACCTCTCCTGACTTACCTGCTGCTCCCCTCAGCAGTGTATTTCAGTCATTCTGCCTGTTCTGTTCCCCACTCTGTCTCTGGTGAATCCTCTCACTCCCCGCACCTTTGGCCTGCACCCCAGTTCTCGTATGTACAAAAAAAAAAGAAGAAAATTAGTTAAAGCTCTTGCTTGCAAGGTTTTCATTTATTACCTACCCTGTGGTTGTACCAACCTAACAATGTTTAATAGTCAAACTTTGAAGTCACACATAGATATTAGTTCTAACTGAAAACTGAGATACATATTCTAAATAAGCTTCGGTTTCTTAATTGGTAAAATGGGAATAATAGTATCTTCCTTACGAGTTTATTAAAGGATTAAATGAGGTAATGCATGTTAATGATTACCATTCTGAAAATACAAAACTGGATAAATGGTAAAAATAGTTCTAAATGAAGAGGTGTCTGAACAAAAATAATACTAGTATTTTACATTGTAGCATTTGCTTTCACATTAACATCATGAATTTATTTTAGGAGATTTTGCAGAATGTTTAAAGAAACAGTTCATCTATGTCAGTAATATAACTATAAAAAAATATTAAATTGATGAATTAAAATTTTTTTTGTTTCAAGATTTCTGAGACCAAGTATCTATTAGTATATGCCTGAACCAAATTAATAATTTTACTAGAAAAATAACATGATAATCATACTAATACATTAGATCATACTGAAGTATAGGAATAAATTATAATAACAAACACATATAAGCACATTATACACGTTAGTTGATTTAACTTTATAAAATAGGAATATTATTGCCCCCATTTTGCAGATGAAGACACTGAAGATAGATAGGTTGAGTGACTTGCCTGAGGGCATAAAAGTAGTAAGCAGCTATACACAGTTCAAACTATGTCATGTTAAATAAACCATTAATGTATAGTTTTAAAACCTAGAAGCAGCTTTTAATTGCAACTTTAAATATCAGTAAATCAATTGGTAAATGCATTAATTGATTTTTTTAATTTAATTTTTTTTAAGATTTATTTATTATTTATACAAGCACTGGGTACAGTCAGAAGTGTGGGAGGGTGAGAGAATTCACCAGAGCCAGAGCGGGGAGCAGAGCAAGCAGAAGAACCAAAGTACACTGCTAAGGGGAGCAGCAGGTGGCAGAGGTCTGCGCGCCATGTGGGACCCTCCTCCGGTGGCTGGGGAGCAGCCGGGGATAGAACTGGCACTGCAGAGGCTGCGGGCAGCTTCACAACCCAGCACTCAACCGCTGCGCCACCGGGGAGGCCCTCATTTTAAAATTATATTGTCAGAGATTGGAGCTAATCTCTCTTCTTGTTCCCACACACACACCCTTTTTTTTTTTTTTTTGGTCATCTAGAGAATTGTGAGAAAATGGTCAATTGCTAGGGAATTAACATATCAATGTATATATACATATAATCACTTTAATAAAATATATGCGTGTGTATATATATGTGTGTGTGTGTATATATATATATATATATAGATAGATAGATATATATAGGTTCAGGTCAGAAATATAAGAAAGTAAAACAGGAAAGCGTAGAGCAGCAATGTTTATTTAACAGAAATACTGCTAGTCTCAAATATTTTAGACAATTGAAAACCTAGTGATAATTTCTCTTGATTGTACTCTGCTAAAGCTACCAACTTTTGGATGCCCTCCTTCTGTTACTGCTTGTTTTTTCTGAATGGCCAATTTTCTTTTGAATGGGAAGCCTAAAATTAACCATCTGAAACAAAATGCAGCTTTCTGCTCTCTTCCCTTTTTTTCAATTTAAGTAAAACCTTCCTTGTGGGTCTTCCTTTAAAACAATCTTTTTTTCTCTTCAATGTATCATTAGCTCATGTATCATTTTTCCTTAATTAAAAACTATTCACTATTTTAAAATTAAGGAAGCTGGGCCTCCCCTGGTGGCGCAGCAGTTGAGCGCTGGGCTGGGAAGCTGCCCGCAGCCTCTGCAGCGCCAGTTGAATCCCTGGCCGCCAGCGAGGGTCCCACATGCGCGCAGACCTCTCCTGCCACGCCCGCTACTCCCCTCAGCAGTGTATTTCATCAGTCTGCCTGTTCTGCTCCCTGCTCTGGCTCTGGTGAATTCTCTCACCCTCCCGTGCTTCTGACTGTACGCAATGCTTGTATAGATAAATAAATAAATGTAAAAAAATTTTAAAAATAAAATTAAGGAAGCATTTAAAAGCCTAAAATAATTTTTGTGATTTCTGAAACAATTGAGAAATGCTATATTTTTTGTAAAAATCATATATTTATTAAGTGTGTGTGATAAGCCTTTTTTGTTTTATGAACACAGTAGAACTGGTAAAGAGAAACATAAATGTTACTTTTAAGAGGAAACAAAAAGTGGGTCAATATGAATTACTCAAAACTCATTAAAATTTCAGAACAAAATAAGTAGCCAAAATATCAGGAAGACCAAAATAGTGAAAATAAACACTTTCTTTCTTTGTTAAGGCATTACAGTTAAACATATTTTTATAACAACTTTTGACCAAAGAACCTACAGTATTCTACAGATTGTTGTTTGAATAAATAAATAATTTATACAGTACGGCCTTCCTGGTGGTGCAAGGGGTTAAGCACAGCATTGTGAAGCTATCCGCAGCCTCTGCAGCACGAATTCAATCTCCGGCCAGCCAGGGAGCTACCCACATGGTGCAGCAGACCTCTCCTGTCTCTCCTGCTTCTCCCTTAGGCAGTGTATTTCAGTGGATCTGCCTGTTCTGCTCCCCACTTTGTCTCTGGTGAATCCTCTCACCCCCCACACCTCTGACCTACACCCCAGTTCTTGTATGCATAAATAAATAAAAATCTTTTTAAAAAAAGATTACATAGAAGTATCATGGGGTCTTGTAGTCCATGATGAGAGCTCAAAAATAGCCTGATAAGAATCTATTCGTTGCAGACATTTCAAAAACAAAATACCCTTATTTTAAGATCTTCCTAAAAACATCTGCTTAGAATCTCTTGACTAGCTATTGAATTCTGACAAATAAAATATAACAATTAAAGAAGATCCCTGCTGTGCTACTATGTCACAAGATAGTCTAGCAGATTACAGAGCTGTTTTATAATAGGTATCACTTGATGTATAAATAACATGTATTTTATCTCTAAAAGTATACAAAATCAGTATCAGCTAATATTTACAAAGGAAATTCAAATGTATTTAAAATAAATGAATAAATATAAGAATAGTTTAATATTGCTTAGGCCATGTTAATTTAAAAACCACAGAATTTTTGCATCCCTGGCATTAATAGTATTCCGGGCTGGATAATTCTTTGTCATCAGGGGTTAGTAGCATCCTTGATCTCTACCCACTAAATGCATACTCACCCTTCCTCACTCTCACATCTTCCACCCCATGATTATGATAACAAAAAATGTCTCCAGGCACTGATAAATGTCCCTTAGAGTCACAAATCCACCAGTTTAGAACCACTGTTATAGTCAGTTCCAGAGCCTAACAAAAAGTGGGTCAATATGAATTACTCAAAACTCATTAAAATCTCAGAACAAAATAAGTAGCCAAAAGTATCAGGAAGACCAAAATAGTGAAAATAAAAGTTGCCATTACAATGTTCAAAAATAAACCATGTTACTATACAGTTCAGAAAAATATTGTGGGTTTACTTTAACCTTTTTTTCTTGGTAATTCTGAAAAGTATCCAAACTATTTGGACACTTTTGAGTTAAATTATCTCATATTATAAATGAGGACTCTTGCTTCCCAAGATAGAGGTAACTTTTCAGCTCAAATTAGCCAAGTACAATGCTTCGTAACCAAGTATGTGTTTATTAGCCAAATATAAGGCCACTTCAGAGGCTGAGTGAAACACTAACCCAAAGACCAATTAACTTGGTTATATTTGAAAAGGTAGAATCAGTGTAGGTGCAGAGAAGATGAACCTAGATTATAAGGCTCCCGAAACAAAAACTTCGAACATTTTTATTAGGTAGACTTTAACTCAGATGAAGTACTTCCATAATTCCCACCAGCTTTGCCACTTTGCGGCCTACCATGTTTTGTTTTGAGTTTCTACCCTCCTTAGTCGACACTGCTAAACCGGAGCTGAAACCAAAGATTCAGAAAGAGTCATAGTACGTTTAGCTAACTTGACCCTTGGCTAATCCAAAATACAAACCTACTTGATTCTTGGCTAATCCATTATGTAAACCTAATACAAAATGCAAACCTACCATGCAAAATCACAGTATTAGAATATACTGTTGAACAACTGTTACTAAAATAGTTGGATTTCTAAATCTAAAATGCATTCTTAATATACAATACTATCTCAGGAATCAATTTAGAAATATGAAAATATAGTATGCTTATATTAGTGTCTGGTCTTGGATTTTTTTTATTTCATTATCATGGAATTTGAGAGTTATAGGGTATCTTAGAAATCCCCTCGTCAAATCTTCATTGAATTTGCATACTTCTAGTCCACTGAGCTGCCTGAACCTGAGGAGACATAGATGCTTCCCTCAAGGATCTCATTCTAAGACAGTGATCCCCAACCTGAGTGTCATTTCTCTATGGAAATACATCAGAAAATTTCTGCAATTGTAATTATTTTCATATTTGTATCCCTTATACATTATAATATAATGCCTATTATTCTTACAAACTATAGAAATAAAACATACCAAAAAAATAGGCTGGTAATTGCAGAGGAGTATAAAGTCCAAGGATATCTTCATTGATTGATTGCTTTTTTTAAAGATAAGAGATACAGTGTTTTGCAATCTGATAAGAAAGATTCATACAAAGAAAATTGATGCAAGAGAGGGATGAGACAACTACTAGATCCCATGTACTTAAATAAACAGGAGGGATTGGAACTCGCATACAAGTGAAAGGGCTGACCTGACATGGGAGCATGAACACTTCATCGGTAGGAGCAAGAGCAAAGGCAGAACATAAAGGTATAGGTTAGGTTGGTTTGTGTTAAAGTGATAGTATGTGGAAGCTCTCATCAGATTCTTTTTTTTTTTAAGATTTTGTTTATTTTTACATAGAAGAACTGGGCTGTAGGCCAGCGGTGCAGGTGGTAAGAGGATCCACCAGAGACAAAGTGGAGAGCAGAGGAGGTGGCAGGCAGATATATGAAATGCATTGCTAAGGGGAGCAGTGAGCGAAGCAGGAGAGGTCTGCTGCATCATGTGGGTTAACTTCTTTACCTGGGATCAAACTCAGCCAGTAGTGGTGATAGTGCTGAGACTTAACCCCTAGGCCACCAGGGAGGCTCTCTCATCAAATTCTTCCTATTTCAGGGAGTAAGAACATAAGGTAAAATTGAAGAGGTGATAGAAGATACTGGCCGGCAGTCTGAGGAAAAATAGTCACTTAGGAAAATATAAAAATGAACTTTTAGGCAAAGCTGCCACAGACTGCAATGCCCAGCTCCAAGAAGTATGGTTCATGTGGCTGGTGCCCCTGCAGTTACATGATATGGTAACCCTTTATGGAGAACACAAATACACAGCTTTTAGATAAATTAAAAAGCAGTTGTATCATTACATGACTGATTTCACGCAGCTTGGGATAAAATATCAATAATAACATTGTACTTATATTCAAAAAGCATAGTACCTAAAACACATGGTACATGAAGATAGTGTACCACAGGACAATGCACTATCAGTTTTGTCTTATCTAGTCCTTAAAATAAGTTTATACCCCCTTTTATAAATTTATGGTGACACTGAAATTATTTTCTGTAATTTTAAATAGTTGCAAAAGATATATATTCTAGGATATCCAATAGTGTATATTTGCTGTAATTATATTTTCCTGAAAATATACAGGTAACATACTCAGCTTGAGTTATAGATTTAGCTCCTTCAGTTTATGGAAAATGTGTTCCACAAAATTTAATTGACAAAGCCACTTTTTATTCTCAGTCAACTCAAACTTAGATTATGTTAGAAAAAGTTGGATTTAATTCATATTTTTGCTCAGATTTGCTGAGACCTTTATAACCCATGGCCATACACCATAAGATGATCAAAAATAGATGGGAAAAATAGCTTTCTTTTATAAGATGGGAGGACAAGTTATTTTTAGAAAAGTGCTCATGCAGAAGTTGGGGTCTGAAATCAATTTTCTTAAAGCTATCAGTGCCCGTCTACACCATGGAAAGTCTTAAATTACCCCAGGGGGTTAAGGTATACCAGGGTGAAAAACTCTGCTCTAGGTAGTGGTGATTCCCAAAATATTGGAAATACTGATAAAGACATAGGTGTTTAATGATGCCAAGAGTGGAATGAAATTCGACTCATTAAATATGATGATAAAAGGGAAGTATCAATTTTTCTTAATATTTTTCTAAAATCTGAATTTAAATGTTTATGCAATTGAATTAGGTCCTATTACCGAAATTTTATTATCTCAGGTCCTATTATTACAAAAATTAGGTCCTATTAAAGAAATTTTATTATGAATTTTATATATTCAAATTACTGCAAAGTTGTATCTTCTCATCTGAAAAAAGGGAGACCTTGTATTTATCATAACGAGTATATCCTTCTTCTGTATACTTCTTCTATGCAACCAGATCAACCAGTCATCTGGTTGAATGTAGGGCCACACTCTTTTCATAATTAGGATCCTTAAGTTCCAAGGAGTAAGGAGAACTTCTACAAAAACTTCTTATATTCTGGATCTATAGTGTCTCTACAATTGATTTGCCTCTAAAAATCTGAATTTCACTGGGTCACTGGGCAAAAATATATCAAAATTTTACTCTGCCCTATTCCAGAAAACTTCAATGCACTGCACATCCCAATTCTAATGTATTGACAGTTCTAATGTGTTAACACCTATGTCTTTATGCCATTATTGATTTCTTTCTTATTTAATAATCACATAATTTTTTTTACTAGTCTGAGCCAAATAATAAAATTATAATGTTACTGGGTACTAAAGAGGTCAAGAACATGGTGTTAATGTATTTAAGTGAGTTAATTAACAAAGTCCCATGGTCAGAAGCCATAAATTTACCTAGTTTAAAAATAAAAACAGCAACCTGATAAAAGTCTATAAATGAATCACAAAACCTGTTAATATTTTTGAAAAATCAAAGCATATATCCCCTTGACATTATACTTAAACAAAGAGGAAATATGAGTAATATTAGGCAAGAGTCAAATGAGAAATTAAAGTAAAAGTCAACTTTAAGGTATTTCATAAAGGGTACTTTGTTTTTATAAAGGAGTATAATACTGTTTGGAAACTGTTCCTAAGCCTCAAAGAATATCCCTTTGAAAGTAAGAATGTCAGAAATACTTCCTATAGAATTTTAGAACACATATCTAATTTCTCCCTTACCATCACACCACAATCCTTGTTCTTACTCCAAACAACTCCATTTCGCCATGTCAGCACAAACTACACACAATGCAATTAGGGGGTAAGGGTGTAGAGAATATATAGAAATTTAGAGAAAGAATTCAACAAGCAATTTAAAAGTCAGAATCCACTACTGAAGAAAATTTTTTGATCATTTAATATACTAATAAATTATTTTAAATATGGTTAATTATTGCATTATAAGTCAGTATTTTCTCTTCACAGGGCTTCATTATTTCAAAAATGTTGTGCTAGTGGGATCACTACAGGATCGCTATGTTCCTTATCACTCTGCCCGCATTGAAATGTGTAAAACAGCTTTAAAGGACAAACAGTCAGGTAAGGAAGTAAATTAGAAGATTTAAGCAAGTTTTATCTACACAAGAACTTTTCTCCAAATTTTTCTTATAGTTACTTTCTTTCATCCTCTTCCCTTTTACATCCTTTTCATAAACTATGTTAACAGCTATCCTTTTTCCTTTTTCCTTCTTTTCTCCTACCATGTCATATATTTTCAGTGAAATGGAAGTTGTTCTTATGAAGCAGGTTTTTTTTTAATTTAATAAAATTATATTGATTTACAAAACTATATAAATTGGGAGGAGGGCACACTATCCAGTATGAATGTAGAAGTCTTACTTCCCTTGCCACTAAGTTCTAGTTCATTCCCACAATCAGGTTGATACCCTCTACCCTTTCCTTCCGCCCAGCACTACTTCTCCCTCTTTTGGTAAGGTAACCAAACCACTATATTTCTCTGAGTCAGAGTTGTTTTGTTGAGATTTTTTCATTTATTTTACTTGTGCATATTCCACATATGAGTGAAACCATGTGGTAATTGTCTTTTACTTTCTCACTTGTTTCATTTAGTATAATTACTTCAGGTTCCATTGATGTTACTGTAAAACGCAAGATTTCATTTTTTTCAAAAGCTGAGTAGTATTCCATTGAATGTATATAGCACAACTTTTTTTTTTTATAATTTTTTTTTTTAAGATTGATTTATTTATACAAGCACTGGGTACAGTCAGAAGCGCAGGAGGGTGAGAGAATTCACCAGAGCCAGATCGGGGAGCAGATCAGGCAAAAGGACCGAAGTACACTGCTGAGGGGGGCAGCTGGCGGCAGGAGAGGTCTGCGTGCCATGTGGGACCCTCCTCTGGTGGCCCCGGGAGCAGCCGGGGATTGAACCGGCGCTGCAGAGGCTGCAGGCAACTTCGCAACCCAGCGCTCAACCGCTGCGCCACCGGGGAGGCCCCATACCACAACTTCTTTATCCAGTTATCTGTAACTGGGCATCTAGGTTGATGAAACAGTTCTTTAATCTAATTACAAATGCTTCACCATTTTTGTTTCCTTAACAGTTATCTATACTTTGATTTCCTCTGAATTACTGGGATCGGTGATTGTGGTAATAGTCATGCTGCATATTTACCTTTACATTAGTTTTAGTGAAAGATAATAAGAGCTTACTGTACTGTATCTTTTTACTATTTTTGAATAGAAAAAGAATTTTAAATCATAGCTATTTGGAACCAGAAGACATGGGTCCTGTTTACTTACTTTGTAATTGAGGTTCAGAGATGCTAGGTGACTTGTCCAAAGTCACTAGTGGTTAATTACAGGCTTAGCACCAGAACCTGGGTGTCCTATCTTCCAATATTGCCTCGGTTCATTTTTTGGGATAAGGATGCTTTTAAACTAACTCTTAGACCTTTGCTCTTTCTACATCGAGATGGTGAACAGCTCCTTCAGATAGGGACTTTTTTTATACACATTTGTAATTGACACTACCTGGTGTGATGACTGGTATATAGAGGGCACTCTTCATTTATACATTTTTTGAGCATTTTGTGACATTAGAATAATCTTTTTTAAAAACTATTCTAAGAGTCACTTAAGGGAAAAGTCTAGAATTCACTTAGGGAAAAATTCAGAAGAGGTTTAATCTTTAGAGAATAGCTAAAACTAGGAAAATGTCCTTTGATCTAATAATGAGATTCTGTGCCAGTGAGGGACAAGGGGAATCTAGTAAAGACAGGCTTGGACTTCTTCCTATGTAAAAATAGTTTTTAAGTAACATGAACCAGAAACCCAGTTTGACTTACAATGAAAACTGAGAGGTGGGGGCCTCCCCGGTGGCGCAGCGGTTGAGCGCTGGGTTGCGAGGCTGCCGGCGACCGCTGCGGCGCTCGGCGCCGGTTCGATCCCCGGCTGCTCCCCGGCCTCCGGAGGAGGGTCCCACATGGCGCGCAGACCTCTCCTGCCGCCCGCTGCTCCCCTCAGCAGTGTACTTCGGTCCTTCTGCCTGCTCTGCTCCCTGCTCTGGCTCTGGTTAATTCTCTCACCCTCCCGCGCTTCTGACTGTACCCAGTGCATGTGTGGACAGAACAAACAAACAAACAAATAAATAAATAAACATGCCTCTATAAAAAAAAAAAAAAAAAAAAAAAAAAAAAAAAAAGAAAACTGAGAGGTGGGAATAAATGAATCTTTATTAATCTATGTGATTTTCATCTTTCTCTTAAATGCCTCTCTTCTTTCTCTAATTGTAATTCTACATAGTGTTACCTTATCATTCCTCAGGGCTACATCCTACCTCTCCTTGATATTTAATACCTGCATCCCTAAACTTTACAAGTTTGATGGATATGTGTTAGTACTCCTCTATTAGTAATACAGTAATGTATGAACATTAAAAACTATTTTGTCCCTTGGAAGTATGTGTATCTAACCTTTTTCATGATCACAATAAATTCATTTTAAGAATTAACTGAAAAAGGGAAAGAGGAGCACAACATCAGAATTAAAAGCCAAACCAAATATTAAATAAACATTTAGACCAAGGAAAAAACAAATCTTTTATCTTTAAGCCAAACTCAACATAGTTCTTCTGACTACAGGAAGTTTCTAATTCTTTCTGAAAACAACATGAAAATAGAAAAAGAAAACCTTTTAAAAGACTTTCTGCTTTAAATGAAAATATTTTTATAAATTATATAAATGTAGGGATAGAATTTTTCAGTTACTCATGTGAACTAATCTTCCTTTTTTTTATTTGTTCCATAGGACAGATCTATTCAGAAATGATCCACAACTTGCTTCGCCCAGTTCTGCAAAGCAAGGACTGTAATTTGGTTCGATATAATATCATCAATGCATTGCCCAATACAGCTGATTCACTTATTGGGAGAGCTGCACATATAGCTGTTCTTGATTCAGAAATATTTTTAGAGAAATTCTTCCTGGTTGCTGCCCTCAAATATTTCCAATAGGATAAAAACATTGTTAGACACTTGACAGTTACCTCATTCAACATTTAAATAATGTATTATATTAAATTGTAGATGCTAATAAGATCTAAGAAATATTTATACCTTTTTATATGGAAGATAATTTATATCATCCATGTTTAGAGCTTTTTAAACATCAACTTTACTTTCTAGGTAATGTGGCTGTGCAATATTTTTTTAATTTTATCTTTTTACTTTTCTATTACTTTTTCATATATTTTGCTACATAAGTATCTCAGTGAAACTTTAAGCCCATATGTATGTCTGATTGTTTATTATTGGCTTTCCACAATCCTTACATCAGACACATCATATTAGAGGCCATTATTTGCTAGAATAGCATGGCATTTTAAATTTTCTAGTATTGGGGTATTACTTAGTTAATTATAAATTTTACTTTTAACATTTTACTATGTTTTAACTGGAAATAAAATTGTGGCTGCTAAAATATATTTTTTGAAATCAACTTCTTTAGCCTGTTGAAACCAGGTAGTTCATATATGACAATGTTATAAAAGTTTTCTAGAAAACAAAATCATTATTACTGTTGCTATTAAACATGTCATGCATATTAAAATATATTTTCTACTGGTGATTTCAACATTATTTCCATATTGACCTTTATTACTGGAACTTTTCATGTTCATGTTAGCAGCATCTAGAGATTTTTGAATGTTTGAATGCCCCTGCCTTGATTTTGTTGGAATTTTGCTAAATTTGGTAATGTTGCTTGAATTTTCTGACTACATTTCTTTGACTTTTTTCATGGATTTCCTTGTAAGTAAATAATAATTAAATGTTGAAATTTATGAAATACTTTTATGAATTTAGATAATTTTTAAATATTGTTAAAATTTGTTGAACTAAAAAGTGATGTAAATAAAATAATTCATGTTAAAGATGGAACAAAATAACTAACTTTACATGTTTGGTGATATAGTTGCAAATGTTTTTGATATATGGAGATGTTAAGTCTTTTGACTTTACTAAAGGTGCTGAATAGCATTAATTCACTATTTTTCTTTACTGTTTTACTTGTGAAAATAATAATGCACTAAAGGTGTATAGAAGGTCTGTTTGCATTTGCCATTTGTGATGGACAGAAGGTTTTGTAAGTATATATATTGTAAAATTGATGCATGTTTATTTTTAGCATTGTGTTATTGCCTCTGATGTTAATAAATGAACAAATGATTGTCTGGAGGAACAACTAAAACACTTGCTTATTTTCAGAATACTAGAGGCAATATTTTTATTTATAATTGAATAGACTATATTATTCTATAGACCAACCTGATTGTATAACTTATAGGCTTTATAAAGTATTTTTATAAGTTAAACTTTTTGCATATATTAAGTAGTTAAAAATATTTAATTGATTGTGCTCCATAATTCTTTACTATTTAAAAATTACTTGAAAATTCAATGATTTAACTAAGCAATAATACATGCTAAGTGCATTAAAACTGAAAATGTAAATGTGTACATTTTTCATCTTAACATACTTCAGTCCTAAGTTTTAAATAACATGTTTATTCTAAGTTTGAATAATCTTCCAATTTTTTCAAAGGATCCTTTTTTTTTTAAAGGATCCATTCTCACTAATACTCATGCAAATAGTATTTAAGGGTAAATTGCTCTTATGATCATAGTTGGTTGGTTGCTTCCTGGTTATTTTAATACACATTTAAAAGCTCAAGTATGATCATAGTTTAAAATCTTAACAGATTTAATTTCTTTTTTTTTTTTAAGATTTATTTATTTATGCATACAAGAGCTGGGGTATAAGCCAGAGGTGCGGAGGCAGGAGGGGAGGACTCATGAGAGACAGAGTGGGGAACAGAACTGGTGGATTGACTAAAATACACTGCTGAGGGGAGCAGCAGGTGAGTCAGGAGAGGTCTGCTGAGCCACGTGGGTCACCTCCCTGGCCGGGGATCAAACTTGTGTTGCAGTGGCTGTGAATAGCTTCATAGTGCTGCGACTTAACCCCCTGTGCCACCAGGGCGGGCCCAGATTTAACTTGTTATTTACCAGAGAAACTATAATACACTATTCTCCTCCAAACTAAACATAGCATGAGCTTCAGAAAGAGGGAGGAAGTGCTTATCTGAAACAGTGTAATTGACTTTTAGAAAATGATTTTCATTAAAGTATATGAGTTATAGACTTTATAGTTATATGGTTATAGTTTGTTGTTACAAATAACAAAAACAATTATAATTAACTTAAACAGAAAAATATTTTTTTGAAGAATATTAAATAACTCAGAATTAATGGAAAGGCTGGAGAACCGTATTTGGAAAACAAGTCAAAGGAAAGTAGATGATCAAAGCCATAGCAAATTCTGACTTCAAGAACTAGAAGTTTGCATATCCTTCCCGCTAGCAGGGATGAGTCTGAAAACTGTATTCCAAACACTCTCCTTATTTGTATCACTCATTCCACATTCAGTGGTCTAGTGGAAATGTCCATCTGAACAAGCTTGGTCTTATGCCAGCACTCAGACTGTCAGGCATCAAAATCAGCAAGTATCTTCTGACCTCACCTTTCACAGTAGAAAATGAGACCATTTCTCTTACCAAGATTCACCAAACTTGAAATGGGTTTGATAACTAAGCACCAACTATAAAAAACATCAGAGATCTACTATAGTCCATCTCTTTGTCTTTCCAACATCTAAATATACCTTTCTTCCCATAGTTACACATTAAAAATACTATCTCCTAGCACAATCTTAGTATCCCTCATCTAGCTTCAAATACAGCATCTCAGTGTGCTGTGCATTTCTCCTGTCATAATCTTGTCTCAATAGTTTGCAACCCATGACAGCTGTGACCTAACCACTACTACCACATACACAATAATAGTACAAAATGAGAAAGAAAATGGAAATTAATTAAATATGTAAACAAATACATAAGCCAATGAGGTAAAACACTATAGCTAGGGCAGTGCTTTGCAAGCATCCTTGGTTAGAATCATAAATAAAAATTCCCAGTTCCAGTTACATACCAATTGAATCAGAATTTCCAGGAGAGGAGATAAGCAGCAGCATGTTTTACTACCTAAAATATTTTGATTAAAAATACAAAACAAAAACCTATGGTAAATACATTTCTCCAGTTCTGTTACTGGTCATGAGCCTAGATGGTTTTGACTTGTCACCACTTTTACTTACCCTGTTTCCTTTGTATTCAGTCACCACCTCAATTGATCAAATTTCTTTATCCAGTGGGTGACCCAAGTCTGAGACTTGGATAGACTTGCATTTTATATAATTGCAATAGTCTTTGCTTAATTTTTACATTTCAAAATGGTATTGTGAAGAGGTCTTCTAGGAGATAATATCCCCTGAGTTCTAGTTAGACTTCTCTCCCTACTATTTTTCCCTCTAGTCATCAGGGTCAGTCACTCCAGCTAAACCATAACCACTTTTTTGAACCCAGGAGAATGAGGTAAAAATGATCAGGTGACAATCCTAACTTCAAATTCGGAAAAATATTCTACCGCTTTGCACCTCCTGGATACAAAACTTGGTACACCAATAGAACCTGAAATAGATATGGATGGTGAAGACTGAAGATTTTATCCAAGCTCATTTGCTATGATTTCATGGATGATGACATAAGGAAGTGAGTTATTGGTTAAGAAGGTATTCAATAAATGCATAGATTGAGTGTATAAAAGAAGTGTAAGTCAAGGAAAGCAATCCAAACCTATAATAATTATTCCTATAAAATAAATTATCTCTATAGATGCCATTGTAATCAAGCCTACCATGCAGGCTACATAATGTACTATATCAAGGGATCACATGGGTCACTACAATTAGTGTTGCTTGTCAGTCTTGGCAAGGGGAAAAGACTAGATTAAAAATAAAAGTCCCCATGCCACCATGAATACCTTGTTGGTGGGTCCACTGAGCAAACAGTTGTGATGAGAGAAGTTGACTGATGTCTACAGAGTGAGTCACTTTGGTAGGTAGCCTCTAAAATGGCTGCACTGATCCCCACCTGCTGGTATTTATATCACGTGTAATCTCCCTTTGAGAGTGGACTGTGCTTACTGTTTCATTTCTAATGACAATACAGCAAAAGTAATAGAATGTCGCTTCTGATATTATAAAGAGACTGGTTTCCACCTTGATCAGTCTCTCTTGTTCTCTCATTTGTTTCTGTGGAAAACTAGGTGCCAAGTTACGACATGACCTTTAGGGAACATCACATAGCAAGAAACTTAGGGAGTACTCCATTTCAAAACCCCTAAGGAACGACATCCTGTCTCTAATCATGTTGGTGAGCTTAGAAGTCCATCCTCCCCTAGATGTGCATCCATAACAGCTTGATTACAGTCTCATATAAGACCTACAGTCTGATGCACCCTGGATCCTGAATTCCTAACCCACAAAAACTGTGAAAGGATAAATGCTTATTGTTTCAAGTCACAAAAAATTATATTTAATATGCTGGACAGCATAGATAAAAGAGTAAGTTTGTTCTGATGAAGAACCCTTCTACAATAAGGTTGGTCAAATAGTTTATAAATCAAACTATTGGCAATAGTCATTTGGTCATAAGGAACTCATCATTAAGCTATTGATAGGAGCTAAGGGCCAAAAGTATGTGTGTGAGTTACCTGCTAAAGTAATTGCTTGGGTTTTGGCTCTGGCTCTGCACTGTACTGCAGCTTGATTTTAGTGAAAAGACTCCTTCTCGAAGTGGACGATATTACTCCTGCTTTCATGATGAGAAATTGAGATTGAGTTTCGTGATGTCACATAGTCAGGCATGCCCAGAATCCAAGAGCTAGGCCAGAACATTTCTTGAAAAGGTTTCATATTTTTTAAAAAAGACAATTCTAGGAATTTCCACTTCTCTGGAAAGACATCTATAAGTTATATAAAAACCTCCTGATCTGCCATATATGTGCTGAACACATTGAAGCTATTGGAGTTTAAGAACTGTTTTGGCAGAGCTGCTTGAAGAGCTTTCTCTGGCTCTGCGCTTCATACAAAAATAGCGTCTTTCAGGTCATCTGGTCAAGGAATCAAAACTGATGAATGAGGAAGTCACTGAAAAAAAAAGTTTTTGTAATAAAAGAACTGGGGTGGCGGGGAAGGCTTACTATTCTTGCAAAGGAGAAAGGGTGCTCAATTTTTGTACTATGAAACGCATCTTCCAGGAGACTTTTCGCCTTGGACTGAGAGGAATAAATAGAATTTTTCCCTTATTCAACTTCAGTAATGACTTTGGGTTTGAGGATCAGAGTAGAGTTGTTCTTGGCGAGAAGGTTTAAGCCACTCCTGCCCCTCATTTTCTTAGACAGCCGGGACCAGCGCACGGATTCCCAGCGGGTTTCGGAGGCGTGACGCCCCGCCCGCCCGCCGAGGCCCCGCCCGGTCACGCGCAGGCCCCGCCCCTACCGCGGGGCGCGCCGGGGACGCCGCGGGCGGCTCCTCCCGGGCCTAGGCCCCAAGCAGACCCTGCGGGTGTCGCCGCCATGACCCTGTCTCGGCTTTCTCGGCTGTTGGGCCTCGTCCCGGCCGAAGCGTGGAGAGTGGCAAGTAAGGCGCGGGGCGTTGGGTCAACCGCGGACGGGGGTTGGAGGCCCGGGCGCTCTGAGAAGCGCCGGGGAGGGGCCCGTGTGCCCAGCGCCCGCGGGCGCGCGTTTGGCCGAGCTGCGCGCTCGGTTTGGGCTCAGCCTTCCGCGCCGTGGCCCGGGGCTTGTCCCTTCGCAGCCCGGGACCTCCAGGTGGGTTACCAATTGAAGATCCCCAAAACCCTTCCAACTGGGATTTCTGCTTCCGTGCGGGCGCTGCTCGGGCCTCGAAGCGCCGCAGGCGTTCTCTGGAGTGTGTGCCAGGAACTGGCCGGGTGCACTTGCTCCTGGTGCTCATAGGGAAAGAAAAAAAGAAAAGAGCCTTTGGGGATGAGAGTAACTCATTTGTTTATTTGCAGCAAAAAGAATTTGTGACAGTTTACAGTGTAAAAGAAATTGAAAGCGGGTGGACATGAACCAGAGGCAAATAAGTATTAAAAATTAGGTGAAGCCGAAAGTTGTTAATGCAGAGAAAGTGTGCGTGCTTTCAGTAAAAAAAATTTCAATCCTTTTTTGTTGGACGACTTTCTGAGTGTATTACAGACTTTAACTGCAGAATGTGCCGAACAGTTTTAATGTAGGTCATCCTGGAGAAATTATGTGTGTAAATTGAAAACTGAATTACTGCCCTTCTAATAACTGGCCCCAGATTTTTGTGTGGTTTGTTCATCATTCTGTAGCCATTACCCTCCTCTCCCCCCAACATAAGCCTATTATTAATGGTAAAAAAAAACTTAATGATTTAGAAATGAATAATAAAAAGTGAAAGCCCTTAGTTGTCCAAACTCCAAGGTAAATGCTGTTTAAAATTTTGTTGTATAATTTATCTTCCCTTTTTCACTAGTATTAAAAACTTAAGAATGAAATATTTGATAACAAAGGTGTAAGTTATGAAGCAACATTTATGAACTCATTCTCCAATTTAATGGACAGAATATTTCTGTAACAGTGTAATCTAAAAAGGAGAGGTACCATGTTCCCCACCCCATCCAGTGAAGGGTGGGGAGGAAGCTAAAAAGGAAGGCAGGGAGGACTTGGGGAGGAAACTTGGTGGAGGCATGTGGAGCAGAGAGACATGTGAAGATGCTTCATGCTTCTGGGCCTTGGACTTGTACTAGGGACTTGGGGGACAGAGAGGAGACACTTGAAAGAGAAGTGAGCGAGATACCTGTGGGGAGGCTGACAATGGCAGCCTTTATCTTGACTTGTATTTTCAATTTGCTTTTTCCTTCCAGGCTTCCCTGGCTCCTTCTGCCCCTTTCCTCTGGTTCCCTACCAGATGGTGCCTTAGACTATGGCAAACTTTTGGACCTCAGGAGCCACCCTTTGGCCAACCCTGTTTGGGCATTTTCCCATGAGGGGATGGGTTACTTCGGGTACTTCATTGGAAAACTATACCCTTTCTCCTTTGTCATTATTGCACACTAATTCTATTAAAAGTCTTTTCTATTAAAAGTCTTAAGCACTGGGGCCTCCCCTGGTGGCGCAGCAGTTGAGCGCTGGGCTGCGAAGCTGCCCGCAGCCTCTGCAGCGCTGATTCAATCCCCAGCCACCGGGGAGGGTCCCACATGGCGAGGCAGACATCTCCTGCCACACCGGCTGCTCCCCTCAGCAATGTACTTCGCCCGTCTGCCTGTTCTGTTTCCCACCTTGGCTCTGGTGAATCCTCTCACCCTCCCACGCTTCTGACTGTACCCAGTGCTGGTATAAATAAATAAATAAATCTTAAAAAAAAAAAAAAAAAAGTCTTAAACACTGCTGGTGTGCTTTGTCTTTATGCAGGAGATGGCAGAACCTATTTAGAGCATGCAAGGTTTGGGGTTCCCTGGGTGCCCGTTAGCCTGACCACTAACATTTCCATTGCCAGGTAGCTCCTTGAGTGCTGTGTCCTGATGCTGTTGTCCAACTTTGCAAGTTTTGTTTTCTCTATAGAATAGCCTTCATACAATTTGTATTTATTTGCTTTTTTCAGCTAAAACTATGTTTTGCTATTGAGCCATATCTGTGTGTGAGGTTGTAGTTATGCTTTCAACTGTGTGGTTATATCATAGATTTTCCATTCTCCCAGTGAACATTTTGGTATTTATGTAAAAGCCGGGATTGGCTGCTATGCATTTTTGTCTATTTGTAAGAACTCATGTGTAATGAATGAATTTTTGGAGCATACTGTATGGGCCTGTTGAATTTTACAATCTGATACCAAGTTGTAAATAACCTGTTCCTACAGCCAATTTATACTTCTGTCAGCAATATCTTACAGTTCTTGTCACTCCACTTACATGTCAGCATTCAATATTGTCAGAAAATTTTATTTTTGTCTGCCTATAAGTGAGTTAGTGACTTAATGTGATTTAGTTTTTCTCTTATTAAATTATCTTTTTAAATATTACTTTATTGAAATAGCTCTTCATTTTCTTAATGGATTGTCTTTTTACATATAAATTCATATACACAAGTTTATATGGATATAGTGGTATAAGGTCAGTTCTAGTTTCTTTCTTTTGCATATGGATATATAGTTTTCCCAACACCATCTATTGAAGAGACTGTCCTTTCCCCATCATGTGTTCCTGTCACCCTTGTCAAAAATTTGTTTATATTACTATGTATTTGACTACTAAGTCTTTTTTTAGTTATCTAAGTGGCAAATATCTCCATTTGTGGGCTGTTTTTGTCACTCATATGGAGTCTTTAAAAAAAAATTCCTGGCCCTCCCTGGCGCAGGGGTTAAAGACACTGCTCTATCAAACTGTTGCCAGCCACTATAGCAGGAGTTTGCCTGGTTGCTGAGCCACATGGCCCAGCAGACCTCTCCTGTCTTGCCTATTGCTCCCCTCAGCAGTGTATCTCAATAGATCTACCTGTTCTGCTCCCCACTCTGTCTCTGGTGAGTCCTCTCACCCCCTGCACCTCTGACCTACACCCCATTTCTTCTACTAAATAAATAAATAAAATCTTTTAAAAAAAATTCCAACAGTAGAATAGAATAATGTATCTGCATGTACAATCACACAGCTTCTGAAGAAAGATGCCTTTTGATGAACAGATAATTCAGAGTTTTGTTGTAATTTTGTCTTGATCCTTTTGTTTATGGTCAGTGCTTTGTGGTCCTAAGAAAACTTTGCCTACCTTAAAAACATAGATGTCCTTGATTTTCTTATCAAAGTTCTATGGCTTTCCTTTTTGTATTTAAGGCTTTATGTTATCAGAAATTGATTTTCATGTGTAGTATGAGTTTCATTTTTTTTTTCCTTATCATTAACCAGTTGTCCCAGGTCTGTGTATTGTACTTTTTCCCCCACTGATGTAATGACAGCTATTATGAATCAAGTTTACATATTCGTTATGTGTAGGCTTATTTCTTTTCAGATCAGCTGATCTATTTGTCAACTCCTATGTTGATACCACAGGTTTTAATAACTACATCTTTGTAATAAATCTTGGTTTTTAGTTGGGTTAAGTGCACCCAAAGTTCCTCTTGAGATTTTTGATTAATACTGTTTGATATTTTTCTAATTATCATTTTCTTATTTTTGCTTATATATAAAAACACAGTTGACTTATTTATTGATTTTGTATCCAGTAAGCTAGCTAAATTGCTTTATTAACTTATTTGCAGATTTGGGCAGGGTTGTTGCAAGGTAAACAATCATCTGCAAATAACAAAAACATAGTTTCTCTCTTTCAAATCTTAATTCTTTTTCTTTTCTCTGGTTGTTCTATCTTTGCTCTTATTTTCCAGTATCATGTTATCTGAAGTGGTGGTAGCAGACATAATTGTATATTGTGATTATAAAGGGAATGGATTCCCTTTATAAGTGTGATATTAGCTGTAGATGTGTCCTTTATCAGATTAAGGAAGGTTCCTGCTATTTCTAAAAGGGTCTTGGTTTCTTTATGCATTTGTCTTTTTTCTTAGACTCAATAAATCTCAAATTTTACTGAATTCTTTTTTTCTTCATCTTGGAATAATTATATCATTATCTCCTTTAATCTGGTGAGTTTGTGAATTACACATTTTTCCTAGTGCTGAATCACTCTTGTATTCCTAGAAAATATACAAATTGATCATGGTATTTATATTTTTGTGATATAATGTTGGATTTGATATACTTAGTTTGTCTAGTAGCTGGTTTAATTTTCTTACAATTTCCAGTAAAGTTTTTAATTAATTTAGAATTAGTTAACCTAGCCTCATGAAATGAATTTGAATAATATCTTTTCATCTTGTCCCCTTCATTGTTATATTGAAATGATTCATTCCTTAAGTGTTTGGTACAACTCACCTGTAAAACTATCTAAATCTGCTCTTTTCTTTAAGGGAAGATTTAAAATTACCTGTCTAATTTCTGTAATGATTATCGTAGTATAGAACAGGTTTTTTTCTTCTTTTTTTAGGTCTTAAGTCAGTTTTGAGGAGTAAATTTTTTCTAGAAAATTACTCATTTTGTATACTTATAGAATATAAGTATAAAGTTCCTGAGTTGTTGGGGTTTACCCCACCCCCATTTCTGCTCTCTATAAAACTATGTACTCTTTCCTCATATTATTTATGTTGCCTTCTGTTGTTGTTATTAGCATTAGCAAGGACTTCACAAATAGTTTGAGTCTCTTAAGAGAATCAACTTTGGATTGATCCTGTCATTTTTATGTATTTTACTTGTGTCCTTTCCTTAGTGTTTTGTTTTGTTTTGTTCCGTTGTCTGTGAGTCTCCTTTTAAGAAAAAAATCATGAAAGTGGTACATCTTACATGTCTTAGTCCAGGCTGCCAAAATAAATTGAGCTGGTAGCTTAAATGTCAAATATTTATTTCTCAGAGTCCTGGAAGTTAGGAGGTTAAGAAGTTCAATATCAAGGTGCCAGTCTGCTTCCTGATTTGCTGATGACTGTCTTATTGTATCCTCAAGAGGTAGAAAACAGAAGGCCAGAGCAAGCTAACTTCTTTTCTTAGAAAGGCACTTAACCCTTCATAAGGACTCCACTCCCATGACCTGATTACCTCCCAGTGGCCACACCTCCCAATATTATCACATTAGGGGTTAGAATTCCAACATGAATATTGGGGGCAAACAAACCTTCAATCCATAATAATTGGCTGGACTTTGTATTTTTTTTTTGTACTCTGAAAGTCTATACCTTTTCATTGGAGTGTTCAGTGCATTTATAATTATTAAAATTACTGCTATAATTGACTTTTCCTACCATATTATTTTTGTATCTTCTATTTGTCATGCTTTGTTTACATTAAATGTTTTCCTTTTTTTAAGTGCTGGTGATTCATAAGATACACGTTGTCTTTTATTTTTTTTACCCTTGAAATCCAAAGCATACTTAAGGAAGCCTAAAATTAATGAATATCATTACCCTCCCCTAAATAGTACACAGCTTAGGGCCTCCCCTGGTGGCACAGCAGTTGAGCGCTGGGCTGCGCAGCCTCTGCAGCGCGGTTTCGATCTCCGGCCGCTGGGTGAGAGTCCCACATGGCGTGACAGACCTCTCCTGCCCCGCATGCTGCTCCCCTCAGCAGTGTGTTTTGTCAGTCTGTCTGTTCTGCTCCCTGCTCTGGCTCTGGAGAATTCTCTCACCCTCCCGTGCTTCTGACTGTACCCAGTGCTTATATAAATAAATAAATAAATTTTAAAAAGAAAAACAATAAATAGTACACAGCTTAAAAGTGTCTTTGCAAGACATCTTTACAGACACATCACCCAAAGCAGTGATAGTGAAGGCAAAGATAAACAGCTGGGACTACATCAAATTAAAGAGCTTCTGCACAGCAAAAGAGACAATAACAAAAACAAAGAGAAACCCCACCAACTGGGAGAACATTTTTGCACCCAACACTAATGATAAAGGACTGATCACAAAAATCTGCAAAGAGCTGATGAGACTCAGCAACAACAAAGAAAATAATCCAGTCAAAAAATGGGCAGAAGAGCTAAAAAGAAACTTCTCTGAAGAGGAAATGCAAATGGCCAACAGGCATATGAAAAAATGTTCAACATCACTTGCCATCAGGGAAATGCAAATCAAAACTACCATGAGATACCATCTCACACCAGTGAGAATGGCACATATTAAAAAAACAGCAACAACAAATGTTGGCGAGGGTGTGGAGAAAAAGGAACTCTTCTGCACTGTTGGTGGGAGTGCAAACTGGTCCAACCACTATGGAGAGCTGTGTGGTAGAGCTTCCATATGATCCAGCAATTCCACTGCTAGGTATTTACCCAAAGGACACAGAAACATCAATTCCAAAGAGCACCTGCACCCCTATGTTTATAGCAGCACTGTTTACAATAGCTAAGCTTTGGAAACAACCCAAATGCCCAAAAATAGAGGACTGGATCAAGAAGATGTGGTACATATATACCATGGAATATTACTCAGCATTCAAAAAAGATAAACACATGCAATTTGCAGCAACATGGATGGCGCTGGAAGGGATCATGCTCAGCGAAATAAGCCAAAATGAAAAAGAAAAATACTGGATGGTCTCACTCATAGCAGGAATCTAGAAAACTTAAATAAGGGACCAGGAAAATGAATATAAGAAAGTGAAAATCAAAATCAACAAAAAACTATGAACCAGAGACACTTTTTGGGGGTTGGGGGGCGGGAGGGGAAGGATTGGGGTCAGAATGGGGCGTTTGCAATTGTATGGGGGAATATAAAAATAAAATTTATTATTAAAAAAAAAAAAGTGTCTTTGCATTCACTCATTCTCTGCCTTTGTTACTCAGTCTTTTAGGGGTGTGTATGTGTGTGTTTTCATGTGTGTTGGGTAAGATTGTAGTTTGTTAACTCCATAAATCAGTGTTACCATTGTTTTATACCATCAATATATGGTATTTTCTCTCTATACCTTCTTTATTTTCTCTCTATACCTTCTTATCTCCCACTTTTGGCATCACTTACTTAGAGTCCATTCTTTAGAATTTCATTTGATAAAGTCTTATGGTCAAGTTTCCCATTTCTAATCTGGAAAACTAACATTTCTTATTTTTGAAAGATGGTTTCAATGAGTATCATTTTCTCATAATTCTGTCTTCTGACTTCATTATAGCTATTTGCAAGGTCATCTGCCTGTCCAACTTTTGTTCTTTTATCAATAATCTGTTTTTTTCTGGCTGCTTTTTAGATCTTCCTTTGATGTTGGAGGATCTTCATTTTAGTTCATGCCTAAATGTGTTGTTTTTTGTTTTTTTTTAATTTTACTTGAAGTTGTGTGCTAACTTTCCTCAGGCAATTAGTACCATAAATAGGAAGTGTTTTATATAATGAGCATATAGAAGAAAGAAAACTATATTAATTCTATATATCATTGTCATAGCTTTATTAAAATACTCAATTATGTATTTATCTGTTTTTAATCCTGATATTTTGTGGGCTCTTGGGTCTGTGGGAGACAGTTTCCAATTCCATTTGAGCACTCATTCAACAATTTACTGAGTAATATGCAGTAGATATGCAAATGAACATCCTGATGTGCTGTTTTGACATTGTTAAAGCAATTTGGCTGTAATGCTAACTTTGCTAACCTCACAACCAAATCTTATGTAAATTCCAAGTTGAGTGTGGAGGGTATGTATGTATACACAGAAGCACATGTAGATGTACAAGCAAAATTTGTGTGTGTGTATATATGTATAATTATAATTTTAAATTATATATTATTATGGGGTAGGGTGACATAGTGATGAAGTCTAGAATATGATTAAAATACCTATATTAATATCCTAATTATATATAATGCTTCACAAATGTCAAACAACTAGTTAATATTTGTATTAGTTGCCTATTGCTGCTATAATAAATTGCCTCAAACTTGTAAGATGCAAAACATCTTACGGTTTTAGAGTTTCCAGGTCTGAAATGGATCTCTCAGGGCCAAAATCAAGGTGTTAGAAGAACTGTGTTCCTTCTAAAGGCTCTAGGGGAGAATCTTGTTTCCTTCCTCTTTCAACTTCATCTTCCTCGACTCATTGACCTTTTGCTAGTATCAGTCAAATCTGTCTCGCACTACCTCTCACTGGTTCTCTCTTCCCCTTTGAAGAATTCATGTGATAACAGTATACCCACTTAGATAATCTAAAATAATCTCGCTAGTTGCAGGTCATCTGATTAGCAACCTTAAGCCCACCTGTTACCCGATTTCTTTTATGCACTGTAACCTATTCATAGGTTCTGGTTATTAGATTCTGATCTTTGATCATTATTCTGCTTGCCACCATGGAATAGCTGGAACTGGTACCTAGCTCTTTCTGCCTCTGAAACCATTCCTGTAGGAAGTTCCCAATCCTGAACTCATTTTTTTTTTTTTCCACAGTGGTTTTGCCCTTGTTGAATATTATCTCAACCAGGGGTTGGTTTAGCTTTCTTTTTATAAGCTAGAGAAAAAGTCATCTCATTTATACATTGGAGATGCCCAGTTACATTTTTTAAATGTTTAGTTGGCAAGAAAAGTGGACTATGATTAGAATATCAATATAAGAATACAGTCCCTTGGGCCTCCCCAGTGGCACAGCGGTTGAGCACTGGGTTGCAAAGCTGCCCGCAGCCTCTGCAGTGCTGGTTCGATCCCTGGCCGCCAGGTGAGGGTCCCACATGGCACACAGACCTCTCCTGCCGCCCGCTGCTCCCCTCAGCAGTGTATTTTATCAGTCTGCCTGTTCTGTTCCCTGCTCTGGCTCTGGTGAATTCTCTCACCCTCCCACGCTTCTGACTGTACCCAGTGCTTGTATAAATAAAAAATAAATCTTAAAAAAAAAAAAGAATACAGTCCCTTGTGACTTCCAGAAATATTGATACTAAATATTGTCACTGAAAACTTCATACTATTTAGTTATTCTTAATTATCTGATTCCTAGTATTTTTGGCATTGCATCAGACAGTAATTAATATTTTATATATATGTTTTTATAATTTTGATAGTGGTTAACTTATTTCAGAGCTCTTCTTTTCAAACTGATAAAACCAGTTGTCTCCAAGAAAAGGAAATGACTGAAAACTCGGAACAAGAGGAAAGAATTTTTACTGTATGTCCTTTTGTTGTACTTTTTGATGAACTGTGATGAAACTTTGATGAAATGTGAATGTGTAAACTAAAAATAGGCTAAATTATTAAATTTTTAAAGTAGAAGAAATGAATGATTCCTGTTTGTTCACTGTCCTCTCTGCTAGGATCACCCCATGTGTGTCATTCTCTGAGAAAAGCAAGTTCTCAAGGAGGGATGTCTGAACCTGTCAAACAATCCCTTAAGAAGCCAAAGTTACCAGTAGGTCGTTTTGATGCCCCAGAAGATTCCAATTTAGAGAAGGAACCACTGACAAGTGAGTATAATAAAGCTCCTCTTTTAATTTTTGAAGTATCAAAATGTTTTAGTTATTGAGGAAAAAAAAGCAAATGAAACCTGTTATTGGCTGTAATTATTTTATTAACAATAATGAAGCATACTTCAGCAGTGAATAGAATTATTATATTGACCATCAATATGTATGGGTTTAAAAAAGAAAACTATTTGCAAACCGCTGGCAGTAATTGATTGTTTTGTTTTTTATACTCCACTATTCACATGGGAAAAATATGTGAATTGATTCTTGCTTTGATTCAAATACCAGAAACCCATTTGAGCAAACTGAGGCAGAAGGTAGGGTTATTAGGGTACAAGGTACCAGTAAGGTGCCAGGGCAGTGATACTTCTTGGCTTTGGAAAAAGACTGGTATGGGGGTCTACACACTATGAAAATCAGGATATTCTGCCTTTTGTTTTTTCTGAACACATCTCTTCATAGGTCTTTGTCTCCAAATTGCTTTCTCAGTCCACTGGGCAAAAAAGTAACTCCTCTAGCAGTTTAAAAAAGCAGTCAGACTAAAAATTTCTTAGTCTTAATTCCAGATTCCTTAGAAGAGTTCTACTTGACCAATCTTGGATCAGGTGTCCACAGCGGAGTCTATCAAAGAAGCCAGTGAGTGGATCACATATGAAGGTGATTGTTCTCACTGTAACCACATCTTTGGGGGAAAAGGAAGGGAAGATAAGAAAATAAAGAAGTTTACTGAGCAAGGTGGGGTGATAAACTAAATATTTTGCATTCAGGATGTACAAATATTGGTTTATGTCTTACAGTTCCTTATTTAAGTACTACTTTTTCACTTTAAACTCTTGTAACTTTGATTTACGGAACATGTAAGTGTTAGCTATTAAAAAAATAAAATTTTAGATAGCATAAGTGTAAATAAGCTTACCACTTTGAGACCTTACAGTACTGCCCTGACTGTCCAGGCATGTGAGAATTAACCCGTCATCCTAGGTAAGAAGGTATTAGTAGAAGATATAGAGACCTGTGCTGGAACTCTTTCTAAAATATAAAAGCTTTTTTGTTTTTTGCTCAATTAAACATTTTAATTTATAGCACTTTATCCTATCTAATCTGATAAATCAATCAGCTATGAAGATGGAGACTTTTTAAAGTTTCCTCATCTAAAGATAAAATTATTCTCTGGTGGCTTTAGCAAAGTATAAAAATCTAAGAGGAAATATTTCCTTAAAACATCACACAATGTAGTATATACAGATGTTGATTTATAATGCTGCACACCTGAAAGTTATAAAACTATGCAATGTAACTATTTTTTTAATTAGGATTTTTTTTAAAGATTTATTTTATTTATACAAGAGCTGGGGTACAGGCCAGATGGGTGGGAGGGTGAGAGAATTCACCAGAGACAGAGCGGGGAATAGAACAGGCAGACTGATGAAACACACTGCTGAGGGCAGCAGCGGGCGAGACAGGAGAGCTCTGCTGAACCATGTGGGATTCTCGTGGGCCGGGTGGGATTTAATCCATGCTGCAGAGGCTGCAAACAGCTTCACAGTGCGTCGCTCAGCTGCCTGTGCCACCGGAGAGGCCCTGCAGTGTAACTTTAATAAAATATTTTTTTAAAAAAATAATGGGGAAAAGGGCCTCCCTGGTGGCGCAAGGGGTTAAAGCACCACACTATGAAGCAATCCACAGCCTCTGCAGCAGGAGTTCGATCCCCAGCTGGCCAGGGAGCAACCCACGTGGCGCAGCAAACCTTTCATGTCTCGCCCACTGCTCCCCTCAGCAATTTACTTCGGTCAACCTGACTGTTCTGTTCTCCACCCTATCTCTGATGAATCCTCTCACCCCCTGCATCTCTGGCCTGTACCCCAGCTCTTGAATGCATAAATAAATAAATATTTAAAAAAATAATAAAAATGAAGGGAAGAAAAAGACTATAGATAATACTGCTTCTGAAAATACACATGAAAGAGAAAAAGCATGTACTCTTTGAAATATTTCATAGTAAAATAAAACATTATGACTGAATTATCTTGCATGAATTGCATATAAAGTCAGTATCAAGTCAAGGAGGAATTATTTTGTTTGTCTATGAGAAAGTAAATTTGAAAATTTTTGAAAAAACATCACACACAAAAATAGCAATCCCAGAAGTAAACCCTGGCATACAGCATGCTCATTTGATTTTTAATAGGCATGATGAGACAATTCAGTGGGGCAAAGGATGGTTTTTTCAACAATGGTGCCAGGCAAGCTAGACCATTCTAAGAAAAATGTATTCGTTGTCCCTTTCTAGAGAATAGATTTCATTATTAGATATTTAAGGAAGAGTGTTTGCAGCTAGGTACCCTATTTAATGCAAAAATAAATAAGAAAAGAAAATACATAAATAAAATACATAAATCACTCTGACCGGAACATCATGTGGTAATTGGCTTAAGAGATACACAGAAAAAGATCAGAGAAGGGTAGACAAAAGAGGTAACATTTGAGCTTGGGTTTAAAGAGACAGTAGAATTGCGATAAGGAGTGGTGGGAAACGTTTCAAAAAGAAAGCTACAGTAAAAGAAAAACACACACTGGGAAACAGCCAGTAAGCCGCACAACATAAAGTGAGAATTAATAAAATACCAGACTAGAAAGATAGATTTGGCTCCAATCTTGGAGGGCCTGAAGTGCTAGGTCTGTGTGGCCTTTCTGCAATGGACAGAGGGAAAAGCACTAAAATGTGAATAGATTGTTTCAATCAGCTTTCCTAAAATATAATTTTCATATAGTAAAATCCATCCATTTTAAGTAAACAGTTCAGTGAATTTTAACAAATGTTTCTAGTCATGTAACCAACACAAAGTAAAAAAAGTTCATTCCCCATAGAGTCCCTCCTGCCTCTTTATATTAATCGGGTTTCCCCATCACCCTGCAGCCATTGATCTTTTTTCTATAAGTATAATTTTGCCTCTTTTAGGATTTTATAAAAATGAAATCATGCAATGTGTAGTCTTTTGTGTATGACTTTTCACTTAGTGTAATGTGGAGGAGGGATTCTTTTTTAGAAAGATTATTTCAGCCTCAAGAGGCAAGAAACAGATGAATTAGAAAACTGTTGCTTTCCTCTTGATGGGACAGAGCATGAGCCAGTGTAGTGCTGGTTAGAATGAAATGTTTCAGCAACTTGTAGGTTATAATGAGAGTGAAAATAAGGTTAAACAAAGATAAGGAAGATGGGAGATTAAAGGTAGGAGGTTGTGGAAAAAAAGAGCCAAAGTCTGTGGGATTTGGAAAAAGAACATATTCAAGAGATAATAATATCCAAGTAAATGACATAAGTGGAGATGAATATTACCAGATAAGAGTATTGAGGACCTCTGTGGCCCCAATATATGATAATTCATTAATGTGATACTGATATTAATGTTGATGGGAGAGAGAGTTGCACCTATAAAACAAATAATTGATATCATCCAAAAAGATACAAGTCTTTGAATTTATTATAAGATGGGAGAAAAGCATTGGACTGGTGAATTCTGCGAATTCAAAAGAAGAAATGCTGTGGAAATTTGGTGGTAGAATGAGAGACTGGAAGTCGCAGCAAAGGAACAGGGATATCTTGACCCTATTTCTCCGTTGTACTATGAATTGATTTGTGTCCCCTGAAATAACAGGTTGATACCTTAACTCCCAGTGTGATGGGATTTGGAGATAGGGCCTTTGAAAGATAATAGGGTTTAAATGAGGTCTTGAGGGTGGGGAACCATGATGAAATTAGTGTGTTTGTAGGAAGAGACAACAGAGAGCTTGATGTTTGTTGCTCTTTCTGCCATATGAGTACATAGCAAGAAGAGGCCATCTGCAGGTCAGTTCCTCACCAGAACTCACTGTTGCTGGCACTCTGATCACAGACTTCCAGCTGCCAGAATTGTGAGAAAATAAATTTCTCTTGTTTAAGCACCAGTCTGTGAGCCTTGGTTATGGCAGCCCAAACTAAGCCCCAGAGATATGGAGAAAATCATAACTTCTGTTGGAGAGTCTTTTAGAGGAAATCAAAACAAGCAGTTCTTTAAAAAACAGGATGATTACCCAAAGCAGTGATAGTGAAGGCAAAGATAAACAGCTGGGACTACATCAAATTAAAGAGCTTCTGCACAGCAAAAGAGACAATAACAAAAACAAAGAGAAACCCCACCAACTGGGAGAACATTTTTGCACCCAACACTAATGATAAAGGACTGATCACAAAAATCTGCAAAGAGCTGATGAGACTTAACAACAACAAAGAAAAGAATCCAGTCAAAAAATGGGCAGAAGAGCTAAAAAGAAACTTCTCTGAAGAGGAAATGCAAATGGCCAACGGGCATATGAAAAAATGTTCAACATCACTTGTAATCAGGGAAATGCAAATCAAAACTACCATGAGATACCATCTCACACCAGTGAGAATGGCACATATTAAAAAAACTAGCAACAACAAATGTTGGCGAGGGTGTGGAGAAAAAGGAACTCTTCTGCACTGTTGGTGGGAGTGCAAACTGGTCCAACCACTGTGGAGAGCTGTGTGGAGATTTCTGGACCTACTAAACATAGAGCTTCCATATGATCCAGCAATTCCACTCCTAGGTATTTACCCAAAGGACACAGAAACATCAATTCCAAAGAACACCTGCACCCCTATGTTTATAGCAGCACTGTTTACAATAGCTAAGCTTTGGAAACAGCCCAAATGCCCAAAAATAGGTGACTGGATCAAGAAGATGTGGTACATATATACCATGGAATATTACTCAGCATTCAAAAAAGATAAACACATGCAATTTGCAGCAACATGGATGGCACTGGAAGGGATCATGCTCAGCGAAATAAGCCAAAAAGAAAAAGAAAAATACCGGATGGTCTCACTCATAGCAGGAATCTAGAAAACTTAAATAAGGGACCAGGAAAACGAATAACTATAAGAAAGTGAAAAGCAAAATCAACAAAAAACTACGAACCAGAGACACTTTTAGGGGGGCGGGGGTGGGAGGGGAGGGATTGGGGTCAGAATGGGGGGGCTGCAATTGTATGGGGAATATAAAAATAAAATTTATTATTAAAAAATAAAAAAAAAAAAAAAATAGGATATAATGGATTTACCAAAATTGAAAAGACAAATAAAAAGAGACTATTCCAGTGTTTATAAGACTACTTATTAATCCATATATAAAACTTTTAAAATCAGTATCTTCAAACTTCTAGAACAAATCAGAATTGAGAAATATAAGGAAGAGAAAGAAATGAAAACCTCACTGCACTACATTCCTAAAGAAGCTGTTACTTCAGTATCTGCTTTTTCAATAAGATCTCAGATGTTATGAACTCCAACTACAATGCTTTCTTTAATAGACTGATTTTACTCTTACAAAGGTCTTCATCAACCCATTTACAATTTAAAAATCATAATTGTTAGGGCTGAGATCAAATTTTATAATTCTAATGTAATGATCTTTTAATTTGGGATTTCAAAAGAATGAGCCATTAGAATTCATGTAATTTTGTATAAAAGAACACCCAATCTTATTACTGCAAATTGCACATTAAAAACAAAACCAAACCAAACCTTTCCTTAGCCTCCATAGGGGTATTTATATAAGACTAAATATCTATTATTGTTTTAAACTAACAATTTTAAATAAGTTTATAATTTATAATAAAAATATTTCAAGGAAAGTGTAATTTGTGTATATAGTGTTCTCTTTGTTCCATATTAAAAAAAAAAAAACAGGATGATGATGAGGTAGGGAAAGTTTATTCACAGTAAAGATAGATAAAGCCCCTGATTCTGTGATTGGATTTTTATGAGGATAAACTGAGTTAATATGTATATAAATTACTCAGAATTGGGTTTGACTCATGATGGATATTTCTATTATGAATACATAATATTAATAACAACTGCTATTATGTCTATTATTGGCATTGCCAGCTAACCAGTTGCTAAAGCCAGAATCTTATAATGAGAAACAATATTAATAGCCAAAATTAATTCAGCTTTCTTATCTACCTGACACTGTTAGACCATTTACATGCATTGCCTTGTATTTTTTTTATTTGTGCGAGTTTCTTTGTTGTTTTTTTGAGGAACAAGAGTCAAGTTTTTTCATTCATTTCTTGCATTTGAAGTATTCCTCAGTGACATCCTTGGCCATAGTCCTAAGCTGCCACACAAGTGCAGCTAACCACTTTACAGGTTCCCCTATTCTGTCAGTTTTACAGAGGCCTACCCATTTTCCTAGTTTCTTGTCATCAATCTTAATTAGGTTGATTTGGTGTTCAGCACAAAGGGTCTCCACCAAGTTGACATTAAATGCAGGCACACAAAAATGGACTTAGTGTTTGTATAAGGACTTTGGTAGTTCAGGAATCCTACATTGTGGGTGGGGTTGGCCTTTAGCATCTCTTGGAAAGCAAAATTAACATTCATTATACCTCCATCAGTAAGGCCTTCCTCCACCTTAGTGGTGGTTTTAGGGTGGAGTGGAATCTTAAATGCGCTGAACCCCTATATTCAGGGAACTCAGTGGTGGTAGTGAAAGCTGCATTACCTTTTTAACTTTGAAGACAGTAAGGATGGTATTATTGTTCCCATTTTACTGATAAGAAATGGGATGGCAATTGGAATTTATACTCCGTATTTTTTGCACCCCTTTCCTCCTACATTAACCCACAAGCTCATATGCAGTACTTTCCAGATTGGGACTGGAGAGTACTCTTAAGAATTCTAAGTCACTAATGCAGGTAATAAAGTTGATTCAATATGAAAATTGTTTCCTATAGTGGTTTCTTAACCTCAGGAAAAAAACACATTTACAGTTCATTTAAAGACTGCATAGTAACCTAGTCAGTTGTATCTAGCTTCTTATTAACTGGCAAATTTGCAACCCTCTCTTCAGAATTGACCCTTCACAATCAATATTCATCTTTTCCCCATGTCTATTGACTGCTTTTTTTTCTTCTTTCTCCAGAATTTCCAGATGATGTAAATCCTGTTACCAAAGAAAAAGGTGGACCCAGGGGCCCAGAACCTACCCGATACGGAGATTGGGAACGAAAGGGACGCTGTATTGATTTTTGAGCTGCATATTCTTTAACCTCATTAACTTTTTCTGAATATGTACTCTGAATTATTTCTGATTATCTTCTTTCTTATATCCTTTAGATCATCCAGTTTCTATAGTGTGTTTAAAAATATATATGTATGTGATGATTTTGGATGACAGTATGCTGCTATAAATTAGAAAGGGGAAAATGTTTCTTTATTAGCACCTATTTTAATTTTAATGTCTTGGGGAGCATGTAAGTGATTTTAAAACTGCAAACTACATGTTGCAGTTTAAATTAATCAGTTGTTTGTAAATGCATGTGTAAATAAAAGTTTTTTAAATGTGTTGCCATGTGCTAGGTAATAATGACTTTTTATTTTATTTTTTTAAAGATTTATTTTTATTTATGTATATAAGAACTGAGGTGTAGGGCAGAGGTATGGGAAGTGAGAAGATTCACCAGAGACAGAGTGGGAAGCAGAACAGGCAGATCTACTGAGATACACTGCTGAGGGGAGCAGTGGGTGAGACAGGAGAGGTCTGCCATGCCATGTGGTGTTAGCTTCCTGGCAAGGGATCGAACTCATGCCACAATGCCTGGCAATAGCTTGAGACATTAACCACTGCACCACCAGGGAGGCCCAATAATGGCTTTTTATGTGTGAGTTTAGTAGTACATTGTAGTTTGAGAAGGCCACAGCAAATAATCCTTTACTTGGAAACAGGTTACTTGAGTTCAAATCCAAACTTTTCTTCTTACCAACTATGTGACTTTGGGTAAGTTATTTAACTTGTCTGTGCTTCCTTATTTATAAATTAGAGGTAATACTACTCTTGTTTTTTTTTTTTTTTTTAAAGAGGCATGTATTTTCATTTATTTAATTATTTATTTGTTTGTTTGTTTATACATGCACTGAGTACAGTCAGAAGCGCGGGAGGGTGAGAGAATTCACCAGAGCCAGATCGGGGAGCAGATCAGGCAGAAGGATCGAAGTACACTGCTGAGGGGAGCAGCGGGTGGCAGGAGAGGTCTGCGCGCCATGTGGGACCCTCCTCCGGTGGCTGGGGAGCAGCCAGGGATCAAACCGGCGCCGCAGAGGCTGCGGGTAGCTTCGCAACCCAGCGCTCAACCGCTGCGCCACTGGGGAGGCCCAGAGGTAATACTACTCTTACCTCATAGGACAGTTGAGAAGATTAAATGAACAAAATATATGTGAACCACTCGAAGCATTTGATAGCACATACTTCCTAGTAAATGTTAGCTATGGGACCCCCAGGGTTATTGGCCCACACACTTTCAAGAACTGCCAAACTGATTCAAGTAGGAAGAGAGGTACTAAATACAGACTTTGTAAAAGTACTATCTACAGATTGTGCCTCCAAGACCAAGTTCCAGAACTACAGCACAGCATAGCACTGACTTGAGATGAGTTGTCAGCTCTAGAACCCTTGAAGCTGCTGTTGACCCACAATGGCACCTCATCTGACCATTTCTACATCATTGTCTTATGTGGTGGACACACTAGTCAAATGTCTACCCCAGTGGAAGTTGGGAAGTGACTTTTACCAAAGTGTGGGTAATACAAGCTTCATGCTGGGGAAGATGTAGATATAGTGTTCAAAAGATTTTGGACAGATAAGAGTATTGCCTATCTACCACCATCTGGTGGGAAAACTAGTGGAGAATAAATTTCATTGGGGTATACAATATAGAAATATAAAATATAGATGTATAAGAATAAGGCTTAAATAATCCATTAAACATTGAATGTCTCTTCTCATATGAAGAATGTTTCTATTACATTGGACATTCAAGCCTGTAATTTATAATTATGTCTTTTACATAACCTTGGTTAATTAATATGAAAATTATTTGACAGTTGCTTAAAATTCTGTAACAACCTGTATTCTTTTAAAATACATTCATCTAATTTCTATTTTGTGGACTTTAAATAAAACAGACTCACTACTATATATCTATACTCTGTCCATAATGGGATATGAAAGGAAGGAACCCTCATGCTAACAGGGAAAGAATCGCAAACATAAGCCTGAACATTCAAATTCAAGTAAGATATGAAAAGACTAGGAGAAAAGAAAGAGCAGAAAAAATTGTAGTTCTCAGCTCAGTGGAAGGTACACTGGTCTGAATATCCATAACTAAGAGTGGCAAGATGTGGCAGACATTTTCAGGAACTGACAAGAGAAAACTTTAAAGGGAAGCAGTGTTGACTACAAGAATGAAGCAGAAACGGAGAAGCCTGAAGGTTGAGCTCAATTTCTAGAAGAACGAAAATATTCCACTGAAAGATAAAAGTTTTCATCCCTATTTTAAAAACTCCACATGTTCATCAATGGATTTCAAACTCCTACCCAAATATATAGCTAGGGGGTATAGATTGATGAAGACAATTAAGTATGAAAAATCACCCCTCAGTAGCTGCAGGGCAGGAATGTATTGTGTATTTTGATCTTTGAGGAGGGTCAGAGAACATAAATAAAATCATTTCTACTTCCTAAAAAAAAATACATCTATTTGGACCCTGTATTTCGTAGGTTTAGCAGGTGGAATCTTGTCTGAAGTCTTCAAATCTCAAGTATTCCTAGTTAGCTGTTGCTAGTAAAAAGGAACCATGGACAGATTGAGAAGGGAACTTTTTACTGATGCAGATGAAAAAGGAATTTTTAGAAACATGAAAGAATATTGGAAGCTGAAAATATGCACAAGGAAAAACTAGGCAAGTGTCTTTATAAGGTTGTCTTTAAGTAGCTCATTTGGAAAAATCTGTATAAACATGTTACAAGTTATAAACTGTAACAGTTTCCTTAAGATACTGTATACTCCTTAATGTAAGGACATCACTATTTAAATTGGAATCTACAATTTTAAAGGATATAAAGTTTGGATTCTTTGGTTTACCTGAAGAACTTCATATTTTGTCTCATCCCTAAGTCAGTGATTCAGATAAATTCATTATTTTATTTATTTATATTTATACAAGCACTGGGTACAGTCAGAAGCGCGGGAGGGTGAGAGAATTCACCAGAGCCAGAGCAGAGAGCAGAACAGGCAGACTGACGAAGTACACGGCTGAGGGGAGCGGCGAGTGGCAGGAGAGGTCTGCGCACCATCTGGGACCCCCACTGCAGGCGGGGATCAAACTGGTGCTGCAGAGGCCGCAGGCAGCTTCGCAGCCCAGCGCTCAACCGCTGTGCCACCAGGGGAGGCCCTAAATTCATTATTTTAAAAATAACTTACAGGGCCTCCCCGGTGGCACAGCGGTTGAGTGCTGGGTTGCGAAGCTGCCCGCGGCCTCTGAGGCATCGGTTCGATCCCCGGCTGCTCCCCGGCCACCAGAGGAGGGTCCCACATGGCGCGCAGACCTCTCCTGCCGCCCGCTGCTCCCCTCAGCAGTGTACTTCGGTCCTTCTGCCTGTTCTGCTCCCCGCTCTGGCTCTGGTGAATTCTCTCACCCTCCCGCGCTTCTGACTGTACCCAGTGCATGTATAAACAAAACAAACAAACAAACAAACAAATAAAAAAAAAAAACATGCCTCTATAAAAAAAAAAAATCTTAAAAATAACTTACATACAATTTTCTTTTAATAGTTATCCTGTCAATTTCATTCTGCTGATTAGAAATGATAGGATTTCTCATTGGGTTGACTCCTATCAAATCCGAACCCTTGATTATACAAATCACAACTCTCATTGTCCGTACCTATATACTAAGTTTCAACAGGGTAAAACAACCCAAATCTTTTTATTTCACAGTCTTTTTTTTAAGATTTATTTATGCATACAAAAACTGGGGTACAGGCCAGAGGTGTAGGGGGTGAAGGATTCACCAGAGACAGTGGGGAACATAACAGGTGAACTGACTGAAATACACTGCTGAGGGGAGAGGTGGGTGAGTCAGGAGAGGTCTGCTGCACCATGTGTATCACCTCCCAGGCTGGGGATCGAACTGGTGCTGCTGTGGCTGCAGATAGCTTCATAGTGCTGCATCTTAACCTCTTGCGCCACCAGGGAGGCCCCTATTTCACAGTTTTCTGTCATTAGGTTAATGCTACAATAATGACCCTCGCCTTTCTCTACCAACACATACCTCTTCTCTATTCCTCCAATCCTTTGCAGCATGAGGCTCAGTGCACATTAGATAAGAGAAATGTTCTTCTCTACCTTAAAAAAAAGTATGAAGTATGAAGTTAGACCTTGATGCTTTCCGAGCTAATTAATCCTGACCACCCTAGTCATGCTTATCAGTGCAGCAGCTCCTCACCCCTCTTGTAGATGCCTTGGCTGCCATGCAGAACACTGCCCTGCCCTTCTGCACAAGTGTGTGTGTTGGTTGTGGGGACATGGCCCTTCTGAACTAAATTTCTGGGGAGTTTTGTTGTTCTGTAGAGGTTAGAATGCCAAAAACTACATTTCTAGTGAAGGTTCAAGTGCAAGTTAATTTCTACCAGTTACATGTATTTGACATTTAAAAGGGAATGTAAGGCAGGGCCATCATCCTGTTGTAGTTTTCATGGCTGGCTGTGATACATGTAGAGCCTGTGTATTTATCTGCAGTAACACTCTAATGTCTAGTCACTAGTCTTATTTGGGGTCAAGAGGCACTGCAGTAGTGACATCCATGACTCATTATTTCTGGGTTGTTGCTATGTTAGTGTAGTCTATTGAACAGCTTCATTTAGAGACTTCTAATTCCCCACTTCCCTTGTGGCAGAGGTGGCAGCAGCTGCCTCCACCTACCCAGCTCAATGTGGTCATTTTCTTGAAGTTATTCCAGGAAATCCAGTCTGGAGTCTGCTCACCTAACTTCCAGAAATGTCAGTACTTAAATACCTTTATAACTGGAATAACTATAGATTGTGTCATATCCTGTTCTAGATTCTACTCCTCCTTTTTTTTATTCCCACCCACATGGCAATCCCTACTTCAGCTAACTAAATAGGGATTCCAGAAAGACAGAAAGGAACAAAAGAGTAGAAATAACTAAAGAATCAATGCAAGACTATTTACCAGACTCTAGGGATAGACTACCAAACCAGAGAACCCAAGTTTTCCAAGTCATCACAAAGTAGTAGAATATCGGGGATAATGAGAACATGAAAAAAAAAATTGTCATGTAGAAAAAAGCAAATGATACAAGACTTTCTAAAAGAATACTAAAAAGTAACAAAGCAATCTGATATAAATTTTGATGGTAAATTTTTTCAACACAGCTGATATACCCTACTAGTCAAATGTAAGCATAGAATATATATGCCCAGTCAACCAAGTATGAAACAAGAATAAAAAATATTTTCAGACAGGCGGAGGGAAGAAAAGCAACCTTACTTGCATGCATCTCATTTTAGTACTGATAAATGGACTTTACTGAAAAGAGGGCATAAGCAAAAAAGAATACATGTGGGGCCTCCCTGGTGGCACAAGGGATTAAGCAACACACTATGAAGCAATCGCAGCCACTGCAGCACGAGTTCGATCCGCTGCAGCACAAGTTTGATCCCCGGCCAGCCAGGGAGCAACCCACATGGTGCAGCAGACCTCTCCTGACTCGCCCACTGCTCCCCTCAGCAGTGTGTGTGGGTCAATCTGCCTGTTCTGTTCCCCTCTCTGACTCCAGTGAATACTCTCACCACCCTGCATCTCTGGCCTGTACCCCAGCTCTTGTATGCATAAATAAATAAATCTTTAAAAAAAAAAAAAGAAAAAGAAAAAGGGTACATGGAATCTAGGAAGCAAGAGATTCACAGAGTTGCAGGAAAGGAAGTTTTAGGACACAGCTGAGCAGTAGCCCAGAGAACAGCCAGTCTAGACAAGAGTAAGGTTGGAGATGTGTGAGAGGGAGAAGAGGTGGAGAGAGGGCAGAAATGGAAATGGTCTATTTAATGTGCTTGACTTTTCAAGTTATTTATAAATATTTGACAAATGTTAAAGAATAAGGAAACTTTACCAGGTAGATATAAAAACTATGCAAGTAATGTATGAAACAGTTATTAAACTGTTACTTTAGGGAAAAGTAAACAGTGCAACAAAGGATATATAACCATGGTATACCTAGCTCAAAGCCAACATATATAATCATAATTTTTAAAATATTGTCTTTTTTTCCCTCACAGTTTAAAAGAGCATGTTTATTAGACAAAGGAAGGGAACAGAGCTTGCACAGATAAAAGCTGGCAGAAAGAGCTGCTCTATTGAATTTCTAAAAATAATTTACCTGTATGGAGGAGATAGGAGAGGAAATGGACAGAGGAGAGTGTTGGAGAGCTGAACCTACAAGTCTATGTTAACAGGAAGTTAATAGATAATTGCTAAAACTGATAAATACAAGGACAACAATGCGCATATTAGAAATATGGAGGTAAATATCAGAAGAATTGACCAGAAGAGCTAAAAGTGGCTGCTCTGGGGGTGAATTATTATGTTTTTTTAAAGATTTTTTTTTTTCTTATACAAGCACTGGGTACAGTCAGAAGCACAGGAGGGTGAGAGAATTCACCAGAGCCAGAGCAGAGAGCAGAACAGGCAGACTGACGAAGTACACTGCTGAGGGGAGCTGCGGGCGGCAGGAGAGGTCTGCGCACCATATGGGACCCTCACGGGTGACCGGGGATGGAACTGGCTCTACAGAGGCTGCGGGCAGCTTCGCAGCCCAGTGCTCAACCGCTGCGCCACCAGAGAAGGCCCTCTGGGGGTGAATTAGACTGAGCAGGTATGACTGCTTTTCATTGGAGATATATTTATTAAAATAAATGAAATATCCATTTATGCAGGTATAGAAACAATCAAAATGCCCATTGACAAAGCAGTGAATTAAGATATGGTGTTTATATATGTATGTGTATATATATATATATACACACAATGGAATACTACTCAGTTATATTTTTTTAAAAAATGAACTCTTGGCTATTTGCAAAAACATAAATGGATCTGGAGTGGACTGTGCTGAGTGAAATAAGTCAGGAGAAAGACAAATACCAGATAATTTCACCTGTGAACTATAGAGAAAAAAAACAAAAGGAAGTGACAAAACTAAGCCAAAATAAACTCTAGAAATATGACCTCAGAATTGCGGCTACTTGAAGGAGTGGGAATAAACAAGGGAGGGAGCACAATGGTCTAGGGGAAAGAACAATGGGTGCTTGGATGTTGGGGGTGTGGTAAGGAGGTGTGAAACTATTCCCCGAAATCATATGAAGTGTTGTAAATGAATGTTACCTCAGTAAAGGTGGGGAAAAAGAAAATACACAGGTTGATTAAGGAAAATTTAGAAAACAGTATGAAGAAAACAAAAAAATCTCTATATGTGCTTAACCTTAGTATATTGTTCTTCAATATTCTGAGGATGAATATCCTTTTTATAATAACACTTATCCTGACATTTTCATAGCCAATAATGTATGTCACTATTTTAATCTTCAATTTCTCCAGTCATAGTCAGTACTTTCTCCTATGTTTGATGTATAAACTTCTCTTCATTGCTCTTTCTTGCTTTTATTTTCTATTGATTATTTTCCCATCAAAATGTCTGAAACTTTTTCTTTACAGTTACTCTGGTTTATACAGAAGTTTTTATTATTTTTATGGGGTCAGATTACTTTTTCTCTGTGTATAATTTGGCCTCTGTGACTTTAGTTTATTGCTATTCCTTCACAAATTTCTCCATTGCTTCCTGCCCATGATGATGTCTTAAGTTCTGTGTCCCTCCTGCTCTCCTTCTTGACATCTGTCAGGACCTCTTCTATTTCATTCAAACTCCACCACTTACAGCCTCTTAAATAGACTTTTCAGTACCTGCACACCTTCATGCCTTCTACCTGCCCTGCAATACCTTTTCTTATTTAGAAATGCCTAGAAAATACCTATTGAGCTATCCTCTCCTCTATTATCTTTTCTGTGTCATTTCCACAGTTCACTATGTAGATGTACTATTTCGTTTTACAATTTTCAGTTCTCTCCTTCAGCCTATGGGCTTTCTTCTCTGTCTTTGTATTCCTGATTTAATTTATTCAACTTTATACCCTCAATTACAGCACAGTACTGGGTATTTAGTAAACACTCAATAAGTGTTCGTTCACTGTTGAATAATTCCGTGTTGTGGTAAGCAGGATTCTGTTATGGTCCTCAAACTTTCCTCCCTCTAGTATACATTGTTAACTTAAAAATCAAGAGACTTATTAACAGGCAAAACTTTTTTATTTAGGATCAAGTAATTGCAATTAGCGGATCACCAGATTGGGGTAGATCTGGTGAAAAACATAGTTTTCTGAGAAGTTACAAAGAGGCAGGGATAGATAGTTTTGATGGATGGAAAAGAGGAAGATGAGGTAATTGTTTTTTTAAAAGAGTTCATTGGTGCTGACAAGCTTAATTTTCTCTTAGCTATACAGAATTGGTTATTAATTCTATCCTCAAGAAAAAGTCTATAATCGTCAATCCTTGTGATCAGAATGACTTCTCAAATAATTGTTCTCAAAACAACTACAGTTTGATCTAGTCCAGAGAGCTGGTCCAGTCCAAAGGTTCAAGAGGGAAGATCGGCATTTTCTTTGGAATGGCTGCTACCGCTTCATTTTAAATGGTCCCACTCATATCAACTTTTATACATGCAACTATGTAATCCCCTCATCTTCCAGTGTGTGTGGGGGCCTGTGAAGATGATGGTATACTCATTTTCTTGATTAAGTTATAGAACAAAGATGCTGAGGTAGTCATTCTCTTGGACATGTTACCTTTATAAGACTCCACCACAGGCAACTGACGGAAGGTTCTCTCGTTGAATTTGAAGAAGTAAAATGTGAAGTTGTGAGAGTGTCATTGGCTAGGACCTGAGGTGGCCTCTAGGAACTGAGACTAACACCCACTGACAGGCAGCACAAGCTCAATTCTACACCAAAAGGCTCTAAATTCTGCTAACTACCCAAATGACATTGGAAGAGAATATTAAGCTTCAGATGAGATCCCAGGCTTGACCAACACCTGGACTTCAATTTGGGGAGACCCTGAGCAGAGACTACAACTAATTATGGTCTATAGTCCTAGCCCAAGGAAACTGAATAACAAATCTGTGCTTTTTTTAGCCACTAAATTTATGATAATTTCTTACGTAGCAATAGAAAACTGACAACAATATTCAAGCTGCTATTACTAGGGCTTTGATCTTGAAATCTAAGGATCAATAACAGCTGCTTTTAAGACTTCATACTTAGAATATTGGGTCCTTGTTTTAATTATTTGTACACAAAATCTCTCTATGACTCGCTCTGCCATACTCTTGCCATTTTCTCTCTTAAGAAAATCAAAGCCTTATTACCTATAGGAATTCTTTCTATGCTGACTCACTATAGATAAACAACAAATTTATAGTTATGTTCTTGGATTCATTCCTGCTATTTTCTGTCTGAATATAATATCACTTATGTTACTTTGCAATGAATTTCCTTTCCCTATAGAACCATATATGTGTGAACTACTCTTCATTTATTATGATAACTGATACGCTGCATTAAGCCTCCTTGGACTGGAGTTCCTTCAACAGCCCACAGCCTTGTATCATTCACTACCCAGAAGATAGGTCTGTCTTCTTCTCAGAATGCCCTTGTAGTAGTAATTTACTTACTCAGTAGACTAGAATTGTGCCATTTGTTTCCTTCAGGTGCTATAAAATGATTAATCTCTAAATCAGTCAAAGAACACTTAGGTATAATATCATGCTATTTGTTTTATTTAGGAGATACAATAAGAAGCATTCTTAATACTAAATCATTATTTAAAATATCCCAAATTCTTTTAGGGGTTGATTTGCTCAATAAAAATGCATTATTTTTCAAAATCACTGAAAATACTAAAAGATTTGTAATCTAAGATCTCTGATAAAAGACAGAAAGTAAAAAATTTCTGTCAGAGTTGCAAGCACAAGTGACTACGAAAGACAGTAGGTGATTAAGGAAGACAAATTTGGGGCAGGTCAAGTTTAATGTGCTGTTTGAAGGAAGAAAGAAAAGCCAGTAAGGACTGGGAAATGCTGAGTTGGGAGGAAATTAACCTAGTAACAAATTGGTCTCAAAATGCCTGATACTGGTCGATCTCAAATGCCTGATACCGGTCCTAGTCTTCACATCAATTTTATAAGTAGGTAAGCTGAGACACAAAATATTTGTCCTCATTTTCTGTAAATGAACCAAAAACTCAGGCTATGTCAGGCTCACCCCATTCACTTGCAATAAACATTAACTTCACTTAAACCATCCCTATTACTTGCATTTAACTTTTATTAAGGATATCTAAAAAGAATTTACTAGAAATAGAAATCAGACTATTAAATACAGAAGGGGCAATATAACAGAATAAAGAATCTTTACTATGTTCAGATTCTTTGCAAAATTTGGAATATTTAAAATGTAAAAGGGAAAAATAATTTCAGAAAAGAATAATGCTGACATTTTCAGATACCCTGCCAAGGTTAAGCTCCTCTTCTGGCACGACTTAACTGATTACCATTGCAGGAATGAGCTGCTGCTGATTTCCTGCCAAACCCTCCACCCACACATCCATTCCCAATGCAGGCGAGCAAGTAGGCCTTGTCACCACTCTAGGGCCAGATCACTAGAAAGATGCTTAGGTGTGAAATGTCATCACTATTTCAATAATTGAAACACACACTATTTCCTATTTTTCCCTTCAAAATATGAGTACTAGTTAAATTTTTCAGGGCATACTCAGATTCAGTTCAAGACCTACATATCATGATTTTATTTAAGTACTATCAGATAACTTTCTATTCTCCCAAACTATTTGCACCTCTACACTTTATATAACATTCTTCAAATTAGAGTCACTCCCAGGGCCTCCCTGGTGGCCTGCAGGGTTAAGTCTCAGCACTATCACCCAGATGACCCACCGAAACAGCCTGAGCTAACCCACATATGATGCAGCACCTCTCCTCTTTCACCTGCTGCTATCCTTAGCAGTGTATTTCAGTAATTCTGTCTGCTCTGCTCCCCACTCTGTCTCTGGTGAATCTTAACCCCCTGCACCTCTGGCCTACACCACAGTTATTCTAGACAGAAATAAATTAAATCTTTAAAAAAAATTAGAGTCACTCCCAAGTGGTCTTCTAGAGGCATACTTGCTACAGTTCTAAGTATTAAGGTATATAGTAACATGTATTAACTCATTAGAATGTGTTCATTACTTTTGACATATTCATTACCACTTGTCATTAAATAATCTCCTGTGGAAAGAGACCAGACATGTCATCTTCATTATTATTGCTTGAGCTTTTATTATGGAAATTTCTAAAATACACAAAAATGTATGTCCCTCATGTCCCCACAGCCCAAGATTAATAGTTAACAATACAGATCAACAGTTACTAACTTTGTTTCATATATCACCATACATCTACTTTTCTCTCCACTGAGATATTTTAAGACAAAAAACTCAAGGCTGGATGTGTAATTTTTTTACAGAGAGGATTAAACAATTACACAAATTGCAGAAACCAGGTCCCTGTCTGGCTGCCAGTCTACCTGGGGGGAGGGGTAGCGACACTAGCAGGGGATGTCATCATGAAGGAAGCACTAGCCCAGGGCAGGGGCACTAAAAGATCTATGAACTTTTAAAATGTATATTTTCTGAGAAAAAAATAACCAATCTTGACAGCAAACCAAAAAAAAAAATTTCTTTTAAGGTTTTCTTTTATCTTAAGTATAGGAATACTGTGTCTTTTCATCTATTTCAAGGTGTATTTAGTTTAAACATCCTATTGTAAGCAGGATGCTAACCCATATGTCCATATGTCCTCCGTTTCTTCAGTTTTTAGCCTACTCTTAAGGACCAAAGACAATAATTTCACAAATTTTCTGAAATACATTAAAAAGTTTCGTCATCTTTTTACATTCAAGAAAAATGTTGTTGATTCAACTCTGCTTTATTATACAGTATATTTCCCATTCTTTGGCTTTGGAAATGTGATGATTAAACTCTTTGGAACTGGTCTATTCCTTAAACAAATCTCTATTTCCAAACATTTAATATAGAGCCTTTCAAGTAGTCCCTCGTCTTTTTAAAAAAGGTTTATTTTTATTTATTTATGCGTACAAGAACTGGGGTATAGGCCAGAGGTGCAGGGGAGTGAGAGGATTCACCAGAAATAGACTGGGAAGCAGAACAGACAGATCTACTGAGATATACTGCTGAGGGGAGCAGCAGGCGGAGACAGAAGAGATCTTGATAGTGCTGAGACTTTAACTCCCGAGTGCAACCAGGGAGTAACCTCCCTTGACTATCTTTCAATGTAAATGTATCCCAAATAAATAACTCCTGTGGCACTAGCATATTTGGGAAGCAGGTTTTTCAGAAGACAGTGTATGTTAGTCCTCCCTGCAGAAGTGTTCTCTTTGCCACATGGTGGTGTCCCTTTTATACAACTTCAGGAGAGGAAGGAAATTGTCCCCATTCTCTCCCCACCATCCCAAATAATATCTTTGCTTGCATTTCCCCAAAGGGATAGATTTGGTGATTCTGCACCTGAGTGTATGGGAGCATATTCAGGTGATTACACTTGACAACACTTTTTATTTTTTATTATTATTATTTTTAAAGATTTATTTTTGTTTATTTATATAAGCACTGGGTACAGTCAGAAGCACGGGAGGGTGAGAGAATTCACCAGAATCAGAGTGGAGAGCAGAGCAGGCAGAATGATGATGTACACTGCTGAGGGGAGCAGCGGGCAGCAGGAGAGGTCTGCGCACCATGTGGGACCCTCACCCGGTGGCCAGGGATCGAACCAGGGGTGCAGAGGCTGTGGGCAGCCTCGCAACCAGGCGCTCATCCACTGTGCCACCGGGGAGGCCCGACATCACTATTTTTAAAACTCCCTGAGCCATCCCCCTACCCCCAGCATTTCTCATTGGTTGCTTTTTCTTTTCAAGTCCCTTGTGCTTTCATTTACCTTCCACCTTTAGAATGCTCTCTTTGTGTTTTGCTAGTCAAAACATTCATTACCTATGTGCACAATAAGTTCCTTGCTAGTCAAAAGTACCACCTACTTCTGGTTGGTTGGTTTAGAAATAAAACATTTTGCAGTTACAATTTTTTTAATACATCCTATATAAAATTTGTAGAACTTACACTCCTACCAGATCCTAGAGCAGCAAGGAAGGGATAGAAAAACGTGTTCCTCTATTCATACAGTCTAATCCTTAGGGGTTGATAATATGGGAGGCTGGACATTTTTTTTCTTCCAGTTATATAAAAATCAAATGCCCAATTTCTGCTCAAATACCACCAGAGATGCCACCACTCTGGTTTTTTTCCTTTAACATTAAAACTAAAATCTGTCTACAATTTTTTAAATCCCATAAATAGCGACCTCCTACTCAGAGACAAAATGGAAACTTCTGTGCACCATTCTGTAATCAAAGCATCTTCACACAGTTGCACAGAAGAAAAAAAATCCAAGAAATAAGACAACAGGCAAACTATATACAATCACATAAATATTTTGTAAAAGCATTTTAGTTATATTTGATAATTCTGCACAATTAATTATCAGTAAAAAAATTCTAAGCCACCTTATTTTTTGAATATTTTTTAAAATTTCCCCTTAAACAACAAGAAGGTGTGGGGCTATTAGAAATTGCCCTTCACTATCCCTGAATAAGAAGTCATTAAGGCATTTTTAGCAATTTTTTATATTTACATTTAGGATCATTTTGCAAAAAGCAATTTATTTTTAAATCATATATACAAGAGTTTTCTTCAAGTCTGTGTGTATTTGTAATCCAATGCCTGAATACATTTATTCCTAGCCAGGCCAGGGAAAAATCACTATGATTCATTAACTCATTTGCCTAAAACTTTATTAGCCATAATATAACCTATTACATGTAAAAAACAGAAATGGGCCGGGACCAAGGGGGTGGTGCTGTAGGTTTCCTTCTTTAAGAACTGAGAGCTGTGCCCAGAGTCTTCTGCTACTGCAGGATAGAACCAGAGTATGGCAGATGGTATCTCTTCAGTAATGAAACACGTAGGAAAGATGTGCGATGGAGGTAGCATATTTATCTTGAAATCATGGCTACTAGATCCTGACCATAGGCATTAGATCTTGAAAGCATGGACTGGCAAAAAAATTACATTGTATCTGTTCCTTTCACCATATACAAAAAACAAACTCAAAATTTATCAGGGAATGAAATGTAAGACCTAAAATTATAAAGCTCCTAGAAAAAAAAGTGTAGCTGTACACCTTTGTGACCTTGAATTGGGCAATGAATGGTTCTTAGATATGATACTAAAAGCATACCTGGTATAGAAAAACTAAATAAACTGGATTTCATCAGAATTAAAAATGTGTGTTTCAAAGAACAACATTATGAAAGTGAAAGGCATCAGAAGTGAAAGACAGAGTGGGAAAAAATAGTTGCAATTCATATATCTAACAAGGGGCTTTTGTCCAAAATTTATTAAAAAAAAACACTTAACCATCAATAAGAAAAATATAAATAAAGACTGCTTTCACTGCAGAGATAAAAATACAAAGAGACAAAGGATCTGAATACACATTTCTGAAAAGATATATACACGTGGTCAATGAGTTTGTGAAAAGATGTTCAACATTATTAGCTATTATGAAGTTGTAAATCAAAATCACAATGATATCCTACTTTGCATCCACGATGCTGGCTGAATTAGAAAATACATACAATACCAAGTGATGGCAAAGATGTGAAGAAATTGGAATCTCATACATTGCTGGTGGTAGTGTAAAATGGTGCAGATACTTTGAAAAAGTTTTCAGCAGTTTCTCAAAATGTCCAACATTTTGAGTTACCATATGCTACACCAATTCCACTCCTTAATACATACCAAATAGAAATAAAACCAAAAATGTATATATGAATAATTGTAGCAGTTTTATCCATAGCTGTAAAAAAGTAACATAATAGTAAAAAATGGGTATAGCAGATAAATGTCTAAATTGGGATTGTTGCGCAACTCAGAATACACCAAACACTATTGATTTATATAATTAATTGGGTAAATTTTATGGTTGTGGGTTATATCTTAATTAGTTGTATTTATTTATTTATTTTTTTTTTTAAGAAATATGTGCTTGGGCCTCCCCTGGTGGCGCAGCACTGAGCTCTGGGCTGGGAGGCTGCCCACAGCCTCTGCAGCGCCAGTTCGATCCCCGGCCACCAGCGAAGGTCCCACATGGCGTGACAGACCTCTCCTGTCTCGCCCGCTGCTCCCCTCAGCAGTGTATTTCGTCAGTCTGCCTGTTCTGTTCCCCACTCTGGCTCTGGTGAATTCTCTCACCCTCCCGCGCTTCTGGCTATACCCAGTGCTTGTATAAATAAATAAATAAATCTTTAAAAAAAAAAAAATGTGTGCTTATTTAAGTGAGAGACTAAAAACTCAAAATTCAACAAGTTACACAGCTTAAGATTTGTTGGCAATACTTTCATTTTTGTACTGATAAAGTGCTGTCTTCAAAATGATTTGCATTAGTCTATTTTTTTCCGTAAAGTGATCATATTCATTCCCTTATGCATGCAATGATCTTTTCAACTTAAAAAGGCTAATTTTAAAAATTTTGAAAGATGAAACCCCTTCCAGGCCCCAAATTCCTTTTTATCATAGCTCTGCATAACACTGTTCAGTAGAGAAACTCCATATATCTGCTATAAATCGAGGAATGGAGGGGCTTGCCTGGTGGCACAGGGGTTAAAGACACAGCATTATCAAACTATTGCCAGCCACTACAACTTGAGTTGTTGAGCTGACCCTCATGGCACAACAGACCTCTCCTGTGTCGCCCTCTGCTCCCTTCAGCAGTGTATTTCAGTAGATCTGCCTGTTCTGCTCCCCACTCTATCTCTGATGAATCCTCTCACCCCCTATACCCCTGGCCTATACCCCAGTTGTTGTATACATAAATAAATCAATACTTAAAAAAAAGTAAATAAATTGAGGAATGGATATTAGAAAACAGTTGTATATCTTGAGACTTTAGTACTGATCACTATTTTGTAAACCATGAGTTTAATTTTGTATTCAGAAGATTGGGTATAGAATGTACCATAAAATAAGCCTGGTCATTTCTTTCCAAGGTGAAATAAATTGACTACAAAGGACAGTTTCTTGAAATCAGTGAGAAAGTTGTAGATGGATGCCCACCCTCCCTAATGTTGAGAAGGGATCACGGTGGAGTAGAAAGTGCATTGCTGTTTGTATCAGACTAGGGTTCAACTCTGGCTTACAACTTACTTTCTGTGTGACCAGAATAAAGCATTTTATCTTACAGATGTAAGATTCCTCTTATAGAAAGGGAGATTACTTCTGCCCCACTGATCTCGGTAGGGGTCCAGTGAGATAGTGGACAGGAAGAAGCTCATCAAGGCAAAAGGATCAATATTAAATTCACTACTCAGCATATGTAGTCCACACACTGAAAACATCCTAAAAAAGAATGACCAGATATTCAGCTGTCAACTTTCTAGGGCTTTTGGAGAGAGAGAACTGTGCAACCACAGTGGGCTTCCTGACTCACTACACATGGGGATATGTTGCTCACTAAAGTGTGTAAACAGATGCCCTAATGAAACATTCACGATGAAACTGTTTGCCAGATACCCACTTTTAGTATCATGTAGTGGTTGAGATATACTCAGAATAAGATTTAAGGTACTTAAATTACTAGAGTGAGGCATACTTGTGGAAAATGTATCACTACATCTTGTTTTGAGAGAATTGTCATTTCAAAGGCTGGTACAAGAAGAGTAGAGATAAATGACTTAATCAAAAGACAATTTTAACAACTCATAACTCATTAATAGTTGCGACTTCCCTTTCCACAGGTTATCTGGGAGGAAAGGAATGAAGTGATTTTTTTTTCCTTACTAAGGGTGGAACAGAGCTTTTTTTTCCACTGCAGGTGGAACAGAGCTAGCCTTGGGAGGTTCCTCAGGTCTTCACTGAGTGGCAGCTATAGTAACACAGTGTGTGCATTCCCATGCCATGTGCAGACACAAATGTACACATCACACATACATCTGTATCTCCAAAGATGAACTAAAAATTTTAAGCATTAAAGAGATTTAGTATGACTAAAAGGTACTGCTTAATAATTTAGCATATGTATTATCCTAAGAAGGATTTAGAAGTCATTTATTGGAGAGAGTAATTTGTTGTAAACCCATTTTCAATTTATTATTTTATTACCATTTTATGCCAAAGGTTATCACTTCTCTCTTTTTTTTTTTTAGCTTTCCTTTTTTTTTTTTTTTAAAGATTTATTTATTTATTTATTTATTTATACAAGCACTGGGTACAGTCAGAAGTGCGGGAGGGTGAGAGAATTCACCAGAGCCAGAGCGGGGAGCAGAGCAGGCAGAAGGACCAAAGTACACTGCTGAGGGGAGCAGCAGGCGGCAGGAGAGGTCTGCGTGCCATGTGGGACCCTCCTCGGTGGCCAGGAAGCAGCCGGGGATCGAACCGGTGTTGCAGAGGCTGCGGGCAGCTTCGCAACCCAGCGCTCAACCACTGCGCCACCGGGGAGGCCCGATCATTTCTCTTTTTTTATATTTTCTTTTGTATCTTATTGATGAACAGTTTTAATAAGAAATCATGTTATTATTTCTTAATGTTTCTTTACTTCTCTGAATATCATCACTGCTCTAGTATTCTTTACTTTTTTTTTTTAACCATGGGCTATGTAACAGAATTTCACCAACAAGAAGAAATTAGAGGTGTAGGAAAAAATGTTACTTGTCTAATACATGTTTGGAAAGGTTTCCTTGAACGGGAATAGTATCAAAAAGAAAGTTGGGGGGGTCTCCCTGGTGGTGCAGGGGTTAAAGTCTCAGCACTTTGAAGCTATCTCTAGCCACTGCAGCATGAGTTGGATCCCCGGCCAGGTTGCTAAGACACATGGCATAGCAGACCTCTCCTGTCTCATCCGCTGCTCTTCTCAGCTCCCCTCAGCAGTGTATTTCAATAGATCTGCCTGTTCTCCCCACTCTGTCTCTGGTGAATCCTCTCATGCCCCTCCCACACACACACCTCTGGCCTAGACCCCAGTTCTTGTATGCATAAAAAAATAAAATAAATCTTAAAAAAAAAAAAGTGGGAACTAGATATTAGAGGGCAGTGAATCTAATATGCTCACCAAATGATAGATACTTTAAAAAAAAAAAAGGCAAAATAGATTTAGGTTCCATATATGGAAATAAAGTGCTTGTTGCACAGGAAAGTAGTAGTTCTATTTTCTACTGATCAGACCACAACTGAGATAAGAGTTCAATTTGGGAAAACATAATCTTGGAAAAACATGGAGGAGTGTCACCAGAACAGAAAAGATCTGGAAATAGCCATGGGGAAAGCATAGAAGGAATTTGGATTGACCTGAGGAAGCGGACAATAGTTTGAAAACAAAGAGCCACTAAGTAAAATGTGAACTTATTTTATATTTATCCACAGAGTTAGAATTCAGATGGATGTACATTTCTGGTTAAAATATTTAAATTATGTTCTAGCAAATAGACCTGTCTAAAAATGGAATATGCTGAGTTGGAAGGTAGTCATTAAACCACCATTCAAACAAAAGATAAACAGATGTCTATTAGGGACACTTTAGAATTCTAGAATAGCAGTGCCGTCCAATAAGATGCTGTGCAGTGATGGGAATGTCCTAGATCTGTCTTGTCAGTATAGTACCCACTAGTCCTATGTAGCAGAGTCCTTGAAGTAGGACTAGAGTGACCAAGGAAGTCAACTATTTCATGCAATTATGATGTAAATTTAAATAGTTGTATGGACATAGTGGCTACCATATTGGAAGCCAGTGGGGAGCACAGCCATGAGTCTAGAAGCAATCCCTGAACTAGGTAGGAAAATGGAAAATACCACCTCTAAGATTTTTTTTAATATTTTATTTTATATAATTCTTACATCATTTTTCATCTTTGCACAATGTATGCATTTTCATTTTGGTTATATTCCCCATACAGTTCCACCCACCCTTATTTTGACCCTAATCCTTCCTCTCCCCATCCCTCCCCACAAACTCCCGTAGTGTGTCTCTGGTCCATAGTTGCTTGTTGATTTTGATTTTTACTTCGTATTGATTAGTCTTTTTCCTGATCTCTTATTTAGGTTTTCTAAATTCCTGCTATGAGTGAGACCATCCGGTATTTTTCTTTTTCTTTCTGACTTATTTCGCTGAGCATGATCCCTTCTAGCTCCATCCACGTTGCTGCAAACTGTGTGTTTCGGTCCTTCTGCCTGTTCTGCTCCCTGTTCAGTGTCTGGTGAATCCTCTCGCCCTCCCCACCTCTGGCCTGTACCCCAGTGCTTGTATAAATACATAAATCTTAAAAAAAATTTAAAAAAAAGAAATCACTTCCTCATGAAAGGCGGACATTACAACTTATAATTTAGAGTTGAGAATAGAAGAGTCAAAATTTTAAAATAACTTGTCCAATTTAATTCAAAAAGAGTAAGTAGAAGAAATTGGCCTATGATAATTTTTTTTTAAGATTTATTTTTATTTATGCATACAAGAACTGCGGTACAGGCCAGAGGTGCGGGGTGGGTGAGTGGATTCACGAGAGACAGAGCGGGGAACCGAACAGGCAGATCTACTGAAATACACTGCTGAGGGGAGTAGTGTGCGGGACAGGAGAGGTCTGCTACGCCTTGTGGTTCAGCTTCCTGGCCAGCCAGGTATTGAACTTGTGCTGTCGTGGCGATGGCTTGATAACGCAGTGTCTTTAACCCCTGCTCTACCAGGGAGGCCCCTATAATGTTATTTTTGAACATGCATTTTGCACTTGTAGCCCAGTGGAACATGAAGCATGCTCATGAACAAAGTAGTTATGCCTGGGAGTAGTGTATACATACTCAAGTTTAAGCCCACAGACATGATAGGCAGCAGGCAGTTTGATACCAGCAGGCTAACTGGTATTCATGCATGAATCTGTCACAGTCTATGGAACCTACAAGACCATGAAGGGGCTGCCAGTACTGAGACCTGTATCCTAATTGGCATCTGTGATTGTGCAGTAGCAGCAAAAGCAGCATGGCGGTAAACACAGCTCTAGCCCAGGGAGCAAGGGGGAGCCCAGGGTGGAGGCAATACCAGGACCTGCAGTGGGATGCCAGTTTGGGTCTGTTCCAAGATCCCAACTCATCAGCATTTGCATAAATATTAATTCTCCTGCTTTAATACTGGGGCAAGAACAGGAATGATTGGTGCATAAGCAATACACTTTATTTTAAAAATAATGTAACAAGGAAGTAGCCACATCAAAATTGCAATAAAGCATATCAGAGGGTTATTAGAATATCACAGAGTTCAGAATTTCTGGTTTTGGAAACCATTGCAACACTGCCAAGCAAAAATCCATTAAATCACTTTTGTATAAATTATGTCTAATGGTCAGTTCAGACTTAACATGAAACTGATTTGTATGAACAGTTAAATCTTCAGAAAAATTGTTTCACACGAATGATTAGCTCTAGATATAAAATTTATATCTCAAAATAATTAATTGGGAGTTTATCTCAATGTGTCATCTCCTATAAAACACTCCATAGAGTTCCTATAATCGTTATAGCATTAGAAAGATCCTTCTCAAAATTAAAAATTATCTAAAATTAAACAACCTTGCATTTGAAAAGATGTTGCATGTGAAAAGATGTTGCTTTTAATTATACTGATTGAAAATACAGTTGCTAGGAGTAAAAATATTGCCAAACTAATAAATGAACAAGCAGAGAAGTGAACAGAAAAAAATCTTGTAATTTAGGGCCTCCATCCCTGGTGGAGCAAGGGGTTAAGCACCGCACTATGAAGCAATCTGCAACCTCTGCAGCATGAGTTCAATCTCCAGCCAGCCAGGGAGCATTCCACATAGTGCAGCAGACCTCTCCTGTCTCGCCTGCTGCTCCCCTCAGGAGTATATTTCAGTCAGTCTGCCTGTTCTGTTCCCCGCTCTGTCTCTGGTGAATCCTCTCACCCTCTGCATCTCTGGCCTGTACCCCAGCTCTTGTATGCATAAATAAATAAATATTTTTTTAAAATCTTGTAATTTAGAATATTACATTAACAAAATAGTGTTATTTAGTGTGTAACATTATATCAAACTTTTTTTTGCATTTTGTAAGTTTACTTTATTAATGTATCACTATTACTCCAAATATATTTTATAATAATATGTTTTTTAAAGGGAAAGCTTTATATTTTAGTACCTTTAACTTAACTTCTATAATTTTTTTTTAAAATAAGGGCCCCTGCATTTTCATTTTGCTTTGAACCCTGGAAATTATGTAGCTAAAGGGGTGTAAAGATGGCATGTTAAGGGAGTCCAAACTGATGTACTCTGTTTCTTTTTTTTCTTTTCTTCTGGAAAGTTGGAGATAGGAAAATAGGGCTGGTGGGGAATAGATGGACAGTGGGTTCTGAGCTTTAGGGCAAGTGAGAGTTTTTAAAACTCAAGATGTGATGTGGGGAAGTAGTAAGGAAATAATAGCACTTATGACTGAGTGTTTTAAAACAATTTCAATATAATAATTTCCATAATTTTTTATTACTACATTCAGAGTATTCATTTTATGACCAATAACAAATAAAATCACATTTGGGAATTACTCTATCACTACCAAAACATTTCCTGGGTTTAACATCATGAATAGCTTGACTTGATATCAGCCAAATGGTATGGTAATGTCTAAATTGCTATAGATGGTAGAGAATAAATAAAATAATTCATATAAATTATTAAGCATCATAGATACTATAGTTACTAAATTTAGTTCTGGTAAGTGAGCTATAAAGTATGAATTTTAAAAATATAATTTTGTTTATATTTAAAAGTAGAATTTTTTAGATTGTAAAATTGGCTTATCCTCTATTGAAAATTTGATTATATAGAGAAAAAATTGCCCTATAAAATAAATAGAATATATAATCATGATCACATAGTTACATGTTATGTACATTCTTCATTAAAAATCACATAAATTTTAAAAGAGAATCTTAGAAGGTGAAAAAACACTAAGATTAAACTCATAGGAAATTATTTTTGTACATTTTCATTATATGTCCTCATAGTTGAAATGCTGAAAATTTCTTAGCAGGGAGGAAAGATTCAGATTATATGACTGTACATTAATCATCACAGAAGAGGATGTGGGCAAGAAACTGGCTGCAGATTCTTTTTGTTTTTGTTTTTTTTTTTAAGATTTATTTATTAAAAGCTTTATTTATTTATTTATACAAGCACTGGGTACAGTCAGAAGCACGGGAGGGTGAGAGAATTCACCAGAGCGGGGAGCAGAACAGGCAGATGGATGAAGTACACTGCTGAGGGGAGCAGTGGGCGGCACGAGAGGTCTGCGCGCCATGTGGGACCCTCCTCCGGTGGCCAGGGATCTTACGGGTGCTGCAGAGGCTGCGGGCAGCTTCGCAGCCCAGGGCTCAACCGCTGCGCCACCAGGGAGGCCCATGGCTGCAGATTCTTGACACACATAAAATGTTTTCTGTCATTTCTAAGCTATTTAGATATAAATGGGTCATTGGGGAGCACATTTAGATTTTCACAAATTACCACTCTCACTAGAAATGTTTCACTTGTCCTCTTCAATTCAAACCAACCATTACTGACAGTTCGAGAACATATATTTTGTGGTCAGGAGACTTGAAAGCGTTAACACCTTTTGTAAATTCCTTACTTGTATTTGGGATTAATTTACTACCACAGCAGGATCAGACTTATTAGAACTTCAGATATGTCTAAAGAAAATTCTATGTTAGACATGTCATTGAATTGCTTGCAGTCTCACCAGGAGCCCACATGAATACAGCCTAGTGGAGTAAACTTATTTTTGTCTTTTTCTTCCCATAATTTTCCAACAAAACAGCTGGCATTTTCTAAAATGGTGTTGACTAACCATTTAGGAGACTTGAAAAGGGACTAATTAGTATTTTAGATTGATTGGGGATTGTATCTATTTTTACTTGAAAAAAAAATCACATACAGAGATGTATTTGTTTGGTGGATTACCCTCAGAATTACTTTTCACCAACCACAGTGTTACAGGTTTTGCATAGGAATAAAGCCCATTATTCTTTCTCACTATTTGAAATTGAGTAACCAGTGTCACTCAACTACATGACTTTACACAGTTTTACAGGTTGAGGCAAGATATTACAGGACCTCTTCTTTTTCACAAAAGTGTCTTCATTAATTTGTCAGGGTAAAGGCTAGAACTAAAACTTTCTCTGTAGGCCTTCCCTTTTGGGTTTGAACACATGACAGGATACCAGTACAGAAGTCTTGCAATTGAGGGATCAGTGACCTTGTGTAGGGTGGGTAAAAGGTATCAGGCTTTTCTGCCCTCCCGCCATTAGGATAGATGACAGAACCCTGCACTCCCGAATGCATGCCTGATGGCGGGTACCTGGAGTAGGGTGTGGGCATGCATAGGTGGGTACACCTGAGCTAAGAGACTGGTTTATAAGGGTGGCGCAGCAGAATGCAGTGTGGTGGTGCGGTGTCGAGGGTGGAGGAGAGCAGTGGAGTGTGCGGAGGAGTACGGCGACTACAAACAACAGCGAAGAGCATGTGGCTGCTAGAACCACTAATAAACCTACCCAGAATGGGTTGGTTGTGTTACACCATGCTTCTCTCCTCACCATCCTTTCCCTATGCTGACCTCTAATGAAGTCCTTCAATGCCCTTACCTTCACTGGTAATCCCTACCTCCAAAAAAATCATCACAAATACACAGAACAACAGATAACAGTATAGGTTTAAACTCCCTAGTTTCAAATATTACTACTGCTCCTCTCACTGTCCTTCAACTAGGTAGGTTAAGTGCTCTGATTAACTGGTCTAGATGAACTCAGAATTCCTCAAAGGCCACCATCTCTCATTTCTTTATATTTACATTCTTATAAAACCTCACCCTCCTGCTGCTTTTGCCAGCTCCACTCTCCTTTGGCCTATTTTACTCATCATTGGAGTTTCCATGATGAGTAAAATAGGCTCATTTCTTTATTTTTTAACTACACTTTGTCTGAAAAAACAAACAAACAAAAATCCCCAACAATAGTAACAAAACAACAAATTCAGAGCCTGCTGTTTTCCCACAACATTCTACATTTAAGCTTTAAAAAGAATCTATAATCTATTAGAATCACATGTTTACTTGGAACATGTCTCCCTGATAGTTGGTAACTTTCCTGAGAACACTATTTTGTTCATCTTTTCATGTCATAGTAAAGAAATACAAGGCACAGTTCTTTCAACAAGGAATTTGCAACTCAGATATGAGAAAAAGATTATAGTGTAAATAATTGTCAGGCTTTTCTGCCCTCCCACCATTAGCATTGATGAAGGATCCCTGCAGTCCTGAATGCATGCCTGATGGGGGGAACCTGGAGTAGGGTGTGGGCGTACTTAGGTGGATTCACCTGGGCTGAGACAGGGCCTATAAGGGCAGCATTACAGGGATGCCAGAGAAACAGAGCGAAAGAAAGAGAGGAGAACCAGCAGAGAAGCAGAGGCCACGAAAGAACGCCAGAGAGCCCAGAAAGTGTGAAGACTCACTGGGGGCTAGGAGGCCTACCAGCCTCCTGGCCCCTTGGCACCCCTGCCACCCCTGCCTATTATGAACCTGATAAAATTCCAATGAAAACCTGAAAAAGCCACCGAGGGCTCCAGGACGCCTCCTTTTCCCATCTGCATAGGGTCATAGAGATCCTGCAATGTGCCCATCCTGCCACCACAAAGATATAAAAAGCCAGTAAGAAATATATATATATATATATATATATATATATATATATATATATATGGGCCTCCCCGGTAGTGCAGTGGTTGAGCGCTGGGTTGCGAAGCTGCCTGCAGCCTCTGCAGCGCCGGTTCGATCCCCAGCTGCATCCCGGCCACCGGAGGAGGGTCCCGCATGGCGCGCAGACCTCTCCTGCCGCCCCCTGCTCCCCTAAGCAGTGTACTTCGGTCCTTCTGCCTGCTCTGCTCCCCGCTCTGGTGAATTCTCTCACCCTCCCGCGCTTCTGACTGTACCCAGTGCTTGTATAAATAAATAAATAAATCTTAAAAAAAAAAGATTTTTAAAAAAAAGAAATATATATATATATATATATATATATATAATTCACAACAATTTGGCATGATTATTAGATCAACAGGAAATTATAAGCAGGACTGGTCCATGAAATCAGAAGCAATGCTAAGGGGCATCATGGGAAAACTGAGATCAGAACGGGCCAGATGTTGCTGTTGTAGGACAGGAAGTAGCAGGACCGAGTTACAGGCTGGGAGGATCAAATGAAAAAGTGTGAAAGTTGGAATGAGCCTAAAAGGTGAGTAAAATTAGCCAGTCAGAAAAGTTTGGACATGGATAAGGAGACTCAGGCAGAGTCTAGAACAGTAAGTGGTATACTGTCATTTAGATTGGTCTAGATAGGAGATAATGGGTGATTTTAGTTCATTAAATAGAGGCTTACTATGAGAGATTGCTACACTCCCTCTCACCTCCATTTACAAAGAATCAACCCCCAAGCTTCCTTTTATATAAAGATTTTCTCCTATATTTCCTCCATATATATTTTGAACTTGTACATGTGACTTGCTTTGGCTAATAGATTATCAGTCAACATGACTTTAGTGCATTGGGGTTTGTCCTTGTGGAATGCCCTTGCTGGCTGAGCAAGCCCAGGCTAGCCTCCAGGAGGATGAGAGACCTTGCTGAGAAAGAGGTCCAGAAGTTCTGCGGTATCAGATATGTGAAGGCATCATGGACCATCCAGCCCTAATCGAAACGCTAGATGATTATAGCTGCTTAAGTGACCTCAGGTGAAACAACAGAAGAACCAGGCAGTTGAGACCAACCAAAATTACTGACTTAGTTGAACTGTGAATAGTAAAATAGTTGTTATTTTAAGCTACTAAATTTTGGAGTAGTTTGTTGCACATAACTATAAATAAGTGACACAAATACTAAGAGAAAAGATATTCCCCTATCTCTCTGGCTGTTCCTTTTGGTCATCTGAACATATAGTACATGCTCAAAATATTTTTCCTGAATGACAATGTGAAAAAGGAAACTCAAGTCCTTAATCTGCTGGTATCATGAGCACTTTTGGTCTTTTCACCTGTTTTATCTGCCTGGAGCAGATTAAAAGTTGATGATCCTGTCCTTTGATGTAAGGTCTATGTAGAGTCTAAGAAAATGACATTGGTTGAAATAGGGTCAGAGAGAATATGGAAGTAGAGGCCCACTTGGGTATAAAGAGCTATGAACTCAATTACAGGAGGCATTTTAAAGAAAGAAACAAAATGACTAGGTCACTTACTGAAATTTCATTTACTTGGAATGAATCAAATTTTACTCAACTTTCAAAACAGGTGATTGGAATTATGGAGATGACAGTGTCAGAAGACGGGCAAGTTGGAAGGTAGTGCCTGAAAAAGGAGGAAGATGAGTTTGCTTCTGAGAACACAGATTTTAAAATGAATCCAGATTTCTAAATGAAGTCAAGTAGAAAAGGTCAGTGATGCACTTGGAAATGTAAAAATGAATTTCTACTAGAGATTTGAAATCTGTTGTGTGTCTGCTTTTCTGAGAAATCTGCCTTTCAGCCAAGTGGCAATCTGGAGAGTGTGGGTTAGGTGAACCTGCACAAGACAGACAATAGGGAGATAACCTGAGAGGCAACACCATCAAGAGCAGGAATTTGATTTGGCCTCTAATAAGCCAAGAAGGTAGTCAGAAAAGCTCCAGTGTGAAGTGTCAAGGCAGAGATGTAGAATCTGGGTGGGGCCTATCTCTTTAAATATTACCATTTTTAATTCATTATCTTTCTATTGTTGATTTGCAGGATATATATAATATTGATAAGGATATAATATATAATATATTATAGATATATAATATAGATATAATATATATTATATAATATATATTATGTATTATAGGTATAATATAATGTATTATAGGTATAATATATAATATATATGTTATATCCTTATAATATATATTATATCCTTATAGATATATCGTTATATAGTCTCTAAACAAGTCCTTTGCATTTATCATGTATTACAAATATTTCCTCCAAATTTATAACTTGGCTTTTCATTTTTTAAAAATTTAGTTTCCAAATCTTATGTTACCTCTTTCTCATCCCCTTACCCCAAGTCTTTTTGTGATATAATTGATAAATAACATTGTGTAAACTTAGATACAATACATTTCATTTTCTTTAAAGTGTCTTCTGAAGAGACATTTTACTTCCATTTTAAATTTTAATGAAATCTTTCAATTTTTTTTTTCTTTTATGGTCATTTTGTGTCTTAAGAAATCTCTGCCTACTTTAATGTAGTAAAGGATTTATGACATTTTAAAGCAATTTAAAATAAACCTATGAGTATTTCTTTGCCTCTAAAATGATGCTGCTTTTCATTCAAAATTGCTAAGATGCTATGTATGATTTTGGTAAGAAAGTCAGGAATAAAAATAGTAGAAAATTTCACGTATAAAATGTCTTATCTCAGAAAGGTCAACAAACCTCAAACACCTAAAAGGAAAGGAATGGGTTCCTTTAAAGACTAGGAAAAGAAGCTAAACATCTTGAGAACACGTCCTCTCTATTTATGTCAATCAAATAGCACTTGGCTCATTGTCAATAATTTTGGTGTTCTACATAAATCAATTTTAGTTTGACTTTTTAGATCTAAAAACAAAACTGGAATGAAAGACTTAATGGAGATAGTTAAAGAATCAAAAGGAAAGTTAAAAAGTCAGTCTTCAGCAAGGACAGGAGCTACAATACCTGTGAGGATTAAGAGAGCAGTCTCAAATAGATAAATAGAGCTCCATAGGGATGAATGATCACCAGCTGTTTCTGTCTTTGTGTTATTCTCTTAAGCTCAACTTTTATCTGTATCTGAATGTCCTAATTTGGTTACATGTCCAGTAAAGGTATAGGGACTTGTCTGCTTTCAAAATTGGATTCAATGGAAGAAGGGAATAGTTTCAGTTTCCCAAAGGAAAATTGGGGGACTGCTACTAGAAGAAGGGTAGATGGATGCTGGGAGAGAAAAACAGTAAATGTCCATCCTTACATCCTTTAAAACGCAGAATATGTATATCCTTCAGCTTGTGTTTTTGTCTCCTGCTCAAGCCGGATGAACTTGCCTTATTCACTTATCTTTGAGTCTTCCCTAAAATAATTCCCACAAATAGCTGAGTTAAATTATGTTACCAAGGCCAGGTTTGTGAAAGAAGGTCAGTTTACCCCATTAGAACGCATCCCAGATCAGCTTCGTTGTTTTTATTGTTGTTTTAAATCTTGAAGTTGACTCTATTTCTGATTACTTAAAATTTTTCTATCAACATTAACAAACAAATACTCTGTAAAATCTAATATTGAGTGGAATAAAAGGATAAAATGAAGTAAAATAGACTTTGACCAGTGTTGCAAGTAAATTAGGAGTGCTATAAACAGAAATTTTGTATGTTAGATTTCCTTATTTTTTTTTAATATTTATGCATACAGGAACTGGGCTACAGGCCAGAGGTATGGGGGGGTGGGAGGATTCAGCAGAGACAGAGTGGGAGCAGAACAGGTGGATTGACTAAAATACACTGCTGAGGGGAGCAGCAGGCAAGTCAGGAGAGGTCTGCTGTGCCATGTGGGTCACCATCCTGGCCAGGTATCGAACTCGTGCTGCAGTAGCTGCAGATAGCTTCATAGTGCTGTGTCTTAACCCCTTGTACCACATGGAGGCTCAATTTCCTGATTTTAAAATGACTTTAAAAATTACATTTCTTAATCTTGCTTTAGGAAACTAAATGTTTTCACACACAGGTGCCTACTTTCAATCTTATTTGCTCATTCATTCTTTCAACAAACACTAAGGGCTTGCCATATGCATTAGCAGTGGAAGCTCTTGAGATCTCTGACAAGGAGCTAGTGAGAGAATCTGGTTTATGAATATAGGACATAATCACCTATATAAGTGAAGATTGGGCTATGATAGTTTTGTTCACTAATTTTTAGTACTAATACCTAGCATAATGCCTGAAACAGAGGGAACTCAAACTTATTGTTGAATGATTAAGGAATTGAGGAAGGAGTCAACTCTCTGGTCAAAAGATTGTTGGAGTTGGGATTGTAGAGGATGATTGGAAAGGACAGGTTCAGGAAAAGTTTCATGAGAGTTGTTGCTTCATTTGAAAGAATGTAGGCTAGAATTGCCACAACCCAGATTTTAGGACTAGCTACCTTTCTGTGACTCCACCAGCCATTGGCTTTCAAATGTACATGTAGGCTGGAAGATTATACTGTCTTCAAAAGATTGCAGGAATTGGATGTACTTTTCTGACTCCTTGTATCAGTTTTTGTGGTTTTTATTTGGTGGTGGTTATTGTTGTTACTAGTGATATTAGTTGTCCATATGGGCACGAAAAACATTTCAGTGTCTGTAGGGGATTAAAAAAGATGAGGCATTAGAATTTGGAAATTACCTTTTCTATATTGGGCAGTGTGAAGTTATGGGTTCTTGTATAATTGATACTTGTTCAATCCTGTATATTTAGAAATAATTCACTCTGAAGGAGCACAGGAAAGAAATGTGTAAAAGTCACATATCTCCTATAGAAACCAAACTCTTCCAACACTGAGAAAAGTACATTAGTATCTAATCACAGTTGTAAAAAGAGTGTTCCATACATAGGTTGTGCAGAACTTTTAGGAACTATAAACATGCTAACATTTCCTGATGTAACTTTATTTTCCCACCACCACACCTCATATCCCCTTGGACCCTTTTCCCTTCCTTTTTGCTCCCTCTAAGTCACAGAAACCTCACTTAGTTTATTGATGTTCAGGAGTTTTTATAGCTGTTTTATTTTATTGAATCATCCACTATATGAATGGCCAGTATTTGTCTTTATCATTGTTCTGACATGCTTTGCTATACATCATTCACTCAAACTCCTTCTATTTTGCTATTAATAACATTTCATCCATTGTAATGGCTCATTAATATCCCACTGTGTGGGGATTCCACATCTTTTAGATCCAGTCTTCTATCATGGGCATTGATTGCTTCTTTGTCCTTGGTACTATAAATAGTGCTGCAATAAACACTGTAGAGCATAGAGTGTTTTCAGTTGATGGTTTCACTTTGTTTGTGTAGATACCCACGAGTGAGATTGCTGGATCATCTCATATTTGTTATTCTAAGGTAAATCCATATTGCTTTCCAAAATGGTTGCACCAGTTTACATTTCCAGAAGCAGTGTAATAGGATTCCTCTATCTCCAGATCATCACTAACTTTTTTTTTTTTAAATTGCTATTGCTGTATAGTATAAAGTCAGACAATGTTATGCCTCCATTTATTTTATTTTTCTCAGGATTGCTTTCACTATTTGGGCCTTTTATGCTTCCATATAAATTTCAATATTTTTTGTCCAACTTCTTTGAAGAATATTTTTGGTACTTTAATGGGAATTGCATTAAACTTATAAATTGCTTTAGGTAGAACAGTCTTGTTGATTGCCCCAATCCATGAGCATGGAGTGTTTCTCTATCACCTTCTGATATAATCTACGTACTTTAATGACATCTTAGAGTGCTCTTTGCATGGGTTCTTCACCTCCTTGGGTAGTTTAGTTCCAAGATATTTGATTTTTTTTTTAAGCCATCGTGAATGGAATTATTTTATTCTTTTTCTAATTTCTTATTTATTGTTCATATATTAAAATACAAGAGATTTTTGTATTTTGATTTTGTAACCTGCCACTTTGCCATATTCACTTATTGATTCTAATAGCTTTTTGGTGGTCTTTAGGGTTTTCTATATGTGTGTTATCTGTGGAGAATGATTGTTTCACTTCTTTTTCCAACTTGGATTCATTTTATTTTCTGTTGTTGTTCATTGTTTTAGCTAAAACTTCTAACACTAATTAAACAGAAATAGTGACAGTGAGCATCCTTGTCTTGTAACAGGGATAAAATTTAAAGTGGTACTTGTAAGCAATAGATAGAAAGGAATCAGAGCAGTAGGCTACTGAAGGTTCCTCTCCAGCAAGCTTCAAGTATTCAAGCTTCCCACTATGCTACAGTTACCAGAGCAGTGTGGTAGGGCTGCACAATGAACCCCTGCACTAGGCCGGTTCTTTTGTCTAAATGTTTCATATAGTCTCATGCCAGCTCCATACTCTAGGCTTTATCTGAATACTAAAATTAGCATTGGGGGCCTTTCTAGTGGTGCAAGGGGTTAAGCACAGCACTGTGAAGCTATCCGCAGCCTCTGCAGTAGAGTTTGATCCCTGGCCAGCCAGGGAGCTACCCACATGGCGCAGTAGAGCTCTCCTGTCTTGCCTGCTGCTCCCCTTATCAGGGTATTTCAGTCAGTCTGCCTGTTCTGTTCCCCTTTCTGTCTCTGGTGAATCCTCTCATCCTCCTACACCTCTGGCCTATACCCCAGTTCTTCTATGCATAAATAAATAAATCTTTAAAAAAATAGAATGAGCATTGGGTGTGAATTGTAGTTGAGACAGTGCCACAAACTAGGTGTTGATCTCTTTGCTTTTCCAGTATAGTGCCTCACCCTGGGGGGGTTGCTGTTGCCATTAAAATCCAGAAATTCAGGTACTTAAATTCTAGGTAGCGTAAAAAAAAAAAAAAAGCATTCAGTGGTCACAGGTGTTTTGAATATCTCAGGGTACAGATAATAGTCTCCTCTATGGTCTATGACATAGGCCACCCAACCTGATTTCTTCCCCTCCCCCAACACTTGTCTAGGCTCCAGCTGTTCTGTATCAGGAGTCCCAGGCTCAAGTCAGTAATCATTACACTGCATCCCTACTTCTATAGTTCTCCAATAGTATACCTCCTATTCTAGATGTCAACTCTGTCCCTTACCCAGTGCTGCACTGAGTCTCCAAACTCCCTGATGTGGGTACGTACCCCTAAGTCAACAACTGCCAGGGGCCTCTTTATGGCAGCTATGCCTGCACTACAGTGGTATTACTGCAAAAAAAAAAAAAAAAGTTCATTTACAGGCTTTCCTACCCCTTTCCACTACATAGTTATTCCATGTTGCAGTCATCCATTTCCGTGATTATTGACTTTGCTCTGCTCCATTTTGTGAATGTATATGAAGGAGGTGAATTTTTTGCTACCATCTTGTTGGGTTCCACCTCCCCGATGTAACTTTTAAAAACACCACAAAAATAAAATCTGGGTCTTCTCTTCTTTTTATGTGTGTGTCTTCTGTTTCTGCTCACATATCTCCATCTTTGTGAGTTCCTTTTGCCTCAATATGCTTGACCTCTCTTTAACTCTGTCATTGATGGACCTAACTTGTTCTATTCTGTTTTCCATTCTGAGGGGTGGCATAGCTTATGAAAGCAGCAGGGCCTTAATGCTAATACCTTAAATACTAGTTATGCTACCTAATAAGTATCTAGGCAGCTTTCAACACAGTATTCACCATTTCTGAGCCACAATTTCTTTGCTGATAATGCTATTCCATTTCTCTTATTGGTACATAGTAGGACTGCACTTCTGGTAATCTTGGTTATTAGGAGGGATCATGCATTTGCTTCACACTTCGCCTACCTTAGACTCCACACTATAGCAGTACTTCCATTAATTGTACCCACACTTTCTTTTCCTTTTAGCCATCTCCATCCCATCCTCAATATTTTACTAAAACACCACACAAGCATAGTTCCTGGGAAGCTTACTAGATGATTTCTTGTTCTTGGAATAGAAGCCACTTGTGGAGGAAAACAACGAACTGATGATTATATGCTGCATGTGTTACCTAACACTGAAACAAGGGTCTTGTTTCTAGCAGTGTGTATTGGTCCTCACCTTTACTTCTCTTCCTTAGAAACCTCTCCTCCCACAGTCTCTGATTCTCTTCTTGCCCATACTTCATTTCTCTTCTCAGTGATTCACATCTCTCTGTCTACATGCTTTCTCCAGAGGATTATCATCCACCTGTATGGCTTCTATGATGATTAAAATGTATATGATTCCCAAATGACTCTCACAAACAATAACCCCTCTACACTCTGGAAGTCTGTATGCAATGACTATTAGACATATGGATCTGAATGTCCTATAGACACCTTAAATTTAACATAAACCCAAACACCTTTTCTCCTGACGCAAAATCTATACTACTGCTTCTATTTTTTTTAAAGATTTATTTATTTATGCATACAAGAATGGGGGTACAGGCCAGAAGTGCAGGGGAGGGGGGTGAGAGGATTCACCAGAGACAGAGTGGGGAACAGAACAGGCAGATTGACTGAAATACACTGCTGAGGGGAGCAGTGGGTGAGTCAGGAGATGTCTGCTGTGCCATGTGGGTTGCTTCCTGGCCGGGGATCGAACTCTTATTGCAGAGGCTGCAGACAGCTTCATAGGTTGCGTCTTAACCCCTTGCACCACCAGGGAGGCCCCTGCTTCTATTCTTGATCTCGGTTAATGGCATCACCATTTACCTGTCTCCCAACTTAGAAACCTTGGTGTTATTCTCACCCCCCACATGCAGTCAGCTGCCAAATCTTGCTGCTGCTAATTTTAAAACATCATTTTATTCTGTCTCTTTCAAATTCTATGCTATTGCCTTAAAATAGGCCTTCATCATAACTTCTTTGAACCATTATTGCAACAATCTTGTCTAATCTGTTTCCCTAATAACATTTTTTCCCCACCCATTTACTCTAGCCTACCACTATTATTACAGAATCAAGTCTTTTCTGTGTGTGAAAGCTTCTGCTGACTCTTAATGTCTATGACAAAATTCAAACTATGTAGATTGGTTACAAAACTAGCCTTTCCACCTAGTTTCCTTTCCTGACTTCATGTTCTTCATGCACATTGTAGGTTCTTATTGCCTCATATTCTTACTATTTCCTGCACATACACATGCACTTTCAGAATGTCATACATATAATATCTTTTTCCAATCTACTTATTTTCCTCCCACCCCTATTTACTTGAGAAATTGTATCATCTGTTAAAAACAAGTTCAAGTATCACATACTGGGCAAAACCTTTCTTCTGTTCCTTTTGCTTCCAGAGACTTTATATTTGCTACAGACATTACAATGTGGCTCTTAACTTTTCTATTAACATGTTTGCATTTCATCCTTGACTGCCTTGACTGTATTTCATACTAGAATGTAAGCTTCAAGCTTTTGATTCACAGAGAACTGGATGGAAGTTGTTTAAGAAATATTGGTGAATGAATGCAATGGTGTTTTCCTCCCGTGTTTTGATATGAGTCTTTTCCATTCTTATTACATCCCTAATAAACAATCAATTCAAACTTAGATTTGAATAGTCTCTAGGCTGACCATCCATCTAGGGTACCTAATTAATAATGCACCCACTTAGCCACATATGGCTAGCGAGTACTTAAAATGTAGCCAGTTCAAGTTGGAATGAGCTCTAAGTGTATAACAAACTGGATTTTGAAGATATGAAAACAGGAATGTGAAATTTCTCACTAATTTGTATTACATGTTCAAATGATATTACATAATCTGATTAAATAAAATATATTATAAAAATCAGTTTTACCTTTTTAAAATCTTAAATGTTATTACTAGAAAATGTAAAAGTACATGCATGGCATGCATTATATTTCTGTCAGTAATTGCTGTGGCCATTCAATTCATCCTGTAGATAATTACTAGGTGGCATGTCACTGTAGTGCAACCATTCCAGACAGAGCAAGTTCACTGTTGATTTGGGCAGACAAAAGCGAGAATCTTGGAGCCTTAGATAGATTTGTCAGGTCTTTAATGTGCAAGCAGGGAAGCAGGTACAACGGCACACCAGCAGGTGTGGTGGGGAGGGCAGGAGGCTGGCAGCAACCAAGCTTCCCAGCCCCCTCCATCTCTGCTCTCTCTTTAGCATTCTTTCTCAGTTTCATGTTGTCTCTCTCGTAGTGATCTCTCCCAGGTGTCTGCACTCATAGGTATCCACGCCTGGTGTTCGCTGGCTTCTTGGCACAGGTGTCTGCAATTATAGGCATGAGGGCTAGTGCTCACACCTCTCGACCCTCGGTGTCTGTGTGTGCCTCGTGCTCTTGCTCCCAAGTGCCTCTTACACCAACATAAACGATATCATGTGTGTGAGACACAGGGCAAGCTAGGGTTATTAGGCAGTTTCAGGGACAGTGCAGGAGGGGACCTCTGAAGAATTTGGGAGGCTTCAGAGATAAGGACAACCAAGGGAATATAACCAATTCCATTAGGAAAAACAAACACCCCAGGACCACGGACAATATTAACGATGGTCCTGGTTTTCTTCAGGGGATAAAGAGAGGTGGAGACTAGAGAAATGGAGAGTGGTTTAATTTATGGACAACTTAGAAGGGCAGCTGTTTAACTTCAATGTAGAGATGCTCACCCGGAGGACTAGGCCATAAAGATAAAGTGACAAGCATGACAAATGGGAAAAGGAAAAGCTGTTAGATCAAGAATGTGAAATTTCCCCACTTAGTAAGTGTGAGACCCTCTGGGAGTTAACCAATCAGGGAGAGAGAGAGTAAAATTTAAACATAATGAGAGAGAAAAAGTATATCGCCAACGTAATATCCCATTCTGGCTCATCTTGGCCCCTCCCAGGTACTTTATACCTGGGAGTCTTTCTTCTTTGTCTCTTTTTTTCCTAAATAAACTCTTCTTTCAAAGACAAGATTTGTCTCTCTCTGCTTACTTACTTCAAAAGGTCTGTGAATTCCTTTCTACGGTTTCATGAAACAAAAACTCGGATTAACTCCATATTCCCTACAGTCTGTCTTTTTTTTTTCCCCCTGAATTCTTGCTGTGCTGAACAAGATTTTCTGGGGGAAAAGAATTACCAGTCAAAAATGGTGTTTGTTAACCGGTTACTGCAGGGCTAACTTTGCTTAAACATCTTTTTTTTTTTTTTATCATGCTAATATCCTCGTTGAAGAATCTACAGGTTTTCTATTGTCAATTGCATCAAAACGATTTTGCTTTGGTTTCCTTAGTCTTATTTTTTTTTCTGTTTATTGGAATTCACTGTAGTATCCTCCTAATTCAAGCTCAAATTTGTTCAATTACTCAGCGTCTTTACTGCCATTACCATTTAACTTACACTTCAAAAAAAAAAAAAAAAAACAAACAAACTATATTCCAAAGAGTAGGTTTATTATAGAAAGGGAAGGGAAGTAAAGGAGGCTTGCACAAATACAAGTGGGCAAAGAGCTGCCCCTGAAAGGGACAGGTTTGTTAAAAAAGAGGCCTGCATAGTCACGGGCACACAGTCTTGGGAGAACTGCCTCTGCTGCTTAGCAAAAGGGAGACGGTAGGTGAAGAGAAACACCTGCATAGTCACCGGCGGGCAGGAATGCTGCTGCTTCCACATTTTTAAGACTGTCAAGAACGGGGCTTTTGAACCGAAGGAACATTTTTATAAAGGCTCTTCAGCTAGGATTGGCCCTATCTGCCAGGGTACAAGCGAAGGCCATGTTTATTCTGATTATATACGGCCCAAATTAGAAACTATTAATTTATAACGTGTCAAAACACTCAAATTACCATACCAGGGCCTCAAATCCCATGAGCTCTGGGTTTGAGTGAAGAGTTTTCTTTTTCCCACCTTGCATTAATGATCACTGTTTATGTAGTTTCTTGTAAAAGTAGCAACATCCAGTATTTCCTTCTGAAGGACTTTATTGTGAGGTGTTTTGGATATTGGGGCCAGAGTGCTTTGTACTGAAATCTCAACTCCACTGATTAGCCCTGTTACTTGGGCTAATTGCCTAACCACGCTTTGTTTTCCTCATCTGTATAATGAACAGTGGTGTGATAAGGCTTGAGTTAATGGTTTATGGCGTAGTAAATGTTAGCCCTCACTACATGTCATTACCAGACTTTTTCTCCCCTGAAATATAAGAGACTGCTTCATTTTTTTAATTATAAATTTTATTTTTATATTCCCCATACAATTGCGACCCCCTATTTTGACCCCAATCCCTCCTTTCCCTGCCCCCCACCCCCCATAGAGTGTCTCTGGTTCATAGTTGTTTGTTGATTTTGATTTTCACTTTCTTATATTCTTTTTCCTGGTCTCTTATTTAAGTTTTCGTTGCTTCATTATTTTAATCTACGAGTGTCCAGTCCCTAGAATAAGACCGTTTCAAAACAGGGGGCGAATAAACGTCAAATGAAAAGAATTCACCCAGTCCCTATCACTGCCTTTCCAATGTTGGGCCATCCAGAGCCAAGAGCAAAGGCAAGGAAGCCAGCACCTGTAGCCTCCTTATAAAAGGTATTATTTTATCGGGTTTGACCCCAGCCTGTCTGTGTCATTTACATCTCAAAGGCGGGGAAGCCCACAGCGGGTAGCGCCAGGCCAGGCACCTTTCTGGAATCCCTCGGGCAAACACCCTCCTAGCAAAAGGCCCCGCCCAGCCCAGGTCGCGGAAGCTCGGCGCATGCGCAGCGCCGGGCGCCGGCTTCCTTCCTGCGGCACCACCCGGAAGCCTCGGCTCGGCCCCTCCCCCTCCCCGTCGCCGGCTCGGCGGTGCGTGCGGGGCCGGCCCGGCGAGGAGGCGGGACACGTCGGCGCTGCCACCGCCGCGGCCGCTCCTCCTCCTGCTCCAGCCTCCGCCGCCGCGGCCGCCGCTTCCTGGGCTGCGTCCTCCCGCCGTCCCGGCGGCCCCAGGTGCTTTCGCCCCGCCGGGCTCCTGTCCGCGTCCTCCGCCGCCGTCGCCGCCCGGGTGCCGCCGGCCGCTGCCGAGATGGCGACGCGCTCCTGCCGGGAGAAGGCGCAGAAGCTGAACGAGCAGCACCAGCTCATCCTGTCCAAGCTGCTGCGGGAGGAGGACAACAAGTACTGCGCCGACTGCGAGGCCAAAGGTGGGCGCCGCGGACGTCGCCCCCCGGGGCCGGGCCTCCCGCGGCCGGTGACCTTCCCGTCGCCGGGCGCCCGGGCGGGAGCGGACGCCGCGGCCCTGACGGCGGGGCGGGCGCGGGGCTCGGGGCGACCCTCGTCTCCTCCCCCGCGGCGGCGAGGTCGGGCCCGCGGCGCGGCCGCTGCTCCCGGGCTGCGCCGGCCCCGCGTCGCGGTGCTGCCTTTCCCGGCGGGCGCGGTCGGAACCGGGCGCCGACCTGGGCTGAGCTCAGGGTGAAAGGGTTGCCCCCACCCGCCGCCGCGCCCGGCCCCCTCCGTGGGTGGGGCCGCCCTGAGGTGTCTCTTCCCGCCTCGACCCTCCCCTGGACTGCGGCGCTCGGTGTTCCAGGGGGAGCTCCACCTGCCTGCCCACCTGACACCTTTTGTATTGGGCTTTTGAGAAAAAGTAGGGTGGTCCTTTTGAGTGGGGTGGAGTTCTGTGGGCTGAAAACGTTTGGGAAGGGATCTTTAGTATTTTGAACGGTAGTTGTGCTTTTTAGTCAAAGTATTAGGCAGAAGGAAGAGGAATTTCATTCCATGACTCTCTTGGACTTTGGGTTTATGTTCCTGAGGATTTTAATAGATTCTTTCTGACCAGCTGGAGTATAGGGGCATGGATGAACGTTGAGGGTGCATTGGGAAGATCCAGAGATGAAAGAAACCTAATTTTCGTTTGCTCCGTTGAAGGGCTTCTGCTTCAACCTCTGAAATGCACTGTTTTTAGCATATGCTGGGTTGGGGATATGATTTGTGTTTTAAGGTAAGTACTCTCCTGGGAAAAATGTTTTTAACGGACCTCATGTCTTTAGGAAAAGATCTTCCATGTAATTTATAAATTGGTTTATTTGTTTATTCGGTGAGAAATAGGTAGTTCTCCAAGGCAGGAGTTTTGGGGAATGTCATTCAAGATTTCTGCATTGTTTGACCTAGACGCTAACTAAAGCTTTACTGTTCTTCAGTACTCTTCAAATGAGTCACATTTCAGTAGGTTGATGATTTTGATTAGACTAAGCCACACAGCATCAGCTCGTTTCCTAGTTAACTGACAGGTGCTGAATTACTGGAAGATTGTGTGGGAATGCAGCAAGTAAACCTAGTTTCAGTATCAGTAACTTGTTTGAGCTAACCTTACGTTTATTCTGTGTAACCTTTCAGGTAATAAGTTAACAATGCATTATTATTGATTATGTGTTGGGGTTTTTTTTCCGGGGAGAGAATACTGTTGTGTGTTGAAGCTTAATTGCTCACTGATTGCTATACTTGTAAAACACTGAAAACTGGACCTTTATTTTTTTTTTTTTTTTTTTTTATTTTTTTTTTTTTTTTAATAGAGGCATGCTTTATTTATTTGTTTGCTGGTTTGTTTGTTTTGTTCTGTTCATACATGCACTGGGTACAGTCAGAAGCGCGGGAGGGTGAGAGAATTCACCAGAGCCAGAGCGGGGAGCAGAGCAGGCAGAAGGACCGAAGCACACTGCTGAGGGGAGCAGCGGGCGGCAGGGGAGGTCTGCACGCCATGTGGGACCCTCCTCCGGTGGCCGGGGAGCAGCCGGGGATCGAACCGGCGCCGCAGAGGCCGCGTGCAGCTTCGCAACCCAGCGCTCAACCGCTGCGCCACCGGGGAGGCCCTGAAAACTGGACCTTTAAAAGGTCAGAAAAAGAAAGGAGCTGAGGTTTTATCATATGCATTTTGAGTAGTAAGTTATATTGTTAAATATTTATTAAGACTTTATTCATGACAAATTGAAAAACAATTTTAGTAACTACCTTTATAAAAATAATTGAAAAATATTTTTTCCAATTTATTTTCCCCCAAAGTACTTCATAAAACCATATTTTATCCAGTGCTTTATGAAGTAATTTTTAGGCTTTGAGAAAGCCATTGTTAATTACATGTTAAAATTTTTCTTTTTCCTTTTTTGGCGGGGCATGGGGGAAGGAGAATCATATACTTCTCAGATAGGGACAAACATTTCTTTGACCTGAAGAATAAGGAGCATTAGCGTTGCTAATAGTTTTGCTACTGAGGTCAATAGCTACATATTAAAATGAACGTGTATTTTATTTTGGTTTTGTTGGGTCTTTCGTTTGTGAGAAGTGGAGAATGTGGGAGAGAAGCGAAAATACCAAGTTCAAGGGTGTGCATTGTGTGGTGAAGGGCATGAATTCCACATTCATGACTTAGGAAGATCATTATTTTTTCCGTGTTGCTACTACATCTAGAATAATGTTAAAATGATCTTCTAAAACATTTTCCTGTTTTATATGTATTTTTAAGGAAAAATATCACAGTTAAAGCCACTTACAGGTTTAATTAGACTTGATTTCATAACAATAATGAAAACTTTGACATGCTCGGGCAATTGATAGATTTTGTAAAATTTTCAGTCTTTGGTATGGTTGAGCCCCATTATGGGACTCTCATGGAATTCTTGTTACATGGTTTGGTTTTACATCTATTATATATGCCAGATGACATAGTAAATTTGGGTAGTGAATTTCTGATTAAATTTAGACTTGCTAAGGGTCTTATTTTATAGCTTAACTATTATAAAGTACTATACTATATATGTATTGTTGCCTTCACTGTCTAATATACTACATCACCTTTTTCATGTATTTTGAAGTTATTTACTAATTTATTAAATTTTACTTGTTTCAAGAATTCTTTCCTTCAAAAATTCTTTCCTCACTGTTCTTTCAGAACATGTACCATAATGTAAATCTTGGGCTTGAGTTTACCTTTTCTGTTGCCTTGTAATAGTTGGCAGAGGTTGTCAATTGGATTTTGACATTTCTGACATTTCTTTACTGAGTCACAGGTGTATGTTTCCCTAAGTCACAGTATTTAGGAAGTAAGGAAGGAGGAAAGGATGGCATAGGTGCCAGTTTCCTGCTCTTGATCCTACTCTTACCAAATCTGTTGAGCGACCGGAGGATAAGAACTGGCAGATGGAACTGCTTTTCCTCTCCCTGGCCTCATTTGTGACTCTGTGGGAGTTTTAAAGCAGTTCAATTGGTTATTAGTTGGTAGCACTTAGAAGATACAGTAAGGATATACAGTAAGTTGTCAACTTAAAGCTTAGTATTTCATGTTTTCAATGTTTTGTTCACAGTTAATTTAGTATTTAATGTTTCATCCACAGTTCCAGCTTTGATTCTGATCGTGTGAAAGTTGGCATGAAAATGTATCTCTTGCCCAGTAAATTTTGGGGGTTGTCAGGAACACAATGTTTTTGAAACCTAGAAATGGTTTAGTTTTACCTGTCTAGTGTTGAGAGGTAAAGCTCCTTGCCCAGACCAAGCACGCATTTCCTCATTCTGTAGATCTTGACTTGAGGGGACTCTTTTAAACACTGTATTGGATTATGGAGCTTAAAACATTTGTACGTTCTAAAGGAGTTTGTTTAGTGGAGACTGGATTTTTGCAAGTAAATATAATTATTTAAATAATTAATAAAAATTAACACTAGTGGTTATAGGAAAAATCTCCCTCTCCACTTACTTTTGATTACTATTCCCCTTTCACTCTGACTTTTGTTTATTGGTTGTCTTGATGGTGGCTAGAATGCTGCCTGAAGGCCTTTGAACATGAACCTCTGCCTAGGAAGCTTTCTTTTTTTATTTTTTTAAGATTTATTTATTTATTCATACAAGAGCTGGGGTACAGGCCAGAGGGTGGGGGGTGAGAGGATTCACCAGAGACAGAGTGGGGAATAGAACAGGCAGATCAACCGGAAGTACGCTGCTAGGGGGAGCAGCGGGCGAGTCAGGAGAGGCCCGCTGCCCCATGTGAGTTGCTCCCTGGCAGGCCAGGGGGTCGAACTCGTGCTTCAGGGGCTTTGGACAGCTTCATAGGTTACGTCTTAAACACTTGCTCCACCAGGGAGGCCCTGCTTAGGAAGCTTTCTAGCAATTTTTTGCTTAATCAGTTGTACTTGCAGTTTCTGCTTAAATGTCTCTTCAAGGGAAATGCTTCTCCCTGATCCAGATTTGGTTAGATGTCCATTTACACTATAAAACACACTCCAAGTCTTTTATTACACTTACTACAATTGTAATTAAACATTATTTGGGTAATTATTGGGCAATCTGTATCCCTGTTGGATTACAGCTGTAAGAGAGAAGAGACCTTGTCTGTCTTGTTTTGGCTTATGTTCCCAGCCCTTGGCACAATATGTGAAATGTGATAAGTTAATGTAACTCACCAAATATCTTTAGAATGTGAATGAGCCCAGAGCTGAGGGCATCTGTGAACATGTGTGCACATAAAGGCATGTGAATTTAAAGAAGTCTTGAGATTTTAAAGGAGGAATGGGTTTCATGAAAGGAATAATGAATTAAAGAACACAGTTGCACATGAAGATAGACGTATGTGAAAGCAGAAATAAGTAATTCATACTAAAAAGTAAAGTTCACCAGAGAAACTCGTGTTTATGAGGATGTTGATGCTTGTAGGAGAAATTCATGTCAACAAAGATTTGTGATTATAATTTAACACCTGTCAATCTGAAAAGTTCCTTCAAAATACTAAATTTCAGCCTCTTGGACCTGATGATCTTATAATTTTGTTGGTCTTGAAGTTTTCCCTGGGGATTATGTGCAGAACCTGGTGTTAGAGCTGGGATAGAAACTGCTGGTCTCCTTTCTGACTCATAAGTTTAAAACTTGGATTACTTATTGTGTCCCTCTTTCCAGCTCCCAAGTCGTCTTTGTCTTTTTTGAAGATTTAAAATATTCTTTCACTACAGATTCTATTAAAGAAACATAGGTCTTCTCCCTTCTTGCAGTAAATCAATCTCTCTCTCTATCTCTCCCCCCCCCCATTGTCTCTACAGGCTGAATTCATGCTGTCTTTAAGGCAAAGCCAGATACTTGACATGCTAATTATGTACTTCATAAGCTCAAGCCTTTTTGTGCAACTGCTGCTACTAGTAGTACTACTAGTTTTTCACTGGGTTGAATCAGTCCCTTCTTCCTCTCCCCATTTCATAATGGAAGATCGACAAGACTTGGATACCGTTTTGTTTAAGTTGTACTTATTACTGGAAATTTTTGCCTTACATTGTGACCACTGAAAAGAGTTGACTTAACAGATTTTATTAGTAAGTCAGTATTTTGTAGGCACTGCAAAGATTAAGTTTCTTGTAAGATATTGTGTGTGCTAAAAAGTTTTGGGCATGGTCTGCAAAATGGTTAGAGATTTTAATAGATATGAAACAATGATCATTTAAATTTAATATATGTGTAGATTGTACATTCATTGAAAGTTGAGTAATCAGAGAGCTCAGTGTGACTGAGAAAATAGAACTGTAAGATTGGAATTATTTATTTATTTATTTTTAAAGATTTATTTTTTTTTAAAGATTTATTTATTTATACAAGCACTGGGCACATTCAGAAGTGCGGGAGGGTGAGAGAATTCACCAGAGCGGGCAACAGAACAGACAGACCGATGAAATACACTGCTGAGGGGAGCAGCGGGCAGCAGGAGAGGTCTGCGTGCCATGTGGGACTCTCGCCCGGCGGCCGGGGATTGAACTGGTGCTGCAGAGGCTTCGGGCAGCCTCGCAGCCCAGTGCTCAACCGCTGAGCCACCAGGGGAGGCCCAAGATTGGAATTTAAAAAAAAAAAACTCAGGAAAAAATAGCTTTGCATATAGACACAAATTACAGTGTTATCTTCTTGTTAGGCACTGTTGTGAGCACTTAACATTAATTCATTTAAGCCTCAAAACAACCCTTTGAGGAGAGAATACTACCCCGACTTACAAATGAGGAACTGAGGCAGACAGAAATTAACTTTCCCAGGACTACACAATTAGGTGTTAGTAGAACCAGGATGTTTTTCATGGAAAAAAAAAAAAAACAATTTTGTGGGGAATGCCTACTAAATATCAGGAACTGGATCTAAAGCAGGGAACAGGTAGATAAGGTCCATGCTCTAAAGGATCTAGTAGTCTGTTGGTGTATTTTACCTACTCATCTTTTGGAAATAAAACTCACTTGCAGGGTTGGCCCTTAGCTGGAATCAGGGAATTTGAATTTTGAGAGGGACTCATCACCTTAAATGATTTAAAGTCTGCTTAGACTGTTAGAAATGTGGTTTATGTTGAACACCTGTGCTCCTTCTGGGAGTCTATAATTTGCATATGCGTTGGCAAGGATACCTATTGATCTCTACGGGGTAAAAACCCTATGTACTGAATGAATGAGCTGCTTTGGTTGGCAACATTTCACACCTGCAGTTAGAATTCATTGCTGGGAGGATTAAGTGTGTGTCTAGGGCAACTCTACTGGAAGGGGACACCTACATGTTTGGACCTGATTTCTCTAGGACTTCACTCCATGCTCCTTTTCCTTTGCTCATTTAGCTTTTTATCCTTCTGCTGTAGTAAATCATAGCCATGTGAACAACTGTATGCTCAGTTTTGAGTCTTAGCAAATTGCCATACCTGTGTGTGGTCTTGGGAACTTCAACGTTAATGATAATACATATTTTCCTCCATTGTACAGGATATGTTGGTGTCTCAGCCTCTCAGCTAGCTCTAGAACTTAGTGTACTGGCAAGGGTACAGCCTAGTGAAGTACGTGTGAGCATTAGAGTAAATTCTGGCTTTATTGGGATAAGTTTGGAAAATTGGATTATAGTCAATGTCTGAATCCAGTATATTTTGCTTCAGAATCTGTCCTGTAACTGCTGTAGGGGGCAGGACAGGGAGGACACAGGGCAGGTTTTCTGATCTAGCAGACCAGGTAAAGGAGGAGTCCTGGAACCCTCAGTGGCTTTTGCAGGTCTTTTATTTAGATTTACCAGGCATATGGCAGTCAGGGGTGCTGGGGGTCCAGGAGGCTGTCAGTCCTCCCAGCCCCCAGCAGTTCTTCACTCTGTCGGGGCTCTCCAGCGTTCTCTGGTGGTCTCTGCTCTTCTCATGGCTCTGCTTCTCTCTCAGCTTCTCTGCTTCTGCTAGCGTCCCTGTGACACCGCCCTTAAAAGCTCAGTCTTGGCCCAGGTGAATCCTATCTACCTATGCCCACACCCTACTCCAGGTGCCCGCCATCAGGCATGCATTCAGGACCGCAGGGTTCCGTCATCTATCCTAATGGCGGGAGGGCAGAAAAGCCTGATACTTTTTACCTTACCCTACACTGCATGTTTATGGCATGAAAGATAAAGCATGCTTTTTCAGTTGAAATTTTGTAATGAGATTATTTTAGGGGAAAGACTCATTTTCAAGCTGGCTTAAGGTATTTCTCAGGAAGATTATTGCTGAGTGCGTTCCAGTGTGGACAGTGTCTTCTTTTTAACTTATCACTGCATTTAATGGCAGAACCACTGTAATTTCAAAACAAAAATTTAAACAAAATAGTATTTTTTTATGATTACTAATGTTTATTCTACAAATTGTTCAACTATAGATGAATTTAATTTTTATTCTATTTTTTGTCTTACATGTAGTTCCTTTGTTTTCTGTTTCTGTAATTAAATCTCTAGGACACGTACTGATCATCTGTCTAGACTTTTTAAATCACAGAGTCAGCCTGATAAAATTGAAAGAGCATTGGCCTAGGTAACTTAGTAAAGCTTTTCCAGACTTAATTGATGATCAGTTGTTGCTGTCCTTGTTTTGTGTCATTGCAAAGATTTATTTCAACTCTGATGTGTTCTGTTTTCTTTCATGAATTCCATGCCTTTTATCACTTCTATGCCAGTGTTTACTATTGTTAATTAAAAAAAAAATATTGAGGGCTTACATTTTGGAGTCTTAATTGAACTTTGGGTCATGATCAAACCTTTGTACTTTTATTTTTTAAAAATTTATTTTTATGCATACAAGAACTGGGGACAGGCCAGAAGTATGGGGGATGAGAGGATTCACCAGAGACAGAGTGGAGAGCAGTAGAGGAAGATCTACCGAAATACACTGCTGAAGGGTGCAGTGGACGAGAGGGGAGAGTTCAGCTTCACCAAGTGGGCCAGCTCCCTGGCGGGGAGGGGATCAGACTCATGTTGCTGTGGCTGGTGATAGTTTGATAGTGCTGAGTCTTAACCCTTTGCGCCACCAGGGAGGCCCACTTTGTACTTTTAAAAGCTTTTCATTGATGGCTTACTGAGCACATTTACCTGTAATTATCTTTAATTATCTCAAGCCATATGACTCAGGAATATTCCTCACAAGTTAAGTCTTTTTTGTTTGGTTTTTTCATTGTTAGGCTTTCTTAAAAGAGTGATTTGAGTAAAATCAAGGAAATCACTAGCTCTTTCAGTCAGCTGCTAAAACCCAGGACCCCTTTTATTTATAATTTTAAAGAAAAGATCTATAGATTTTTAAATTTTCAATTATAAATGCACCTTTATAAACAATGCCAGTATTCTCTGCCTTAGATATTATGTGGAAGACTTGCGTTAACTCTGAATAGCATTTAGCTATAGTACCATATAGAAATGATTAAAAAAAAAATCTCACCTAAAACAGCTTATATAAGATGCTAATGAAAATATTTGTTGATTTCATGTTCACATATATTTTGAGTGGTAAATGTGAGGACTTTGAGGATCCGAAAGGAGAGAATTATAAGCTTTCTAATAATCCTCCATTCTTTTTGCCCTATCAGTACCCCACAACCCAACAATTTTTGGTCTCCATTTCATGAAAGAAGCAGTATGACTTTTAGGAGTGAGTGATTATGCACCTTTCGATGTCTACCATTGATCTTTCATAAAGAGTGCATTTCATGGGCCATTGCTCAGCTCAAACCCAAACTTAAACGGAATTGAAAAACTTTGGGAGGAAATTATGTTTATAGAATACATTTCTCTTCCAGTATATGAAAATTGTTCAGAAATTAATATTTAGTCTAGATGGTTTTTCATGCATTTCTGCTCTTGAAAGTTGCTCTGGGGGTTATGTTGCAATGGTGCCAAAGAGTAGCTGCAAAAATTTGTGAATTGAAATATCACTAGTATGTTAATTTCCTGTTGCTTGAAATATCACTAGTATGTTAATTTCCTGTTGCTCCTATAACAATTGACCGCAAACTTAGTGGTTTAAAGCAACACAAACTTAACTTCTTACAGTTCTGGAGGTTAGGATCCAAATGAGTCTTTCTGGGCTAAAAATCAAAGATGTTCCTTCTGGAGGCTCTAGGGGAGAATCTGTTTCCTCATCTTTTCCAGCTTTTAGAGGTCACCTCTAGTATTGCACCACTGCTTCTTCCTGCATCTTCATTTTGTCATTTTCAGATCTCTGTCTCTCTGCTTTCATTATATCTTTCCTGACTCTTTTAATTGCCCTGTGATTATCATGTTTACCTGGATAATTCAGGATAATATCATCGGTGTCTCAGTTAAACACACTTGCAGAGTACCCTTTGTCATGGATATAATGTATTTATAGATTCCAGAGATTGAAACATAGAGCTCTTCTGGGCTATTATTCTACTTACCATAAATAGTTTTGTGATAAAAATATATATTGTAAATTGAACCTAGAATTTTATAGAAGTGCTTTCGAATTAAGGTGGCACAGGATGGTGAATGAGTATTTAAATTTAAATTAGCCATTCTCACATAATTTAAAAATATATGCATACAAGAGTCACATAGCAAACTTTGCAAAATGATAATTTATATAGAAAATCCCTAGAAACTTACAAAAAAGTTATTAGAACCAATAATTTATTAAGAATGTAGGAATCAAGGTTAATATAGAAAAATTATCTACATTAATGACAATCTGAAGTTGAATTAAAATGTGCCATTTATAATAGCAAACAAATATGAAAACTTAGGTATATAACAAAATGTATGCAAGAAGTTTATGCCAAAACTACCAAATATTTTAATTGAAATTAAAAATACAGAAAGAAATGGAGAGAGATATATATTCATGGAGTAGAAGATGCGGTTTTTATGTCATTTCTCACCAAATTAAGCTGTAGATTCAATACTTCCAGTCAGAATCCCAGAAGACTTCTTCAAAACAATAGAATGTACCTGGCTCTTACACCATGCACCAAAATTAACTTGAAATGGATAAAAAAAGTAAATCTGGTTAAAATTATAAAACTTTCAGAAGAGAACAATAGAAAAATCACTTGTATTTCTTGGATAGGACACCAAAGCATAAGCTATAAAAATAAAATTGAAAATGAACTTTATGAAAATTAAAAACTCTCCTTTTCAAAAGATAAGGTTAAAAAAAAGAAAATCATCATAAACTAAGAAAATATATCTGACAGGCACTTTCAATATATATAAAGAAATATTGCAACTTGGCCTCCCCGGTGGCGCAGCGGTTGAGCGCTGGGTTGCGAAGCTGCCCGCAGCCTCTGCAGTGCCGGTTCGATCCCCGGCTGCTTCCCGGCCACCGGAGGAGGGTCCCACATGGCGTGCAGACCTCTCCTGTCGCCCGCTGCTCCCCTCAGCAGTGTACCTTGGTCCTTCTGCCTGTTCTGCTCCCCACTCTGGCTCTGGTGAATTCTCTCACCCTCCCGCGCTTCTGACTGTACCCAGTGCATGTATAAACAAAACAAACAAACAAATAAATGAATAAATAAAAAAAAAAAAAACATGCCTCTATTAAAAAAAAAAAAAAAAAAAAGAAATATTGCAACTTAATAATAAATTGAAATTGGATGTTCATAGTAGTTTGGCCATAATGGCCAAACTCTCGAAACAATTCCAGGTCCATCAGTCTGTCAACAGATAAATGTGTTATATATACATATAATGAAGTAGTGTTTTGCAATATAAAAGAGCAAAACTAGTGATGCCAACAATAACATGGCTAAATCTTAAAAATATTGTGCTTAGTGAAAAAGTGCATACATGAAAGCCTTCATAATATATGGTTCCAACTATGTGGAATTCTAGAGTGGTGAAATTTACAGGGACAGAAAAATAGACCAGTGGTTGCCAAATTGAGGATGAGGGTAGTAAGCTAATTTTCAAAAATAAAATGCTTTACCAGTATATTATTCTATTCATTTAGTGGTATTAGCAGTTGATTATATAGTAGTTTCTCAATTACTTTATTTGAATTTATACAATATATACATTCCTAAAGTTATTTTCATCTTCTATGAAAACAAATGTAATAGTTCGAGCAAAGATTTTGCAAAAGCAGTACTCTTCATTGTGGCTTAAAGGATGAAGAATCCTTGATTGGTTCCTTTTTTCTGTCTTTTTTTACCCTAGTCTATTAGAATGCTAATGAGTACTTTAAAAACATAGAAATTGCTACTTTAACCTTTCGTTTTTCTTGAGGAGTTGTGTTATTTAGGAGTTGTGTTATTTATACACAGCTCTAAATTTCCTTAAGACAATTTTAGAATATGTTTTCTGGTGTCTCTCGGAAACAGGATTTTCTACTAGGCATTATGATATGCTTGTGTATGCTTATAATGAAGATAGTCTATAGATAAGATCATTAAAATATTAACTAATAGAGTACCACTTAGATACTGTTAACTCCAAGGAGCATTCTGGTTTCATGATACTGGATTTTTTGGTTGTTAGACAACTGGCCTACTTCCTAGGACTTGGAAATCATTATTTAGGGGAAATTCAAATCGTAAGTCAACCTGGAGTCTTTCATTGGGAGTCAAGTTTCTGAGGTTTGCTTCCACCTTAGTAAACCAATTGAGGGCAGGACTATGCCTATTAACATCTTTTCCTGCTCTAGAAAGCAGTTGGTAGTTTCAGACCTTTATTATTATTTTTTTTTGTTTTATTTTTTTTTGTTTTATTTTTATTTTTTTAATAATAAATTTTATTGTTATATTCCCCATACAATTGCAGCCCCCCCATTCTGACCCCAATCCCTCCCCTCCCGCCCCCGCCCCCAAAAAAGTGTCTCTGGTTCATAGTTTTTTGTTGATTTTGATTTTCACTTTCTTATAGTTATTCATTTTCCTGGTCCCTTATTTAAGTTTTCTAGATTCCTGCTATGAGTGACACCATCCGGTATTTTTCTTTTTCTTTTTGGCTTATTTCACTGAGCATGATCCCTTCCAGCGCCATCCATGTTGCTGCAAATTGCATGTGTTTATCTTTTTTGAATGCTGAGTAATATTTCATGGTATATATGTACCACATCTTCTTGATCCAGTCCTCTATTTTTGGGCATTTGGGTTGTTTCCAAAGCTTAGCTATTGTAAACAGTGCTGCTATAAACATAGGGGTGCAGGTGCTCTTTGGAATTGATGTTTCTGTGTCCTTTGGGTAAATACCTAGGAGTGGAATTGCTGGATCATATGGAAGCTCTATGTTTAGTAGGTCCAGAAATCTCCACACAGCTTTCCACAGTGGTTGGACCAGTTTGCACTCCCACCAACAGTGCAGAAGAGTTCCTTTTTCTCCACACCCTCGCCAGCATTTGTTGTTGCTAGTTTTTTTAATATGTGCCATTCTCACTGGTGTAAGATGGTATCTCATGGTAGTTTTGATTTGCATTTCCCTGATGGCAAGTGATGTTGAACATTTTTTCATATGCCTGTTGGCCATTTGCATTTCCTCTTCAGAGAAGTTTCTTTTTAGCTCTTCTGCCCATTTTTTGACTGGATTATTTTCTTTGTTGTTGTTGAGTCTCATCAGCTCTTTGCAGATTTTTGTGATCAGTCCTTTATCATTAGTGTTGGGTGCAAAAATGTTCTCCCAGTTGGTGGGGTTTCTCTTTGTTTTTGTTATTGTCTCTTTTGCTGTGCAGAAGCTCTTTAATTTGATGTAGTCCCAGCTGTTTATCTTTGCCTTCACTATCACTGCTTTGGGTGATGTGTCTGTAAAGATGTCTTTGATGTGCAAATCACGTAGTGTTTCGCCTATATTTCCTTCTATATATTTTTTGGTTTCAGGTCTTATGTCTAGTTCTTTAATCCATTTTGAGTTGATTTTTGTGTATGGTGTGAGGTAGTGGTCAAGCTTCATTCTTTTGCATGTAGCGACCCAGTTTTCCCAGCACCATTTATTGAACAAACTTTCTTTGCTCCAATGCATAGTCTTTGCTCCTTTGTCAAAGATTAGTTGACCATAAATCTGTGGGTTTATTTCTGGATTTTCTATTCGATTCCATTGGTCTGTATGTCAGACCTTTATTAATCATGTATCTATGGCAGCTTTTGAAATTTGAAAAATTAAACTTAATTTGTTATGTGATTGGACATAAGAAAGTTCCTTCTCATATGATTTTTTTACCACATGAGTTAATGCTCTATTAATGTCCTTTGCAGGATGCAGATTTTATAATCAGACTTTTTCCCAAAATTTATATTTTAGTAATTCTTTTCACTTGCTGAATAATACTTTTTTTATTTATTTTTTTTTTTAAGAATCTCAACAGTATGATAGATCTTTTTTTCCCTGAGATTAACTTGTTTCAATTTAGGATTCCTGACAGTAGGACATTGTAAAGGGCAGGAATGGGCACTGAGCATGTTTTCTGATCCAGCAGACCGGGTAAAGGAGGAGTCCTAGAGCCCTCGGTGGGTTTTGCAGGTTTTTATTGGGATTTACCAGGTACACGGCAGGCAGGGGTGCTGGGGGGAGCCAGGAGGCTGGCAGGCCACCCAGCCCCCAGCAAGTCTTCACTCTTTCTGGGCTCTCTGGCGTTCTCTCTGCTTCTCTCGTGGTTCTCTGCTTCATGCTGGTGTCCCCGTGACGCTGCCCTTAAAAGCCCAGTCTTAGCCCAGGTGAATCCCATCTACATATGCCCACACCCTATTACAGTGCCAGCCATCAGGCATGCATTCAGGACCGCAGGGTTCCATCATCTATCTATCCTAATGGCGGGAGGGCAGAAAAGCCTGATACTTTTTACTTTACCCTACAGACATAAATTTGAATAGATAAAACAAATTTGTGGCAGACTCTAGGGCATGAATTTGATCTGGTAGATAATAGAGACCTTTACCAATTTAGTGTATCTACTAGTTTGAGTGTCAAATTGTATCTTAATAAGTTATTAGATTATAAAATCAGCTTTGACTTTAAAACCCCTTATAGTATATATGATTTTTATATCTATAATTATGTGTAATTATTCTTGTGAAAACTAAAATTTTAGTACCTCCTAAATTAGACTTCATTAAAAAAAGAGAAACAAAGGACTATTACTGCATTTTTAAATTGTTCTATTAATAGTTAAATATAATGTTCCCTAATGGTGAATGGCACCTAGATGTATATTTCTCAATTATTTCTCCTTAACAGTGATTTCCTGTACATGGCTTTAATATTAAACTTGTATAATCTTGGTAAGTGTTGATATATTAAAAGATTATCTCTGATGACTACTGCATGATATATATACACGAGGCAATTTTACAGAGTTCAGTATATAGCAGACAGGCAGTAAATGTTGAATTTTAATCCAGGTCTTATTTAAGTAGAACCACAAACAACTCTGCTGTTAGAAAATCAGTAGGAAGAGCATGGTTGGAGATAATCTACAATGCATGGGATTAAAGCCAGGTACCTAAAATCTCTTAATTCTTATTCTGTTATATTCCAGAGTGAGTTTTCAAGATAATCATAAAGCAGATATTGTCATTCACTGAATATTTCAGCTATACCCTTTTATTAAGCATTTAAAAAGGAATGAGGCATAGTGCCTACTCTCCAAATGAAAAATTCTGTTACTGCTTTTTTTGACCTTGGCATTTATACCGGATGTTTAATTCTCCCTTCCATGAATTGAAAGTTGCATGTATCCTGCTTTTGTGCGTATGTATGTATCTGTGTGTATAAATGTATATGTGTGTAAATACACACACACACATATTTTATACAGTTCTCCAGCAATCCAAAGGGAATTAGATTCCCTTATTAGGCTGGAAACCCTGAAATTTAGATTACTACCTTATGCAAATACATCCCAGTGCCAGGATTCTAATCGAAATCCTCCAGATTCTACAGGCCAGTATGTGCTGCTTCTCAAGTCAGATGTTTGTCTTGGTATGCTGGAGTAGAACATGAACAATTTAAGAAATTCTTTTAACCACTTTACTGGCTCCTGGCTTGATCTATGTCTGCTTTCCTACCCTCCCTCCTCTTGCTGGATCATTTCTGAGAATTTGCAGAAAGAATGAAGGGCTGTTGGGTCACTGAGGAACCTACTGAAGCTGGGCTTAAAGGGCTCCCTGGTTTTGGGTTGTAATGTTGGTGTCTGGGGTGATTAATGTACTGGTAGAAAGGTTGACAATCTGTATTTCACTTCATTTTAAATCTCATTTCAAAATTCAGTAAGAAAGCTATACTGTTATTCTGTGCCAGATGGATGTATTTCAGAGTAATTCAGATGCGTGGTGCTGAATGTTGGGATTCCAGTTGCAACACACATTTAAAAGACAAGGCAATCTTGTTAATATCGTGATAATAAATATTGAAGAGATAGACATACAGGTACATTTTTAATGTGCCCTTGATACCTGGATTTTAAAAATGGAGTAAAAATAATGTTTGTTTTCTTTTTTCTTCCAACTATAAAGAAAACTGTCCAGTTTTATTTTTTTTTTTTTTTTTTTTTAATAGAGGCATGTTTTATTTATTTATTTATTTGATGGTTTGTTTATACATGCACTGGGTACAGTCAGAAGCACGGGAGGGTGAGAGAATTCACCAGAGCCAGAGTGGGGAGCAGAGCAGGCAGAAGAACCGAAGTAGACTGCTGAGGGGAGCAGCGGGCGGCAGGAGAGGTCTGCGCGCCATGTGGGACCCTCCTCTGGTGGCCGGGGAGCAGCCGGGGATCGAACCGGCACCGCAGAGGCTGCGGGCAGCTTCGCAACCCAGCGCTCAACCGCTGCGCCACTGGGGAGGCCCAAAACTGTCCAGTTTTAAATGTAAGAAAACTTACTCCTGCTGGGACCAAATAAGGGATCAGGGAAAAAAATTAACAATAAATAAGAAACCAAAATTAACAGGCAACTATAAATAAGAGATGCAGGGGAGGGGGAAGTAGAGGGATCAAAACAGGGGAGGGAAGTACACAAGGGACTATGGTGATGGTTCATGGGTGAATTGGTGGTGGGAATTTTATGGGGACTGCACTTGAGAGGAGAAAGCAAACATTGTACAAAAATGAACAATGATGTAAAGTATATATAAATAAATCATAAAAAAAAGAAGACGAAAACTTATTCCCCCTGGGCCTCCCTGGTGGCCTAGGGATTAAGTCTCAGTGCTGTCACTGCTGCAGTCTAAGTTAGTTCCTGGCCAGGGAGCTACCCACATGGCACAGCAGACCTCTCCTGTTTTCCCCGCTGCTCCCCTTAGCAGCGTATTTCAGTAGATTTGCTCTTCTGTTCCCCACTCTGTCTCTGGTGAATCTTCCCACCTCCTATAACTCTGCCACACCCCAGTTCTTGTATACCCCAGTTCTTGTATGCATAAATAAATAAAAATAAATCTTAAAAAAAATTTATTCCCCCTGATTTTGCCCAAGTACTGGTGTGAAATTTCTGAAAAAAAAAAAAAAAAAATTAAAGGTTTAAATGTAATTTATTTATGAGATTAACTTTTGATGCAATTAGTTCAGATAAAAATAAATCATATTCAAATCTTTGATACTTTCTATTCTTTATAACATAGTTGCTTTTTCTGTTTGCATTAAATTATTTTTATAAATAAAGGTCACTAGTCTATTGCTGTTCTTCCCCTCATAATGTCAAATAAATGTTTTTTTCCTTGTGGAAATTTTGCTCAGCCATGTACAGAAGCAATTTTCCTTTTCTTGTATATTTACTGAAAATTAGTTATTTGGAATTTGTTTTTTAGTGAAGACTTTGATTTCATTTCCGTAAATAAGATGTAGTTATCATGTGATTGTTTTCTCTTCAGGCTTTGTCTGTTTTCCCAAATCTAAACTGTTTTTAACTTAGTTGTTGAAGTATGCTTATAAAAAGCAGGAAACAAAGGTTTTTATGTGATATAAATGTTTAGTTTTCAAGAAAAAGAACCTTATCTATTTCCGGTTTCCAGTCTGGTTTCAAGATAGGAAGGAGCTTCAAGTCTTCACATTGTCCCAACAACAAGTAAAAAGATGAGCAAACTGAAAAGTCAGCAGCTCTTCTTAACTTTATCAGACAAGTGAGGTCACAGGGTAAATACGCTCTTCTCAAAATTGGGGAGACATACAGGTGGCTATAGAGAATCACAATTCTAAGCACAACTCTGGCAACCATTACTTGGGTAGGGAAACCTCTACTGTAATTGACAATTACTGGGGCTCAGCAGACAAGTCAGACAGTCAAAAACACCAGGCGACTCAGTCATGTGTGAGTTTACCTTCAGTAGCTCAATGTAGTAAATATGAGAGAAAAATTTTGTGCTTCTGGCAGAGGAAGGGAGAAAGGGAACCATTTGGAAATATAACAGATCATTCTGTTCTTAGTAAGGCCTGCTTTCAGGAGAAACCTTGTGAACAGAGTTTTTTCTCCCAAATGTCTTATCAAAGCCTGACCAACCACTGGCAAAGGAAATCTCAAATCCAGCCCCTCTAGTCTTTTACTTGAGGGAAAGGAAATCCCAAGTCCAGCCTACCTTACCCAGCCTGTCCTGCTGAAGAGGACATGTGTGAAAGAGTAGAGAGCCAGAGGTTCTCTGGAAGATTGAGACCCTCGACCCAGTACCTTCCACATTATGAAAGGCTTGTTCACAACAGTTTGCTGAGTACATCATGTCTAAATAGTAAGACAAAATTGTAAGACAAATTAAAAGGCAAACAAACACATAAATAGTTGAAGTTCTTAAATTTTATAATGGAAATTTTTATCAAACTACTTTAGGTGTTTAGAAGGCATTTGAAAATGTAATAATGGATGTTTTACAGTTTTACTTTTCAGTCATCCTGTTCTTCAAGAACACATTGCAAATAACTTTAGCCATCTGTAAAAATTCACAGAACCTCTAATGCCTGTCACTATCTTGATTGTATCTGGGAGTTAGAAAAGTAGTCATTTCACAGCTTTTTTCCTGAGCACCTATTAAGTGTAAGGTACAACCACTGATTGTCATTTGAAATTTTAGAAGGTATACAAATCCCACCATCAGGGTTTCTGTGTTTTTAAGACTTTAGACTGAAGGGGATAGAAACAGAGTTAGAATTTTCATCAGAAGAGAAAGGAGATTTAGTTCCTGAACCTCTTTTCTCTGAGAAAAATATGAGATTGGCACAGTCTCTTGCTTCTAATAATTGGCTATAAGTCAATGACTTTTCTGTCTTTAGATTAGAAGACCTCATCCTTGAACTTTAAATTGATATATCCAATTGCATGTGATTGTTCATTCAATAATTCCAAATTAATGTCTTAATGAATTCTTAATTTTATCCAAGTCTGATTTTTCGGTAGTCTTCTCCATCTTATTCTGTCCTTTTGTTTAAGCCAAAAAAGCTTTGGGATTATCCCCTTGTTGACTCCAGTAGTTTCTCAATGGGTCTCCCAATTGTCAGAATAAAAGTGAAAGTTGTTAACAATTTCGGGGTTTCCTTCCTCTTTTTTTTTTTTTTTTTTAAGATTTATTTTTTTATACAAGAACCAGGGCACAGGCTTGATGCGTGGGCGGGTGAGAGGATTCACTAGAAACAGAGCAGGGAACAGAACAGGCAGACTGACGGAAATACACTGCTGAGGGGAACAGCGGGCAAGACAGGAGAGGTCTGCCGCACCATGTGGGTTTCTCTCCAGTAGGCCGCGATGGAACCCGCGCTGCAGAGGCTGCAGACAGCTTCGCAGTGCCAGGGAGGCCCTCCTTACTCTTGAATATACTAATCAGGCATCTGCCTCAATAACTTCCAAATTGTCATTCCCTGTCCCTGGAGTGTTGTTCTTTCAGTCATGCATATGCCTGTCCTCCTCATCTAGGTTAGGGCCTCACTGAAATATACTATATACTTTTGCTTAATACCTGCCTCCTTTTCTAGAATGTGAAGATATCAGGGATTTTTTAAATTTTTTCATTCAGTGAATGCCTAGAATACGTCCTGGCACATAGGGGCTAAGTAAACATTTTGTTGAATGAATAAATGAGTGAGAAGGGGGAGAAGTCTATAGGCCATAAAAATAATATATGTTGTCAGTTTAAGATACTATCTATAAAAGATAACCACAATACAAATAATATTTGAAAACCTAATTGATCTCAGTAGTATTAGAAATATTTCATGAAGTATATTAAGTACCCAATATTTGATGAGAGTGGTTATGACTTAAGTGAGTCTGTTTCTGGGAAAAAGACCCCACCTGATATTTTGTTTTTTAACATTCTTTTTGAATTTATCTAAGACTTTTAGTATCAGATTTATAAAAACTGACTTGGAATAACTGTAATCATATATTTATTATATATTTAAGTTGTGGTTGTTTTAGTAGGGCTTTAGCACAGAAAACAAAACACTCTAGGTGTGTTAGCAGGAATATTTTAATATAGGAAATTAGTTATTTAAGAAAGCCCTGGAAGGGATAGAAGAGTGGGCTCCAAGTCAGTCTTGATCACAGCAGAACTGACCTGCAAGGGAGCCTCTAGTCCTGAGGCTGTCACTGGAACTGGGAAGTCTAAGATAGCTTCAATTTAGCAGTGATCTAGGGATATAGCTCTAGCTGCTAGGTCTTAGAATGTTGGTTCCTTCACATCATCTATGTCAGAACTGCTTATTTATACTCAAGAAACCAGAGACTAGATATTCTTTGATCTTGTTTTCCTCTAGAAGGCAGCTGTAAAGGACAGGAAGGTTGTCTCCCCTTAATTTTCTTCCCAAATATTTTATGAGTACTTATAATTACTGGAAATGAATTCTTACTTGGAACTCTGACTACAGATAAATCTAAGAAATAACAGCTTTTTAGCTTTCTGTCTTCTGAAAGGAGGAAGGCATCCCAGAAATAGACTGGAATAGAGGTTGTATGAGCAAATCAGCTATATCTACCATGGCCGCCTCTTAGCTGCTTGTATCAGAATAAGTAGCACATCCACAGCTTGATCGGGAATGAATTCGAAAATTTTCAGCAGCATTTTTTTTTTCTGACTCTTGTGTTTTGCTCTCTATTTCTGGGTTTGTAAGGCATGATTTTCTTCTTGCCTGATTCATTTCTTTACTGCTTTCCTTACTTATATGTGAAAGGTCTATGTTAAGATATACTGGATGAAAGCCTGTTTGATCTGTATTGCCAGGTGTGTTGGGACCAGTTTACTTTTCCTCACTAGTGTGTTAAGACTGTCTGATCCTCTGTACTCAACCTGTCTCTGGGTGTTCACATTTCTGAAATTTTTTTTTAATGTGGTTTGGGAAAATGGTATCACTGTTTTATTTTCATTTTCTTGATAATTTTATAATTGAATACTTCAATATTTTTATTGGTCATTTTTTTATGATTTGCCAATTCATTTTGGGTGGGAGGAGGTTGGCTATCTTCTTCACATTTTTCTCTTAACCAGTCATTAGGTTACATCACAAAATTCCAGGCATTCATACCTCTAGATATGGTGGTAGGTTATGTCTACCTCGATTCTATAAATCTGTGAATAAGTGATAGTTGATCACTTTGGACAGATTTTCGGTCTTAATCTACATTTTATGATAATGAAAAATTATAGAAAGTTTAGTGATCTGGTCTAATCTGTTATAGAGAGGAAACAATGAGAAATTAAATGGCTTGCTCCAAGTGTTTTAACAATGAGAAAACATGGGAATGAAACTAAGTTTTCTGGAACCTTGTTTATTGCTTTCTGAATACACAAATTAATGTGTTACCCTTGCCCTTTACAAAGGTAACTTAAAAGTTTTTAATTTGTTCTTTCTCTTTAAATTCTGCCATTGTGCACATAAAAAGGGAGTAAATTCTGGGCTTTTATGCTAAATCATATCATACCTATGTAATGGCAGAATATTTAGAAAAATTAGTAATCAGAATGAGCAATAATTACATATTAAAGTATTATTTAAATACAGATTTGGCAGTAGTGTGTTGAATGTGCTTCAAAACTTTGGAATGCCGTTTGTTGGTGTCTGCAGTGTTAACTAAAATGCTACTCTTGAAATAAATCAGTGGTGGTGAGAATAGTTTAAAAGTGATATTTGTGACTATCTTTGTGCTTGACAGAGATTTTATTTTGCAAATAAAGGCACTAGAATATTTGTGAAAAGAGTAAACAAAATAAAGGGAGGCTGTAAGATGTTTGCTGACCTTTTGAACCTTTTTTAAAAAGATTTATTTTATCTATGCATACAAGGACTGGGGTACAGGCCAGAGGTGTGGGGGGTGAGAATATTCACCAGGGACAGTGGGGGACAGAAGAGGCAGATCGATTGAAATACACTGCTGAGGGGAGCAGCGGGCAAGTCAGGAGAGGTCTGCTGTGCCATGCGGGTATCTCCCTGGCTGGGGATCAAACTGGTGCTGCAGTGGCTTTGGATGCTTCATAGGTTGCTTCTTAACTCCTTGCACCACCACGGAGGCCCTGAGACTTAATTGAGCCATCAGGGAGGCCCTAAACTTTTGAACTTTTAAGCTAAATTTTTGAATAATGCTAAATCATCTGAACAAGTGTAATAAATAGGTTTGATAGAGCTTCATATTTAGAACAGAAGGTGAAAAAAGAACTCTTAATTTTTAAAATTAAGCTTCATTTCATTTTGTCCTTTTGTATCTTGATAACTAGTAAACTTTATTTTTTAATTTTTTTTAAAGTTTTTTTAAAGATTTATTTATTTTATTTATACAAGCACTGGGTACAGTCAGAAGTGCGGGAGGGTGAGAGAATTCACCAGAGCCACAGCGGGGAGCAGAACAGGCAGAATGACCGAAGTACACTGCTGAGGGGAGCAGCGGGCGCAGCAGGAGAGGTCTGTGTGCCATGTGGGACCCTCGCTGGCTGCCGGGGATCGAACCACCGCTGCAGAGGCTGCGGGCAGCTTCACAGCTCTGCGCTCAACCGCTGCGCCACTGGGGAGACCCGTTATTTATACTTTCTAAGCCTCAGTGTCATTACATGTAAAACAGCAATTCGTGTGTCTCAAGGATTGTGAGGATTAACTGAGTTTATGAGGCACTTACTGTCTGGTACAAAGTAAGTATTTGATAAATGAGTAAGTTTAATAATTATGTTAGTTTTTTTCTTAAGTACTCAGTCATTTTATTATTGGAGGAATCATCTGTGAATCATATTTTGTTTGATAAAACATTATAATTGAGCAGATTCTAAGATTAGGCCCACACAAAAGTATATCATGAAAGGTTCAGGAAAAGAAGTTTTCTGATTTTTTTCTATTTTACACTTTATTTGCTGATCCACTGGAATAGACATTAGTAAGACGTATTCAACAGAAGCTTTGATCTGCCCGTTTAGGAGCCTTTACTTTAAGGAGACCGGCAAGCCATCAGCACAAAAAGTATATTTTAGATACTTGTCTGGAAAGAGTAGTGCAAGCATTAAGTGTCACAGAAGTTCAGAGAGGGTAAAAATAACCAAAAATGGGAATTGAGGATTTTTAATAAAGATGTAGTTCTTGAGAAAGAATAGAATCAAATTTAAAGAGAAAAGTGGCGAAATTATTCCAGGTCAGGAGAACCTGGTAAATGCATTTGTGCATATACTTAGTGGACCTGCTTTGCCCATTCCTATAGGTGCAGGTATAGGTGCCAGCCAGAGTTTAGGAGAGGAGATAGACAAGGAAGTGATTGCTGATTTAGGAGTCATGTGCATGGAAATATTTGCTAAAGCAGACTTGTAGATCGAAGGTAATGATGACAGAGACTGAAGGGGATGCAGCAGTAGGAAATGGAATCATTGATGTCTAGTTCATGGCATGCTGGAACTTGTAGTTCAAGGGAATTGAATATAAGTGGGGGTGGGGAAAATAGATCCCATTCAGTTCTTCATCTTTTACAGGAATGCCTCTGTAACAATCGGAAGGTAAAAGGGACTGGAAAAAGGCATTTACTTTTTTTTATGAACAGAGCTTTTGTGAAACAACCCAAACTTCTTCAGAACCTGTTATATACCTGTTCTGTAGCAAGTGTTAAGACAGTGAATCTTCAGTGTATTCACCTCATTTCTCACGTTTTTCCCAGGCAAATCCTTGCCAATATTAGCTTCTTTGAAAAATTCATGACTTTTTTTCTCTGTTTAGTTTGATTTGAAACAAATGCTTAATCTTCCCATTGAGTTCTGACAACTTTCATACTCTTAAGAAAATAATTTAAAATTTATTTTATAGCCCAAGAAATATTGCTAATGTATATGTAAATAGCCTTGAAAATAAGGCTTGGTTGACATTTGTCAATTTTTTTTTTTTTTTTTTGAGGGCTTATAGTTAAGTCTCAAACTGATAAAACTGGCAAAAACTGGTTTCTGGGAACACCTGTTTGTTAATTCGTTAATAAAATATACATATATGTGTGTGTGTATATGCATATATATATATATACACACTTTTAGCATGTTTTCTCTTATTTTCAAAAAGTACCATTCCTTTTATTTAAATTAATGTGCTAGTATTTTTTGATTGAATACATTTGGATTTCTTAAAAATTTGAAATTGGTGTAAGTGCTGTTTGTGACATATCTGCCCTCTGCTGTTGAAAATGAATTATTACTATTAGTAGTTACAGTACTTTAAATGAATACAATATCAATAGTGGCCATAAAATTAAATTTGGGAAAAAATATTTATTGTTTGAAGGGAATCTATTCTCTTTAGGAGATTCTGCACATGAATTATTTTGTCCCAAAGGCCAGTAATTCTGTGGATGAGAAATACTGACCTACCGCACTGATAATTATACTAAAACTTTTTTTTTTGTAATTTTGAATATGGTAACCAGGAGCCATATGTGAATATCAAATAAGTGAAATATTCAGTTCTTTAGTCCCCCTAGCCACATATCAAGGCTTAATACATGCATGGACTAGTGGCTACTGTGTTGAAGAATGCGGATTAAAGAATGTTTCCATATCATAGAAAGTCCAGTTGACAATGTTGTTCTAATATAAAAATTTTAAATAATGAGGATTACCATTTTCATGGTTCTTAAATTTGTGATGAATTTCTGTCTTTGTAATGTATCCTTTCAGTTTTCCAATATAGAACCTAGTTAAGAATCTGTTCAGTAGGATTTTATTATACCATGTAATTTACTGTACCTTAGATATGTTATTTGTGACATGATTATATACAGTTTTCTTAATGTGAAACATTGGGTATGTCTAGTGTTTTCATTCTGTTTTGAAGATTAAAGTTAGGTTAAAAATAATGATAATACCTTTGTGCCATTTAATTGAGGTAATAGCTTTGTTACCATTTTGGTATATACTTTGGGTGGAAGCTATGATCAAAACCTGTGTAGAGAAGCTAAGATTTTATGATCATGTGAATCATAGTTTAACATATATTGGTTGATTAAAAATAATACTTCACCCAGATTCCTCCAATGGTAACATTCAGGAAAATTGTGGTACATATCACAATATGCGGACATTGGTAAAATCTACCACTTTTACTGTGATTTCTAGTTTTACAAATACCGTTATGTATATTGTTATGTACAATTTCTCACATGTGTAGATTCATGTATCTGCCACCACAGTCAAGATAAAGTCCCATCACTACTACGCTCTCTTGCTTTGCCCTTTTACAGTCACACATACTTTCTCACTCCTCCTCCCTTCCTTCAATCTGTAACCTCTGGCAACCACTGAATAATCTGGTTTTCTCTTCAGAAATTTTGTCATTTCAAAAATGTTATATAAATAGAATCATGATACTTTTGGTATTAACTTTATTCACTCAGTGTAATTCTTTGGCATTTCATCCACTTGTTGCATATATTGGATGGTTCCTTTCCTAGTATCTTTATGGTGTACATGTGCATAACAATAGTTTGTTTGGTCATTCACTCATTGAAGTACCTCTGGGCTGTTTCTGTTTTTTACTATTATGAATAAAGCTGTACAGGTTTTTGTGTGAGCAGTTTTCATTTCTGTGGTAAGGACTAATTAGTGTAATTGCTGGGTTGTGTGGTATTTGCATGTTTGGAATCATTAAAAAGACTGCTATTATTTTACATTCCCACAAGCAGTGTGTGTGTGATCTAGTATCTCCACATCTCTTCCAACATTTGGTGGCGTCACTATTTTATTTTAGCTGTTCTATAAGACATGTCGCAATGGTGATACTGGTTTTGATTTGAATCTCCCTGGTGACTGATGGTGTTACTTATTTTTCATGTGCATATTTGCCATCTGTATATCTGTTTGTCTTTCATTTTCTAATTAGACTTTTTTCTCTGTTGAGTTATTTTTAACTGGACTTTATTTTTAAGAGTAGCTTTAGGTTTGCAGCAAAATTGAACAGAAGGCACAGAGATTTCTCATATCCCACCCCCTCACCTCACCCATATTCCTGCTTTCCCTTTATCTATTCATTGCTGAGTTTTTAAGGTTCTTTATATATTCTGCATATAATCTACTGTCAGTTATGTGCAAATAATTTCTTCTATTCTGTGGTTTCTCTTTATATCCACTTCAAATGGTCTTTTATAGAGCAAACACTTTTAATTTTGGTGAGGCCCATTTTATCAATTTTTCCTTTCATAGATTATGGCAAGTTGAAGTGTTTTTCCTAATCTAAATCCTGAAGATTTAGGAAAACTTGTTTCCTAAAGGTTTTACAGTTTTATATTTATGATCATGATCCATTTTGATTTGCTCTTGTATATGATGCAAGTAGGGATCAAAGACAATTTTTCTTTATTTTCCAGGCATATTGGGTAGTCACTCTCCAGCACCGTTACTTTGTTATCTTTTCTCCCCTGAATTGCCTTAGCACCTTTGTCAAGAGTCAGTTGACTCTGTATGTCTAGGAGTATTTTTGCATTTTTGTTATGCTCTATTGTATTTTGTCGACTTTTTGGCCAATATTACAATGTCTTTGTTATTGTAGCTTTATAATAAGTCTTGAAGACCTTCAGTTTTCACTTCAAGTCCTCCAACTTTGTTATTTTTTTTTTTAAAGATTTATTTATTTATTTATGCAAGCACTGGGTACAGTCAGAAGCATGGGAGGGTGAGAGGATTCACCAGAGCCAGAGCAGAGAGCAGAACAGGCAGACTGACAAAGTACACTGCTGAGGGGAGCAGCGGGCACGGCAGGAAAGGTCTGCGTGCCATGTGGGACCCTTGCCGGCGGCCGGGGATTGAACTGGCGCTGCAGAGGCTGCAGGGAAGCTTTGCAGCCCAGCGCTCAACTGCTGCGCCACCAGGGGAGGCCCCAACTTTGTTATTTTTAAAGTTATTTGTCAGTTTCTACAAAAATAATTTTCTAGGATTTTAATTGGAATTGCTTTGAATGTGTAGTTCCATTTGGGAGCAAATTAACATGTTTAACAATAGAGTCTTCCAATATATGAACAGAATATCTCTCCATTTATTTATATCTTATTTAATTTCTCTCAACAACATTTTGTAATTTATAGTATACAGGTATTGCTTATCTTTTATAAGATTTATCTCTAGCTTTTATTTTTTTAATGTTACTGTAAATGGTATTTTTAAAATTTCAATTGTTGGAATATGGAAATAAAGTTTTTGCATATTTTTCTTGTGTGTATCTTGCAACCTTGCTAATAACCTCACTTAATTGTTTTTATAGATACTATCTGATCTCCTACCTAGATGATTGTCATTCTCAAAGATAATTTTCACTTCCTCCCTTTTAATTACCATTTTCTTACCCCATTTCACTAGCTACAACTTTCAGTAAAATAGAAGTGATGAGAATGGATTTGTTTTGTTGATGTTAAAAAGGAAAGCATTCAGACTTAACCTTTAGTATGATGTTAGCTATAGGTTTTTCATAGATGCTTTTTATTAAGTTGAGAAAGTTTCTTTCTATTTCTAGTTTGATGAGTTTTTTCCGCAACCATCAGAAATGGATGTTGAATTTTATCAGATGCTTTTCTGCATAGTTTTTCTTTTGTATAGTGAATTACATTGATTTTACACCTTAAATTTACCTTGCATTCTTGGTACAGACTACATTTGGTCATGATATATATATATACATATATATATATTTATATTCTTGGATTTGATTTGCTAAAACTACTAAGAATTTTTGCAAATGCTCATGATGGGTACTGATCTGTAGGTTTTGTTTCTTGTGATTTTCTTGTCTGGTTTTTGTATCAGGGTTATGTTGGCCTCATAGAGTGAATTGGGAAATACACACTCCCTCCTTTATGTTTCTCTAGTTTCCTGAAGAGTTTGTATAGAATTATTTCTTGTTTGCCAGATTTCCCTTGTAAAGTCATCTGTACCTGGAGTTTTATTTTTACTGCAAGACTTTTAACTATACATTCAGTTTCTTTGATAGATATTGGACTATTCAGGTTGTCTTTCCCATTTGGAAAGAACTTGTTTGTATCTTTCGGGGAATCTTATTAGCATAAAGTTGTTCATAATTTTCCCTTGTTATCTTTCTAAATCTATGGCATTTATATAATATCACTTATTACTGATATTGGTCCTCTCTTTTTCCTAATCAGTTGGGCAGAAGTTTATCAAATTTATTGTCTTCAATGAAATCACCTCCTCCCTCTCCCCACTCCACCCCCATTGACTCCGCCCCCCCCCCCCATTCTATTGATTCTTTTCTGGTCTTTATGTTCCTTGTGTTTTCCAAAGATATTTAAGTAGGTAATTAGTTCTAGGTGGACAGTATTTTACTTTCAATACTTTCATGATGTTTTACTATCTTCTAACTTTCATTGTTTCTGATGAAAAATATGTCATTTGTTCTTTTTAAAAAATAATGTATCCTTTTTTCCATAACAACTTTGGATTTTTCTCTTCATTTCTAGTTGTATTATGATACTATCTTTGATGTATTTTCTTTATATTTCTTTTCTTGGGGTTCTTTGAGATTCTTGGTTCTGTAGGTTTATAGTTTTCAAAAAGAATTGGAAACATTTGTGCAATTATATCTTAAGATACTTTTTTCCTGTTATATGCCTTTCTTAAATTGGGGATTATAATTCTAAGTTAGACTGCTAAAGTTGTTGTACATTCTGATGTGTTATTCCCACCCCAACCCCCTTTGGTCTTTGTATTTCATTTTGGATCATTATTATTGCTTTGTCTAGAGATTCTTTAATCTTTATTTTTGTGTGTTTTCTAATATCCTGTCAGTTCTATCCAGTGTATTTGTTTCTTAGCCTAGACATTAAAGTTTACATCTCTAGTAGGGATTTGGGATGTGTGTATATGTAAATAAATCATATTTTTAATTTCTGAATAGTTACCCATTATGTGTCTTGTTCATTCTTTCCTATGGACATACAGAAGTCAGAGATATTGTTTGTAATGTCCTTACCTATTAATCTTATTACTGTATAACTTTTGGATGTTTCAAATAATTACTTGCCCCCACCATAGATTTTCCTGCTTTTAGTATGCATGCTAACTATTTTATTGGGTACTAGATACTTGCTTGTTGGTTCAGATTGTTTTTGTATGTTTAAATATTTTTTAAAAGTTTATTTTTATTTATGTGTACAAAAACTAGGGTGTAGGGCAGAGGTGCGGGGGGCTGAGAAGATTCACCAAAGACAGAGTGGGGCGCAGAATTGGTGGATCTACTGAGATACACTGCTGAGGGGAGCAGAGGGTGAGACAGGGGAGGTCTGCTGTGTCTCGTGGCCCAGGATCGAACTCATGCTGCAGTGACTGGCGGTAGTTTGATAGCCGTGAGACTTTAATCCCTGCACCACCAGGGAGGCCCCTGTATCTAAATATTCTTAAGGAATTTTTTTTTTTTTCCCTTGAATGCTCTTTGTTACTTGGAAATAGTCTGACCTTTTGTAGATCATGCTGTCAGTCTTTGTTAGTGAAGATAGAGCAGTGTTTAGAGTTAATTTTTCCCATTTAGGCAGGCAAAAATTCTTTAGAATGCTACATCTGATGCTCCATGAGTGTTTAGGTTTTTTATTCTGGCTGTTGTGCAGACACTAGTCCTGACTATTTTGGAGCTTAGAGATTGTTTCTGCTAATTGGGTGGTTTTCTCTATCTTCTGTGGGTTAAATACTGGAGGGTGACCTTTTGGAGTTCTAAGGTGTTCTCCCTCTGTGTATTGTTTTCCTCTTTTGTACTCTGCCTTGTGAAATCTAGTCAACTTGGTCATTTTGCACAGGGCTCTCTGCCTCCTTTATTTAGGGAGACCATAGGGTCTGTCCTCACTTTATCTTCCTGTGCTATGCCCCAGAAACTTTCCCCATGCATTAAGCTGAGTTCATTATAGCCTTCTCTACCTATTTTGTTTGTTTTTCATTTCTAGATATCCAGTCTCTTCAGGAATGTTGTTTTATATATTTTGTATATATTGGAGATTTTTTAATATCAGATATATTCAGTGCCTATTTCTTCATATTGATTAGAAATAGAACTAATTATAGTATTTTAATAGAAACAAGACATGAAAAGAGTACTTGTAAATCTGTTTCTTTTTACTGAAAATTAAACTTTTTCCTAATCTCTTAGAATAGTTACATTTAAAATTTATTGAGAATATCTTCATGTAATCCTTGGAGTTGCTGATACAACATAGCAGGAAATGACACTACTATTGATGTTCCTGCTACTCTGCTCTTCTGATGTCAGTTGGAACACTGCTCCTATGTGAGCTCCAAATTTGAGTCTGCTGACAAAAAGATGTAAACATACTAAAATACGAACTCTGTCCTCCCTATTTTCTAAAGGCTAGCTCAATATATAGAGGAAATGTCTTATGATATGCTTTTCATATAAATGTGATAGTACTTTACTGACTGTTAATGTCACAGGTTTTTTTTTTTTTCAAGTGAAAAATTGATTATACTTTGTACCATATAATTAAAACTGTCTTTTTCAAGGATCATCTCATTCTGTTTTGTATTGTTGAAAACATCTGTTTATATAATTATAGCTCGCTATTTTCAAACTGCTAACAAAATTTGGCTTAGTCTTTGCATTTATTTTTCATGTTAAAAATGTAAACATGACTAATGTATTTCACAGTGGCATTTGTTAAAATGCTGATAATGTCTCATTGGTTTATTACTGATATCAAAGATTTTAAATGGGCTTAGTCAATCATCATTTGTGAACTTGAAAGGTAAGAAAGTAGTTGAACTCTAGCTACTTCATAGTGTCTTTGTAGACAACAGTTTTCTGTTCTCCTGATCTTTAAAGACTTTTTGTAAAAAACAGCAATTCTAGTATGTAGAGACACCAATCATTTAAATTATATGTTCTTCTTCAAGCCAAAAGTATATATTAATTGAATTGGCATCTAAGGAAAGTGAAGAGAAAGCAAGTTACTTTTTATGAATGTGTTATTAACTGGTGCAAACTCTGAATAAGTTGGGTATTGTTTATATTTTCAAAATGCAGTATAATTTGTTTCACTTGGTCTGTTGATAATTGTTTACTGACTCCTTATTGCTAATAGTATAAAATCAAATTTGGGAGTAAAAGCAATGTGTTCTGCCTATATTCGGCACTGTCTTTAGCTAATGCTCTCCTTTGTTTTTTCAAATGCTATTGATCAAAGACCGTATGTGCTTCCACCCCTAGTATGATTTTTATCCTACTAGAATAATATCAGGGTCTTTGTGCTTGCTGGTCTCTTCTCTGGAACTCTTTTTTTTTCTTCCAGCTATCTGCCTCATTGACTCCTTGTTTTAGGGCTCTGCTTAATACCAGTTCATCAGTGTTATATTCCCTAACCATTGTAGTTAAAATAGTATCCCATCTTTTTCCTAAGCATTCCTATTTTTCTTACCCATTGAATTTTTTTCCCCATAGCTTTCATCACAGTCTGACATCCTATACATTTATAATTTGCTTGTCTTGCTCCTCTGGAATATGTAATTGCTGAGGGCAGGGTATTGAATGTTTTATTTCTCTACTGAATTCCTAGCATCTACACAGTTTTTGGCATATAGCAAACATTCAGCTCATTAATTATGAGAATGAGTCACTGAATGAGTGAATGAACTATCTTATAAGTCTTTTCTGCTCATTCAAATCTTGTCCATCTTTCTAAGCTCACTTCAAATTTATGCTATGTTAATGAAGTTGCCTTTCAATGAAGCTACTTCGGCTCATCATCATGTTTTCTTCCTTTGCATTTATGGCATTTTCATATCAGTATACATGAGATAGATATAATTGAGATAGATATAAAAGATATATATTTGATATTAGTATATAAGTGATGTTATAATTACACTTGATTGGAGTAACTGCATTTGGAGTAGACATTCACTTAAAATCTTTAAGGAGTGACAGAAAGGCCTTTTTCAGTAAAGTGATTAAGAGTTGACAAATAGTTCTCTTTGTACTAGGCACTTATAGGCTTTATGCCCTTTAGTTTCAAGGAACCCTGTAAGGTATAGATGAACTCACCCTGTATTATAATTGTGGAAACTGAGGTTTAGTGAGATCATATAATTTGCCTATATTTCCATCGACGTAAATGTCTGGTGATTCAAACCCAGATCTTTTTTTGTAGAATAGCTAGTCTGATGCCTTTAATGGGTAACTACTATATGTACTCAAGGCCCATTATGATCAGCAGTATAACCTTTTTTCAAGGAATGAAGGCCTGATTGGGCAGAATGACTCCACATAGAGAAAAAAAAGTTTGATTTAATGGTCTAACCCGAAACACCAAATGGGAAATAGAGGCACCAAACTCCCATTCTGTTCAAATCTTAGGTTGGTGATAGGTCCAAGATTTTGACAATAAAGTTGGTGACTCTATTTTGATTTTTTTTAAAAAAACATTTATTTTTGGTGTTTATTGCTTTGGTTATTGTTTTCGTATGATCCAAGTGATTTTACTTAAAACTTAAAAAAAAGCTTAACTATTAAGTCATTCTCAAAGGGTTATAGCTACCATGTTGAATTAGAATAATGTTAATGAAAATTAATACATATTGAGAACTTACCATATGGCAAATACTGATTTTTATGTATATTATCTCATTTGATGTTTGCCATAACCATTTCTGTCAAGTTTCAATTTTTAGCACCATTGCACAGATAAGATAAATCTTAGGAAAGATTTTCAAACTCACACAGTGAAATGGTGGAGGCAGCAATGGCCTCAAACTTTGTCTCTGAGACACATTCAGAAAAAATTTTTATATGACTCAGTACTTACATACATACATATGTACTGACTGAAAGACATGTTGAATATCTATTTTACTATAATGTTGTATACTGTATGTTTACTCCAGAATAGATAGGATGTATAATGAATGAGTCCTTATCTGCTGTCTAAAAAATCTCTGCTCTTAACTGGTATATTTACTTCTTGACTTTGTTCAATAGTAACTCACTTTTGGCTTCATTTCTTTCTTTCATGCAACACCTTCCCTTTTTTGTTTTTTTAAATAACAAACCAGCTGGCATTCTGGTTAAAGAAACAGAAAAATCAAATGTTGCACTAAGAAAAGTTCTTTTTTTCTCAAGTGAACTTTTCAAACTTTAAAACTAGTGAACTAATTCCTCCATGTGGAGATCATGTTTACTGACAACACATTGTTCTAACTTGGTTTAGCTTGTGGTTTCTTGTGGATCAGGCATACTATATTGAATTGTTGTTGACAGATACTTTTTTTTTTAAAAATTTATTTATACAAGCATTGGGTACAGTCAGAAGCGTGGGAGGGTGAGAGAATTCACCAGAGCCAGAGCGGGGAGCAGAGCAGGCAGAAGGACCGAAGTACACTGCTGAGGGGCGCAGTGGGCGGCAGGAGAGGTCTGCGCCCCATGTGGGACCCTCTGGCCGGGGAGCACCTGGGGATGGAACTGGTGCTGCAGAGGCTGCTGGCAGCTTGGCAACGCAGTGCTCAACTGCTGGGTCACCAGGGAGGCCCCTGTTGAGAGATACTTTGTATCTGACTACTCAGTAGATATGGTAAACTTACACTCTAAGTTCTATTTAAAATATAGGTTAAAGTATGTTCATAGTACTGGTCAAATTGTGCAGTTGTTTGCCTTTCTGTACACTTGAGATATTTTCATTGTTAAAATTTTTAAAAATAGTATGTAATATGTAGACTCAGTGGAATACTACTTGGCTTTTAAAAAGGTGAAATCTTGCCTTTTGCATTGACATGGATGGAGTGAGGTCAATATGCTAGTGAAATAAGGGAGAAAGTGAAAGGCAATTACTAGGTAGTTTCACTCATGGAATATAAATAACCAATGCTACCGAACTAGCAAACCATAACAAAAATAACTCTTGAACTCTGAAAAATATAATGGTTACTGAGGGCAAGGGAAATGAGAGTCAAGGATAGAAGGTGTCAACCTGAATATGGGAATGGCACGAGAACTTCAGTGGTGGGTAGTTTTATACATAGAGGTGAAGGTTCACCTCTGAGGTTTTTATAGTACTATAAATCAATACAATTTTATTAAATAAAAAAACTTACTGAACTACTATTTATGGAACTTCTCTAAATTTTAGGTTTAATTATGAAATCTCTTAAATATGATAGTATGTCTGTCAGTAGCTTCTTGGCTGACAAGAAATGTATCTGATAGGATTCTATAACCTCACCCCATTAATGATGTCTGGTCAGTTTCCCCCTCCTAGTTCTGCTGACTGCCATTCTTTCTTAGCTGGTAAAGTAAGGAAAATGGAACTATGATATTTCACTTCTGTGTTTAAAGAAATATGTAATTGTTTTTAAAAACAGCCTTAATAAGATAAAATTTATATTTTAATTTAGTAAAATTTTAAGTATATTTCAACTATTTTAACATATTAACGTAGTGTCGAAACTAACACCACAATCCAATTTTAGAACATTTCTCTCATTCATCAAGATCCCACATGTTTATTTGCAGCATTTCCCTTTCTTCTACCCTCCTCCCATTCTCTAGCAGGTTTTTTTTTTGCAAGTTAAGTTGTTTACAATGTGGAAAGCATGTTTTCATGGGTTGTTGCTTGGTTTTCTTGGTCCTCCACAAGTATACCTCACCCATAACATAGTTGATAAGGAGCAGTGGAAGTGGCTAGTACTGTTGGGTAATGAACAAAGGACCTTGTGGTAGCAGAAGAGAAAGGTCATCTTCCTTGTTTCATGTTTGATCCCAGATATTATTTTAAAACAGATAGTTTCACTTTAGAATCCTTTTGCTTCGGTGTGTGTCCCTTTCCCGAGGCATCTACACACATTGTAAACTAATGTTATCTCAGTTAAACCAACCAAACATAAAAACCTCAAAATGTGGTCTGTGGATGGAAGTGTGGGCATCACTGGTGATTTGTTAGGAATGTAGAATCTCAGTTACACTTTAGAACTATAGAACTAGAATTTGCGTTTTCATTATATCTCCAGGGACACATATGCACATTTGCTTTTTGAGAGACATTGATCAAGCACTAACTCTATATTTCTTTAATTTTTCTTAGTTTGAGATTAACTGCTAAAATAATTAAACCCTTGAATGTTTATCTGTTTGTATTTATTTACATTTGCTTTTTGAGAGACATTGATCAAGCACTAACTCTATATTTCTTTAATTTTTCTTAGTTTGAGATTAACTGCTAAAATAATTAAACCCTTGAATGTTTATCTGTTTGTATTTATTTACCTTCTGCAGACTACAATAGATTGTTATAAGTATTATAGGTGATAGAGAGTGATTGGGAGAGGCAACTGTAGAGTTGTCATGGAAGTTGTCAATGAGCAGGCAGCATGTGAACTGAGGCCTACACAGCAAAGGGAGCTGGATGAAAAAGGAGCTAGACTGGTGAAAGCCTCAGGAAAAAGTATTCATGGAAATGGGAACAGCAAATGCAAAGGCACAAAAACAGAAAATGTCATGTATTTCATGATATGTGAGTGGGAGTTTCATGATGAATTTGTGATTAATTAGGGGCCACTTTCTGTGGGGTACGGGGTAAATCATTTAACCTTTTATGATTTGCAACTTTCCTCCTAGCATTTGCAACTTTCCCCAAGTATTCTAATACTCTGCCCTTTAGCTCTACCATACTGTAGTTTTTTTATCCTTTGCTAACAGTGTGTCTTTTAGTTAGCCTTTACCTTTCAATTCAGGCCTTGCCTCCTTTGTGAGACCTGTGTGCCTTCCAAGTAGACTTTGTCTCCTTAGTTGGAATCTTCATTATCTTTTATGTAGATCTCATTATGCTAAAATTAATTACTCCCTGTTATATTTAAGATTTGTCCCTGTTAATATCACAGTTTATTCATTTTTACTCTTATATATAATTTTCCATTATATAGTGAGATAATCGTAATGGTGACATATCAGTTATTTCCAATTTTTCACAGCCATGCTGCTGTAAATATTGCAGCACATAACTTCTTGAGTACATCTATGAGTTTTTTATTTTATTTGACCATGACTCAGAGAAGCATTGTTTTGCAGCACAACTCAATTTGTGTGTGTGTCTGTATAAAAATATATGTTAATGATTTTTAAACAAGTTTAACAGATAGGAATGTATTACATATCTTCTATCTTTTTTCCTCTTCTAAATTGATTAAATTAATGAGTTTTGACCTGCTTAAAATATTACTGTAAGATTTTTGTGTGTGTACATTTTATAGATGTGTGTAAGTATGTCATTACATACATAATAGATTTATAAACTTGTATGTGTTTGTGTGAGAGAGAATAGATTGCCTGGTGGAAGAAGGGTTTATTCATCTCAGACTTCCTAGATTTTACTAAATTGTTTTCAAATATTTTTATCTTCTGAGTTAGGGATGTTAGCTTTTTACCTTTGTGTCCGCGGTCTTTTAGAGCATTTGCTTGGCAGAGAGTTAGTGAGTAAATAGTCATTGAATAGTTTGGTGAGTGAAGATGAGGATATCATACCTATAATTGTGTGACTATCATGTTGAGCAACAATTTCTTTACCAAAGCCATTTTAGGTAGACTTTCAAGGCAAACTTTAAAGAATGGATAATCAAGTTGTAATTTGGTTACACAAAAGTCTCTTCTAAAGTCTCTTTTTGGGAGTTTTAAACTGTTAAGATATGCTCCTTATATTCCAGAGAAGGTTGCATTGACAAAATTTTTATTATTTTAGTTGGCAAAAGTGATTGGGGCTAAGTAATGGCAGTTATTTCCCTTCCTTGCAGGGTTTGATTTTTTATAGTCTTACATTCTGTAAAACCTAAACATCACTTAACATTAGAATATATCTAACTTTTGCTCAGTTATAATACAGCCATTTTTTCTATTATTGTTAGCATTGCTCTTGTACAATCCTTTTATACATTTCAGTCCCTTCATTATCTTTAGTTATTGTAAAAATAAACCACTGTATTCATTGCAACAGTTTATTTTTACCTACATGGATGGTGACTATCACTTTATGTAATGGTACTTCCTAATTAATTCATTCACCTGTAACATTTGCTGTATCAGGAAATTTGTGCTCTGGAGAATAGTTTTCATGTATATTTGGCTGTAAGTCTAGCAGATAGTCCCAGGGGAATCATTGAATTTTAACAACAGATATGAAACCAGAGTTCTAGTACATTGAAATTCTTTTTGTTTTCCCTTTCTGATCTGGAGTCACTGTTCTTTTGGGAGTTATTATTTTAGGAAAACTTATACAGTTGCTTTGCAGACTAATGTAGAAACCTTTCTTCAGGAGGAAAATTTGTATCTTTTGATTTTTACAATTTCTTAATAGGACACAACTTAAGTAGTGCTTTAAAACTTTCAAAATACTTTCCATACAAGTCTTACCTAACTAATGAGGTCGGACGATTGTAACTTTCTAACAGATGAGAACCTTGTTACTCAGTTTACTATTCCAGTGCAAATTATGCACCTCAAAGGTGTCAGAGAAGATTGACACCTTCTTCTTAATTCATTTTGACATTGTTAGCCATCAGACAAATATTTAAATAGAGCATACCCCAGATATTTGTTAGGTGTCATAAATTGTATATGCATGACAGTTTCTGTGATATGGTAATTTTTAGGTATTTTGTTTTCCTTTTTTACTGTAATTATACAAGCAATATGATAAATCAAAAACATTTCAAATTATTATGAAAAATGTTTAGAAATATTGAAAATAGTACAATTAAGGCTTATATTCTTGTGAGTTTCTCCAGTATTTATTGAATATGTGACCATGACCAAAAGAACTAACATTTAATTGCATACCTCAGTTCATCTGTAAACTTTCTTAATCTCAGGGCTATATTTGAGGTTTGTAAAGTGGTGAGGCAATCTTTGTTACTACTCATCTTTGCCCACATTTAGTGTTAATTGATTAAAACTTTTCCCCCAATGTGCTGAGCACAAAATAGGGACCATTGTAGTTTTAAAGGACATTTTCCATAATTAGTTTGTGCATGTCTTCATATGGCCATTTATTTCTTGGCCATACATTTCATGGCCGTACATTCTTCTGTTAAATGTCCATTCGTATATTTTTGCACAGTTTGGTTGTCTATTTCTTAATAATTTCTGTGTTCATTAAAAAAAGGTTTGATTTTTTTTGTTGGAAATCTTTTAGCAATACCTTATGTAATTAATAAAGGACTTTTTTTTTTTTTAAGATTTATTTATACAAGAACTGGGGTACAGGCCAGAGGCATAGGAGGGTGAGAGGATTCACCAGAGACAGAGTGGGGAGCAGAACGGGCAGACGGACTGAAGACATTGCTGAGGGGAGCAGTGGGCAAGACAGGAGAGGTCTGTTGCGCTGTGTGGGTATCTCCCTGCCTGGTTAGGAATCGAACCTGCGCTGCAGGGCTTGCGGACAGCTTCACAGCTCTGTGCTCTATCTGCTGTACCACCGGGGAGGCCCTGTTTTTCTTTTAAAAGATTTTTTTATGCATATAAGAGCTGGGGTACAGACCAGAGATGCAGGGTTGGGGGGTGGTGTGTGAAGAGGATTCACCAGAGACAGTGGGGAGCAGAACAGGCAGATCCACTGAAATACACTGCTGAGGGGAGCGGTGGGTAAGACAGGAGTGGTCTATTGCACCACATGGGTGGCTCCCTGGCCAGGGTTCAAACTCCTGAAGATTGTCTCATAGTGCATCTTAACCCCTTGCACCAGTAGGGAGGCCCCAGGACTCATGTTTTACTATGAGATATTATTACTTGTTCAAAGATGCTCTGTGAAAACACTGCTCAGAAATTAGTGATAAATTCATAGGTTTGGGAAAAAGTTTCTAGAAAACCAAAATTAATAAACACATTAAGGTTTTTGAAGGTTAATTTATAACCTTTCAGCACAGCCAATCCACAAGTCTTGTTAGCAAGCTGCTGCTAGTACCATTTGAAAAGTGGGACATGTAAATTCTGTAAGACTGTATATAATTGTGTAACTAACTAGAATGCTTCTGATATGCTGTCATAATACTTGTTTTAGTTTTTAATATTTGCTTTTCTTTGTTTCTTCTCCTTGATTAGGTCCCCGATGGGCTTCTTGGAATATTGGTGTGTTTATTTGCATCAGATGCGCTGGAATCCATAGAAATCTTGGGGTTCATATATCCAGGGTTAAGTCAGTCAACCTAGACCAATGGACACCAGAACAGATACAGGTAAATATTTCCTTACGGATAAATTGTTGGAAATATTTAAAATGATTTTAAAATCTTTAGCTGTTTTTGCATCTAAATGTGAAAGTTGAAAAGGAGTATATAAAAAAATGAGATGTGCCACATATAAAATTTCTGTTATTTGAATAGTCAGTTCACAGATGTTTATTTTCTTCTTGGGCCGATAGTAAAGGTGGTTTTTAATGTTATTTTATCTAAAATGTTAATTTGGATGCATTAAAAATGATGCCTTTTTTCTTGTGTTGATGAAATTTGTCAGAGTAATTCTATAATCTGTTTTGTTTTCCAGTCAGTAGAGGGAGCCTGTGTAAAGATAAAGAATAAACCACCTCTATCCTAAAAACTAACCTGAAGGATTTCCCTTCTGTACAGAGGTGTTCTTGATTTTCCAGAGAGGGTCTATTACTTGAAAGATTGCCCAATTAGCAAATATTCTAATGAGTGATTTGGAGTTGAATGATTTAGTTTAGATAAATTTGTAATTTTAAGAACTTACCATTTTTTGTGTGAATCTTAAATTCTCAGAATCCTTAAGGTTGATTGCTCCTGTAAAAGTAATTATTTTTCAGTAGAAATAATTTTTTACAATATAAATTTATTTTAATTATATTTACTTAATAAATTTAATTATATTTACAAAGTAAATTTAAATTTATAATTATAAAATTAATTTATAATTTAAATATGAAAATTATACTATACTTCTTAGGTCCTTTTTGAATTATTTTTCATTTGTATAAAGGCTAAATACATAAATATATGTAGTTGAAGCTCAGTGAATGGTATAACCTCAGAATCAGAAAAAAAAAAATAGATGGCACCGATGGGATGAGGGTAAGGGTAGATAGAATAGAATAGACTGCTGGGGAAAATGGGTTAAAAAAAAAAATGACATGCAGATTTGATTAAAGAAAGTAAAATTTCTATACTGAAGACATTTATACCAAAATAAATCCTAGATTTAGCTAAGATTTAAATATTTAAAAATACTAAACCTTAGGAGTACTAATGGGGGAAAATTGAATGGAAATCTTCAGATTATAAAATCAAACATTATTTTGTTCAGTCTTAAGTTAGTTTTGGGTTTTTTTTTTTTGCTGCAAGGGCATAAAGGAAATACTTAAGGTATTTTCAAGACCATTGAGAAAACTTGTTATATCAAGGAAGCAGAAATTTATGAACACTGCATGTGAAGCAATGTTTTTAGTAACATTTCTATACTGTGCTAACAAGTTTCATGATGTAGTTTTTTAGTTGTCTTAAAGAAAATGTGAGGTGTAGCTTGAAAATATATCTTGATAATATAAAATATGAAATCTCTGCACAATTCAGGTTTTCAGAAATATTTTCCTCAACTAAGACTTTGGAAAGGAGTTGAATAGCAGGTTATTGGAGGTGACCAGCTGTTCTTTTCCTATAGTCTCCAGTAGAACTTTCCAATCAAAAGACTGAAGTTTACAGATTTCCTATGGAATAGGTTATAGGTGCATAGCAACATACTATATAATTTAAAATGTAAGGACTTGGAAAATGATTGTTAAATAACATACAGTCCTTGAAATTATATTTAAACATTACATGTATAGTTTGAACTGTCTACCTCTTGAAATAAGAATCAGTGTTTTGGAATGCAAAACTTTTGATTATTACTTGTCACTAGTATGCTTTCAATGGCTTCATATACTACAGCTTATCTTCCAAGAATTACATGATGAGAAGAGAAGTTAGGATGTCATCACTTTAAAAATCAAATGAGTGGATAATGAAGTTTTACTTAAAAATTAAATCAGAAGGGTAATTATACAGAAAAACATTAATATTCTTGTGGTAAAGCTTGTGAGTACTTGCAAGGAAAGTCAGAGTTGTTGATAAAAAGCTTTCTGAAACTATATAAAATGTAAATGAGTAGGTAGTTGGGGAAGTCCCTATGGCTCCATACCATATATACCATCCATACAGCCTTTATTTTAGCTTAGAAAATTTCAAGGCAGTTTATTCTAGAACTGCAAGAACAAAGTGAGTTCAAGAAATGTTGTCCCGGAAGTCAGACTGCCAGTTAGACCTGAATTATCCTCATAGGTTATTTAGGTTATTTAACTGACACACTGTGTGTGTGTCAGTTTCTTCATTTCTGAAATGGGAATGGTAATGTGCCTGCTTCTATAGTTTGCTATGAAGATCAAATAAGTTAATATGAGTAAAACAATTAGAACAGTACCTGGCACATGTTAAACATTCAATAACATTAGCTTGTGTGTTAGTAGTATTAGTCCACTTGTTCATTATGTGGAATTACCATTATTGCTGCCTTAAATATCTTTCTAGTCCTAATTTAGCATCCTAGTGAATCTGCTGTGACAAGTTGGGTGCTAAGTCTTTTACTGGGTGAATAAACAAATTGATCCATTATTGAGTATAATGAATTACTTTCTGAGAATATTTGTGAAAAATAATTCGTTTTTAGCAATATTGGATATTAAGGCATTTTGAAATGAATAGTTGTGTCAGTTATCTAATGTGGTTGCTCCTTATTCATATTTAAGCAGATCCTATTTCCTGTGGTGGTAGGTATGTTCCATATAATTCAAATCTATAAAACTATTTTTTTAACTTAAAATTGAGGTGTAATTACAGAGAGAACAATTTAGAGATATGCATGAGTTTTGTGTCTTTTTTAAAAAAATATTTATTTTTATGCATACAAGAACTGGGGTACAGGCCAGAGGTGTGGGGGTGAGAGGATTCACCAGAGACAGAGTGGGGAACAGAACAGGCAGATTGACTGAAATACACTGCTGAGGGGAGCAGCTGGTGCAACAGGAGAGGTCTGCTGTGCCATGTGGGTCACCTCCCTGATGGAGGATCGAACTCCTACTGCAGTGGCTGAGGGTAGATTCATAGTGCTGCATCTTAACCCCTTGCACCACCAGGGAGGCCCAGTTTTATGTGTCTTGGTAAATGTCTCTGCTGTGTCACCAACATCCCAGTGAAGATACACAGAACATTCTTGTACCAATTTCTACTTATGTATGTAGTGGTGACTTTTACACTATTTTCTTTATCCTTAGGTTAAGGATACTCTTTATTATATGTGTATTTGTAGTCCTTATGATGGCTACTACAGTGCTAGGAATGCCATATATGCTTAACTGTTTTAATGGCATTCTGAGAATAGTCTTTGATATAATTTTGTGAATAATGCTTGCTATTTTAAGCAATGAATGTACAAGATAAAATGAAAAATTCAAGCATTTCCCTCCAATATGCCTTACATATTTTCAGTCTGTTCATTTATGCCTTAATCTCTGTCCTTTTCTCCCTGTGTTCCTACATACTTTTATAATTCTAAGAATACAATAGCCACAGAGAATATAACAAGGCAGTGTGTGGAAGTTTCATGGTAATACACACAGGTACTAGAAAGGCAGTACTTTCCAGTATTTTAAACCCTCCAAAACTGAAATTGATTGCCTTGGAAAATACTGAGTTTGTTGTATGGAATGGTTTATGCAGAGGCTGGAGAAACCACTTGGAAATGTATAGTGGGATTCTAGCATTGAATGGGCAATTGGGGAGTCGGTTAGATAACTCTGAAGTCTTTTTTCATTCTTGAAAGTCTTTGATTATGTCCTTATTCTTTGGTTACCATAACATCTCAAAAAAACATTTTCTTTATTTGCCTCTGAATAAAGATGATATGACATGTTGAGGAATGTAGTTCAACTTTTTCCAAAAATCAAATTCCACCTCAAAGTTACTTGCGTTCTTGGATAATGCAAAAGAATCGTAAGATTCTCAGATTTTAGTCTGAAAGGTTACAAAATGTTTTTAACAAACATTTTTGTTGTCTGTTTTGTATCATAAGGAAAAAGACACTAGCTAAATGAATATAGATTTATATTAAACTGTGTTCATAGAAGTAACTTGGTAGCTTTTAGTTTACAATAGATTTATCATAATATTGACCTGCTTCTCTTAAACTTTTGATCTTATAAAAATTTTTTTCCTAAGCTAAAATCACAGGGTTTCAATAATTTTTGTCGGTAAATATCTGTGGTGTCACCTTCAATTCCTAATCAGTTAGGTCAATTAACAGGGAGAATAAGGTAAAAAAACAAAATACTTTAAATACTTCTGGTAGCTAAAAAAGGAACTAAAATTTACAGGTTCTTTTATGTTGGTGATTATATTTTGTCTTTTTCCAGTGGTAAAATTGGAATCTAAAGGATTGTAGGAAGTCGGGGATTAACTTGGTTAAATACACATTAGTTTTTTCTGACTGTAGATGATGATAAATTTTATGATTTAAAAGCATATTAATTTTGTGAAATAAAATGACTTGCAGTTAATAGATATACAGCATTCTTGTGAGGTACCTCTGACATCTTTGAAAAGTAAAACCAGGAACTTGAAAAACTAGAATATTTATAGGCAATTGAAATTTAAATTCTGTATAAATTGTGCAGTTGTGCAGGTTTGTTTTGCTTGGTGCAGGAGCCAAGATTGTACGGCATGGGTCCTTTTTCCTCGGTATAGATAGTTATGGTGAGTAATTAAATTACCAGTTCACTGGAAAAAAATAGCTTCATGATAATACTTGTTTTTCCCCTAAGAAGTGGGGTACAGGCCCGAGTTGCTGGGGGTGAGAAGATTCATCAGAGATAGTGGGGAGCAGAACAGGCAGGTGCACCAAAATACACTGCTGTGAGGGGAGCAGCAGCAAGACAGGAGAGTTCAGCTGTGCTACATGGCTTGCTCCCTAGCCTGCTGGGGATCAAACTCTCCCCCCAAAGGCCTTAGACAGCCTCACAGCACTGCACTCAACCCCTTGCGCCACCAGAGAGGCCCCATGATACTATTTTTAAATGTTTAGATGATGGTGAGGTAATTTATTGTTTTCTACATGAGATTCTGCAGAGGAGAAAGTGAAATATATTGTTAAAATTAATTTTACCTGTTTTTATTTTTTTAAGTGAGATACTCAAAACGATATAACTGACTCACATTATCTTTTTATTGCACAGCAGTGGTATATATGTATCATTTTTTTGATGCATTCACTTGTAGCCACTGTAGGTTTCTTTTGAATACTATTTGCATAATATATCTCCTTTTGTGCTTTTATGTTTAATTTATACATATTTAAATATAAATAATACTGAACACCAGCCTCAGTTTCCCTCAGCCAGTAAAAGTAAACAGAGTTTGAAGAGAAGGAAAGTAGGTTAATTTGTCGACAAAGTGAGGTGGGCAGCAGACTCTTGTCTGAGAGACCACTGTCCTGCTCTTTGGCAGAGGGCTGGGGTATTTATACAAAGGAGTAGAAAAAAGGGGAGATGGGCATGGGTCTGCAAAGAGGAGATGGGAAGAATCAGCATGTCCTTTTGATGCAGGCATATGGAGATTTCAGGTGGGCACCAGCTTGCTTTGTTAACACCTGATGTTTAACTTCCTTATTATCTTCTTAGGGATGCCCTTCCTTTTCCTTAGAGAGCAAGAAGACAAGACAGACTTGTTAAATGCAACAGATAAGAGTACTTATCTGAGGGGGCAGGAAGAGATACTGTCCTGTTTCACTGCGTCTTGAAGAGGTTTCGTTTAGACAAAAAGTTCTTACATGTGGTGTGCTCTTTAAGTTGTAATTTCAAAACTTTTTATTACAGTGACTTTTAAAAAATTAGCTTTTACTATTCTTTTTTCTAGTTTGAGTATTCTCTTTAGTGATTCCGTCGCCTGTAAATTGGACCTCATTCTTAACTCTGATATTTTTCATTTTCCCTGGGTACTTTTCACTTTATTCCTGAGTTTTTTTTTTTTTTTTTAAAGATTTGTTTTTACTTACATACAAGAAACTTACATACTTACATACAAGAAACTGGGTGTAGGCCAGAGATAGGGGATTGGGGCATGGGAACTTGTGGTGAGAGGATTCACCAGAAAAAGAGTGGGGAGTAGAACAGGCCCACCTACTGAAATACACTGCTGAGGGGAGCAGCAACCAAGACTGGAGAGGGCCTCTGTGCCATGTGAGTTATCTCCCTGGCTGGGGAGAGAACTTATGTCCTGTGGCTGGCGATAGCTTGATAGAGCTGAAACTTTAACCCCAGGCAGGCATTATTCCTGAGTTTTAATTAAATTTCTGATTTGTTCTTTTGTAACTTCTTTTCCCTTAACTCATATTGCATGCCTTTTCATAGCTTGTATATGTTTTTCAGTTCATTGTGAATTAGTAAGTTATAGTTTTGATTTGTTTTCTGGGCATATTTGTTCTAGTGTAGTTTCATTTTAGAGATTTTTATTGTGCTTCTTAGTCTCTCCTAATAATTGTGCTTTGACCTTGATTCTTTTATGCTGGTCATTTTTATGTGATTTTAGTTTACTTTTAGAGGGAATTGATTTTAAGATACTTTACCAACTTCACAGACCTCTCGAGTTGTTTTCATGTAATGTTCAAAAGGCTGCTTATTTTCTGAGATTTTTGTGTGCTGTTACTTTCTTGCACTTTTATCTGGGCCTTCTCTTTATCTTCATTATTCCTTATTGTTCAATTTTGATTTAATTTCCAGGAGTGTCTCCTCATTTAAGGGCCCTTCCTGAAAGGGAAACTTGTTGGTTTTATTTTGAGAGTTTGTAGAGGCTATACTTTACCCCTGTTCTGAGCTTTTTGTGGACCTTTGTTTTTAATTGCTGTTGGCTTAGGTAAAAATCCTTTTCAATTCATATGCTTTCTTTAAATTGGTTTACTGTAATTTCCAGCTTGTATCTCTTAGTATTGTAATCAGTGCTCAGATACACCTGATTCTCTATTAGTTGTAGGCATAATGCTGATCTAGTGGTCATCAGTGATTTATCCCTACCCAGTGACATTTTGGTACTTGTGGGGTTAATAATGTATTATCCAAGCATGTTTGGTTTTTCTATCTAGTTGTGCACTCTTTTTAGTTGATCCTCCCCTTGCTGCCTATCTGTCTGAAACTTCTGAGAGCTTCAAAAACTTTTGCTGTTATTACAGAATTCCTATGACAAGCAATATTCAATATAAGAAAATTCCAGTTAAAAAAAGTTATTTGGGAGAGAGCTCTATGATTTAACCATATTTGATCTGTGTCCATTAGAACTTTGTTTAATCTTTGCAGGTTTTTATTGTAATTTACTTAGATACATTTTCTTTTTAAGACTTATTTATTTATTTATACAAGCACTGGGTACAGTCAGAAGTGCAGGAGGGTGAGAGAATTCACCAGAGCCAGAGTGGGGAGCAGAACAGGCAGAAGGACCGAAGTACACTGCTGAGGGGAGCAGCGGGCAGCAGGAGAGGTCTGTCACACCATGTGGATCCCTCGCCCGGCAGCCAGGGATCAAACCAGCACTACAGAGGCTGCGGGCAGCTTTGCAGCCCAGCGCTCAACCGCTGCACCACCAGGGGAGGCCCTTAGATACATTTTCATAGTGCCTTATAGAACCAGGCACATAATATACTTTCAGTAAACCATTCAGTGCATTGGTAGTATATGTTTGTTCAAGAAAACCCCTGATCAAACAACTTTTTTCTTATTTTGTGGGAGGTGTTTTCATTACAATGCCATCAGGGTGACAGAATTTTTCAACTTATAGCTTCATGTACATAATTTTTTTTTCTTTCTTTTTTTTTTTTTTTTTTTTTTTTTTGGTGGAACCCTTGCTGGTGGCAGGGGAATGAACCGGTGCTGCAGAGGTTGCGGGCAGCCTCGCACCTCAGTGCTCAACTGCTGCGCCACCAGGGGAGGCCCTCATGTACATAATATTTTAACTTGATTGAGATTCAACTTAATGTTTTCCCCTTGTAGGGTCATTAAATGTGTTCTCAAAGAACAGAGGGCATGTTACAGTGCTGAGTCTGTGTATGCCTGAATACGCAGGATGAAGTGAAGGAAGAAACGTAATGCTCTCTATAAGAAAATTTAATCTATGAAATTAAATAGCAGGTTGGCATTTTTAAACAATCCATTTGGGGAAAGTCACATTTATTTTTTAATTTTAATGTATAGGATTATGCTCTATAGTTTCCTCTTTCTCTTGGTTTGTTAGTTGTATTAAACTTTTAAAAAGGTTAGTAATAGACTGTAATTCTCTATTTCTGGAGATTGGCTTCATTGTTTCAAAGCAGTGAACAGGATATTAAGATGTTTCCTAGTGGAAGTCTTGTTAATTTAACTCTTAATTCTGTACTGCTTGATCTAGGTAGAATTGAAAGTATAACTAAAGGAATAATAAACTGCCTGAAGATAAGGGTTTGTATCCCCATATAGAGTGCTATATTTAATAAGAAATTTTTAGGTGACAATGAAAGAATGCCTGTATGCATGGATCATCTGGAAACATACTACTACTTTAATTGCATATAATTCTTTAATAGAGATGCAGTTATTTCTTTTCCCTGCTTTATAAGAAGATAATGATAAAAAGGATATCAGACATTGTTAAAGCACGGTCTGGAACTTGGTAGACCTACGCATTCTGGTTTTGGCTCAGTTAACTAAATGGTGGGTGATCTTTTCCAAATCACTCATTTAATAGTGTTTCCTCTTTTTTTTTTTTTTGTTAAAACATTATCAGTACCTAGTGATAAAAGTTCTAAACATTTTTTTTTAAATTTTCCTTTACTATTTTTATAGTGAATTTGTACATAAATTTCTGAAAACATACTAATTGTAATGGCAGACGGTCTTCCAGGCAGTGAAATGGAAGAGAAAAGTAAGGTAGTTTTCTGTGACTAACGTATTGAAGATAGTTATGTATGTTATACAAGGGGAGGGGATGCAGCCAGGGTCTGGTTTAGTTTTCATCCTTGTGAATGATAGAGAATGGGAATATGGACTCAGCTGGGTGTGACATCTGAGATTGTTTCTTTTAAGAACATAAATCTGGTGGGCTTGTTCCTGCAATGGCCTAAGCAGGAGGTAACTAGATCTTGAACTAAAGTAGTGGCACTAGGGTTAATAGGTGTAGTGTACATGAAATATTGAATTGCTAAGATTTGCAACAGAAAAGGGGCAAGTCCCGTATGACTCCTGAACTGGACCTTAAGCAACTACATGAAAATAGTGATTTATTCCTGGACTTCAAATGGTATGACTTTCATAGTGAATAGGAATGACAAAAAATGTGATGTGAAATTCTTTCAACTTTATCATAACGGTGTTTAATTTTATTGCTTAAAAATCCTTTTTGAATTTGTGGTAACTAGAAAATGTTACAATAGAAAACTAAGATCTGAGAGTATCTGGAAATTATTGAAAATATAAAATTGGTATGTCTAGGCTCCCATCATTTAAAATTTTTAATTTTTAAATGTGTGGTCTACTTAGTACATAAAAACTACAAAAACAGAAAGAGAACACTCCCCTAAAACAGAGTTTTATGAAAACAGAAGGAATGGACTCTGTATTAAGTATTTCCAAAGAGTTCCTGAGACCAAAAATGGTGGCCCTTCTTTTCCAGCAGCTGGAACCCAAAAGATCTTGAAACCAGTCCTGAAAAGCTTGCTCCTATGCAAGAAGTCCTGGTGGCTTTTGAGAGGAAGATAGAGAACTATTCTGGAAAATTTCAAGTGGTAGTAGAGGTGAGTCAATCACAAGAAGAATTTAATCAGGAACTGCAAATATCATTTTCTATATTTAATTAAGATACATTTTAAAAATATATTCAGTTAAGTCAGTTGGAAGTCTTATTCTCTATATTCTAAAAATCTGAATGAATAAAAAACAGTAGAGCAAGTAGTATTCCCTCTTGCACACAAAAACAAAGATTGAAATTTTAAGAAGCAAAAAAAAGTACATTGAAATTTCAGTGATGTACTCCTTACCAACTGTTTCTTTAAGAAAATGATGATACAGAAAGAGATGTGGTAAATCAATGCTGTGTTTATACTTTGAGTATATCTTGAGGGTAAGATCTGCTTGGACATGTTTATACTGTGAATGTATGTAGAGGGTAAGATCTGGCTGGATGAGATTTTTTAAAACATATTGATTTGATTCATAACCTCTTTGATCATCAGAAGATTTTGTTTTCCAAGGAGAGTGGAAGATAACAGTGAGGAGGAAATCTCCTTGCTTTGATTCAGATACTGTTTGGCCTAGTTAGGCTCCCTCTGCATAGTATTTTATTAAGAAACAATGTAGGGTTAATATAATGCCCCTCTATTATTTTATTGTGTGGGGAATGAGAAATAATATGATACAAAGTTCAGAGGGGACAAAAACTGTAAAGTAAAATCTTTCCCATTTCTTTTAGTCATTCAACTTCCCTCCATATGAACAACCATATTTATAAGTTTCTTGTGTATTCTTTGTGGAATATTTTACATGTATATATGAACATATTGGTAATACACATTTATAGCTATTTTTATAACCTTTCTCAATAGTCTTTTGACCTAAAAAATTCTGTCCCCCATCTTTTCCTCAGAAAATTGGGTTAGAAGAGTTTTAATTTACATATTTTACCTTTCTCTAGATGTAATGTAGATATGTAGCATCCTTCCTTTATGCACTAATATGTAAGATTCTATTGATTATTTCAATGTTTTGCATTTTTGCCATTGGGAATTTAGATCTAATTGCCAAGCTATAACATATAACATAGTCATTTGCAATAAAGTAATACGTAATTTTGGCCTTTTTTTAAATGTTATTCTGTTGCTCTTTCCCATTGATTGCACTTTGGAAGCGGTCAGTAAACGTCAAAGGACAAGTCAGACATAAAAATTTTTGAAAACCATACAGATAACTTTCTGAAATAATACATTAGTAAGAATTTTAATTTTACTATAAAATGGCTGTTGACTAGGTACTTCTGAAGGAGAAAGTTTAGGAAACATACTGGGGACAAGAGGTAGGTACTGAGAAGAGAGGGAGAATGCACAAGGGGAAGGAGAGCGGGGAGGTCCAAGGGGGCATAATAATTGATCGTAGTTGCTGAATCTAGACTTAATTGATGTATTTGGCTTCAGGTGGACTACGACAAATAGAAGCCATACCCTGAGTAATTTTATCATCTACAAAGAGCTCTGCCTTCCAAGATTTTGGAAGATTAAAATAAAGAAAAAACTTAGTTTTGCCAATAGAAGAATGAGTCATTAACTTGGAAATCCAGTTGGCCTGTAATTTTGTTGTCCTTTATTATTTTTTGATATTGACAAGGACATAAACTTGTGTACATTTTTGTTTCTGTCTGTTCCTATTACCTTTTACCTTCACATTTCAAGGCGCCATTTTTTTCAGTGAAAGTGTTTTTGTGTGTAGCTTAATTGTCCCCTCCTACCCCCACTGAAGATGCCCCATTGACATAAAACATTGTTTAAAAATATACACATATGTGTAAATACATATGTACACAGACAATACTATTAATTACATAAAAATAAAATTTCCTAATACACACATTTGCCCCTTTATTGATTCAGCCCATTTTTATTCCTACTTGTCATATTTGTATGTTGCAATTTATTACACAAATCCAATAAAAAGATACCAATTAAAAGTTTAACACCCCAGTTTTCTTCAGTCTCTATAAACTTAATTTAAAATTTTTTATAAAAACATTTTTTGTTTTTGTGCAGAAAATAGGATTGAGTAATGTTTTCTACATAGAAATTTTCAGAAATAGATATTATTCATCTATATTAGATTGTAGTGACAGTATATTAGCTACTAGTTGCTTTTCAACATTTCAGTTCAATTAATACTTTCTGAAATTGTATGTCAAGTAATGTGTGAAACTTTGGGCAGGTGTTGTTCTATGTACTGGATTAAGTGGAAAGTGAAAACACATAGATCATGAGTTGACGAAGACAAAATGCTTTTAATAGGTTTTGAGATTCTTAAATGCGAGTGTGATATTTCACGTGAAGTCTTCCTTTGCAGTTATAACAGTGGTGATTTTTGGATGAAAATTGTTCAATCAAAAACTGCAAAATTAATCTCTTTAATAACATATAATGTATAAAATGAGAACAGACCAAATGGAAACAAATAACATTAATTTTAAAATGTTCTAGCTATATGATATTTATCATAACTATGAAATACCCATTTCATTTGACTCTCAGTATATTAATATATTTTTCTTAAGGTGAGAATGAATGTTAACTTTGTATTTAAATTATTTATGTAATCATTTCTTTCTCAAGAAATGATCAGTACATTTTCTGTTCACTGGATGCTTGACTTAAATCTTATTTTGAGATGAGACATAGTTTATTTTTGAGTAAATACCTATTTTAAAATATTTTAAAAGCTAACAATAGAAACTTAAGTAACTAAGTCTTTCCTTTCCCCCACCCCCAATATTTATCTTATTTATGCATACAAGAACTGTGGCCTAGGCCAGAGGTGCAGGGGTGAGAGGCTTCACCAGAGACAGAGTGGGGAGCAAAACAGGCAGATCTACTGAGATAGACTTTTGAGGGGAGCAGTGCGCAAGACGGGAGAGGTCTGCTGTGCCATGTGGGCTTAGCTCTCTGTCTGGGGCTCAAACTCGTTGCAGTGGCTGGCGATAGCGTGATAGTACTGAGACTTTAACACCTGTGCCACCAGAGAAGCCCCAAGTCTTTCCTTTTCATACTTGATATACAAGAGGAAGAGAAAAAAATATTGACAGGGAATGACATAAGATTTTTGAATTTTTAATAGTGTATATGATAGCCTTACAAGTATCCCTCTCACTGAAGAAGTAAAACTAGATTTGGATAACTTAAGTTTTTCAGAATGATGTATTATATTTTAGATTTGGCTTGATTCCCAGGAAACCAGATGGTAGAAGTTGTTAGTTACCCATAACTTGTCACTGTAGCTAAAAATAATTAAAAATATAAAGCTTACTTTTTCTTTTAAAAGAAGTATATATTCTCTTTATTATCCCTCCTCTTTATTTTTTTAAAGATTTATTTATGCATACAAGAATTGGGGTACAGGCCAGAGGTGTGGTGGGGGAGAGGATTCACTAGAGACAGAGTGGGGAACAGGACAGGCAGACAGACTGAAATACACTGCTGAGGGGAGCAGTGGGTGAGACAGGAGAGGTCTGCTGTCCCATGTGGGTGGGCTCCCTGGCTGGCCTGGGCTTGAACTCATGCTTCAGTGACTGCTGATAGCTTGATAATGCTGAGACTTAACACCTTGTGCCACCAGGGAGGCCCCCCTCCTCTTTATTTTTGCAACCAGTTTGCTCACCTCAGCCCTGGAAAACTGAATCATAGAATTGCTAAGGATAATCAACTAAAATTCTCCTAAAAGTCAGTGAATTTTACTAAAGCCTTTTGGATGTAAACCTAGACAAAAAGGAATAATGTTTTAGTGAAAGAAACAATATTTTAATTATGGAGGCAATATTTACTACTTTTATTTTGTGATGAAATTTCTTAGGTACTTACTTTGACTAGCTGGTGGTAAGAATTGGGAATGAGAAAACTTGATCCTAATCCAGTCCTGAAACTGATTAATTTTATTACTGAATAGAAAAATCATAAAATAAACCTTTGTCCTTCAATTAAAATAAAAACTGAACCTCTAAAGCAAAAAGTCTAGTGTGTGTGTATTAAGTACTGTAAGACATAACTGCCAGTTCCATGGGATGCAGCTTGAGATATCTAAACTACTGACGGCTGATATTGCAGCTTCACTTTCCTTTTCTGTCAAACTAGTATATTTCTGCCTAAATCAGGGTTTTTCAAAATTTAAAATTTCATAGTGTATATGACAAGTATTTACTGCATATTATATTGCATATATATAAGATTAGATTACAATATTTACTAATAAATGCAGTTTTTAATAATATATATTATCTGTATGTAAATATGTAACCATTAGGCTGTTTTCTTACAACAGTTGGGAGATAGTTTGCTCATCAGTGCCAACAGAACAATTCTTGATAAGTGTTCTGTAGGGCTTTTACCTTGTAGTATCTTGACTCAGAGACAACTACCACTCGTTTTCCTATCACCTCCTAAAAATGCCAGCTTATTTTTCCCCTGCTCTAACCATCTCCAAAGTGTTTACCTTTTAATTGCCACTGATCTTTTCATTGCTTACCTTCCTCCCACCTTTCTCTATTCTGTTTTAAAACTTAGAACCTGGAATTCCTTCTCCTTACCAAATAAATAATCTCTACATCTGTGAAATCATTGAATCCTTGATTCCACATTCCCAGGTAACTTATACTCACTCACCTATTTCCGGTCACTATTTGGCAGTTGTCTCCTGTATAAATAATAGTTCTTCATTTCTCTTACCTTCTCTCTTTTAGATTTTTAGGCTCCTTTCCCCATTCTGTTTTTGATAGATAGCGTCACTAGAATAACATTAAATAATTTGGTATAATATACACAAGCCTTGTTTCTAATTATTATCTTGCTAAAATAATGATCATATTAAATAGACTGTTATTTATATAAAATATGTTCAGTTATATTCGTTGACTATAAGCTATCAATGATTGTGGGAAAGCACCTGCATGTTATGAACTAAAAGATAATTGTAAGACAGCATCAATTGTAAGATGCATTCTTTTTTTTTTTTAATTTTTATTATTTATGCATACAAACTGGGTACAGGCAGAGATGTGGGAGGGTGAAAGGATTCACCAGAGACAGACTGGGGAGTAGAACAGGCAGATTAACTGAAATACACTGCTGAGGGGAGCAGCAGGCGAGTCAGGAGAGGTCTGCTGTGCCATGTGGGTTTTTCCCTGACCGGCTGGGGATTGAACTTGTGCTGCAGAGGCTGCAGATTGCTTCATAGTGCTATGCTTAACCCCTTGTGCCAGCAGGGAGACCCAAGATGCATTCCTGTTGCAGAAATGTTAAAATATGAAAACAAATGTAACATAGGATAAAATATGAAAACAAATGTAACAAGTGAGCTTGCCATGTACATTACTGTTTTTAGTGTTAATAATTTTGTTAACTTTCTATGTACTTTTTATTTGCTTGATAGTTACTTTCCAATTTTTTTCACTTTCATAGTTTAAGTGAGCAGTGTCTAAACTACTCATTGCTTCATTGCAGATATTGTATAAACTGACAGTTTTTATTGGTGTAGTTCTTTCCAACTGTTTTATGCCTTTATATTATATAACATCATCTCTACTTCCAAATTCCCACCGTAGCACAAAAATGCAGTCATTTGAATGCTTGAGGTGGAAAACATTTTTCTGTTTTCAGGAAGTGTGAGCTATACTGAAGTTTCTCAACTCTTCCTCCTCTACCGCACACATAGAATTGCATATTAGGTCTACTCATACTGCTGACTTGATGCTAGTATGCATCATGATGTAGTAAGAGCCCTCCGACCTTGTATTCTCAGCTTATCTTGTATAGGTTTTCCCCCTCATCTGATACACTTTTTGAAGCTTGGATTTATTTCGCCTTAGCCTCTGTATTCTTTCCAGACCTAAATGACAAAACCCCGATAATTCTTTTTTTGGTTTACTATCCCTTATATTCATCCCCCCACCCCAGTAACGGTCCCAGTTACTTCATTTACTCACCACTTCTAGAGGAATGACTTGCAAATCTTGTTTACTCTGCAAAGAATACTTAGGTTGAGGTGGGGTTGAGTAGATATTCAAAATTGAGTGTACGTTAGAAATTAATGTACCATAAAACTCTTGGTTGGAAGAAAAGTCCCTGTACATGATTCTGTGCACACTTAATGATTAGAACTCAAGGTTGCCATCTGGTTGGTTTGTTAAATCTGGCTTTCTTCTTGGGAATATGGAGCATCTATTTAAGAAATCAGGGGAAAAATAGAAATTATGAAAACTGATCATTCTACCAGTTAAAACATTTTAAAGAACTCAACACTATACATGATGAAAAGTAGTAATGGTGTATTTTTTGGTAAATATTATAGTTTCTAACTTAATAGAATATCCAACAAATACTGTTTGACTATTCCTTACTCATAGATAACACTAAAACTTAATTTAACTGGTTGAATGAATATCAGAGTATTTTATGCCTCCTTACTGTATGGTTTTATGTAGAGAAAGGAAGGAGGAGGTAGTGTTGCTCCTGGACCTGTATGGAAAATTTGACCATTAGGCATTATTTTTGTTTTGGTAGGGAGTGGGTCCATAGCCCTCAGCAGAATGTCAAAGAGGTTTAATAACCACAAAGAAATCAGTCCATGTTTGTAACATTCTGGGTGAGCACTATTTCTATTTTGAAGCTCAAATGAAGAAGTGTTATTTTGACTTGTTAGCCTTGGAAGTGGCAGCATAGTTCAGGAATATTTAAGACAGTAGTAATGCCATGGACAACCTGGAATCCACTTTTAGAAGTAGTGAGCATCAATAAAAATGGTATTGTTTTCATAGGAAAAGAAGTTATAAAACTGTGGATACACATATGTTGAAAAAATGTTAAAGATTAAAACAATCTGCTTCTTGAACTTGAGTAATTAATTTCATGGTTGTGATTTAAACTACCTTTCTAGGTAGAAAGTAGTATTTGAAAGTAACAAATGTTATATTCATTTGTGTGTATGTAGGTATGTGTAGCATTACTTTTGATGCTCATGTGAGTAATGAAAATACTTGATATATTTTTTTAATTATAGTGCATGCAAGATATGGGAAATACTAAAGCAAGACTACTCTATGAAGCCAATCTTCCAGAGAACTTTCGAAGACCACAGACAGATCAGTATCCTTTAAAATTTCTTTATTATGGGTTTTAAAAGAATTAACTCATATTTACAGTTCATATATTATCTTTTAGTATTTAGGAAGATGTAAACTTTAGCATATTATTGTTCATTAAAGGTAAGAAATTGATTATCCCTGTGCTGTGCTTTATGTATAGTAAGTTTCTAATAAGAATCTAATAATAATTCACATAGTATTTTTATATAATTTATTACTAAATGTAAAATATGATTTTTCTTGATTGAGCTTTAACTTTTGATTGGAGATTATATGTTTATTACTTTATTTTTTAAAAGATTCATTTTTATTTATGCATATAAGAACTGGGTGTAGGCCAGAGGTGCAGGGGGTAAGAAGGCTCATCAGAGACAGAGTGAGGAGTAGAACAAGCGGATCTACGAAATACACTGCTGAGGGTAGCAGTGGGTGAGACAGGAGAGGGCTGCTGTGCCATGTGGGTTAACTCCCTGGCCTGGGTTCAAACTCATGCCGCAGTGACTGGCGATAACCACCGATAGTGCTGAGACTTTTAACTGCTGTGACACCAGGGAGGCCCCTATATGTTTATTATTTTTGACTATTAGAAATTTGATTTGTGAACATATTGAATACTTTTAAAAATCATTTCCAAAGGTATTTTCTTTGATAACCTCCAAGTAGTAATTATATTTATGTGGAACAATGTGTCATGTATGCATTAAAAAGCAAACTATTTAGTGTAAGAGGAAGTGCTGAAGTAACTTATAATATTTACTACTAACTTTCCATCTTTGCCATGGGTTGCACAACACTGTTTACTTTACAGATCTGCCCTAATGAATGGAGTATTTTCTCACAGTTAATTTATTACTTTGTTAAAGGTAAGATCATTTGATGCTATAGGATTTCTCAAACTCATTGACGTTTGAGAGAGTAGCTTGTTGAAGTGATACTACTATTTAAATAAGATTGTTTAATTGATCATGGGTTTGTGATTTTATCCAAAGATGGCATTTGTGGTTTTGACATTAAATGTAGTTTCTTTTTTTTTTTTTAAAGATTTATTTATTTATGCAAGAACCGGTGTACAGGCCAGATGCTCGGGAGGATGAGAGGATTCACCAGAGACAGAGCAGGGAACAGAACAGGCAGACTGACGAAATACACTGCTGAGGGGAGGAGCGGGTGAGACAGGAGAGGTCTGCCTCGCCATGTGGGATTCTCGCCTGCCAGACGGGATCAAACCCATGCTGCAGAGGCTGCGGACAGCTTCACAGTGCGGCACTCAACTGCCTGCACCACCAGGGAGGCCCCTAAATGTAGTTTCTTAAAGATCAGTTATATATTACCCTTTGTATACTTAAAGAGTGTGTGGTCAGACAGTGGAAAAAAAAAGAAATGGTGATCTTCCTTATACAGAGATGCAAGCTGTTATATATATTTTAATTTTTGTATAGAAACCTTTTAAGTTATAATCAGAAAGTTAGTACTTGGATTGGCTTTTTCTAGTTCTGTTGTTCCATTTTGCCACTTTACTGCAAATTTTGCACCCTGTTATCCGAGCCTATTTTTAATAAAGCAAGAATCCAGGGTAAGAGTAGGAGGTATATTTCAGACATAAAAAATTGTGAGCTGAAGTATGAAGACATGAGGAAACATGACATTTTAAGATTTCAATGTGACAAGATTCATGTTTTGTGGAGTAAGTTGCAGAGAAGCTGTTTTTTTCCCCCAGATTGTAAAGGATTTTTAATATCATATAGAATGGTTTGGACTTCATTACCCTGGCATGACTGATTTTGAAGCAGGAGTAGTGTTGTTAGAAACGTTAATCGCTACTACAAAGAAGATTAGTTGGAGATGATTTTGGAGCCAGAAACCCATGTAGAGTACTAGTACATCCCAGAAATGAGCAGTGATGAAGGTAAAAATTATATAGGACCTTGAGAATGGATCGGAAGGTTGGGAAGAAGTTGAGAAAGCAGGAGCAATTGGATTAGGTTAAGATTGATTTTGTTTCTGAAAAAGACACTGACATGACTCCAGAGTTTCTAGGTTGAGTGAGGGTCTATGGGTTAGATAAAGCTTATTCCCTGAGAAGGAATTCAGTACAGATGGGTGTTTAAGGTTTAGAAATGAAGACTCATAGTGAGCCATTCTTCATTACTGATCAAGTTGAGATGTCTATTGGGCATACATGGAAATACTCATTTAGTAGTATCTTCTGGATTCTAGAAGAATGCAAACAATGAAATGCATATTGGAGAATTATTGTTTATCCAGGACAGTATTCCCTCATTCTACTTTTTTTTTTTGAAGTTTTATTGAGAGCCTTAGGAATGCTGCTTTCCTTGTTACTTGAAAAATGATGACCTGGGGCAGAACCCTGGGAAATAGAGCATGGTAGAAGGAAATAGAAAAAAACAATATTTTAGGTGGTTGTTATCAACTGCTTATTAATTAGTAAATACTAATTGATTTGTCATCTTTCTGTTCCTCACCCCCAATTCTGAATTGACATAAGAGCCTTTAAATTAAAAAAATCTCCCTTTTCTGAAAGCTTGTGTTTATGTGTATTAGGAGTTGGTTTGATTTAGGTTTTTTATTTCCTGAGAATATTACAGGAAAATTACTTAAAGTTCTTGAAATTTGGAGTAGTATCTTTTATGTGTTATGCCTTGTGTATAAAAGAAGCATCCGGGTTACTTAATCCATCATCATGAGTCTGTGTTGTTTTCAAATAAGCCTTGAAGATATTCAGGGAGGGATAACATATAGTTTCTGGTATACTTCTGTGCACCATTTTTTAAATGTTGGAAGGGATACTTATTTAATTACCATCAATTTTATGATAAATTTTATAGAAGTAAAAGGTTTATGAGGTAGTTATTAATGTTAGCTAGTCCTGATATTTTTGCTGATATATTTTTATTTATTTGTTTTAAAGATTTATTTATGCATACAAGAACTGGGATTCAGGCCAGAAGTATGGGGGGTTAGAGGAGTCACCAGAAACAGATTGGGGAACAGAACAGGCAGATTGACTGAAATACACTGCTGACGAGAGGAGTGGGCGAGTCAGGAGAGGTCTGCTGGGCCATGTGGGTAGCTCCCTGGCTGGGGATGGAACTCGTGCTGCAGTGGCTGGAGACAGCTTCATAGGTTGCGTCTTTTTTTTTTTTTTTAATTTTAATATATTTTACTATTATTTCTATTATCCATATAATCTTCATACAAAATTATTTTTCATTATTACTTCAAATATTTGTTTTATGAGTCACAATATTTATTTATTTTTTTCATTTTCTCACATTTTATTTTCCCAAAACATTTGACTTCAGACAAAAAAAATAATAATTTCAAAATATTTGAAATAAAGCAAATAATTTCAGGCTAATGAAAGTTGTAATAATAATATAAAAAGTTTCTGTGTATTCTTTTCCCAGATTTCCTAATTTTTTTTTTTTGCCACTGTCTTTTTTAATTTTTTTTTTTATTATTTTTTTTCTGTTGAAATTGCCTCTACTTTTATTTATTTTTATTTTTTTAAATAATAAATTTATTTTTATATTCCCCATACAATTGCAAACGCCCCATTCTGACCCCAATCCTTCCCCTCCCGCCCCCCACCCCCCAAAAAGTGTCTCTGGTTCATAGTTTTTTGTTGATTTTGATTTTTACTTTCTTATATTCATTTTCCTGGTCCCTTATTTAAGTTTTCTAGATTCCTGCTATAGGTTGCGTCTTAACCCCTTGCGCCACCAGGGAGGCCCAGCTGATATGTATTTTTAAATGCTTGGTCCTTATCCAAAAATTTTAAGATAAAATTTTTTACTAGTGAATGGATTAGTGTCTGGGATCAGTAAGTCCTTGACTTTTGACACAGTGAAGTTATAATGTGAGAAACAACAGCTGCATTATGTTTTACTGCTCGTTCAGGGTTTGTTATGTGCCAGATAGTGAGCTTAGCATTTTATATACATTATCTTTTATAATTCTCAAAATGACTTAATGAGACAGAACATAAAGTTTTTATTTCATGGGGGAAGAGATTAGGATGTTCAAAGAGCTCTGTTAAGAAATTTCTCAAAAGCTTCGAAACTTTTCCTCCTGTATAAAGGCATTTAAATATTAATGAAGATGGTCTACATGAAATCAGTGTTTTGACATTTGAGTCTTGATAGATTTTATTTTTTTAAAAAAGATTTATTTATGCATACAAGAACTGGGGTGCAGGCCAGAGGTGTGGGGGGTGAGAGGGTTCACCAGACATAGAGTGTGGAGCAGAACAGGTGGATTGACTGAGATACACTGCTGAGGGGAGCAACAGGCGAGACAGGAGAGGTCTGCTGCACCATGTGGGTTAGCTCCTTGGCGGGGGATAGAACTCAGTGCTGCGGTGGCTGGCAGTAGCTTGATAGTGCTTGTGCCACCCCTTGCGCCATCAGTGAGGCCCCCCTTGATAGGTTTTAAAACTGAAAAGTTTATAGTTTAGGCTTTTAGCAACTTAGACTATAAGGTCTATGTGAAGATTTCAGTTTTTGAGTATTTGGCATAACTCATGTATGGCTCTTGGGTTGTAGGTTTTTGCTATTTGTAGCTCAAATATGTTTATTTTCACATTAAATGTTACTTCTAAAATATTTCTAAATTATAGTTATTTTTATATGCAGTGTTGATCTTACCCTGTTGGTTGTCAGAAACTACTTAAAGAGGGATTTGGTCTAAAAACTAAAGCTGAAAGTATGACATCTCTTGGACTGAGATCAGCCAATGACTACATCTAATGCTACATAGTATACAAAAAATTGATCTGTTACTCTATCAACTTTTAATCATGAAACACTGTGATAATGGAGTTTTTATAAGGAAGACTGGTAAGAAAATTGGTCTCCTTTCTTCATGAAGAAAGCTCAGTGCTCTTTTAAAAACTTAACATTTCTGTACTTTTATTGATTTAAATATAGTTGCCTCATCCCTAGAGGCAAATGAAACCAAATTGACTTAAACACGCATAATATGGACCTCATTGCATTCTTAACAAGATTTGTCACTTTTTAAAGGCCTTAAAATTTATAAAAGTTATGCAAAAGCTGATGTGAAAATGTAATTTCTCATGTGGGATGTGGTTAATTATAGGCTGCATGTACTAGTGCTTGACAAATGATAAAGCTTTACATTAAGCTTTTCATTATTAGGATATTTCATCTTATCTAAAAACTTTAATTACTAAAGTTCCATGAAATCTGTTATGCACCAAAGCTAATCAGCAGTTCTCCTTTGAGCTTTTCAAAGTTTTGCCCCTTGTCAATGGTATGTCTGGACCTGGAAGATTTTGTTCTAGAGAGCACGTTAATTTCCTTTTAAATGATTTCTTTAAAGAGAGGAAAAAACTCTTAAAATACAAATAAATACTTGTTAAAAGATAAAATAATAGTGATGTTAAAATTTTTCTGGACCAGTCTAGTGCCATTTGTTAGTTTTGAGGACAGGGATAAAATCAGGATGCTGTAATGGAATGTTTTGTAACTCTAGGCATGGACAATTTTATGACTTCTGTTGCTGTTTATTTACTATCCTAATCAATCACTTAAATTTATATTGTGATTCTTCTATTCCTTTCATTGATTTCCTGAAAATAATTTTGCTCTTTTTCTAATTTTTTTGGGCTATGTTATTGATCTGTATTACTATAATTAAGTTATGTCTCAAATGATACCTGAAGACTGGAAAATGAAGATAAAAATTTCCTGACTTGAATGTACATTCATTCTTTTGCTGTTTCTCGTTTGCTCATCTATTTAAACTGGGATAACTTGCAAGCCAGATTAGCCCTTAAAATATAGTCATCCATTTCCTCACTCTACTATTCGCCTTGTATTTAGAAACATTTGTATATCAAAATACATTTATTAATAGAGCTAAAAATTAGATAGCACTATATATCTTGCACTTTTCTTACCGTTTTACATCCTCTACCTCATTTAATTCTTAGAGTAATTCTGTGAGATGAGAACAAGTGTTATCTCCATATTAAGGGTAAGGAAATGGAGATAACAAAGTTATATGAAAATAAATGCTAACTTCATTTATTGAATGCTTACTGCTTGTTAGATACCATGCCAAGAACTTTGTTATTCAGAACTCTCTGTAACTTTGTGAAGTATTATATTTTTATATGATTAGGAATGGTTCAGTAAATTATCTAACTCCAAGCACAACTGCCAGTTAAATAGCAGTTGAAGACCATCTTTTTTTGAAAATAGCACTACAGTAAGATGCTTTATTTTATTTTTGTATTGTTTAAAATAATGGCTCCAAATGGATCAAATTTGGTCTCAAATTTTTTTTTAAATTTGCTTACTATTTATATACTATCTGAGAGTTTCTAGTCATAAGCTGAAACCAGACTCAAATTCAGTTATATTTTAATTCTTCTTTTTTTTTAAAGATTTATTTATGCATACATGAACTGGGGTGTAGGCCAGAGGTTAAGGGGAGATGAGAGGATTCACCAAGAACAGATTTGGGGAGCAGAACAGGCAGATCAACTGAAATACGCTACTGAGGGGAGCAGCGGGTGAGACAGGAGAGGTCTCCTGTGCCAAGTGGATTAGCTCCTGGCCAGCCGAGGATTGAACTCTGGGGATCAAACGTGTGCTGCAGTGGCTGGTGATAGCTTTAACTGCGCCACCAGGGAGGCCGTATTTGAATTCTTTTTTTAAATTTCGTTAATTATAACTTAAGATTTCACTGAGATTTGTTACCCTTGAAAAGTCACAGAAACATATTTCAGCAGATTTTAGTATTCTTTACTCGAAAGATTGTATACTTAAAATGTTTGCCTTTTTCAAATTCAGTATTAATAAAACCATCATAGTTTTCCATAATGCAGTTTCAGTATTGATGGTTAACTTATTTTCTGTGCTTTTCTATGGTAACCTTTATGAGTGTTCTCTCCAGTAGTGATTTTTGGGCCTGAACCCAGTGATCTTTGTCATAAAAATGTCATAATTGAGAATAGTGAAATCTTTTCAAACATTAATGGTAGTATACTTTAGAAATAAATATTTGGCAGTAATATACTTGCTGTTTTAAAAATATATGATTAAAAAAATGAATGTTTTCATCTGCAGTAAAATTGACATTAGTTTCAATAACTTTTTCTCTTTTTTGGAGGTAGGAAGTTGTCTCTCCAATGAAAATTGTTCAGATATTCACAGTGAAGATGCTTTCCAAGTTTGACATTATTCTTTCCATTTTAAAGCATTATCATTAGCAGAAATTTACTGATTGATGCACTAATGAACTTGTGATGACTATAGCATTCCATAGTCAGGTAGATGTCACACATTCCTGGTTTCACATCACAATTCTCTCTTGTACTGTGAAATGCCAAAGAACTTATTAAAGTTTGTGTACCCCAGTTTTAGTTGTGCAATGGCACCTATCTTATAGGTTGTTAAGAGTGGAAAAGGTTGTAGAAAAGTGTCTTCAAAGACAACTTTCAATCATTGAGTTTACTTAAGTTGAAAGTGTATATTTCCTGTCTTGCCTCATTTCACTGAACTCATGCTTTTCCTTAAGTTAATTTGTTTTCAGAGCAGTGGAATTTTTCATCAGAGATAAATATGAAAAGAAGAAATACTACGATAAAAATGCTATAGCAATTACAAATGTAAGTAAAACTTTAATCTTTATAATCAATTGATTAGATAAATAGATCTCATGCTTATAACATATAATACAGCTCAGTTTATTGTAAAAACTATACTAGTATGTTTTTAAAACTTTGAATAGTGGAATTTTTTTTGTCATCTAATGCTAATGAAATCTCAGAATGCAGAACTGTTGATTCAGAAAGGAGCATATTCTGAATGCTAATACTAATTCTAAGGGATATGTGCACTCCTGTTCTTGCAGCACTACTTATTAGCCAAGTTATGTGAACAATCTAAGTGCCCAATTACAAATGAGTAGATTAGGAAGATGTGGTGTATGTGTATATATATATATACACACACACACACAGTGGATTACTACACCGTAAAAAGAGATGAAATCTTGCCATTTGTGACAATGTGAATGGAACTGTAGGGAATTATGCTAAGCAAAATAAATCAAAGGGAGAAAGACAAATACTGGATGATTTCACTCACAGGTGGAATATAAATAAACATAACAGAGCACCAGGCAAAGCTAACTCAATGAACTCTAGAAATCTGCAGAATTGAAGCTACCAGGGTGTGGGTAGGAAGTGGGTAAAAAATGGGGAGGATCCCCAGTGTCTAGGATAAAGGATTATGGGTGCTTTGAGGCAGGTGTGGTATGGTGAGATACATCTGAAGAGGTGTGAACCTATCCCTCAAATCACACACACTGTTATAAACCAAATGTTATGGATTAAAATATATATATATATGACTTAATAGCAAAAAAATGTAAAGCATATTTTAAGAGTAATAGCTGCTCAAATGGCATTTAATTTTATGAAATTTGCAAAAAGATAAAACCACTAATTCAAAGAGGGAGGAGAGAAAATTATTTTTACTAGATTCTCAAAATGTATGAAAAAGAAAAAAGAGCCAATTTAACCTCCTCTTAGGGTTTTGGTGGGTCTGTCCAGTAATATGTTCGCTAAAACACAATAAAATAACCATTTTAATTGGTCATTATATATTTTGATACAAAATAGTTAATAACCTTACGTTAGTGATCACAGATATTTTATATCTATTTCTTTTGTCCTCCCCTTTAAAGTTTATCATGCCAGTTAATTGCAGTTTAAATCTAACTTTATTATTGCAATCATATTTTTAACCTTTGCATACTAAATTAATAAGCAAGTTATTAGTTCTTGGTTTTTTTTTTTTCAGCTCTATAAGCAATTTAGAAACAATTTCTTCTTACATAGCATACAAGCTAGATTTTTCATTTTAGTCCATGTGGAGAACCATTATAATAATATTTAATTAAATACTAACAAAGTAAGTTTTTTAATATATTGTCTTTATTATGATAAAATCTTGATAAAAATGTTTAAAGTGTCATTAATGCATATTTTGGAACAAAAATGCCCTTATGTGTAGATTTGGACTATATTTACAGTGGATGTAGGAGAAGTAATCTTTTGATAAAAATTGACAGTGTTGAGAAAAATATGTATGTTATCCATAAAATTAAGATGTAGTATTCTAGGAAATAAAGAATTTAAAACATAAGAAAGATATTTTCATATGAAATTTCCGATCATCTTAATATGTATTATAAAATACTTTTACATTAGTTTTTTAAAGTCTAAAAGTTTGTTGGTTTTTTTATCTATTTTATAGTAATGAGATACGTAGTGGAAGAAAATGTTCAGGGATCAGGTCATATTTATAACTCATATTTTCAATCAAATTTTATTCTTTTGTCATTCACATATAAAACTATCATTTTGGGAGTAAAACTTTATACCTCAACAAGTGTGAATGCTTCGTTTACGTTTCACAAAAGCTCCAGTGCCAGTACATTACATATCCCTGGTATCTACTCCTGTCCCCTTTTTCCCCCAGACTTCAGAAAGTCTAGAACTTATTTATTTATTTATTTATTTATTTATTTATTTATTTATTTATTTATTTGCTGGTTTATTTTCTTTGGTTAAATATATGCCACAGTTGAGTGAAACCACCCACTAATTGTCTTTCATTTTCTGGTTATTTCACATAGCATCATCACCTCAAGACCTGTACATACTATCACAAAAGGCAAATGTCCAAGTAGAAATGATTTTGTACTAGAATTTTTATTGGTTTGTAGCTTCAGTGTACTATACCTACTAATGTGGACGTGCTATAACAAACAGTACTTCACATCCTAGATCTGTGCTACCTTCTCATTTTGAAACTAGATATGGAATGACAGCGCTTGGCTGTTGAAGTTCACTTGAATATCTCCTGTGATTTATTTATTTAGTCATGCAGCAAACTGACATCATGGAATATAGATCATGTGCAAAGCATTGAGTTTGAAATAGTGTCTTTCTTCAAAAGTAGCTCACTCAGACACTGTCAACAGTAATATACATGTGCTATAAGTTATATTCTAAAGCAGAATCTGTAACTTATAGTAGAAGAATAAAAGTGCAATGGAAAGAAGAATTCAGGTAACATTAGTCAGTTTCCATTGGGAAAACTTTTAAGGAATTGTACTTGAAATTACTATTAATAGAAAAGTGTTCAGGTATCTTACTCGGTGTTGCATTTGGTGTGTAGTCCACAAAGCTGTCTTGTCTTATGTGTGAAAGAGGGCTATTTGGGTTACTTAAATGAGGTCTTAAAGGGCAAGTAGGGATTAAATGTGAATAGGAGTTGAGTGTGAGACTGTTTGGAATTTTCCATTTTTTTCTTTTGAGTAAGGGGTGGTTATTGTGTAATATTTTAACCATTAACAAATTACTAGAAATGTGGTGACTTAAAATAACTCAAATTTACTATATGGTTTCTATTGGTCAGGACTCTGGGCGTGACTTAAAACAACTCATATTTACAATATGGTTTCTATTGGTCAGGACTCTGGGCATGAGTTGACGATCATTAGGCTGAGATCAAAATGTTCGCCAGTGGTTGTCAGGATTCATTTCCTGGTGGCTCTGTGACAAAGGTGCTGTGTTTTTGCTAATTGTTTGGTGATTACTCTTGCTCCTAGGGGTCATAGTCAGGTCCTTGCCAAAACCCCCATCTTCTTATAACATGATAGCTTACTTCTTTAAGGCCAGTTGGAGAATTTCTCACACACTTTGTTAAGGGTCCAGCCTTTGTTAAGGGTCCATTTGATTAGGGCAGGCATACCCATGATAACCTCAAACATGATTAACTGAATATCAATTATTTTGGGATCTTAATTATGTCTACAAAATTCCTTCACCATTGTCATTTAACAGCTAATCAGGGGAGTGAATCCATCATATTCAATTCATTGTCCTGCCCATAATCATGGATAAAGCATTATCAAGTAGTGTGTATATGAGAATTTCCAACTAGAAATAGATAAACTGGAATAAGAAAAATTGAGTGATCATTTTAAAGTCACCAACTGTTAATGATTATTAGTTTTCTTGCAAGACAAAATTGAAGTTGGGGTGGAAATTTTGGTGACCAGCTTAGAATTCTCTTTTTCCTGGAGATACAGAAGGACTCTGCCCTCCCTCATTGTTTCTTAATTGAATGAGTTCATAGGGAAAATTGAAAAACTTTGAGTACTGAAATCTGTTCTGTCTGTCCTTTTCCTTCCTTAACCAAGAGTAAATCACAACTGAAAATACAGTGATAAAGTGGGTTTTATGAAGTCTAGAAGATCTTGAATAAATGAAGCTGAATTCTGACTTTTTATTTGCTCTTATTCATCAGCAAATTTTCTCTCTCCCTCTCCTTCTCACTCCCCAATGTATTTCCATCTTCACATTATTTGCCATCATAATTATCAAAACCAAAAAGAAAATCTACGGCAATAAAGTGTACAGAAAACTGTAATCCTAATCTCCTAACTCCCTCAGTTTTGTTTTGGGCAAACAGCTAGCTATTAATCTTTGGGAGATGATGACATTAAAATTCACTCAGTTTTTCTTGTTCCAGAGTATCTTACATATTTTGAGTTTTACTGTACCACTGCTCATCTTTCAGAATTAAACTCCTAAAATTTAATTTAAGTACATCCTTGAGTTTACAACAAAGATTTTAGTTTAATTGTCCAATATGAATTTCACATGAAATTACTTTTCCAATCTGTTATGAGTAGTGTATAAAAGATAATAATATATTTGTATATTTAAGTAACGTAATTAGTAAAATAAAAAGGCTAACATTTTATAACAAAAATCAAACTAAATTATTTTAACTTAGCTATTATTGAAACAGTGTGTCTGTTATAATACAAATATGACAGCACTAGAAATTTTTTTGGGCTCTATTTAATAAATCTTAATATATTAAGATTTAGGCCTTTTCTATATATTTGGTGATTAAATTTATCAAGCTCTTTGACTCTCCTAATGATAAGTTTAATTGTTATTTATTTGTTTGTTCAGTAAATATATTTTTAGTTTTTGTATCTAAGCCATGCCCTCAAATATAATTGATACTGGAAATCATATTTTTAAATAATTTATGGACTCCTGAAAATCTTGAAATTTCAAATATATTGATAGTTCATGATAGCAGTTTGATAACTGTTGTGATGAAATCTCTGCTTAGAAAGCATATCAAAGAATTTCCAAAATGGGTTTGAAATAGTCTCTTGTTAGTAATTCACCCATATGGTATTTTTCAGTGTTTTGGAGTACCAGATTTTATTCATTCTGTTAAAAAGGGTGGTAGTAAAAAAAAAAAAAAATCAAGAAAATAATCTTACTTGAAAAGGTAGATGAGCATTTTGCCAGATGGCCTTCAAATAATCATACTGGTCTTTTATAATACTTGATTGCTTTTAAAAGTGTATTTGCTTACCTTATCTTGTTAGGTGGGAGTTAGAAATTTGCTTTTTCTGACCAGTTTTTCTTTGTAGGAGGTGAATTTGTACAGTTGTATTCTCTAAGAGCGTCTTCAAATATAGTTTACTTTGATAGTGGTGTATAGGAGAACCTCTGGGTTTACATACAGTTGAAGTAAGTTCTGTAACTCATTTGTCCTGAAGAATGTCACTGGGTTCCCACTGCATATTCTCTTATGGATGGAAGGGGTGAATGCCAGAGGGGTTGAGAATAAAGGGACATTTATATAAGATTACTGAATTTACTGATACCATCCATTTCTAGTGAAATTTTCTAAGGTCAAAGTCTTGTTTTGTATTTGTGTAAAAGTACTAGAATTCAGTGAAATGAAAATTAGCATCAAATTATAAATTCTGAATTTGACATAAGTATAGATAATTATCTGAAATTTCAAAAAAATGTTAGAAAATCAGTGAACTTTTGAGCGCAATAATAGCTGCAGAAATTGGCACTCCTTTTGAGATGCTCTCTTATTCCTCTTACTGTGACAATCATATTTTCTGTTTTGATAAAGATGGTGAGCAAAACAGAAACAGTGTGTCTCAGAGAACTTCACTTGAACCAAGAATACTGATAAGAAATCAGATCTTTATCACCTGGACTGCAGGTGATAGCATCTACTATCAGAAAATATAGAAAGTTCTTTGGGAGTACCTAAAGTGGCTGCTTCAGTCAGACTGAAGAATGCATACTTCTGTGAGAAAGCAGTGTCGACTCAAAATTAAAGGATAGGTAGGAGCTAGTAGAACTATGGGTAATATCAAACAGGAAACAGTAAGAGAATCTTTATAGGAAGGAGAAGCTGACTGGCAAGTTCAAATCAGGAGGAATGGTGTTTGACATAGTGTAGCCAGGGTGTGAAGGCTAGAGAGATACAGGATGATGACTTGGTTACATTAACTTGGTTACATTATTTCTCTAGGTGATATGTTATTCAGAAAATAGAAACAGGGGGCCTCCCCGGTGGCGGTGGCGCAGCGGTTGAGCGCTGGGTTGCGAAGCTGCCTGCAACCTCTGCAGTGCCAGTTCAATCCCCGGCTGCTCCCCGGCCACTGGAGGAGGGTCCCACATGGCGCGCAGACCTCTCCTGCCGCCCGCTGCTCCCCTCAGCAGTGTCCTTCGGTCCTTCTGCCTGCTCTGCTCCCCGCTCTGGCTCTGGTGAATTCTCTCACCCTCCCGCGCTTCTGACTGTACCCAGTGCATGTATAAACCAAACAAACAAACAAATAATAAATAAATAAATAAGACATGCCTCTAGAAAATTAAAAAAAAAAAAAAAAGAAAAAAGAAAATAGAAACAGGTACTACACACAATGTGATTTATGCAGTCAAGCTAGGTAACTAAAACACGGCTAAGCAGGTATTATAAAATCGAGGGTGGCTTCCTATTTTCTAGTTAAGGAGTTTGAACTCTGTCCTAATATAATGTATGTGAACTAGTTAAGTCTTCAAAATAGGGATATGCAGTAATCAATCATATTTGCATTTGAGAATGTCAATTTAGAGAAGGGCAAGCCTTGGGGCAGAGATTAGTGAGAACTAATCCAGGTGACAGGTGATGGTAATATCGTACTAGGATGGTTACTGGAGGTGATGAGTGGCAGTTTTAAGAGATGTAGAAAAAAGCACTCAAGAGCAACTAGTTCTTGCCTTTATATTTTTTCCTTTCTCCTTTCCTCTGCCCCTTTTTCATTCTCTCTCATCTGTCTCTATGCATGATCCTGTCTTTTGCTTCCAAATGTCAATTTGTTGACTTCTATATTGTTATTCCTTGCTTACATAATATACCTTACTCTGCTCATTGACTTTTCATAAGTCAAATTTATAGGGCTGTACAATAATTTCCATATAGTAAAAGGCACACAATTTAAGTTTAGGGAAGTTCTAAAAAGCATAGATTCTTGTGTAGCCACCACTACTACAGTCAAACCTGTCCATCTCTTCAAATAATTCCTTTGCACCTCTCGCCTAACATCACTGGCTTAGGTTAACCACTGATCTGCTTTTTAATCACTGTATATTATATTTGTCATTGCTGGGGTTTCATATGAATGCTAACCATCCACTGTGTATTTATTTGTGTCTGACTTTTATAGTGTTTTTGAAATTCACCCATTTCTGTGCGTACTACTAGCCCATTCCTTTTTTACTGGCAAATAGTAGTTCACTTTATGGTATACCACAGTTTGTTTATACATTTATCTGTTGATTTGTCCCTTGACTTTTCAGATGTCTTTCTTGAATAAGTCTCTTTCCCCACCTGGACATAGTATTACAATTTTGGGTGCTGGAGTCCAGCTCTGACTGGGGCAGTGTCCCCGCAAGGACGAGACTGCGTCGGCAAAGTAGAGGGATGAGGGGAGAGGGAGATGAGGTAGATGAGGTAGTGAGGAGACACTGACACTTGATCAGGGTGCAGACATCTCCCGCTAAGAGCCTCAGTGGGACTTTATACATCAGAAATTGTTATTTGATCATTACATCATGCAATCATGATTGATTTTACTTTTACATTGTTTCAGAAATTATTAATGATCATTAACAGTGCACAGTCCTTTTTTTAATTTTCCCAGTCTATGATTAACTTGGTCACTTGGTTACATTAACTTGGTTACATTATTTCTCTAGGTGATACGTTATTCAGAAAATAGAAACAGGTGCTACACACAATGTGATTTATGCAGTCAAGCTAGGTAACTAAAACAAGGCTAAGCAGGCATTATAAAATCGAGGGTGGCTTCCTATTTTCTATATAGAACCAAAGGGTCCCAGTGTCATGGGAACTGTATGTGGTGTGTTTCTCTCGTACCATTTCGCCTCCCAGGGCGCCTCAGGGCCTTCTCTAGTGGGGACTTTTAACCGGGCTCAGTTCCATCAGTTCTATCAAGTGTGGCTTGTTAAAAAACTCAGTGTTACTCATAGTAACTGAATTACAAATTAGAGGACGTGAAAAATTATTGGGAATTGTTTCATTATCAATCATGTTAGAAAGTACTTTTCTCAGACTCCTGAAGTGTGCATTACTGGCACTAATGCCACCACTCATTGTGTTATTCTAAAGCTTATAGAAAATTTCCATGGTTTCAATAACTGCCACAAACAAATGAAAGGAAGTAGCAGGAGCCAGCTGTGGCGTTTTCTGACTTTTCAGAAATTTCCCCCACGCCCGGACCTTGTCAGACAGCATGAGTAGCATGGCCCACACCAATTGGGGAAGGTTGTTAAATGCCTTATTAAATCATTGATATTTATGGACTAGTTTTCTATTATTTTTTTAGTTTTATTTCGTTTCTATTTAGTGTTATTAGTATAGTTTTTTTAATCAGTTTTATTAGTTCTTTATTCCTTTGGAGTTAAAAATGACCAAATCCATTTATTATCTCAAAGGAGAACAAGTACTTTTACAATGAATTATCTTGTTTTATATTTTTATGTTCAGTTTTTGTATGAACTTGGAAAAAAAATCTTTTTGATACTGTTTATCATATTTAGTGATTTCTTGTGCCTTTTAATTTCATTTTTTTATGTAAAAGGCAGTTAAAGATCTCTAGCAAATAAATGTCCATTACGACAAACCAGCTTTCAAGCCAGACTTAAGGCACAGTTTAACCTTTCTTTTTTTTTAAAGATTTATTAATACATACAAGAGCTGTGGGTTCTAGGCCAGACGCACTGGAGAGTTAAAGGAATCACCGGAATCACCAGAGGGAGAGTGGGGAGCAGAACAGGTGGATTAAAATACACTGAAATATACTGCTGAGGGGAGTAGCGGGCGAGACAGGAGATGTCTGCTGTGCTTTGTGGGTTAGCTCCCTGGCTGGGGATTGAACTTGTGCTGCAGTCGCTGCCAATAGCTTCACAGTGCTGAGACTTAACACCTTGCACTACCAGGGAGGCCCCAGTTGAACTTTTTTAAATGAAAGATCACAATTTCCTTTGTATTACATCATTTTTTTCTATGTGTAGTTTCATTAGACATCACTAAATGACTAGTCTGTATAATTATAACAGAGTCAAGAAAGATTGTGCAAGAGAAAAATCTCCAAGGTTGTGATTTAAGAATTATACAGCCATTACTAACTTAGTAACAGGCAGATTGAATGAGGAATTGTCATCTCACAATCTTATTTTGATATTACATAATGACCTTTCTATAATAACATCTTCTATTTTTAAAAATTCCTCATTGATACTATTGATATGACAGGGAAATACAGAGATGTCAGTTTCATGGTTCCAAAGATCTACCATGCCGTTTGTAAACTTATTTCAGGTATATATTTGGTAGTAAAGATAAAGAGAGCAAGAAGTTAATGCTTCCATTAAAGTGATCAACTGCACATATAGAAACTGGGTGGGAAGATGTGTAAAAAAGCTTTTAGATGAAATGTTTTTCATGTATAAATTGCCTCTACTGCATATATTACTTCCTCTTAAATGTTTTGGTTAATTCAGCAAGTACAGCACTGGAAATGATGTTTGTGCATACTGACATTAAGGAAGGAAGTGTATAAATTGCTTTATGATAAGTCCTTCTGTTATAGAGCAACCCCGATATTAAACGGGTTCCTGGCTGTGGGTCCTCACCCGCGCGCTTTAAAGGGACTTATGAATACTCTACTACAGACACACGCAAAAGGGTTAATAAAAGGTTTATTTACAAGAGAAAAAGAAATAAGGAAAATGTACAACTCAGGGAGAAAATAGGGAAAATAAAGTCTTTAATGCGTCCTACCCGATCCGACGACCTGGAAACCCCAAAGTCACTCTCAGAGCTAGACGGACGCCGCGAGCTGGCCGAGGGCCCCAAAATGGAGAGAGAGCCCCCAAAGCCCACGTGTCTGCCTTTTGTATCCACCTGGCTGCTTAACCCCACTCTCAGGTCCCAGCCACCTTCCCTTTGGTGGTGATGGGATTTGGAGTTCCCAGTGTCTTTGGCTTTGACCTGGGGTAGGGGTGGAGTCCACAAAGCCTGTATGGAATTTGCTTTGGGACTGCCTTTTCCCCCTAACACTTCTGCTGCTCAGCTGTTCCATTGCATTAATTCACTCTTTTTTCCCTCCCAGCCTTCTGTTTTCTTGAACTGTTAATTATAACTTTAATTACCTTTTACTATTTCGACTGTTTTTATTTTCTATTTTTAAAACAGTTTTTATAAGAAAAACACAAACTCATTTGTGCTCACCCCCCTGCTACTTGCAACAGTGTATCATGATGCTTCAAACCTCAGTACTACAGTGTTAACACTCACTAAGAGCTAATCATCAGGGGAGCTTAATTATTTTTGAAATACGTTGATTTTATCTGAGTACATTTAAAATTTTATATCAAAGAAATCTATTTAAAATCATACACTATCCTGTAGTAAATCCTTTTACTTTTAGAAATTTCACAGAAATTTTGAAAAAGCAGTATACTGCTTGATTTATTATTTTCCTTCGATAACATAAACTTCAAGTGCTTCTTTATCTCAGAAACATGGATTTTTGTTTCTTTCCTGGACCTATCAGTTCTTTTTACCTTATTTTTGTATTTTCTCCTGACTTTTCACCTGGCATTCCACAGATTTCCTCCTCTGATGCTCCTCTTCAGCCTTTGGTATCCTCTCCTTCTCTACAAGCTGCTGTTGAGAAAAACAAACTGGAGGTATGGTGGATGCATGAGATAGTATTTAATGATAAATGAACTTCCTTTCGCAGTGTACTATAATTTGGGACTACTAAGAATAATTGTTTATATGTTGATTGATCTCCAGTATTAAATATATTAAATACAACAGTTTTTAGAATAGTTCCTATGTTACACATAGGTTTAAAGGGCTTTAAGCTACAGTGATTCATTGGTACAAAATAGATATATAAAAAATAGATTAAGAAGATACTAGTTTTTAGTTGTTATTTTCATTACTATCCTATAATAATAGGAACTTATAAAATAGTTGCCAATAAATTTTTGATCTACTAGGGAAATATTCACTTAAAAATGGTTTCTTTCCACACTTCTGTTGTTTTTTTATGCATTTTTTTATTTTTTTAAGTTTAGTAACCATCCTACACATACACTGTATTTAGTATGGAATCATGAGTTTAGAATCATCAGTCATAACTATTAGAATGTGTTTGGGATAGAGGTGATTAAAGTGCATGATACTACCATTATTTTAAAGTCATCCCTACAGTATTTTAAGGGTTTTAGTTTGACTCTTCACCTTTTTTTCTTTTGTTATAACTATTTTAAGGAATTAGTTTGAGGCATTCTTTCAATTAACAGTTCTTCTGTGTCTATTCCTTGATAAATTGTTCTGCTAGACATCGGGGATAGAAAGACAGAAAAGCTGTAGCTTCTGCCTTCAGGGAGCTAAGCTAATGGAGGAAAACTGGCAGCTTTACATTAGAATATAATGTGCGCTATTGTCACCTGAAAAGGGAGTAGACCTGGAGCCCCTCAGTCTGATCCCACCCTCCAAAAACACTGGCAGATGGCTGTAAGCAAGCTGTTATCACACCGCTCTACCCACTGATAGGTGGACTTCTAAGAGGAACAGTGAGGAGCAACCTCTAAGCCAGTGGTGGCACTCCTAGCCAACTTGTGGTAGAAGGTGGAGCTTTTCAAACTGCACAGAGTGGGGGCTGATGAGAAAGGAGGAGAGGTTGACTTGACAGTTTAGCTGCCTGGAAGCTTTAGCAGCCTTCAAAACACCTCAATTGTTTAATTGCCCAGAAACTGCAACAGTTTAATTGGTCAAAAGCCCCAGCAGTTTAATTGTCAAAAACCTCAGCATCTTCACTGTCCTAAAGACTGCAGAGGTTTGATTGCTCGAAACCCCCACAGCTCAACTAGTCAAAAGTTCAGTGATTTTAACTACCCCAAATCCCAGCAGTTAAACTGTCCTCTCTAACCCCCAGCAGCTTTCCAAAAGACTCAGCAATTAAACTGTCAAAAGTCTCAGCTACATCATTTTTTCCCTCAGCCCTCACTTGGGGTGGAGTTTGAAAAGCTCCATCTTCTACAATCAGATTGAGTAGGTGCACCACCACTGGCTTGAAGTTTGCTCCTCACTCTTCATCTTACAGACTGAGGGGCCCTGACCTCATGTCTAGGAAAGGGCTCATGAGACCCTCCAGTCAAAATTGAAAAGAAAGCCGCACAGACACCGTTGAGGCAGACAAGGAGTCAGCTTTTATTTATTAGAGAAAGATCAAGAAAAGTGGGCCCCCAAAAAACAAAACACCCCTGGGATCCTGGGACTGAGGGTCTATATCGGTTTTAGGAATGGTGTTTGAGAATGAAGGAATTAAAACTTTATTGGCTGAGAAGGCAAGGAGAGAAAACTTGGCTAAAGACCATTTATTTTTGCTAGTTTTGAGCACAATCAGCTGTAGCTCAGTGGTCGTGCAGGGCTTATCACCATCTTCAAGGCAAACATCTCATGGAGGCTTTGTGCCTGCAGCTCAGGTTTGAACTGGTCTTCTCTCAGGTCTATGATTTTTTTCTTTTTCTGGATCTGTACATTCCTTTTTTCCCCCATAGCAACCAACTTGAAAAGCTCTGGAAAAATAACTCAGAAATGGTAAAGAGACAAAAAAACAAAACAAAACAAAAACAAAACCCTACAAAACCAATGTGAGCAAGTGCCCTTGCCTAGAGTCATCAGGTTTTTAGCTTCCTGTTTACCAGCTGTGGGAACAACATTATGTCAAGAGTCCTGTCTTGTCATTGTACCAGGATCCTTTCTTTCTCACTATGATTGACATATGCTCACTTGTATTGCTGTTAATACAGGAAGCATACTTTTGGTGCATTTTAAAATCCTTAGTAAACATTAGGTATAAGGATTAGGTTGCATTCTAAGTCGTAAAACTCCTTGTGGAAAAAAAGAAAAAAAACCTGTGGGCAAAATGGAATGTTCAGGGATTTGTAGGTAGAATGATTTATTTGGAACATGTAGAAATGGGAGAGGAGACTTTTTGTGAACCTTCTAAAGGAGTTTGGTCTTTGTTCTGGCACTTTAATGAGTTCTAAGGATAAGCGGGATGACAGGATCTGATTTTCATGTCATAACACTACTGACTATGGAAAGTGATATTTGTGCTGATGCGTGTTGAAAGTCTTTAACCTCTTGCCCCAATTCATGAATAAAATGATGGCAGTATGTGTTAAAATGGAGGCAGAGGAAGTTGTTTTAAGAGAACTTGAGAAGATAGAATCCGTGAAATTAGTAGGATTGTGGAGGTGCTTTGGAAAGCTTCCATGATTCCCAGTTTCTGGCTTGAGCATCTAGCAGACGAGGGTGCTATCCAGGGAGAAAGGATACACTCTAAAGAGGAGGAATAGGTTTGAGGGAAAGGGAAGGGGAATGAATTAAAAGTTGGCATATTGAATATCTGGTGACTGTAGGACACAGATACTGAAAGGGTTAGAGAGTCAGAGCAGTGAAATTACATTGAGTGACAGGTAGAAAACAGAATGGAAAGCTGGGTAGATTTGAATTTGATTTTGCAGAGCAAGAGTAATTATGAAGAGACTGTCCACAGTTTTTGAGCTTGACATCATGTTTGGAGGTGAACAGGTGAGAGTGGTTAGAGTTGTTAAAGCAGACCCAGGAAAGGATAATTCCAGGAGTGTGGGGCTTGCCGTGAGCAAGTGGAAGTTTGTCAAAGGCAGCTTTAGTTTTTCAGAATTTGCCCTGAAGCCAGCTTTTTCACTTGGGAATCATTACTCTTTGAACTATGTGGTTCCTGCCTCCAACTCTTAGAAAGCAGTGGTCTAATTCAGTGGTTTCCCAGGTCTGATGTCTATAGCCCAGGGAGTGCCCCAGGTAGTCCATTAAGAATATCTTTTCAGACTTTTTTCCTTACCCTTTTAGAATTTCTGTTTTTATGTATGTTTTACAATGTGCATAATACAGTGCTATATGAACTTTATAAAAACATACATATGGTTGAGCATATATGCTCACAAATTTTTTTTTAAATAAATTTTATATTCCCCATACAATTGCAACCCCCTTATTTTGACCCAATCCCTCCCCTCCCCGCCCCCCACCCCCCATAGAGTGTCTCTGGTTCATAGTTTTTTGTTGATTTTGATTTTCACTTTCTTATAGTTATTCATTTTCCTGGTCCCTTATTTAAGTTTTCTAGATTCCTGCTATGAGTGAGACCATCCGGTATTTTTCTTTTTCTTTCTGGCTTATTTCGCTGAGCATGATCCCTTCCAGCGCCATCCATGTTGCTGCAAATTGCATGTGTTTATCTTTTTTGAATGCTGAGTAATATTTCATGGTGTATATGTACCACATCTTCTTGATCCAGTCATCTATTTTTGGGCATTTGGGCTGTTTCCACAGCTTAGCTATTGTAAACAGTGCTGCTATAAACATAGGGGTGCAGGTGCTCTTTGGAATTGATGTTTCTGTGTCCTTTGGGTAAATACCTAGGAGTGGAATTGCTGGATCATATGGAAGCTCTGTTTAGTAGGTCCAGAAATCTTCACACAGCTCTCCATAGTGGTTGGACCAATTTGCACTCCCACCAACAGTGCAGGAGAGTTCCTTTTTCTCCACACCCTCGCCAACATTTGCTGTTGCTAGTTTTTTTAATATGTGCCATTCTCACTGGTGTAAGATGGTATCTCATGGTAGTTTTGATTTGCATTTCCCTGATTACAAGTGATGGTGAACATTTTTTCATATGCCTGTTGGCCATTTTATGCTCACAAATTTTAAGACAGTAGTACATAATCAAAATTTTTAGTTACCATAGCTTTAATTGAATCAATTAAATATAGTTTGATTATAATGAATTAAATATGTACTTTTTTCTCTCTTACAGGACTTAAATATTTTTACCAGTTTCCTTAGGCAGGAAGCCTTGTTTCACTATCATTTGTATATATAGCACTCAAGTTTCGGGAACTTGTATTCTGTAATCCAACACTGGTATATTTTGTTCCTGCTGAGAAAGAACTTTAAAGTAACTTAGGTTCTCACAGTGTTCTTTCATCTTTCAGTAGCTTTTGATTCTATAGATGGTAGTCATCTGTGGGTCAGACTGTATGATCTGAGTTTGGAACCCATGTTTTTAACGTTACTTCAAAGCCTGTATCATAATACACAGTTGGAATCAGATTAGATGCAGCCATATTGATAGCTGAAATTCCAGTATTCAAGAGCATGAATTGTGCTCTCCTTTTGTTAAACATAGTTAATTTATTTTTGGTAATTTTATGTGCTCACCAATCAATGAGTAGGAAGATCAGCTCCTCCCCACTCTTATGACAATGGCTTCCGTTAGTAATAACATACCAGTGAGAGGTTATGAAACAACTTATTCCCAATATATTAGTGAGAAATGTGCAGTCATGTTACTTTCTTCACCAAACTTTACAATATCTAGGAAACAGTTTATAATGTGAAAAGATTTTTGCACATCTCATTTACATATATAGTGGCAATAATATTACTTATCTCATAAAACTGTTACAGGGATTTAATGAGTTGAAACAGTGTCTAGCACATACTAAAGGTTCAGTAATTATTAACTCTTGTAATAAGAATAGCAACGATAATAAATAGCAAAGCTCCACTGGGCAGCAGTGAAGAGTGAGCCTTGAGAGTTGGGGCTCTGTAGTGTCAGCCTTACCACTGATAGTTGTGTTGCTTTTTGAGTTATTTCCCCAAGATTTTGCTACTTCATCTGTAAAATAGCCATAATGACTTTCTCCCTCAGCATTATTGTAAAATCTAGATAAGACAATAAAATGCTTATCACTTTACTTTGACCGTATGGACTTTTATTATGTCTCTACATTATGGTATGGGAATTGCCAATATTATCTTTCCTCATTTACAAATAGCAAACATTTTATTCTTGGGAGAGGTTATGTCAAACACAATTTTATTGGCACATGTACAAATGCAACCTTTATGTAAGTTTTGTTTGTTTACTATTCTGCCTTTCCTAAAGATTAATTGGTTTCTTTTTGTGTTTGCTGCCAGGCAGTTAAGGTCTAGATCAGTCCTCTGTCATAACAGTCATCCAGTTCCAGGTTTCTGATCATCTCTTGTCTCTAAATACCTTATGAAACCTCTTTGTTTAATTTTTACTTCATTTTCCTTTTTTATTTTTTTTTTAGCATTTTTATGGCACTTAAGTTTTTAATATTCTGTCTCATCCTTGGAAATGCAAACTGTGAACATCATAATAGCATTATAGTTTCCTTAGACTAACTAGTCAATTGGATCTGGTTCCCAAGCATATTCTTAATTTTTTTCATGAGAAAATGTTTATGTATGCCCTTTGTTAAAGCATACACCATTAATGGACTGAAAAAGTTTTATGGTACTTTAAAAAATTAGTGATTTTACCCCTTTCCCCTCATGTTTATTTGTTTATGTTATAATCTGTTTTAATCAGTATAAGGCATTCTGTTCCATCAGTTGGTTTGCTTTTTCTTCTTCTTGAAATTTCAACTTTATGGTTACTGTTAGGAAGTTTAACCTTTTGTGAAGGTACAGTTAGAATTTATAGACTAGAGATCTCATTATTTAAAGCAAATAGACAAATTCACAAAACAAATTCTAAGCTATCAAAGAAGTTCTAAATTGGCTCACCTCTGTCCTTTTTTTTTTTTAAGATGTTTATTGTGTTGTCACTGTAAAACCTCAATGAAAGTATGAATTTGCTATGTTTATTTTTATATCAGTATCACTGGATATTGTCATCAAATATTTATGCCTTTTTCAAATGATGCCTCAAACTAATAAAATAAATATGTGTTAAAAGCCGACATTTTTAAAAAAGTAAACTTACAAAAACTCTGGGCTGTGTTTTAGAAAGAAAAGGAAAAAAAAAAGGAAGAAAAGAAGAGAGAAAAGGAGCCAGAAAAGACTGCAAAACCTCTTACAACGGAAAAGGTAAAATTCCATTTTCTTTTTAATCTATAAAGATTACTATCTTATTTGTATACTTATTTGGGAATGACTTTTGGAATATTCATGATAAGCAAATAATCATTCTTTCAACTGTATTCACTGACTACTTGTGCTAAGCATGGCCTTTTAGCTTTTTTTTTTTAAGATTTATTTTATTTTATTTTATTTTATTTTATTTATTTATTTATTTATTTATTTATTTATTTATTTATTTATTTATTTATACAAGCACTGGGTACAGTCAGAAGCGCGGGAGGGTGAGAGAATTCACCAGAGCCAGAGGGGGGAGCAGAGCAGGCAGAAGGACCGAAGCACACTGCTGAGGGGAGCAGCGGGTGGCAGGAGAGGTCTGCATGCCATGTGGGACCCTCCTCCGGTGGCCGGGGAGCAGCCGGGGATCAAACCGGCGCTGCAGAGGCTGCGGGCAGCTTCGCAACCCAGTGCTCAACCGCTGCACCACTGGGGAGGTCCACCTTTTAGCTTTTCTTATTGTGTGATTTGTAATTTCTTACATATGTGTGGGCATAGATCATAAGAGTTACTTGAGGACAACTTTTCTCTTACTAATGACATAAAGAATGTTGTTTTTGACTTTGATGTACAGATATCAGTGAAGTTTAGAGAATGAAGTCATACCTGAAGAGGCCTTCTGAAAATATTTCATACTTTAAGTTAGCAGCTGAACTAGGTTTTGAAGTATAGATAGGATTAACGTAGAAGGCAGGAGTAAGTAGATCAGTTGAAAATAACATTCTGAGGACAGGCATGAAAGATGGAAATAGATGAAGCATATTTAGAAAATGTGAGTAGTAGAGAAAAGTATGTGTGTGTGTGTAACTGAAAGTGGTAAAAGTTAACACGAGAGTGTAGATTGAACTCAAACTATAGAGAACCTTTAATTCCAGGTTGATTCTTCTTTGGAAACAAAGATTATAGGTTGCATTTCAAATTCTCTAAAGTAAATGATGTACTTACTTCAGAAGGGTCCTTTTGGAAGATTATTTTGACAGTGATATCCACGATAGGTTGATTAGGCAAACTGGAGGTAGGAAGAATATTAGCTCTTTGTAAAGAGATTAGTTAAATGACTATGGAAGCTTGGCTTTGAATGAATTTCATCATACAAACTTAATAAGGGAATTGTTAGTAAAGGGAGCATCCTTGATTTTGATTACTGAAATACTAAAAATTTCATTGAGGTATAAATTATATAATGGAAAGCACAGCTATTTAAAGTATATAACAAAAATATATACTGGCTCTTTGTCATTTGTTGGAACAATCTACCTTCTAAGTTATAGGCTATAAACATGCCATCAGTATTCCAAAACTCCTTTTCCTTCCATGTGGTAATCAAAACTATCTGAGGGTCTGACCCTTCACCTACCTTCCTAGCATTCTTCCCTCCATTCCTCCTGTCAGTAGGGCTTGTCCCATTGTCATTAAACATACTGTCCATCTCTCTGTTCCTGAATTGCTTTGCTAAGAATGTTCTTTCTTTGAATTGCTGAATTGCTTTGCTAAGAATGTTGTTTGCTAAGAATGTTCTCCCACCATCTTACCTAATTTATTCATGCCACTTTTTCAATAATACCCCTCTAATCAACCCAAGTAGGTAATGCTTCTACCTTCCTCGAAATTCTGGTAACATCTGTACATTTGATTTATTACTTCCTACCTAATAACTTGATTATATCTTCCTACTTTGTGTTATTCTTTGATAAATTTTCTTATCTAATGCAAATGCATAGATACATGTTTTGTTTTCTGTGATTATGCATCATCAGTCAAGTAACTAAGGGAATTAGGTCTGAACATTTTTTCACATTTTTATTAGTTTATTGTGCATAGTAAATACTTAGGATGAATACATGTACATTGATCCATTGACTTTTTTTATCTCATAATTTCTGTTAGTGTCTTCATTCAAAGATCCTGCAGAACAATTAATAAACTATATTATTAATTTATTAAATATTAAAGACATAAGACTTACTCAGTTGAAGTCTTAAAATTATTTGAAATAGTTTAGTTAGTTTCTTTGAATGTAACTATTTGTTTAGTGATAGTACTGAAGTATTATGATATGTTAAATATCATAATACTTTTTAAAAGCACTGATTAACTTGATGATAATAACCTGATTACTTAAATAATTCCTATCTTTCTCTTTAGTAACTTTCTCTTTAGTATGCATGAATAAGAAGATATAAGTGAAATCTCTTTTAAATTTACTGTTTGCTTATAAAGGAATTTTAAAAACAATAGGTTTCTTTGGTTTCCAAAAGTTGGAAAGAGCAATATAGAGAGTTGATGTAATGCCTTATTATACTTGGCAACCTACAAAATTTAACCACTTTTAAAGCACCCATATATTAATTTTGTCTTTTTAAGAAAACAATATTTTGCCATTTAAATATGGTGAACATTTGATGTAGTGATCTTATCCATTGCATTGCACTTAAAGATTTGCCTTCTGGAGAGACCATAACAGTTACTTGAGAGTGAGTCTCTGGACTAAGAGCTTGAGAAAAGAGTAGTTCAGGGTATATGAACATTGAGGAAGCTGGCACTTTTCTTTTACTGTCTCCTTTCAGTACTAAGGTTTTATTAAATCTGGTTCATACCTTGTCTGTTGTTCTTGGCTTGACTGGCAGAGGTCTAGGATGCCTGCCGCTAAGGGTGGGAGCCTTGCTATAAGACTAGACACATAGGGTGAAAATTTTAGCTCCCAGCAAAATTCTGTGGTCACATTAGTGCAGAATGTATAAGAGGAGGCTGCATTAAAAACTACCACTGTAGGAACACTGAAAGAAAAATAATACAAATACGGAAGCTTTAATTCATATATAAGGCTTTTTTCTCTATGTTCTATCTGAGCTGATATATTTAGGGGGAATATACAATGTACAAATGAGAAATTATTAGTAATATTTGTGAAAATAGCAATAGTAGAATAATTCAGCATCATAAAAATTGCCTTTATTAACTATTTGGTGTGTGCCAGGAACTGTGCTTAGGTGTATAATTTATATGTACAGTGGTACATATACAACTTTTATGTAAAGTGACCATCCATGAATTCACCCCCTATGTCAGAAATATTATATAACCAGTACCACCATAACCTTTCCCAATCAAAACTCACTTTCCTTACTTTCCCGGAGGGAATCACTTATTTGCATTTTAAAAATAATTTTGCCCTCTCTGCATATATCTCTAAATAATGTGGTTTGATTTTTTTGCTATTTTTGAACATGTGAATGAAATACCACAAATACGTTTTTGTGTTTTATTTTAGTTAACATTTTGTTTGTAAGAGTCAAGTATATTGTATAATGGTAGAGTTTATTTGTTGTCTTGTAGTATTTAATTTTATGATTGTTTATTATTTTTCCCTCCCACTGTTGATAAACATTTGGATTGCATCTAGATTTTAGCTGTTACAAATATAAGAGTGATATATAACTTATTGTAAACACTTGTATTTATATATGAGAATGCATTTTTTATTTATATATTTTACATCATTGTGCATTTTTGTACAGTGTATATGTTTTTTCTCTCAATTGTAGTCCCCATAAAATTCCTACCACCAGTTCACCCATGAGCCATCACATAGTCCCTTCTGCTCTTTCCTCCCCCTCCCTTGCACAATGTCTCTGATACATAGTTGCCTGCTAATTTTTTAAAAAATTATTATTTTTTTCCTGATCCCTTATTTGGTTCCCCTATAGTCCTCCTTTAAGTGAAACCATTTGACATTTTTCTTTTCCTTCTGGTTATTTTGCTGAGCATAATCCCTTCTAGCTTCATCCTTGTGCCTGTGAATGGCCTGAGTTTCTTTTTTCATTGCTGAGTAGTATTCCATTGTGTATATAGTCCACATTTTCTTGATCCAGTCATTGATTTTTGGGCATTTGGGTTCTTTCCATAGCTTACCTATTGTAAATAATGCAGCAATAAATGTAGGGGTGCAGGTATCCTTTTGAATTAATGTTTTGTGTTCTTTGGGTAGATTCCTAGGAGTGGAATTGCTGGGTCATACAGTAGCTCCATTTTTAGTAGTTGAGGAAACTCTACACAGCTCTCCATAGTGGTTGGACCAGTTTGCACTACCACCAGCAGTGTAGGAGAGTTCCTTTTTGTCCACATCCTGGCCAACATTTGTTGTTGCCTGATATTTATTTATTTATTTATTTATTTATTTATTTATTTATTTATTTATTTATTTATTTATACAAGCACTGGGTACAGTCAGAAGTGCGGGAGGGTGAGAGAATTCATCAGAGCCAGAGCAGGGAGCAGAGCAGGCAGAAGGACCGAAGTACACTGCTGAGGGGAGCAGCGGGCGGCAGGAGAGGTCTGCGTGCCATGTGGGACCCTCGCCAGGTGGCCGGGGATCGAACCGGCGCTGCAGAGGCTGCGGGCAGCCTAGCAACCCAGCGCTCAACCGCTGCGCCACCAGGGGAGGCCCTGTTGCCTGATTTTTTAATATGTGCCATTCTCACTGGTGTAAGATGGTATCTCATTGTGATTTTGATTTGCATTTCCCTGATTTTAAGTGATGTGCATGTTTTTTCATATACCTGTTGGTCATTTGCTTTTCTTCTTTGGAGAAATGTCTGTTTAACTCTTAAAAAAATCCATTTTTTGGCTGGATTGTTTGCTTTGTTTTTGTTGAGTCCTGTGAGCTCTTTGTAGATCTTTGTGAGCAGTCCCTTACCAGTTGCATTTCTTGAGGATATACTTAAATGGATTGTAGGGTCATAAAGTTTATCTTGAACTTTTCCCCAAGTGTGTACTTGATGTGTTCTGGTTACTTCACATTCTTTATAACACATTATATTGTCAGATATTTGCAGTCTAGTGGATATGTGATGATAACTATGTTTTTAATGTCCATTTTCTAGATTACTAAATAAGATTGAGTTCCCTTCATATGTTTATTACCCATCTAGATTTTTTTTTAAGATTTATTTATTTTATACAAGAACCAGGGTACAGGCCAGATGTGTGGGAGGGTGAGAGAATTCACCAGAGACAGAGCGGGGAACAGAACAGGGAGACTGACGAAATACACTGCTGAGGGGAGCAGCCGGCGAGACAGGAGAGGTCTGTCGCACCATGTGGGACCTTCACCCAGCGACTGGGGATCGAACTTGTGCTGCAGAGGCTGCGGGCAGCTTCGCAGCCCAGGGCTCAACCGCTGTGCCACCAGGGGAGGCCCTAGATTTTTTTTTTAAACCTAATTCCAAAGAGCTCTGTGTTTATGTATATTTTGATTTTATATTTGTGTCTTTAGGTTCCTTTTTGTTGTATTTTTAGTCCTTTTGTATATTTTACATTACTTTTAATGAACTGTTTAAGGTTTCCTAAAAAAGAACTTGTGTGTTTATATAGAACTCTGTCCCATACTATCCTAACTAGTGAGTTAATAACTTACGCTGATTTGTTAGCATCTCGTAAGGACTTCTTATAAACGTGTTTTTCTTGAGCAGCCTATTACTATTGTTAAAATTATCCTTTTTACTTAAGTTTCACTGAAGTTTACATATTTGTGTTGTGCCAGTGTTTATTACTTAATGGGTTCAGCTGGAACCAGGTTTGCTTTTATTTCCAGGTGGAGAAAAGTAAAACCTAAAAATTTAATGAATCAAGATTAATGAGGCACATGCTTTTGACATTTAAATAAATGTCTCTCCTGTATACTTTAGATATTCAGCTAGAAGTTTTTGATAAATTTAACTTTTTAAAAGTATTCTGTCATGTTTGACATTTCTAGTTCACTTAGTTTAAATTTATCTACTAGACACTCTCCAAAGTAGCCAGTGAGCTCTGTGTGTGTATATTTTCATATAGATGAGAAATACACTGTTAAAAGAATGTATATGAGTTCTCTTTTGTTTTAAACAAACATATCTTTATTTTTCCTTTAGAAAGTTATAAGCTTTACATTGTTTCTTAAAGGTGTGCATCTCAAAACATGGAAAATGATCAATTTAGTCAATTCCTTGTCAGAAAAAAAATGTTAAACCCTTTTAAAGTAATTGCTATTCTGGCTCCAATTATAGTGCTATCTATTACAATCATACACACACACATAATGTATTAAGTTCTGAAACTTCTGAATTGTATCTTAAAAAACCTTTAATGTAGGAGTCAGCTAACTTTTTTCAAAAATACAAAGAACCAGAAAGTATTTTAGGGTATAAACAATATGGTGTCTTTAAAGACAACTATGGTGTCTTTCACTCAGCATGTTGCTTATAACACAAAAGCAGTAAATGAATTTATTCCATTAAAATTTTATTTACAAAATCTTAGAAGCTAAATTTTTTGAGGTCTTTGCCTCTCTAGCTCCCCACATTGAAAATTGGTGCAGTGGAAGAAACAGGATCAGGAAGAGAGCCAGGTTCAAGTCCCTGTTCTTGGTTAACTGTGTCCTTGGCAAAGTCATATGCCCAAACCTTCTTTTCTTCATTTATTAAGTGATAAAAGTGCTGCTTTGAAACCTTGGGAGCTTCCTAGGTGAAATCTGAAACTTATCCTTTTACACAAACAAGGAGAGACCAAAGACTCAGTTCAATCCAGATGGTTAGGTAGCAGTTAATAATAAGGAAACTTACTTGTGAGGCTTGTCTTAGGCAGCTGCAGGAGGACTAAATCTCGGCACCCAAGCAATAGAATCTTGTTTTTTAGAAGCCTTAGGTGAGTTCAATCACATATTAGGTCCAGATGTTCTCAACAACACCTTACTCTCTCAAGACTGCATTCTAAAAAATGGTTCCCACTGTGGAAATAGTGGAAAAAAACGTACATCCCAAAGAAAGAAGAGGGAGGTGAAGGAGCCTCCCATTGCCTGAGTCCAGCTCTGCAATCAACCAGTGATCATGTATGTCCTCTCTGTCTCCTCCAGCATAAGGTTTGCTTAGATGATTTCTAGAGAACCATCTGGAAATAGTTTTAAATTTGGAATTATTGATTCTACCAACTAAACATAAGAATAGATTCCTAATATCTGTGAATATATCTTTAAAGATGTATTTAAACATGTAGATATTGGGCCTCCCTGATGGCGCAGGCAGTTAAGCACCGCAACGTGAAGCTGTCCGCAGCCTCTGCAGTGCCAGATCGATCCTCGCTGGCCAGGGAGAAACCCACATGGTGCAGCAGACCTCTCCTGTCTCTCCCGCTGCTCCCCTCAGCAGTGTGTTTCATCAGTCTGCCTGTTCTGTTCCCTGGTCTGTCTCTGGTGAATCCTCTCACCCTCCCGCACATCTGGCCTGTACCCCAGTTCTTGTATAAATAAATAAATCTTTTTTTTTTTTAAAAAGTAGACATCTAAAACATGACTTTTCGAACTCTGAAGAGTCGGTCCCCCCCCCCAAAGATTTATTTATTTATTTATACAAGCACTGGGTACAGTCAGAAGTGTGGGAGGGTGAGAGAATTCACCAGAGCCAGAGCGGAGAGCAGAATAGGAAGACTGACAAAGTACACTGCTGAGGGGAGCAGCGGGTGGCAGGAGAGGTCTGCGCGCCATGTGGGACCCTTGCCCGGCAGCTGGGGATCGAACCAGTGCTACAGAGACTGTGGGCAGCTTCGCAACCCAGCAGTCAACCACTGCGCCACCGGGGAGGCCCCTGAAGAGTTGGTTTTTATTCCGTGAATTCTCCCCATTATTTCAAATTGGTTTCTTATCTACTTGCTGTTCTTTTAATCAGTGGTTTTCCTGTTCAAAACAAAATCTAATTTAGGAGGAAAGATACTCAGTTTTTCTTAGTACAAGCTACTGCTGTATTTATATAGAACATACACATCTATCTATATATGAAATTCAGAAAAGACAGGGTTTCTTTAAGTATTTCTATTTAGTTATCTCTGTCTGTGTTGCTGTATCTTTGGTTTTACATGTAATGGGTATGTTAACAGAATAATTTAACTTATTCTATCAAAGTGAAGCTTTTATATTTTCACATACTTTCTTAAAAATCTAATTATAATGAGAATTTATAACCTAGTTATACCATAGCTGGCAGAGCTGAGAGTTAAATTAATCTCCTGACCAAGTCTAGGCTCTTCCATGTTTACCTTCTAGTATCTTGTTAATATTTTTCAAAATACTTTAAAAGTGTATGTCCTTTAACGTAGCAATTCCAGTTGAAAAAATAGATTCTAAGAAGTAATTGCAGAGTTGTATACCGATTTTATATACAGATTTCATTATTCATTTTAAGAAGAGCTTTACTATGCTCAAAAAAAGATAAAATAGGATAAATCCATTCAGTGGAATGTTGTTCTACTGAAAGGCATAGATACATTTATCAGTAGGAAAGGGCATTCAAGGTATATTATTGAATGACAGAGGAACAGAATAGATTACAAAACAATAATTTAATCTATTATTGGGTACATATATTTTCATCTAAACAATCAGGAAAGAACATTAAAATGTTAGTGATAATTTTTTCTGAGTGGTCAAATTTGTGGGTTTTTTTTTTTCCTTTTTCTAACTCCTTAAAAATATATGGGGAGGTAGAAGAGAGGTGATTAAAAATCCATAAGGTTTTTTTTTTTTTTTTTTTTTTTTAACCTACACAATCTCTTGGTTAAAGAATGAAAATCTGTAAGTATAGCAAGCAGAACATGTGTTTGTTTTTTTCCTATTAGGGCTACTCTTGTGATCTTTTCTTTTTCAGAGGAAAAAAATTTTTTTTTTTTTTTTTTTAAATACTGCATGGCTAAAGAATTCAGTGAATAAAATCCAACTCTCCAGAGTTGTAAAAAACCATCTTTAAGGATATAATCAGATAATGTTTGGAAACTATTCCTATGTTTACTAGACTTCTAACCCTCTGAGACTCAGTTTCCTTGCACAAACCAATCAATTAGTTAATTTTTGAGTAACTACCACATGTCAAGGTACCTAGGGATGGAATGGTGGGGGAATGTACGGTGTCTTGTATGTTTAGCAACAAATATTCTAGTCAAAAATGTCTTCAGATATTACATTACTGTATGTTTCTTGTGAGCAAAATAACTTTTTGCTGCAGAATAGCTGATTGAAATTTTAGCTCCTTTTCATGGAGCTTGGTAAAATAATGCATGCCAGTCTGTTGTCCAACTAATTAGAGAGCATCAGCAAGAGCAAGGCTAATTTTGGATGTAGACATCTGTTTCTAGTAGTTTTCCTTAGTTGCTAAAGGAAATAATACAGTTATATATATGAAAAAAGGTTATAATACTGCCTCTGAGTGGAAGGTAAAATATAAAATCAATTGAAACCAAAATTAGCATTTTCTTAAGTAGAAGTTGTCTAGTCAAGTTTATCTTTTAAAATCCACATGTCTTTTCATCTTAATTTCTGTGTAATTAGAGTTATCTGCATTTTGTAGACAAAACTGAACAGGTGTTAAAATAAAAAAATTGATTATATAGTCTGAGTCACAGAAAGCATTAGCCTAAAACCATAAACTTTGTTATCTTCATCTTCAAAATATTGCTTTTGTGGTACTCATAATTATTCATTTAGATTACTGCTTTTATTTGAAAGTATTGCAGTACAAGAACTAGAGGCAGAAAAAGATTCCAGTTTCATCAATGTGAATAAGGATATTTTATCTTCTCATTTATTATGCTCTTAAATGCTTCTCTCTACCAGCCATTTATACACTGTGTTTGACTACTCAATAATTAAAGATTAATGTTATGTTTTCTTAATTACATAAAATTTCTATTATAAAAATTTGCTATATTGTTTACCTTTTCTTCCCCTATTTATCCTTCTACAATCCCTATCCCCAAATAAAAACTGATAGGGAAGGACTTGTACTTTGAGTCCTAAAATTGTAGTGCCCTAGATGTATTAACACGTTTTCTCTATTTATACCTATTTAACATTTTTCACATGTTTCTAAATGCACAAGAATGGCTAGAAAAGTTCAAAACCTATTTTTTATCTAACTTATATATTGTCTTCTTTAAATTATCCCTTAATTTATTTGGTGAATTTGATTTACCACAGATTCTGACCAGAAAGTAGAAATGTGCGGAGATGAAAGAACTAGGTGTTGCTCCTCTCATAAGTGATGGATCCTTGTTCTGTAAAAAGTACCCACTTCCTATATAAAGAAACCCATGGCCTTGTGAGTTCCAGCTCTGCCTAATTTGTCACCAGAAAATGCCTGATTCAGTTATATCATTGCCTTTTAGAGTTTTCTTTTCGCTAGTTTTATGGCTTCCTGCTACCACCCTGACCTTTATTATTATTCCTACATTTAACGATTTTAGATGTTGATCTGGAGAAATAAATAGGAAATCTCTTTTCTGGTAGCTATGATAAGCAATCTTGAGGATTTGCCCCAAAAATCCCAGAGTGACTTTTTACATGTAGATTATAAAAACAAGTCTCATCACATCCTCATATCAACAGCTGTTGAATCTGATGAGGACATTGATAGCAGTGAATATTAATAATCTTGTAGAGACCACCATACATTCTTTGGCTTTTTCTCTCTGTGTGTGCCTGGTACTCTCCAGACCTTTTGTCATTGAGTTTCCATTTAGATTCATAAACTTCACAGCTTTGATCAAATGTCATTAGAGCCTTCAAGTATGCCGTTTTACCTTCTCTGTGTCAGTTCATCTGAACTCAGTTCTTCAGTAAACCATCTGACTCTTAATCTCCTCCCACACATTCAGTCCGCCTCTCTTTATTGTATAAAATATGCTGTAGGATTGAGTGGGTGTTACTGTTCTAGCCACTGTGATATTCTGTGTGCTTAAGTGTAAGGCTGATGAAAGTAATCTTTAAAAGGTATTTGGTCTGATAGCTTAGTTGCTTTCAAGTAGATTAATGCTATCACCATTTTGTATCCAAATAGGGGGTGTGCGTGTTTAGAGATAGAAAATATTTGGATTGAATGCATCAACTATTAGGAATCCTGCAGTGTACAAGGCACACTAAAGGTCTGGAAGGAATATAAAAATGAAGACCGAACTTACCCTTAGGATCTTAAAATTCAGAATGAACACATGATTGAAAGGTATGATATAAAAAATAACTAGCAAAAGACTGATACAGCAGAAGTAATCTATAGAGTGTGGAGGTTTAGAGAAGCGATAGGTAACTTTTGAGTTTATTAGGAAAGTTCATGGAGGTGGTTACATCAGACATAAACTTTGGAAGATTGTTAGGCAAGAGGAGGGAGGGCAACATGTGGAGGGAATAGCATGAAAAAAAAGATTGAAATTATGAGGTGTATTTTAGCAATAGTGTATAATCTAATTTAACTAGCATGTAGGACAATAGTGGGATATAAGACAATGATAATATTGAGAGAACCTTAAGTTTCATGATAAACAGTGGACTGCATCTTATTTTGAGTAGGGCAGTATATTGATTTGAGCAATGTTTTAGTAACATGATATCTAGAGTGTAATATGTGTGTAGAGTGTAATATGTTATCAGTCCAAAGGGAGATCATTGAGGCTTGATGTAGAGTGCTAGCTATAAAAGTACTTCAGCTAATATGCTTCTTACAGAAAAATGATTAAGAGACTTTTGTATTAAAATGCATTTTACTTTGCTTTTTAACAGATGGCCATAAGTGACTGTTGTATCATATCCATTCATTTATTCATTCAACAAATGTTTATTAAGCACTCTGTATAGATGGCACTAAGGATACAGTATTAAAACAAAAAACCCTGCCTTCATAAGGGAATATGTTTCAAATACATAAGTTCTTTACTAATAAAAGTTAGTGTGTTGTTTAATAATTACAACCACTATTGCATTTGTATTACCCAAAGCCTGAAATGACATTATGCTAACTCTGTATTTTACTTCCTGAAAGCTATTTTAACTGATCATTAGACTATAAAATTTATAGCATTGGTGAAGATTTGATTTTAACAGTGAATATACATTTACATACTTTTTCAAGGAGTTTTAATAAATGTATATTTCAGATAGATTGATGATTTATGGACACTGCATTGAAGGTTAACAAATCCTCTCAATTTCGTTTCTCCTCCAACCAAGAGATCAGTTCTGTTGATGGGACCTCATTCCTAGAAGTAGTTCTCAAACTACATAAGAATCCTTCCACTGTTAACTTGATCTAAAAGACCTAGGATGGAGATAAATGCCGCAGGAGTATATTCTACCATTTTCCTACTTCTTAAGCACGAATCCTGTGCTTGTTTTTTTCTTACTATACTTTGGGACTTTATTTCTATAGCATTGTACACTTTGTCTTTAAATTCCTGGAACAGATTGCTAGAAAGGGAAGCAGTCCTTCCTTCAGAATTGATTTGAAAACTTGGAGAGAGATCTAATTGGTTTCTGTTCTTTTGATGTCTCGGAGATTTAAAAGTGATTTATATAACGAAAGTTCCCTGCATTGATACAGTATTGGACTTCTCTGCTTGCCTCTAAGTTCTTATCTATGCTCTCAGAAACTGGGACTTTTTCTCTTTACCCAGAACTCTGGATCAATCTCATCCCCATTAAAAAGATCCTTTTAAATGGCAAATTTCTAGGCACTTGACTAATTGAGAGTGTTTTGTATTTCTCTTTTGTTTGGTTTTATTTTTATTCCTTTTGTAAATGCTGCATTAGTAAATTCTCAGAGATGTTCACAAAGTTTAAATCCTCTTTGGTTCAGTATCTTTGTGGATTCTAAAGAAATACCCAGAAAATAAATTTAATGTTTACTTGGCACTGCCCAGCTGCTTTTTTTAATATCCTGAAAACCAAGTAGAAGCCAATAAAGTTTGTAAAGCAGTAAAGGATTATTATTACCCTTTAAGCCCATTTCAGAAGACCCAAAAAATACTGAGAATTTTCTTTGAAACAAAGTTTTTATATTATAAAATCTTTTTTTAAGAGTTATCAAGGTAAGATTTACATTTATATAAATGTTCCTTTATTACAAAATCATAAATTTTGTAATAATTGTTTTTTAACATGTATTATATTTGCAAATGTAATTTAGTCCAGTATTTTCATTGTATTACACTTTAAATGAAAATGGAAGATGATCACTTTTCAACCTTTTGGCTAAGATCAAGTGAAAATAGAAAACGTCTACAAACCTATAATTTAGCTTCAACAGTTATCAGCTCGGGCCTCCCTGGTGGCACAAGGGATTAAGACACAAACTATGAAGCTGCCCACAGCCACTGCAGCACCTTTCGCTCCCCGGCTGGCCAGGAAGCATCCCACATGGCACAGCAGACCTCTCCTGACACACCCACTGCTCCCCTCAGCAGTGTATTTCCATCAATCTGCCCGTTCTGTTTCCCACTGTCTCTGGTGAATCCTCTCACCCTGCACACCTCTGTACCCCAGTTCTTGTATGCATAACATAAATAAATCTTTTTAAAAAAAAGTTATTAGCTCATTCCCAATCTTGTTTTACCTTTCTTTACTCTCCCAATATTATTTTGAAACTAATCCCAGAAATGATATCATTGTAACTGTAAATACTTTACTGTATATCTCTAAGATTTTATCTTTTTATGTTTTATTAATAAAACACTTTCTAAAAGGATCTTTTAGAAATTTGCCATTATCAGAATGCCATCATAAATACTAAAAACAAAAAAAAAAGTCATCTCTCTTCAAAGGTCCTATAAAGTGTTCAGATTTTTAATTATCTCATACAAGTCAAGTTTTTTCCCCAGTTCGTTAGTTTGCATCAAAATGCAGATCATGTTGTATGTCTTTTAAGCTTTTTATTTTTTAATGTTTTGTTGAGGTAACATTGTTACCTGTGTATGATTCAGGGGAATAGGTTCACATATCCTCAGATGTACATCATCACCATGCCATTCCCACCAACAGAGCATCCATATCCTTTTAATCATTTCTATTCTAGCAATTCCTCTTTCACAGTTCTTCTTTTTTCCCTGTTATTTACTTGGGTAAAAAAGATCTTTTCGTTTCTGACATTATGATTTTATTGATTTGTATTTCCTGTAAATAAGTGTTATATATTGTATTCTCATTTGAGTTTTTTAAACTAGGCTTTTTTTAATTATTATTTTTCCATTAAAAGGCACATGTCTGCTGTTTCTCTCCTTGTGACTGTAAGCCCTTTTATCTCAGTGTCTATTTCCAAAAACTCACCAGGAGCTGCAAATTTTAAATATCCTAATTGTATCATTTCTTCCCCATTTAGTAGTTGAAATATTTCTAGTGGTTTGTTACATGGTGATATAATTCATACAGAAGAGGTGGTAGTATTCTTTCTCTTAATTTGACAGCTTTCAAAATGAGTTGGTTCATAAGCATTCTCCATTCATCTCCAGTTAGGACTACTTTGTTCTCATTTTATATTTGTGAGCTTAAACTTATGTAGTGTGTTTCTATCTGCTTCAGTTTTTGTTTGATGGGAAACCTCTTCAGATTAACTTGTGAACCTTTTTGTGATGTAGTAGTCTAAAAATGATAATTATTTTATTTATTATTATTATTATTATTTTAAACAAAACATGTTTAATTTAAGCCATATCCCAATAACATAAGCATATCACAATAATAACAGAGAATCAAGGCTTTTAATTATTGAGAAAAAGTTTAGCATAAACAAGAATATATCATTATTAAATGAACATATTGTGGCTAGAAAGAGACCGACAGATATGACAGACAGGTAAACCTTTGAAGGAATATCGACATTGACACTCACTAAATCTGTGTCCTTGGAAATAATTACTCTTTCTCTGTGAAACTACAATTCTGTTGCAGTAAAGATGAAATTAGGTAATTCATATAAATCTCATATAATGACTAGCAAAAGTTCCCATTAGATTAATTTGAACTTTTTTTATTTAAATTTTATTTTTATATTCCCCATACAATTACAACTCCCTTATTTTGACCCCAAGCCCTCCTTTCCCCGCCCTCCCCCACCCCCCCATAGAGTGTCTCTGGTTCATAGTTGTTTGTTGATTTTAATATAAAAATTATAATTATTTTAAACTCATCTTGTGCACTGCCTGCTCCAGACCTGTAATCAGCCATTTTACTAGGGAGCTCTGATTCCTTTCAGTAAAAAAATGTATATATATTTCATTACTACAGTATAGGTTCTAGGGGTGTTTAGTGCCTGTTCTGATTCCCCACTCTGTCTCTGGTGAATCCTCTCACCCCACACACCTCTGTACCCCAGTTCTTGTATGCATGAAATAAAGAATAAGACACTATCTTCTTATTATTTTTTTTGTTGTTGCAATCGTGGAGCATAGAAATAGTCATTGTCTCATCAACAAAACTATGAACTGTTAAAATTTTAATGATTTGAAAATATATAAAATATATACATTGTGTACTTTGTACACGATGTACAGTTTCTCAAATTTAAGTTGTTTGCTCTCTGTATCAGAAAAAAATTGCAACTAATGATAGAAAATCAAGAACAGATTGCGAATTTGAATTTAGAACTCCAGTTTACTGGTTTTTTAGTTGAAAAAATATCCTTAAACTGTGAGTAGCCAATGGTGACCTCATTAGATGTATGACTTAGATCATTTTGCTGCTCAAGAACCACTAGCAGCAGGTATTTCCTCCATTATTCTCATGTCCCCCTCTTTATAAATCCGTTTTTAAAATATTCTCGTATATTAAAACTTAACAGGATATATTTATATTTAGTTTATAATGAAAATCTATTGCTGTGGTTTTTCTGTTACGCTATTTTGCCATGTACAAATGTATTTGCAAACAGAACAGAGGGGACTTATAATAAAGATTTCTTTTGGGAATCGGTACTCAGGAGATATGCTTGGCTTTTTGTGGTAGAATGCTGAGGTGAGAGGTTTATCAGACTGCTTTCCAATCCTCTTTCTCTTCTTTTCTGGTGTCATAACCAGAGGAAGAGGAATAGCTGAGCTGTAAGACACTTGGGATTTGGTCTGAGCTCATGGAAGACTATGCTGACTTAGTATTGGTATTCTTGGAATTCTTGGTATTCTTTAGACAGTATTGGATATTTATTACTTAAGTGTAATCATGGTAGTTATTTTAATTTTCAGTCTGGATAAACCATGTTAATAACATTTTTCAATTTTAAGTGTGTTACCATGTTTTTAAAGTAACAGCTTTATGGGATATAATTCATATTATAAAATTCAGCCATGGATGCAGTAAAGTGATTTTCAGTATGTTAGAATTATACAACCCCAATTTTAGAATACTTTGTCATCCCCCAAAGCAACTCTATAGCTGTTAGCTGTTTTCTCCATTTCTCCCTCCCACAGTTCCTGACAACCACTAATCTTTCTGTCTCTCTGGATTTGCCTATTCTGGACAGTTCATATAAATGGTATCATGTGGTACTTTTGACTCTCTTCTTTAGCTGAGCATAGCTTTTAAGGTTCATGTCAAAGCATATGACACTATCTTTTTCTTTTTTGTTGTTGTTGCAACTGTGGAGCATAGAAATAGTCATTGTCTCATCAACAAAACTGAACTGTTAAAATTTCAAAAACATACTCTTTTATAATGAATCAAGAGTAAAATATAACCAGTAGCCATTTATTAGAGGGATATTTGAAATTTGGAGTCAGTATTTATAAGAGGTAAATTCCATGTTCATGCATTGTTTATTCAAAGAATGTTGGAACCAGAAACATGCAGTTACAATTTGGGTTTTCTATAATTCACTCCTTTTTTTTTAATTAATTAATTTATTTATACAAGCACTGGGTACAGTCAGAAGTGCAGGAGGGTGAGAGAATTCACCAGAGCCAGAACAGGAGCAGAACAGGCAGACTGATGAAGTACACTGCTGAGGGGAGCAGCGGGTGTGGCAGGAGAGGTCTGTGCACCATGTGGGACCCGGCTGGGGATCAAACTGGCACTGCAGAGGCCGCGGGCAACTTCGCAGCCCAGTGCTTAACCACTGCGCCACCAGGGAGGCTCTATAATTCATTCTTTTTTTTTTTTTTTAATTTTTTTTAATTTTTATATTCCTCATACAATTGCAATCCCCTGATTTTGACCCCTATCCCTCCTCCCCCCCCCCAAAGTGTGTCTCTGGTTCATAGTTGTTTGTTGATTTTGATTTTTTTCTTTTTATAGTTATTCTTTTTCCTGGTGCCTTCTTTAGATTTTCTAGATTCCTGTTACGAGTAAGACCATCTGGTATTTTTCTTTTTCTTTCTGGCTTATTTTGCTGAGCATGATCCCTTCCAGCTCCATCCGTGTTGCTGCAAATTGCATGTGTTTATCTTTTTTGAATGCTGAGTAATATTCCATGCTGTATATGTACCACATCTTCTTGATCCAGTCATCTATTTTTGGGCATTTGGGTTGTTTCCATAGCTTAGCTATTGTAAATAGTGCTGCTATAAATATAGGGGTGCAGGTGCTCTTTGGAATTGATGTTTCTGTGTCCTTTGGGTAAATACCTAGGAGTGGAATTGCTGGATCATATGGAAGCTCTATGTTTCGTAGGTTGAGGAATCTCCACACAGCTTTCCATAGTGGTTGGACCAGTTTACACTCCCACCAGCATTGCAGGAGAGTTCCTTTCTCTTCACATCCTCGCCAACATTTGTTGTTGCTAGTTTTTTTAATATGTGCCATTCTCACTGGTGTGAGATGGTATTTCATTGTAGTTTTGATTTGCATTTCCCTGATTACAAGTGATGTTGAATATTTTTTCATATGCCTGTTGGCCATTTGCATTTCCTCTTCAGAGAAGTTTCTTTTTAGCTCTTCTGCCCATTTTTTGACTGGATTATTTTCTTTGTTTTTGTTGCGTCTCATCAGCTCTTTGCAGATTTTTGTGATCAGTCCTTTATCATTAGTGTTGTGTGCAAAAATATTCTCTCAGTCGGTGGGGTTTCTCATTGTTTTTGTTATTGTCTCTTTTGCTGAGCAGAAGCTCTTTAATTTGATATAGTCCCAGCTGTTTATCTTTGCCTTCACTATCACTGCTTTGGGTGATGTGTCTGTGAGATATCTCTGAGGTGCATGTCATGTAGTGTTTCGCCTATATTTCCTTCTATCTATTTTATGGTTTCAGGTCTTATGTCTAGTTCTTTAATCCATTTTGAGTTGGTTTTTGTGCATGGTGTGAGGTAGTAGTCAAGCTTCATTCTTTTGGATGTAGTGACCCAGTTTTCCCAACACCATTTATTGAACAAACTTTCTTTGCTGCATTGCATGTTCTTTGCTCCTTTGTCAAAGATTAGTTGACCATAGATCTGTGGGTTTATTTCTGGGTTTTCTATTCAGTTCCATTGGTCCATGTGTCTGTTCTGGTTCCAATACTATGCAGTTTTGATGATTATGGCTTTGTAGTATAGTTTGAAATCTGGGAGAGTGATGCCTCCATTCTTTTTTTTTTCAGGAGGGTTTTGGATAGTCAGGGTTTTTGGTGGCTCCATATGAATATAATTCATTTCTTAATGAAATTTTTAATGTAGTTTTCTACTCTCCTTTATTCTTGTCTAAAATAATCAATGATTTGAAAATATATGAAAAAGGGATTTCTTAGATCTAGATTGTAAATGAGAATTATCTTGACAAACTGAAGTTGACTGCTAAAGGGGAGTGTCCTTGATGAAGTTTTTATTAGAACAGAATATGTTGAAACTACATCAGAATAATATTTCTAAGAGTTTGAAAATAGGACATCATATACTGTATCTTTTTTATTAAAAAACATGGTCTGCTGAGTTGGCAATAATACGCCACTATATAAGATCATCTTGAAAAAATGTCTCTTACCCCTGGTTTCAGGCAATGGCTTGGATTCAGAATCCCCTATTACTGTGTAATCCCTGCCATGAGGCTCTAGAGGGAAGCGGCATAAGTTTCACTCTGCTTTGCCTTTCTGTTTGATTTCTGCTCCTGGGAAATGTTTACCTCTATTTTGAGTCTGACTTCTCTTAAGAGTTTCTCATTTAAAATTTTATTGTATATTTGAAGCTAAAGGAATATGATTAAGGGTGAGATTCTGGAGCCAAGTTGGCTACAAAATGTTATAATGTAAGTGAAAACATTGGGAGCTAAATTATTTAATTTTTTTAAAAAAGATCTTTTTTAAAAAATATCTGGGGTACAGGCCAAAGGTGCAGGGAGTGAGGATTCACCAGTGACAGAGTGGGGAGCAGAACAGGCAGATCTACTGAAATACACTGCTGAGGGGAGGAGCAGGCAAGATAGGAGAGGTCTGCTGTGCCATGTGGGCAGCTCCCTGGCTGGCTGGGATGCTGTGGATAGCTTCACAGTGCTGTGCCTAACCCCTTGCACCACCAGGGAGGCCTGGGAGCTAATTTAAAAATATCTTCTTTTGTTTAAGTAAACCTGAGCTAAGATACACACCAAAGAGTAACTTACCAAAGACAAGCAATTACTGTTGGATATATCAATAGTTAATATTTGTGGTTTTTCATGTCATCTTTTTATACAATAAATAAGTCATATTGATGTGATGGGCTTAGTAGAGTGGTGAAAGGGACAAGAAATTTTGGCTTAAAGGTCGATGTGGTGTGTCTTGGTGCAGAGACTAGAAAAAATTGTGAAAACTTTACATATACAAGGTAATCTTGATCCAGTGATAGAATTTCATCTAGGACAATCTAGCAGTTATTTTTTTTTTTTTGTAGTTTTTTCCATGAAATTATTCAGAATGAGTTAATTTCTTATAAATAAGCATTATTTAATAGAAACCTACTTTTTACCACTCTGGAATAATCCTTAAATAAGCACTTAATTCCCCTCATTTTTTTTTTTTTTTTAAAGATTTATTTATTTATTTATACAAGCACTGGGTACAGTCAGAAGCGCGGGAGGGTGAGAGAATTCACCAGAGCCAGAGCGGGGAGCAGAGCAGGCAGAAGGACCGAAGGACACTGCTGAGGGGAGCAGCGGGCGGCAGGAGAGGTCTGCGCGCCATGTGGGATCCTCCTCTGGTGCCTGGGGAGCAGCCGGGGATTGAACTGGCGCTGCAGAGGCTGCGGGCAGCTTCGCAACCCAGCGCTCAACCGCTGCGCCACCGGGGAGGCCCTTAATTCCCCTCATTTTAAATAGGCTAAACTAGCACTCTTAAATGAGCTAATCAATACAACTAGTAACTGTCTTTCAAGGGAATGATCAGTATAGCTGCAGAATTTAGTTTTTTTGGGATCTAAATAGTTTGACTTCTCAGTCCTTTTTCTCAAAGCAGTGTTGCAAAATATCAATCTAGGTAACACTTGAGATTGCTGTTGGGATTTTTTTTCTCCTTTTTTCCAAGATGACCTACTTTTAAAACAGAAAATTAAGAGGTTTTTTTTTTTAAAAAATGTATGTAATTATATTGATTATTTGTCTGAAATGGTATTTTATAACTTCATAGGAAAGTGTTTTCTAAAATATTTTTTAGAAGTTTTTTTTAATTTCTTAGCCTTTTTATTGAAGTATGACAGTTCAGTAAAATAGCTCGTATATTGAGAGCTAAAGATCTTAAGTTTCTAAATTTGTAAACTTGTGTAACCAACACACAATCACTATATGAAACATTAGCTTTTCTGTCCTTTCTTGATCTTCCTATTCAGAACTCTCCTAAAGTTAATTACCATTCAGATTTCTGTCACTGTAGATAAGTCTTGTATGCTTTTGAATTTCATATAAATGAAATCATTCAGTGAGTACTCTTTCTGAATCTGGTTTGTTTTGCTTATCATTGTATCTGAGATTCATCTATGTTACTGGGTTATCTTAACTACTGGGTTTTCTTTACTCTGTTGTCTACATATGCTATATATTTGATTTTGTTTCCGTCTACTGATGGTTGGCATGAGTAGCATTTGGTTTAGAGCTTTGATCAATAAAACTGCTCTGAACAATCTTACATTTATATACATATGTGTGTGTATAAATATATAAAATAAGGTATAAAGACTTAGCTTTAGTGGAAATGCTGAGTCATAGGGTTTGTATATGTCCCACTTTAATTCTTTCTGTCAATTTTCCAAAATGATTGTAATACTTTATATTCTCTTTCTATGGTATAATAGTTACAATTGCTTTGTCTTTTTCATCAAAATGTGATATCATTTACAAAATGAATTAGGTGGGTATAGAAACTAATATTTGTATTGGTACTAATCAAGTATACAGAATGTACTGGCAGTTGAGAGATTATTTTAAATGAGTAAATAATATAGCTTCACATATTTGTGACTACTCTGCGAAAATCCTTTCAATCCTTGGTGATTCATTCTCTTTATACTATTTTACCTTGTTTAAAAAAGAAAAACTACGTAAAATAAAAATTGTCTTATAGAAAGCAATTACAAGATGATAGTAACCTTATTTTGTTAAATAACTATATACTAACATATCTTCAAGCCTAAAAGGAAGGAACCAGCTGAGGTTATAATAACTTTTTAACATTGTTTATTATTAAAGTAACTGTGATGATGAAGAGTGTACAAGGTGCGGCAGAAAACCGTGTTTTAGGGTCTACTACAGGCTTGTAGTAAATTGGAAACATTTTTTTCCCTTCATAGAATTTCTTAAATATTTTCACAGTCATTTAAAGTTTTATTGCAAGTGAGGCAATAAAAAAGGGAAGAAATCCAATTACTTTGTAAGCAAAGCTTTCATTTCCTATTTAATGAAAGAAAGGAAGATTTTTTTTTAATTTTCTTTTTTTTTTTTAATTTATGTATTTATTTATACAAGCACTGGGTATAGTCAGAAGCACGGGAGGGTGAGAGAATTCGCCAGAGCCAGAGCAGGGAACAGAACAGGCAGAGTATTGAAATACACTACTGAGGGGAGCAGCGGGTGAGACAGGAGAGGTCTGTCACTCCAGGTGAGACCCCCGCAGTCGGCCAAGGATGGAACCGACGCTGCAGAGGCTGTGGGCAGCTTCGCAGCCCAGCGCTCAACTGCTGCGCCACCAGGGAGGCCCAAAAGAAAGGAAGATTTTCATTCAGTAAGCATGTAGACTCTTAAGTTCCTCATAGTAAATTGGAAATGTCTTAAGTAGAAAATAAGAAAAAATATTTTCTTAGTAAATGCTTTGATGAAAGTTAGCTTTCCTAAGTTAAAACCTGTTCTTAAGAGTATTGCAGTCAGGGTAGTCTACAATTAGATTTAATGAAAAATAGTACAGTAAGAGTTTACTTGGTGCTTATCATATGTCAGACATTGTTCTAAGCCTTTAAATATATTATTTCATACTCCTCACAACAACCCTATGAGGTTGATATTGCTATTCTCATTTACTAGTGAGAATCCGAGGGACACAGATTTGGTAATTTATTAATGGTCATCTACTATTGAGTAGCCAAACCTAGATTCTAACCTGAATGGTCTGCCATTAGAGTATGCACTCTTAACCAATATGTTATGGCCTCTCAGTATATTACTATTACCGTTAAAATTGGAGCGAAAGCAGAAAGGTCAAGTGATTGAGTTTCTACTGAGTACCATGTGTTGTGCTAATCACTTTGTATGTGCTATTTAATTCTCATGGTGATCATATAGTTAGTATAGTTATGATAAAAAGGAAAGCATATGACTAAGAGAGTAAAATATATCCAGGGTCACACATCTCATAATTAAGTAGAACAGCTCTTTCTTAAAAGGAGGTCAGTAGGTGTTCATTATCTTCCCATGAATGTCTGCCTTGGATAATTGAAACAACTGCTAATACCCACTAGGAAGTAGCAAGCTATTTAAATCTTTAGCACAAATTTTCTAATATGACTATTATTGGAGTAATTCAACACACCATCTATGCTAAATAATGATGGCATTGTAGAGTGAAAAGGATGTGGACTTTGGAGTCAGAAGCGCCTTGGTATTTATGAATAAAGCTTTAATTTTAAAGTGATAATTGAGAATCAAAATTTAGAAGCATTTTTTTGTTGGGTCACTCTTCTGTCTAATACTGAAAGTAAAAGTAGATTATTCAACACATATGTACTAAGTGCCTAGCATGTGATAGACACTCTAGTAGGTTCTTGGGATACAGCAATGAACAAACAAGACAAAAAATCCCTGCTTAAAAGAGTTTACAGTCTAATCAAGTAGATTTAATTGTGACTTGCTCTAGGGAAACAGTGATCTTGATGCTGTCTCTTTGTTCACCTTCTTAAAGCCTGATAAATATCATGTCCAAGAGCATCAGGACCTATCTGCACTATCTTTCTGTAGAACCATCATCTCCTGTATATTTGTCTAGGTGTTCTAAGTCCAGTATGATTTATGGAGCATCTTTTATGTGATGAGTCCTGTTCTGGCATTGGGGTTGCAAACATCACATTGTAAAATAACTTGTATTCTTTAGGAGCTTACAGTCTGGGAGAAAGATGAGAATAGGGGAGAAAACCTTTGTCTCCCAACAGTAATCTCTTTTCAACCTTTCTTTTGCTTTTTTCTTCATAAAAGTTAGGCAAAACTTATAACCAGGAGTAAAAAGTTTCATTCTCTCTTGGGTCATACCCTCTTCTTGGGCGATCATAATCCCTCAAGTATTCCTTGAAAGGTGGAAAATTGTATTTCCAGTTGTATGTATGTATATGTTGTTTTCTGGCTCATCTGGTTTAAGTTTAATTGATATTTCATGGTGTTTTCATATCAACCCTCTTTTCTGATGTTTTGACATGCACACTAATCATTGTTTCGTAAGAAGTCCTTACTGGAAATTTTTTACTATTCATTTACACCAGATGAATCGTCCTAATATGAAAAGATTTCAAGTAGATAACGTTGATGGAAAAGTGCTCTAATTACATGCAATGCCACTGTCAAATGAGGATTTGAGAAAAACCAATTAACAATTGAAAGAGAAAATTGCTAAAGATGTGATATATGTGTTTCAGAATAGAATGACTTAAATGACCCTAGTGCTTAATAAATTACAAGACACATAATAGTTAAGTTTCCAAGAGCCCCAGACAAGGAACAAAGATGGGAGAAGATTAAGAAAGGGGCAAGAAAGGGGGACGAGGAAAGAGGAGGAGAAGTAATAGAGAGAGAGAGAAAATAGTAATAATGCTAAAGGGGAGAAAGGTGAAAACTAGAGGGAACAGAAAACAAGTAGTAAAGGAGGAAAGGTACAACAGACAGCCAAATGACCAATAAACAACCACACACACAGGTTGGGGGAGAATTGCTTCTCAGGCTTCTGATGGCTCCCAGCGAGCTAGTTGTTGCTGTTTTAGTCTGGCCCGCTGGGGAGTGCCTTAGGTCTGGGGAGTGCCTTAGGTCTGGGTAGGACAGTCTTCCTGGTGTCTGCTGTCTCCCTTGGGGTGTGTAGAGGGAGGATAAAGAAAGAGCACTGAAAGGCCAGGCGTAAACTGTGGAGTGTCCAATAGTCTTTGACAGTCTCCACTGCAGATGTGGTGGGGGAGGGTCGGCATTCTTTCTGGGTCCCTGAGGTGGTTGGGCAAGTGTGGGGGCTCTGGAGTCCTCCTTCCACCTGAGGCCTTGTGGTATCTAAGAGGCGCTCAATGTAGGGACCAGCCCTACTGGGCTCCACCTAATACCCCTCCCACTGGTAGGTGCGACCGTTTAAATGGTGTGTTCTTCCCGCAGCTAAAGCCTTCTGGTTTTGGGTGTAGGTGGTTGGTGATTTTGTTCTGATCACTAGGTGACACCAGAGACTTTTCCTAGTAAACTTTCAGAACTGTACTTGCTCCTGCAGGTCTCCTAGAAAAGGTGGGATGGAGAGGGGACACAACAAAGGGGCTTGCACCCAGCACTGTGCCTGCCCTAAGGCCTGTTTGCCCACCTGTCACTTTCTGGAGTTCTCAGATATCTTAGGATTCTCCCATAGCCTCCAAACTTTTTCTTCTCCTTTTCTTTTCCTAGGCCAAGTGGGCCGATTTGTGGATGGGGGACGGGAGAATTCTGGATGAATGAATTCTGGATGAATTCTCTCTTCTGTTCCTCTGTCGTTCCAACTTTCCCTCTGCTTCTATTCAGATCACCAATGTCACCAACTTTGTCCAACACATCTGGGTCCTGCCAGGAACTTATTTCTCCCTATCAGTTGTTTTTATGGGGGAATTTAATACTAGCACCCCTTTGCCACCATGTTGGTGATAGCATCCGGTTTCGTGTTCTTTGGATAAATGCTCAAGAGTGGGATTGCTAGGTCATATGGTATTCCATTTTAATTTTTTTAAGGTAAATCCAAATTGCTTCCCATAATGGTTGCACCTGTTCACATTCCCACAAACATGTAATATGGTTGCTTTTTCTCCATATTCTTTTCAACACTTGTTGGAGGTTTTTAGGTTTTTATGAATGTTTTTATTAATGTGTTGAAAATGCTCTGTAGGTGTGAGGTGTTATCTCATTGTGGTTTTAACCTGCTTCCCTTCTGTTAGAAACAACAGGGAACCTTTTCTCATGTCTTTTGGTGTTCTAATCAAAGATACCTTCTTTGGTGAATTGTTTCTTTATATCTCCTGCCCATTTACTAATTGATTTCATTTTGGGTTCTTGAATTGTATGAGTTGTCATAAATCTTAGATATTAATCCCTAGTCAGCTATATAGTATATTAAAACTTTATCCCATTCAGTAGGATATCTTTTTAACCATCTTCATTTTCTTTTCTTGTATAAAAGCTTTTTAACTTGAGGTTAATTTTTTAACCAAAAGTAACTTTATTAGTAACATCATGAAATGCATTGCTAATATTTTCTCTGTGCATGGGCCTCCCCTGGTGGTGCAGCGGTTGAGCGCTGGGCTGCGAGGCTGCCCGTAGCCTCTGCAGCGCCAGTTCATTCCCCCACCGCCGGCGAGGGTTCCACCAAAAAAAAAAAAAAAAAAATTCTCTGTGCAGGTCTAATATCTAAATATTTTTTTAACATTTATTTATTTATGCATACAAGAACTGGGGTGTAGGCCAGAGGTGTGGGGAGTGAGAGTATTCCCCAGAGACAGAATGGGGAGCAGAACAGGCAGATCTACTGAAATACACTGCAGAGGGGAGCAGTGGGCGAGACAGGAGAGGTCTGCTGTGCAATATGCGGGTTAGCACCCTGGCTGGGTATTGAATCAGACCATCTGCAGTGATAGCGCTGAGACTTAACCCCCTATACCATCAGGGACTACCTAATATCTAAATCTTTAATTCATGTGGGGTTTTAATTCATTTGGATTATTAGTGATCCAACTTCATTTTCTTATGGTAGCTTTCCAATTTTCCCAGTAGCATTTATTAAAAAGACTATCCTTTCCCCATTTTATGGTCATAGATGCTTTGTCATAGATTAGCTATTGGTATATATATGGATTTATTTCTGGACTTTTAATTGTATTCCACTGACTCATATCTATTTTTATGCCAATACCATGTATTTTTATAGTACTGTTGCCTTATGATAATGTTTGAAGTTAGGTAACATGATAATGATAGCTCCATTTCTTTCCCTTTTTTCAAGGTGGCTTTTGTAATTTGAGGCCTTTTGTGGTTTGAATTCAAAAATAGAATATACAATATAGTGATAGGTTTAATGTGAGACAGATCTACAAGTATGTCATAAAGAATGGTAAAGAGGAAAGGGGGAAACTTTAACAAGATTCTGAATAATTAAAACAAGGTATTGGGGATAAATAAGAGATATGTGTAATATTCTCACATAAAATAAGCAAAGTTGTATATAATTTGGTTGTGAAAACCTTCACATATAAACATATATAGTAATTATAGATGTCAGTTTAATCACAGGAATGTATGACAGCAATTTTTATTAATATGTGGATAGCATTCAAATGACTTTAATAAGTGAACAGCATGAATGATAGTCTTTTTTTTTTGGTGTGTGCTTTATAGTAGACTATAAGATGATATACAATTCAGTAGCTTTTGAAAAACCCATCATTCATAAGTTTTTACTGAAAATGTCTAAAGATTAAATCCTACTATAGTTTTAACAGGCTCCTAGGTGAGCTAGTATTCTGGAAATTGTCCTGTAACTTATTAGAAGATATTCTTCCGATTTCAAGTTGTAATACAGCAGTGGATTAATGTTAATCTTCTCAAAGCATTAATTCAATCATATGATAGCTACATACCCTGATTCCTACAATTGGCAGAGATCAGATCTTCTTTCTCAATACATTTTGTACACATAACATACTTCCCTAGGATTTCTTTCTTTTTGCTATCCTCTTTGAAAATTAGTGGCCTATTAAATTACTACGTCCTTCCACAGTGGGGCCCCAGTTTATTTTTTCAGATTTATCTTTTATTACTTCCTTACACTTAGACCTGTAGGTTTGTCAGATATGTCCACCATCTTTCCCACTTCCATATTCAGTTTTCTTCACATGTGCTTTTATCAATGCTTACCTGTTTGACTCCTTCCTATCTTTCCTACAGACCTCAAGGTAAGTAGCACTACCTGTATAAAGTGGTAATCATTGCTGTCATCATCACTTTTGAACTTCATAGCATCTTATATGCTACCTTTTGTTACATATTTGTATACTTGCGGTGTCCTTGCTATCAGATTGTATCTCCATTACTGCAACTAGACAGAATAGTACCTATGAACTGTAAGCATTAGGTAAACATTTATGTTTGAATCTAATTTGTAATGAATAGAAATTATTAAGAAAAAAGCATGGTACAGTGGAAGGAGCCCTGTTAGGAGACTAGCCTCTGCCATGATAGCCACTTACAGCGCCAGAAAAATTATGTCACTTTAATATCCTTAACTTTAAATTGAGAGAGTTGAACATTATAGATAATATGCCCTTTCTTGTATGATTCTAAGAGTGTTAAAGTGAATGAATTATAGATGTACTAATCAAAAGATATAATTTGAGATGTAGTCAGTTTTTTTTCTTTTGTAAAGATTTATTTATTCATTTATACAAGCACTGGGTATAGTCAGAAGTGCAGGAGGGTGAGAGACTTCACCAGAGCGGGGAACAGAACAGGCAGACTGACGAAACACCCTGCTGAGGGGAGCAGCGGGCACGGCAGGAGAGGTCTGCATGCCATGTGGGACCCTCATTGGCGGCCGGGATCAAATCAGCGCTGCAGAGGCTGCGGGCAGCTTTGCAGCCCAGCGCTCAACTGCTACGCCACCAGGGGAGGCCCTGTAGTCAGTTTTTAAACAAAATTTTTTATAATTACTTCTAGAACTTAGAAAGGTCTATAGTTTAATGTAGGCGGGGGGCTATTATCTACATTAATTGGTTGACTAAAGAAGAGTGAATCACAATCTAGAGGCCCCAGCTGTATTTCCCTTATTTAAAAGGTTAGGAAATTGTGGTAAATGTAGTCATTGGAAACTGAGTAGTTTTTTATTTAATTATATTCTGTGCTATAGTGTTATGAATTACAAAAGATTGACTAGCAAAGCTTCTGCTTATAAAGATTTTAATAATTTGAACGAGACATCTGCTCAATATGAAGTCAAGGAAATTGCATTTCATAAAATGCTTTATCTAAGTAGACCATTGTTTTTCTTGTTAGATAATTTTGTTTAATAAAATATAGAGTGCCTAATATCCATTCACAGTTGACTTACTAAAAGGTAAATTCCATATGTGATGTTTTTAGTAATGAGAATTTAGTGGTATAGCTCTATATGAACTGCTAGATATGTCTAAACTGAATGTGAAATATATAAAGGGTGACAGAATGAAGGTAAATGTGGTAGTCAAGGTCTTGATTTACTGTTAATATACTTTATTATATCCCTACTCAGAAATCCTGTCAACATAATAGTATTTTCAGTCTTAGGTTTTTTAAAATTTGACTTCAAAATATATATTTTATATATATTTTATATATCTTAAGTTTATCTTGTTATTCTTTGCAAAGTACAACAGATTTGTTTCCCCTCTCCAAACAATGGGTAATTTCATGTTTAGAAATATTTTAAAAGCTAGTTCTGATTTGTTGGGGAAATAAGTCAGAATTTGAATAAGTCAGAATTTGAATTTTCAGAAAGAAATTTTGCCTGAAAAGGGTTATTACAATGCAGTTACGAAGGAATCTGTCATAGATTTGGTTTCTGTTCCATATTTATTTTCATGGAAGAAGATTAAGTAAAATATTATACCAAAGAAAGAGTTCTAAATTGAGAGACAGAAAACAAGTATTAATTATACAACCCCTATTTAGCATGTAATATCTAAGCTTTAATTTGCAAAATGAATGTGTTTAGTCAAATGATCTATTTTCAGCATTAAAGTTTTCTGGTTTTAAATAAAAGATTAGTGCCTAATAAGCATGAGACATTTATGTCTTACTGTCTAGAGTATTATTGGCAGATGTTTGATCAATACAGACCTGCCCCACGAAGCTACTGGAATATTGCCCAATAGTATTTGAAGTTTGTGTGCTTATAGGCACTTAATTCTTAAATTCTCCTACATAGTTTATAATATCACTGATCATCCACTTGCAAAAGGGAGAAGGGAAGGAAATTCTAACAGTTTATTCAGTTGAAACAAATTGCTTCTTTTGTTGCTACAACTGTACTTTCTTTGAAATTATTTTGCCTGAAGCTAGGCATATCTTAACCTATGTTGATGTTGACAATTAAAAAAACAAACAATGAGATGGATTATATTAAGCTTATGAAAATTATATATAGTTGCAGACTGATAATTCTGTATTTAAAGAGGTTATTAAAGAATTGAAATCTGTAATAGTAAACTAATTGGTTAAAAAACTGAGACTCAGTCACAATAGATGACTAAAAGCAATTAAGGACAGATCAATATTCTTAAAAACTACATACCTGTTTTACCAAAAAATGAACTTTCATAACAACTGAGTTATGAATTCTTTGGATAGTAATAGAAGAAATGACCTTGTGAGGATGGTTTGATAATGAATGAGTGATTATTTCATTTTCTTGATTTAAGAAAGGTAGATTTTCAAGTTGAGACTCCTGTAGGTGTAGTCCTTTCATACACTACATTTTCTACAAATGAAAAAAAGGAAGATAGTTTATGATGTGCAACCTACTTCGGTTCCTGGTAATTAAAAGAATATTGCATTTAAAAATGTAACTAGTAAGTGTGGAATCAGGAAAGCACATCAAATAAACATTTCAGTAGATTTTTCTTGGGGCGGTGGTATCTCAAGTGTCAGCAGTGTGGTTGAAGGGAATAACAGTGTGCTCACAAAAACGCCAAGTCCTGGGCCTCCCTGGTGGCGCAGGGGGTTAAGACGCAACCTATAAAGCTGTCCGCAGCCACTGCAGCACAAGTTGGATCCCTGGCCAGGGAGCTACCTACATGGCAGCAGCAGACCTCTCCTGACTTGCCTGCTGATCCCCTCAGCAGTGTATGTCAGTCAATCTGCCTGTTCTGTTCCCCACTCTGTCTCTGGTGAGTCCTCTCACATTGAAAAATTTGCAAGTAATATGAAATGCAGTTCTTCAACAAGTGTAATATCAGATAAGGAATTTAAAAGGCTAGGAACAATTATATAAGATTAAGCATGTATATTCACTATTTGGGGGCCCCAATATGTAACATTTGTCATTGCAAGTTCCATGATTATGTTTGTTTTTTATATAATAATAAATGCTCTAGGCTTTATTATAGTATGCTTCATTACTCTAACCTTATCAAAAGTATATGTAATTGAGTTTAAGAGTTGTTCAATTTATTTAAGAAAAGTTAAATCTGATTATTTACTTTAAAGCTGCAGAAGAAAGACGATCAACAATTGGAACCTAAAAAAAGTACCAGCCCTAAAAAAGCTGCAGAGCCCACTGTCGATCTTTTAGGACTTGGTAAGTAATAAAAAATACAAGTCAACATTAGAGTTACAAAACAATTGAAACCTTTACTTACTTGAAATAAATACAATGGCCTTTTTAAAATCAATATGCAAAAAAATACCTGTTAACTGAATTTGAAAATGGTGGGATTAGTTTTCTGAGTTCCTGCAAAAAAAGGACTTCTTTAATAAGGGAGCTAGTGCCTGTCAGCACTATCTTCACTGAAATATAAGTAATGAGTTCCTTGGGGAAAGAAGAGATATCAAAGTAATCTTCAAAGGCTTGGTAAACTGTTACATTTTGACATTTTAAATAAAACGTAGATTTTTTTTCTTCACTCCTATTAGTTTTGTTGGCAGGGGTAAAGGGATTCCCTTAGCAAAATAATTATGGAGTAACCTTATTATAAAATATACTAGTTTAAAATAAAATTTAGTTTAATTTTGGTTAGCTGAAGCATCATGAACTCGATTGGTTTCAATATATTTAATGACAGTAGGAAGTACTTGTTTTAATTTCTATTTTCATGATCGATAGATATATTTTATCTGCCTGGCAGGTGAACTACCTTCCATTCATAAAGAGTTTTTCACTCTTATCTACAAATATTGTCAGCTCCTTTTTTTGTTTTTCTCCTTTCCCTTCTAAATTGACTTATAAATGGTTATTTTAGTACTATCTGAGCATTTGAGCAGTAATTAATTTAAAAAAACTTTTTTTAATCTGGAGAAATATCAACTAAAGAAAGAAAGATTGTTGAAGAGTAGAACTTCATATACTGTTACTCTAAAAATAGATTTAATACTTAATGAGTGAATTGTTTCCTGTTACAAGAATTATAGTTAAATGTTTTATTCATTTTTTTTTTTGGAAGCTGGTCTATCATGGATATGCTGCCTAGAGGTAAAAGTCTTCTATGGTGGTGAAAATCAGTAGTGTATTAAAAATACATATTAAAAAAAAAACAACTCTAATTTTGAAAATAGAGCTCTAGTCCAGATAGAAATTAAGAGGATTAGAATTCAAAATAATTGTATTTATATAATTATTTTTATTACCTTTCCTGTAAATGAGAGATAAGAAAGAGTATCAAAGTAAGAAAATATTTTACTGAAACTATGCACTTTGTCTACTCTGCAGTACTTCCTTTTCAATCTAAATGCCTCATTTATTAGCTTATATCTTAGAAGTGTAGAAACTATAAACTAGACTTTTCCTTATACTATAAATTGATTCATTAATTCAACAAAATATTAAGTGTCCACTGTATATTTAGGAACCATTGTAGGCACTATGGAGATAGCTATAAAAGAAAATGACAAAAATCTCTGACCTTGTGGAGCTTTCATTCTAATCCAGAGACAGTGAATACATAGTTAAATAAAATATATTATTGGCCTTTTATGGTAAGTGCTATAATTAAAACAAGTGGTTATAATTTTAAGTCGATTGTCTGGGATGGGTAGAGAAGATCACAGAGATATTACTGGAGCAAAGGCCTAACGAAGTTGTAGATACCTGGATATGTGGTGCCAGGAGCATTCTCAGCGGTGATATTAGTAAGCACAAAGGCTCTGCAGTAACCCCATATTTAATGTGTATAGACCAACAAGGGTGACAGTATGGCTAAAGTGGAATGAACTGGCAGCAAATAAAGTAAGGAAATTGTTTCAGGACTTTGACTTTTACTCTGAGTGACCTAGAAATATATTGGAGAGATTTGAAAAAAAAAAAAAAAGTACATAATCTGACTTTACTTTTTAGAGAATTATTGTAGTTCCTTTGTTAAGAAGAGATTATGGCAGGGGAAAAATGGAAACAGGGAGACTAGTAAGGTAAGTATTGCAAGTAATACAGGTGATAGACCAGTATGGCTTAGAGTCCGTGGTGGCATTGAAGGTTACAAGAAGAAATCTGGTTCTGGATATACTTTTAAGAGAGAATCAATAGGATTAGCTGGACAATTGAAATTATAGAATATTTACCTTTGTTAATCAACCTGTAGAACAAACCAATCCAGTGATTCAAGACGAGAAAAATTGCTATATATTGCCTCGAATAGCCAACACTATATATTTTCTTCAGTACGCCAGTGGAGTGACTGGCCTTAGATACTCAACTATTGCTGCAGTAATGTTGTGTAATAAATAGTACCCAGGTCTCAAGAATGTTTATCAATATGGGGCCTCCCTGGTGGTGCAGGCGGTTGAGCACAGCGCTGTGAAACTGTTTGCAGCCTCTGCAGTGCCGGTTAGATCCCCGCCGGCCTCGGAGCAACCCACATGGCAAGGCAGACCTCTCCTGTCTCACCTGCTGCTCCCCTCAGCAGTGTATTTTGTCAGTCTGCCTGTTCTGTTCCCTGCTCTGTCTCTGGTGAATATTCTCACCCTCCCGCACATCTGGTTTGTACCCCAGTTCTTGTATAAATAAAATAAATCTTTAGAAAAAAAAGAATGTATATCAGTAAACATTTTTCTTACTCATGTATGTGGGTCAACTAGGACATCTCTGCTAGAACTTCATTTCCTATATTTTCTACGTTCTAGGTTATTGCTTGGGACAGCTTACCATCACATATTGTATCTTCATTTTTTCAAGCTCCTTTAAGTGTTTCCCTGTCTTATGCTACCTATTCTCAAAGTCAATACCCCAGATTATAGGGTTGGAGATGGCATCACTCTTCTAGTGTAAGAGTCTATGATAATCAGCTGTTGCTATTCATGCCGCATAGCAGACCACTACAAAATTTCAGTGACTTTGATTCAGTTAACATTTATTTCTTTCACTAACAGGTCTGCCAAGATAGTTCTCTTTTAGACAGTGGGAGAGCAAGGTTTATTAAAGGAAGGAAGGTGAACGTAATGTTTGAAAAGATGTCAAGGATCTTTAGGAGATTTTGCTGGTGACTGACAGTTTTAGGTCCGACAGTAGAAGAGTTCCAAAGTGAGAGGAGTGTGGGGTATGTGGTTAGAAAGAGGGGTATTCCACTCTTGGTGGAATTTTAGCAGGAGGAAACTGGGTTGTCTTACCTACAGCTCATCTAACTCCTTACTCCTGCTGGTTATTAATATCCTAACTATTTTTTTTTAATATTTTTAGACTTTTTTTTAAAGCTATATTAAGCAAGGGATTTGATGAGGTCATGAAGATCTCATAGTATAAAGGTCTCTTTTAGCTCAAACCAAAGAGTGGTTCTAAGACAGGATTGATTATTGGTGTCTATTTTGGGCAACACACTACTTTTTCTGCTCAGAAGTATCCCACTTTCCTAATGGGACTCTGGTTTTCCTTGTAAATTGAAACTCAGTCAGAGGTAGAGAGCAGATACCTTGAAGTATAATTTATGGTCATGCAGAAATTACAGCAATCTCCCCATATGAATGAGTTTAGAATAAGCATTAATTTACAATACAGAAACTACAGAGAAACCCCCCCACAGAGTTATTTCAAATTACATAGACATAGAGTGCCATTCATTTCTCTGTGTATTCAGTATCACTTTTAGTAGTCTGATAGTAGAGTAATAATATCATTTTTTTAGTAATTCCATCTTCCCTTTAAATGAGAATGTTCTCCATATACTTTTTAGCATGGGTAAAGAGCCAAATATTTTTGATTTTGTGACCATGTGGTCTCCTTACAACCAGCTACTCCACTGCCACTGTAGTGTGAAGTAGCCATAAACAAATACTAAATGAGTGAGCATGACTGTGTTCTGATCAACTTTTAAAATAGGCAGTGGACTGTAGTTTGCTCACTTCTGCTTTATATTCCTGATTATACCTGCAGTGCTTTATCTTTACTTGTTAACTCATGTTTGAAGCCCATAGAAATACTATTTATTTAGTGATTTACTCTTACACCAGAAGTGGAATCACTTACTTGGTTATTACCTATCCTGTTGTCTAGTCCTGAAAATAACCAAACTTTGAGACTCCTCAGGTTTAAGCATCAGACTGAATGTCCCTAATGTCCTAGACTAGCATCACACTCCAGATACATCTTGATTTGACTCTGCACCTCGCATAAAAAATTTGGAAGAGAGTTGAGGTGAGTTTCTAGGGTATGTGGGGTGATGCTTTTCTTGTCTACCACCTGTGTAGTTTCTAGGACTGGGAATTAATGCAATTGTGCTAGTGTCCATTCTTTGTTCTTTACTACTCAGTTTTTACTAAGTAATAAAACTATTACTAAGTAATAAAAACTGACAGGCTGCTTAGCGGTTGGCTAGGATAATCCACCCTCAAATACTTTCCTTCAGCAGTGCATATTTTGTTTGCAGAAGATGTGTGCGAGAATAAAATCTTTAAGAGTGAGCACATACTCTTAGCATAAGGTTTGAAAAAGAATTGTGAATTGCTGATGTTAAACGTGACCTTAGAGATTTCCGTTCAATCTTTCACCAGAGGTGGAGGGCCCTCCTACAGAGTGTGTCTGTGGCCGTCCATGCACTGCATGCACACTGCAGAGCAGCCTGGTCCCTTGTCAGGAGACTTTGGCCAGCAGTCCTGTCAGACACAGAGGGGTGTGTGTGGCTGAGATGGAACGTGGCAGGCGTTTGAGAAGATCATATCCTTAGTACTCTTAGTACTCTTAATTTTCATACAGAGAATTAAGTATGATCTTGATAATGAAATCTAGCTCAGAGGTATATTCACTGCTTAAATAAGATTATTCTTATGTTTGCTCACTTTAGCTAAATTTCTGCCTAAACATTTTATATTTTAAGTACTGTACTATATAGACAAGTAGAGAGATGTTCCCTCAGTTTTTATCTCAATTAAAAAGCTCAAAGCAACATACAGTAGTGGGCAAGTTTTAAAGTTTTCTCATTCATTCTTACCTTTCAGGAAAGAGAAGCTTTAAGTTACAACAATGGCCAAGTTGCACCATTATCTAGTAACATGTACTCCAGGTTTATATAATGAGAGACATGAATATATTACCCTTTTTCCTGGGTTTGTTGTGTTGTTTCTGAAAGTTTTCTGAACAGAAACAAAACTAAATCTCTAAGAAAGCATTCTGCTTTCATTTAAAGCAAAATACTGTTATACAGAAAATTCTGTTTTCCAAAGTCCATATGCTTTATCAATAAAATAAGTTTGGGAATGTGCTGACTAATGCCAAACTTCTCTACAGCAACATTGAAAAGCCACCAGTGTCCTTTGAGCTACATATTGACCAGATCAGGAGGGTATGTGTATAGATGTGTGCATACCTCACTCTTTTTAAGATTCATTTTTATTTTATTTATGCATACAAGAACGGGGATGTAGACCAGAGGTGCAGGGGGTGAGAGGATTCACCAGAGACGGAGTGGGGAGCAGAGCAGGTGGATCTACTAAGATACACTCCTGCATGGAGCAGTGGGCCAGACAGGAGAGGTCTGCTGTGCCATGTGGGTTAGCTCCCTGACTGGGGAGCAAACTCAGTGTTGCAGTGACTGCCAGTAGCTTGATTGTGCTGAGACTTTAACCCCTGCACCACCAGGGAGGCCCCATACATCTCTTTTTCAGGAGAGGTGAAAAGGAATATTCTAGAGCAAGAGACCAAAGTAATTTTACAGTCTTGTTTTTCTGATAGGATTAAAAACTGATAAAAACTTGTGTTATTTCTGCCTAAACAAGTATGTTTAATGAACTGTTATAAACTAGTATTACCATTTTGAAAAGACATTCTTAAGAATTGATTTTGTTTTTATGTAATCACACCTATGGAGGAAAGAAATGCAGATAGATGAATATATTGTTGTAAGAGAATTGGCCATAGACAGATACTTGCAAGTGGTCCTGAAGCAATGATAGGGAGAAAAAAAAGATAAATGACTGGGCATTTTTTTGGGACCTGGTACCAGAAATGGGTGGAAATAGAGGTTTTCCAATAATCCTAAACTTTGGAAGCAAGCCAGAAGGGACATGGTCATGCTAAGCACAGACTCTCTGGAGACTGTGGTATGGATAGGACTGTAAAGAGAGTATATTTACATATTTAAATGAGTGCAAATGACCTGTGAATGAGGCTACTTCTAATTGCTGTTAACTGAAAGGCAAAAAGTGACTTAAATGTAATGACATTTAATTATCCTAGTGGATGAGAAATCTGAATACCTGCAATTAGGGCCATCCATTGGCAGAACAGTGAGGTCAGAATCATTCTGCCTCCCTCATTACATCTCTGACTTTAAGATTGTGCTTTCCGGGTCAACAAATGGGTAAAACAGCTCCCTACATCTCATCCTTACAAGACAACATCCATTGGGTGGTGAGCTTTACAGATTTTCAAAGTTTCTTTTTTTCAGGAAGGGGAATGTTTAGAAAATTCCCCAACAGAGTTCTCAGGGTATTTCTAGTCAGAATTGGATTATGTGACCTCACTCTGCTTACATATAGGAGAGGGTTGGAAAACAATAAACAATACTCAACCTCAAGAGTGGGTTGTTAGCTTTGTCAACAAGAAGCGCGTGCATGAGACTTTGGCAGCTGTAATTTCTTACATACATGCATTTGCTCCTTATGACGACCTTGAGGGTAGAGAATGTACTCTCAGCTCTTAGGATGAACCTAAGGTGTCTGGCTCAAATATTAACTAAATTATTACCTTGTTACTTTGGGAAACACTCACTGTTTACTATGTTCCAGGCACTGTTTTGAGGTTTTTTTTTTTTTTAATTTTTTTATTTTTATATTCCCCAAGCAATTGCAACCCCTTTATTTTGACCCCAATCCCTCCCCCCACCCCCCTCCCCTCATAAAGTGTCTCTGGTTCATAGTTGTTTGTTGATTATGATTTTCACTTTCTTATAGATATTCATTTTCCTGGTCCCTTATTTAAGTTTTCTAGATTCCTGCTATGAGTGAGACCATCCGATATTTTTCTTTTTCTTTCTGGCTTATTTCGCTGAGCATGATCCCTTCCAGCGCCATCCATGTTGCTACAAATTGCATGTGTTTATCTTTTTTGAATGCTGAGTAGTAATCCATGGTATATATGTACCACATCTTCTTGATCCAGTCATCTATTTTTGGGCATTTGGGTTGATTCCAAAGCTTAGCTATTGTAAACAGTGCTGCTATAAACATAGGGGTGCAGGTGCTCTTTGGAGTTGATGTTTCTGTGTCCTTTGGGTAAATACCTAGGAGTGGAATTGCTGGATCATATGGAAGCTCTATGTTTAGTAGGTCCAGAAATCTCCACACAGCTCTCCATAGTGGTTGGACCAGTTTGCACTCCCACCAACAGTGCAGGAGAGTTCCTTTTTCTCCACACCCTCGCCAACATTTGTTGTTGCTAGTTTTTTTAATATGTGCCATTCTCACTGGTGTTAGATGGTATCCCATGGTAGTTTTGATTTGCATTTCCCTGATCACGAGTGATGGTGAACATTTTTTCATATGCCTGTTGGCCATTTGCATTTCCTCTTCAGAGAAGTTTCTTTTTAGCTCTTCTGCCCATTTTTTGACTGGACTCTTTTCTTTGTTGTTGTTGAGTCTCATCAGCTCTTTGCAGATTTTTGTGATCAGTCCTTTATCATTAGTGTTGGGTGCAAAAATGTTCTCCCAGTTGGTGGGGTTTCTTTTAGTTTTTGTTATTGTCTCTTTTGCTGTACAGAAGCTCTTTAATTTGATGTAGTCCCAGTTGTTTATCTTTGCCTTCACTATCACTGCTTTGGGTGATGTGTCTGTGTCTGCAAAGATGTCTTTGATGTGCATATCCCGTAGTGTTTCACCTATATTTCCTTCTATGTATTTTATGGTTTCAGATTTTATTTCTAGTTCTCTAATCCATTTTGAGTTGGTTTTGTGTATGGTGTGAGGTAGTAGTCAAGCTTCATTCTTTTGTATGTAGCGACCCAGTTTTCCCAGCACCATTTATTGAACAAAGTTTCTTTGCTCCAATGCATATTCTTTGCTCCTTTGTCAAAGATTAGTTGACCATAAATCTGTGGGTTTATTTCTGGATTTCCTATTCGATTCCATTGGTTTGTGTGTCTGTTCTTGTTCCAATACCATGCAGTTTTGATGATGATGGCTTTGTAGTATAGTTTGAAATCTGGGAGTGTGATGCCTCCATTCCCTTCTTTTTTTTTTTTCAGGAGAGCTTTGGCTATTCGGGGTTTTTGGTGATTCCATATTAATTTCATCAATAATTGTTCTATTTCTTCGAAGAATAACATTGAAATTTTTATTGGAATAGCATTGAATCGGTATATTGCTTTTGGTAGGATGGCCATTTTAATAATGTTTATTCTTCCAATCCATGAGCAGGGGATGTCTTTCCATTTCTTTGTATCTTCTTCTATTTCTTTTAACAGTGTTTTATAGTTTTCTTTGTAAAGGTCCTTTACCTCTTTTGTTAGATTTATTCCCAAGTATTTGATTTTTTTTGTTTCGATAATAAAGGGGATGGTTTTTTTCATTTCTTCTTCAGATTTATTGTTAGTGTATAGGAAGGCTTCTGACTTTTGCATGTTGATTTTGTATCCTGCCACTTTGCTGAACTGATTGATGAGTTTAATTAGTTTTTCTATGGAGTTTTTGGGGTTCCCTATGTAGATTATCATATCATCTGCAAATAGTGATAGTTTGACTTCTTCTTTTCCTATTTGGATTCCTTGTATGTCTTTCTCTTGTCTTATTGCTCTGGCTAGGACTTCCAGTATTATATTGAAAAGCAGTGGTGAGAGTGGACATCCTTGTCTTGTTCCAGATCTTAATGGAAATGCTTTCAGCTTTTCACCATTGAGAATGATACTGGCTGTTGGCTTGTCGTATATGGCCTTTATGATGTTGAGGTATGTTCCTTGTATCCCAAGAATTTCAAGGGCTTTTATCATGAATGGGTGTTGCACTTTGTCGAAAGCTTTCTCGGCATCTATTGACATTATCTTATGGTTTTTATATTTCTTTTTGTTGATGTGTTGGATAACATTGATTGATTTTCGGATGTTGAACCATCCTTGTGTCCCTGGAATGAATCCTACTTGGTCGTGGTGAATTATCTTATGGATACACTGTTGGATTCTGATAGCTAAAATTTTATTGAGGATTTTTGCATCAGTGTTCATTAGGGAGATTGGCCTATAGTTTTCCTTTTTTGTGTTGTCCTTGTTCGGTTTTGGTATTAGTGTAATGTTGGCTTCATAGAACGTGTTAGGTATTATACCTTCCTTCTCAATTTTTTGGAAGAGTTTGTGAAGGATAGGCACCAATTCGTCTCTGAATGTTTGGTAGAATTCATTTGTAAATCCATCAGGTCCTGGGCTTCTGTTTTTGGGGAGGTTTTTGATTACCATTTCAATTTCGCTAGTTGTAATTGGTCTGTTTAGGTGTTCTATTTCTTCTTTATCTAGCTTTGGATGATTGTAGAGTTGTAGGAATTTGTCCATCTCCTCTAGATTGTTGAACTTGTTTCCATACAACTGTTCATAGTAGTTATTAATTATTCTTTTGATTTCTGCTGTGTCCGTTGTGATTTCTCCTCTTTCATTTATTATCCTGTTTATTTGTGCTTTCTCCCTTTTTTCCCTTGTGAGCCTGGCTAGGGGTTTATCTATTTTATTTATTTTTTCGAAGAACCAGCTCTTGGTTTCATTGATCTTTTGGGTTGTTTTTTTAGTTTCAATTTCATTTATTTCTGCTTTGGTTTTTATTATTTCTTTTCTTCTACTGGTTTTGGGTTTTTTTTGTTGTTCTTTTTTTAGATCTTTGAGCTTCGAGATTAGGTTGTTTCTTTGAGTTCTTTCTTGTTTCTTGATGTGAGCATCTATTGCTATATATTTTCCTCTAATTATTGCTTTTGCTGCATCCCATACATTTAGGAAATTGGTGTCCTCCTTGTCATTCAATTCAAAGAATTTTTTAATTTCTTCTTTGATCTCCTTGTTAGTCCAGTGGACTTTCAGTACTGTGGGTTTCAATCTCCATGAGGTAGGAGAGTACCTTGCCTTCTTTTTATGGTTTATTTCTAGTTTGATGCCTTCATGGTCAGAAAAGATGGTTGGTATGATTTCAATCTTGGTGTATCTGTTGATGTTTGTCTTGTGCCCCAGTATGTGATCGATCCTGGAGAATGATCCGTGTGCGCTTGAGAAAAATGTATACTCGGATTTTTTTGGGTTTAGTGTTCTGTAGATGTCTGTTAAGCCCAAGCGCTCTAGATCCTTATTTAGAGCTTTAGTGTCTTTACTTATATTTTGTCTTGTTGATCTATCCATTGTTGATAGTGGTGTGTTGAAGTCTCCCACTACATATGTGTTTTCTCTGATGTCTGTTTTCAGAGATGCCAATAGTTGTCTGATATATTTTGGTGCTCCTTCGTTTGGTGAATATATGTTAATGAGTGTTATTTCTTCTTGAAGTATTGTCCCCTTGATCATAATGTAATGACCACTGGAGTCTCTTTTTATCTTTTTGAGTTTGAAATCTGTTTTATCTGATATGAGTGTAGCTGTTCCTGCCTTCTTTTTTGGTCCATTTGCTTGTGGAATTGTTTTCCATCCTTTAATTTTGAGTCTGTTTTTATCTTTTGCAGCTAAATGTGTTTCCTGGAGACAGCAAAAGGTTGGGTTTTGTTTCTTAATCCAGCCTGTGACTCTGTGTCTTTTTATTGAAGATTTTAGTCCATTTACAGTTAGAGTTAGTATTGATATGTTAGCATCTGTATTTGCCATTGTGCTTGTCTTTCCTTTGATTTTATTTATTTATTCTTTTAATAACTTTCTTTGGCCTTCCTATGTTGTTACTCGTCCCTCTGAGGTTCTGGCTTTAGGACTCCTTGTAGTGTTTTTTGGAGTGGGGGTTTAGTCATAATGAAATTCCGGAGTTTCTGTTTGTCTGGGAAGGTCCTTATTCTTTCTTCATAGAGGAAGGAGAGCTTTGCGGGATAGAGTATTTTGGTTGGCATCTGTTTTCTTGGAGTCTGTTGACTATGTCCCTCCACTCTCTCCTTGCCCGTAGTGTTTCTTCAGAGAAGTCTGATGTCAGCCTGATTGGTTTTCCTTTGAATGTTATCTGTTTCTTCCCTCTTGTCAGTTTCATTATTTTTTCCTTGTCTTGGATTCTTGGGAGCTTTACTATTATGTGTCTTGCTGTATTTTTCCTTTCGTCATGGAAGTTTGGTGTTCTTCTTGCTTCTTGTATATCAATTTTCAGTTCCTTCTTCGTGTTTGGGAAGTTCTCTTCAATTATATCCTTGAATATTTTCTCTGTTCCTACATCTCTCTCCTCTCCTTCTGGGATTCCTATAACTCTTATATTTCCTTTCCTCATGGAGTCAGATAGTTCCCGAAGTCTTTCTTCGGTCTTTTTCCTTCGTACTTCTCCTTCCTTTTCTGTTTTAGTTCTTTTTATTTCTGTGTCTTCAAGAGTACTTATTCGTACTTCCATTTCATCTATTCTGCTTTCATTGCCTTTCCCAGAGTTCTTTAGTGCCTCCATTAATTCTTTGATCTCCTGCATTTCTTTTACTTCCCTCTTTAGGGACTCAATTTCATTCTTCTGGTCATTAATTATTTTTCCCTTATCATTGTTTTCCTTTATGACTTCTGTCAGTTTTTCAATCACAGCAATTTTAAATTCTCTATCTGGAAGGCTCAGAAGTTCTTCCAAGTTACTGTCGTTGCAATCTGGTAGATGGTTTTCTTTTTGCGGTGTGCTTTTTTGCTGAGGAGTTGCTGGGTTGCATGTGGTTTTTCTACTCCCTACTGCCTGTTTTCTAATTTGCCGTATTCCTTGTGACACTGTGTTGCTGGTACTGGCCGGCATCTTGGGCGACCTTCCCAGCTCACCTCTGGCTCCTCTGGGGGACTTCTGCTGGTTTCACACAGTCTCCACCAAAGAAAGGTCCCTGCTGCAAATGCTGGTGCCGGGGACGCGCTCCCCTGCACGCCCGGTCTGCCCCAGCGGTGGGTGCCACTCCCCTCTGGGCTGGGACTGCAGGCTAGAAGGCGCTTGGCATGGGCAAGCCTCCCAGCTTACCTCTGGCTCCTCTGGAGCCTTCTGCTGGTTTCACAGTCTCCACCAAAGAAGGTCCCTGCTGCAAAAATTGTTTTGAATTTTTACAGAAATTAATTAATCTAATCTTTACAACAGTCCTGAGGTTGGTGAGCTATTATTTTCACTTTATAGATGAAGAAACTGAGGGACAGAGAGGTTAATAAGTTGTTCAAAATCACACATCTAACAGGTTGCAGAGCTAGTCCCCTGTTCTTAACTATTACACTGTATTGAGTTTTGATATAAAAAAAATAAATAAGACTACCAGGTGACGTTGTACCACCCACAAAACCAACATTGTACCCATTTGTCAACATGATAGCTGGCAGTATTGTGTCTTAAGGCGACCATGGACTTTAGCATCTTCATCTGGGAAACAAAGTAGTACCCATTTGGGGTTGATAATCAGAATAAGTGAATAAATAAATATGAAGTATATACCACAGTAACTTGCATGTAGTACTGTGCTGAGAGTGAGTGAATATCAGGTCAGAGGAGATTGGTAAGAAATAGATTGGACCTTTGGAGGGATATACAGAGGAAGCACTCAAATTATGCTGAGAACACACAATGGGACTTATGGAAACCCTGGTGGCAAAGCATGTGGAGGATTCGCAGCTCAACTATTGAGGAAATTTGGTGACTTCAAAGAAACCTAGTCTTTCACTATTTTTTAAACATTTAAGAAATGCAATTTGATTTCATATTTACGTATTTCTAGTATTGAGACTGTAAAATGATACAGAAATACTTCTACATATTTGCTTTTTATATTTGATAAATATTTGATGTGTATATTTTAAATCAGTTCTTTGAAGTTTACTCCTTACATTGCTTCTCAGCAGCCTCAAACTCTACTTCGTGTTTGTCTCTATCCTAAAAAAGAGGTGACATGCAGGACCCCTCCACAGCTTTGTGGTGCCCATTCTTTTTTTTTTTTTTTTTTTTAAAGAAGGCCCTTTTTTTAATTTATTATTTTTTAAACATGTATTTATTTATACAAGCACTGGGTACAGTCAGAAGCACGGGAGGATAAGAGAATTCACCAGAGCCAGAGCGGGAGGCAGAGCAGGCAGAAGGACCAAAGTACACTGCTGAGGGGAGCAGCGGGCGGCAGGAGAGGTCTGCGCACCATGTGGGACCCTCAACCGGCACTGCAGAGGCTGCAGGCAGCTTTGCAACCCAGCGCTCTACCGCTGCGCCACCGGGGAGGCCCTGGTGCCCATTCTTATGGGTATCCTCTGTTACAGGGTTAGCCAGACTGCAGGAGTGTGCAGCATGTAGGGGCTTAGAAAGGACAAACAGCTTAGGAGGGACAAACAGCAAGAAGGTTAAGGTCATCTTGTAATGCCATTTCAATCATCTTTGTAAACCTAAAATACCACCTTTTAGCAGTAAGAAAAATTAACAAAAAATAACTCCACTTAACTTTTAGGCATCTATTTTTTTTTTTTAGCATTTCAAAAACAATTTGAAGCTTGAAAAAAAAAATTTTTTAAGAAATGGGGTACAGGCCAGGGGTGTGTGTGTGTGGGGTATATGTGTGTGTGTATGTTCACCAGAGAGAGTGGGGAGCAGAACAGGCAGATGTACCGAAACACACTGCTGAGGGGAGCAGCAGGCAAGACAGGAGAGGTCTGCTGTGCCATGTGGGTAAGTCCCTGACCGCCCGGGAATCGCACTCACGCTGCAAAGGCCCGCAGACAGCCTCACAGCACTATGCTCAACCCCTTGTGCCACCAGGGAGGCCCTGAAGCTTGAAAATTTTAATATGCTTCAAATGGACATTTGTTTAATTTACAAAGTAAGTTACATGTGAGTTTATTTCATTTCATAAAGCATATCCTATGTCTTAATACAAAGAAATTCTAAATAACTTTTTATTAAGGAAACTGCTTGAAATGGCTTTTTGAGTAGAAAACAAAAATGATTCTTTTAGTAAGATGAAAATTTACTAAGTTTTAAGGGGGAGTCTTGTTATTACAGAGAATATCACTGCATCTCTGGAAGCAGTTCTTTATTCAGTGCTGTTTCCACTTTAAATTCATTCCTTTTTAGGATGACACCTCAGTAGTTACCGATGAAGAATTAGACCTGGCAGTTTTCATTGTAGCAAGGGTGTACTCAAGGCTGAATGTTCATGCTCACTCAAAAATGGTAATGAAAAACATAACATCCACTTACTTAGCATATTCTTATCTGACTTAAACTAGATTAGTGATACATAAAATCTCATGTTGCTCCTTGACATTTTTTTATTATTTGTGTAAATAGATTATGACCAGCCATTGCCTCTGACATTCAAGTAAAGGATAAATTCAATTAATATTTATTGAGCACTAGCAGAGTTCATGGAACTCTAGTAAATACCAGAAAATGCAGCTCTGTGTGTGCCATTGTAGTACAAGAGAGGGATGAGGTTGCAGTCTGGAAACTAGAAGACAGAATTATTGCTAAGGGAAGAAGAGATGGGGTTATATAAGAGAGTTCATTATGAGAATTTAGTTTCAAAGCTGGAATAATGCTAAAATTCCCAATTAGATTTTATTTTCTTCACTTCAAAGGTTAATTCTCTTGCTGCTTCTAGTGAGAGGAGAAATAAGGTTTTATTGTACTGTGCAAACTTATGTCAGTAAATTCTAATGTGTTATGGAAGTCATTTATAGAGGAATAACAATTGGAAAAGATAAGCAACTATCCAGATAATGCAGCTCCTAGTGTCTTACCTTTGTAAAGCGTATCATGACTTATAACCCAGTGAATCTTACTGAGCACACTGCTTCGGGGCTCCTGTCAGTGCTCTGTAGCATACTTGGAGCAGCGCTGTGGGAGAGGACAGTTAGGTGATGAGGTTGGTGAAGGGTATCGACTTGAAAATGAATAGTTGTGTGTGGCGCTGTGGCAGCAGTGACTTTGAAGTGCCATTCCTCTTCATTGTCAGGGAACTGGAGAGAGGAGGCCCTGGGGTAGGGGTTCCAGTCAAGAAACCTTTATACCGTAGCCTAAGCAAACAGTCCATGTGGAGACTGTGGTTGTGAAAACAGAGGAGGAAGAGCCAGTGAAGAGATCCACAGGAGTGGCTGCAGGGTCTTCCAGGAAAATGTGTTCCTATGCTCGGAGACTTTCAAAGGGGAAGGATCGGTGAGGACTGAATGTGGTGGTAAAGAAGTCAGGAACTCAGTAGGAACTTTGTAATCAGGACTGCCATATTAACTGGTGCTTTTCAAAAATAACATCATTATTTCACTTTTTCTCCCAACAAAAGTAGGATCACCTGACTATCTTTTGCCACTTGGCTTTACTGTCACCAGCAAATCCTATAAATCTAGAAAGCATTTCAATTCATCAGTTGTTGATTGAGCATTTGCATTGTGCCAAGCATTAAAGAGGTAGTTGTGCAGTCTCTTCCTGGTGAGAGGGCAGGGGTGGGAGAGAACAGGAGCTCCGGGATAGAAACATGGTGCCATTGTGGGGTAAAGTGTTCACACGTGCGGCTATCCATTCTGAGTGCCTCCCCGTGGCATTGAATGAAAATATTAAAGCCCATGCAAAGGATGCCTTTTTGTAGTTCCTGGATTTGGTAAGGAACTGGTGCCTGGTATAATGGATTCCTGGGAGTCATTTCTTTCCTCAGTTTGGACTCTGACTTAGCCTGGACTGAATGGTGAAGCTCACCCCTGCCCTTGAGATGCTTTTATAAAAATAGAGGAGGACTTCCATGTAAACTGTTCTAACCCTGCATAGGAAAGGGACACTCAGACTTTTGTTGAAATCCTACACTTCTTGGGTAGCCTTTCTTGAAATGATAGGATTAAACTGAGAACTTCTTTGGTTCAGAGTACCTGGCAGTAAAATATGAATAAAAATATTAGTCTTAAAAATGTGTTATCAAAATGCAAAGTTGGGCCCTCCCTGGTGGCGCAAGGGGTTAAGCACCACACTATGAAGCAATCCGCAGCCTCTGCAGCACGAGTTCGATCCCTGGCTGGCCAGGGAGCAACCCACGTGGTGCAGCAGACCTCTCCTGTCTCGCCCGCTGCTCCCCTCAGCAGTGTATTTCGGTCAGTCTGCCTGTTCTGTTCCCCACTCTGTCTCTGGTGAATCCTCTCACCCCCTGCATGTCTGTATGCATAAATAAATAATTTTTTTAAAAATGCAAAGTTATTATATTCTTACTTCCTTTTGTGTATAGTTTATTATTCAAAGGCAATTGGAATGGACCAAGAAGACACTTATTGCTTAAAATACTTTGGACTTGGCTTCAGATGAGTTCTGATATAGCCACAGTTAATAGAAAAGACAGTCTCACTCATTATACTGAGGATGTCATAATCATAGAGACTGGCCTTCATGACTTTGTCATGTTTAAAGTGTTACCTTTTTCTAACCTATCACTGTCACTGTTATGATGTGAAATGGGCTGCTAACACATGCGGGACATGCCCTGTGTCCACGTGAGATAGTGCTGATTTTAACAACTTTTTTTCCTTTAGCTCAAACTTCTTTTTTTCTAAAGATTTACTTACTTACTTATTTACTTATTTATTTATTTTATTTATTTATTTATTTATTTATTTATTTATTTATTTATTTATTTATTTATTTATTTATTTATTTATTTATGCAAGAACCAGGGTACAGGCCAGATGCGTGGGAGGGTGAGAGAATTCACCAGAAACAGAGTGGGGAACAGAACAGGTAGACTGACGAAATACAGTGCTGAGGGGAGTAGCAGCCGCGACAGGCGAGGTCTGCCGCACCATCCGGGACCCTCGCCAGCCGGCCGGCCAGTATTGAACCAGCGCTGCAGAGGCTGCGGACAGTTTCACAGCGAGGCATCAATCGCCTGCACCACCAGGGGAGGCCCAAGCTCAAACTATTCTCTTAGAAATTCCTAGTATGTGTGTAATTTAAAACCGTCATCTGTCAACTCAGTTTTTAGATAAAACACTAGCCTGAAATCTTAAGGTAACATGGAAAGAAAATAGTTACTCACAAACTACTAACTGTAAGCTTGATGTCTTGCCTTTTAGATTGAAATTCCTTCTTCAGTTGAAGGCATTGTCCTAATTTCTTCTCTTTATTCATTGCTTTTTCAAGGGGTCCTTTGTGCTTCATTATCATTCTTTATGATGTCCCCAGCTAAATTTCTTCTATTTGCCTCAGGCTTTTCTTGTACTTAGGATCTCCCATTATTTTTATTGTCCACCAAGTTGTGTTTCTGCATACTGATTAAAGGGAGCTGCTGCCTCCTCCTGCTGTTGGCTGCTCCCACTGCCATTCTGTAGCCTAGCAAGGAACACAGCTATATGCATGCTGATGTGCATGTCTCTGGTGATTGTGATTAGTTGTTTGCATAACCATTCACTCCTTTGATAGAAAGCAATGTGTGTGGGTTAGTCTGAGGTCTCCTCTACCCTGGAGAGGTTTCCATTTGTTGTGTGCATGTACATAAAATAAAAGCCATGGGTTTTAATATTTTTCTTAAATTATGGCAATTCACTCTACTTAAATAATTTAATATGAGCGAGCCTTATTTATGTTTTATTTATCTGAGAAACTGTTTGTTCAACTTCTGGTATTATATTGCTTTTGTGACCTCTGAGTGTCTGTTTAATCAGCGAAGAATGTATTGTTAGTAAACCCTAGATCAAAAGGATGTATTGAACTCATGGTATTTTGTGAAGATTCTATTGATCCAGACCTGCTTATATCCCACACTTGCTTCCCTTAACCCAGCCTGACCACTGATGACCACATCCAACTGTGGTCACATCCCCATAAATTGAGAAGACATTGAGCTTGGTAGGAGGACAGTGTTGTGGGGAGATGATGAGATATGAGTGGCACTGAATGGTTTTTGATCTGTTTGCCACTGCTTGTCTTAACTTAGTTCAAATAATTATAAACTATTTAAAAATTGATTTTTAAACCAATTTACAGAATTTTAAGCATTTCTTTCTAATTAGGTACAGTTGTGATAATTGCATGACGTGAAGAAATATAGTTTAGAAATTACTCAGTAGTCAAGAGTTCAGAAGCCTGTGGTACTGCCAATTTTGCTACTTAACTATGAAAGTGACATTGAGCAAGTTAAGTCTTTTAATCTCTGTGCCCTAGTTTCTGTAATAGGAGATAATGGGAAGATGCCTTTTCCATCATTTCATGGAGAAAAATGAAAAGTGTCCAGTAAACCTGTGATGTTTATAATGATGGTAATGGAATCTCTACCCATTGGTATAAAATGAGTCTTTAATTGTTCTTTTTAAATACTGAAAATCAAAACAGCCTTCAAGATGAATTGAAGCAGTCCTTTTTAAAGAATGTGTTTAGCAAGCCAATTATAGTAAGTCAATTTTGCAAACATTGAAGTGCATTGGGAAAAACTACTGGGAACTTGTATTTACTGATTTTGTAAGGCTGAGAAGTTTCCATTTAGTTTAAGGATTTGTTTTTTAACAATTCTGTGAATGTTTAGCTTTGTAGTAACAAGGAAAATTGATGGGGTGAAATCTGTTATATTAGATCATGTGGGGAGAAGGTTGGGGTAGAGAGGAAAGAACAGATATGTTAAGATGTGAGAGCAGAGAGTTTATCATGAGCCCAGATAGAAACTTTGGTCAGGCCTGGAAGAAAGTTCCTTGCCTTAAATTTTTGAGCTAAGAGAATTCTTCCCCAGTCACCTGAATATATTGTCAGCCTTGCCATAAAAATTGCTATGGCTAAGCAAATGCTTCCCCCTCATTCTAAAGGATTCCAGACTCCCTAGGACTAACATTGTGATTTGACTGTCATGGCAGCTCCATTAACTGTGGTAAGTTGGTTACAAAGAGAGCCCAATTTTGTTGTTTGTGTAGAAAGCCCTTCTGAGATTTCATAGATCAGCTTTAAAATATTTTTTTTTATTGGAATGAGAGTAGAGTTGTTTACCATATGGAGGTTGACATAAAAGTTATCACCTTTCAGTGAAGGACATGGACTGTGTACACTTTGGTGACAGTCTGGAAACTATCTAAATGCCCACTAGTGGAAGACTGAGTAAGTTTTTATGGATTGATGTAATATCATGGACTGCAGTTACACCCCCACCCACACAGTACACAATTTTACTTAAAGAAAATTATTTCTGTGTAAATGTTGTGTTAAGCATGTTTTCAAGCATGTTTATAAGCAAGAAAATGTATGGTAGAGAACTTTTTTATTGTGGTGAAATACATAAAATCTAAACCATTGTAAGCAGTTACAATGTACAGTGTTGTATAGTCGCATTAGGTACATTCATGTTGTGCAACCATCACCATTCATAGTAGGAGACATTCATTTTTTGCAGTTTTTTTGTCTATTACAAGAATATGTTGCTTTTATAGTAAAAAAGACTAAAACCTGAGACTGCTCTATCTCTGAGATCCTGGACAAATTTAACATTTTTGCCATTGGTAAATGGAGACAATTAATAGTTTTTTCTCTCATAATATTGTTATAAAGGTTAAATAAGTATGTGTTTACGTGCATATTTGTATTTTGTCAGGCTTGATGCAAAACAAGCAGAATACTAAATGAAATGTTTGGCTCTTCTTATTAGTCACATAAATGATCATCCATTAAGTGTGTGAAAGGTAAAATAAGATTTCAAAAACCCAAATAAAGTGCTTCATGTTATTTTACAGGTTAGTAAATAATGTACTACTTAGACTGAATAGGATTTAGATTTGAAAGTATTGATAAATTAATGTTCTTCGTGGAATATACTTACTATTTAGAATATTTAAAATTTTCTAAAAGATGTACAGTTTATAAAAGTAATGAAAGCACATCATTTGCCTGTAATAGAGAAACTGCATGGTTCTCACACAAGTAGATCCTGGTCTGGATCACTGGTATCTACAAACTAGAGGGACATGCCCAATGGGAAATATCAATTGTCCTCAGTTCACGAAAAAAATTAATAATAGTATTTTCTTGTGTTGAAGGTTCCCCCCCACACAAATTTGTTGTAATTGTTAGTATTTGTTATTGGAAAAACAAAACATTTGAACTGAAAAATTAGAAACAGTTAACTTATTTTTAGCTCGCTAGGTTTTTTTGTTTTTGTTTTTTACTTTTGTTCCTTCTTGTACTTTATTTGGAGGACATGCGCCTCTGTTGGTGGATTTAAATTGCATATATATAATGCTAGTCATTATTTTCTTCTAGTAAAGAGCATCCTTGTTATTTCGATCTAATCTATTTGGTGAGGGTGTGTCCCTGTTCCTTACTCTACAGTTTATGACTTAGGGTTTCTTTACTGAACTGTTGGAGTAGTGTCTAATCTAGACTAATCTTGTTAAAGTATTTTATTTCTGGTTCGTAAGTACATAATGTACTACACATCTTGTAAATGGAATGTGGAATCGATTGGAAAACATAAAAGAGCTCTTTGAAGAGGTCTAACTTAAAAATGAATGTTGCATTTGAAAGTTACTTTTGTGCATGGAAAATTGGAATTTTATGTTGGAATTCATTTATGGTTGTGTTTTAGCTTAAAATTCTATGTATTATGAATTAGCAATCCATGCATTTTTTGGTTTCACCTTTAAATTGTTCATAGTACTTGATATAGATGAAGCATGTATGACATATATACATATGAAGTGATAATATTTCTTGTTTAGCGTTCTGATAATATTTATAGTTGGTGTCTTCTGAACTACCTCTCGTAGGTTTCACATGCTCTTTTAAATTCAGTAGTAAGACATTGTGACTGGTCATTGAAATTAATGGTACTCAGTGATTCACTGAAGTTTACACAGGGAAATAAAAGATACCAATTTCTATAGTTAAACTTCAAAAGAGAGAAATCTGAGGTCTGGTTTGTGGTAGTAATACCCAGTACCAGGTGGACCTTCCATCAGATTTGTCAAATATTTGAGTACCTACTCTTTACAAGACATCCCAATGTTGAAGAGTTTGAAAAGATGATTTATTTATCCTAAAGGAGTACGGCATATCAAAGACCAATCGAATGAGATTATAAATTGTTAAGATAGACGTTTGATTAGGAAAGAAGTTCCAGGAGAGTGGAATCACGATGGTCTGAAAACTTACTTATGACCACAGAAAACAACTGTGTGAATTGTTCCATTCCATCGCCCACCCCTGCCCCTTATATTTTGTAAATTTGGTACTAATGTAAAAAGGAAATATAAAATATAATTTTTGAATGAGATGGTTAAGTAGGAAGCTGATGCAGGATATTGGCACTCTTTCAGCATTCCTTCACTCTACAGTTCAGTGTGTGAGTACTGCTGTCACACCTCAGGTGGCCATGCTTAAATAAAGGATGTTCTTTCTTGGCTTAATGAATATTTCCTATAGAATCAGTTTACATAGTGTGTTTGCTTTCTTTCTAACCACTTTTTACCCTTATTGTAACTAAAATTTAACATATCAGACATTTTAAAAATTATCAAAATTCATTTCCAAAATAGGTAAACATGATCTGAAAGGATAGCCATAACTCAATCTCTCTCTCACACAAATTTTTGGCAGGCATTATTTTGAAGAACATGGCATCAAATCCCAGCTTATCTGGTTATCTCAAAAGTAGTGGCCATCTCATGACGGTTATGGGGATTAAAAGTTATTTGGGAAAGAGGATAGAGACTACAGTAGAAGAAGGATATATATTTTGTGAACTTTGTGAATTTTTTTTTAACCATGTGTTTTGTTTTGTTTTTTCATTTTTCTTACATTGTTGTTCATTTTTGTACAGTATTTGATTTCTCCCCTCAGGTGTAGTCCCTGTAAATCTCCCACCACCACATCACCTGTGTACCATCACCACAGTCCTTTGTGCTGGTCCCACCCATTTTAATCCCCTTCCTTCCCCCTGCTACAAGCCTCAAATCCAAAGTTGCCTACCAGGTTTTGCCCTTTTTTTTGACCCTTTGTTCGGTTTCCCTGTATTCCTCCTGTAAGTGATACCATCCGCTATTTTTTTTCCTTCTGACTTATTTCACTGAGCATAATCCCTTCTGCTGCTATCTGTGTTGCTGCGAATGGCATGAGTCTATCTTTTTTGATTGCTGAGTAGTATTCCATTGTAACCACATGTTTTTAAAATAATGCCATGTTTCAGGTAATTTCGGCAATTAAGACAAAAACCTCTGTTCTTTTCAGATGGCCCTGCTGAGGCACCAGTGACCAACGGCAATACAACCACAGTACCAGCCTTGAATGATGATTTGGACATCTTTGGACCAATGATTTCTAATCCCTTACCCTCAACTGTAGTGCCCCCAGCTCAGGTATGTAGTAAGAGAGTGATTTTACATGATCATTGTTTATTTCATTTTTGAAAATTTTCAATTGCAAATTTGAAAGAATTATTGCTGAGCAGTCAGTGTTTCCATGTCTCCTGTACTGTAGACCAGTGTTGGCAAACTAAGCTTGAAGCTTGGTTTTTTGCAAATAGTTTTATTGGGACAGAGCCAGTCACATTTCTTTACATATTGTCTGTGGCTGCTTTCACACTACAAGAGCAAGTTGAATAGTTTTCAGCAGAGACTGTAACAGCCACAAAGCCTAAAATAATCACTAAAATTTGCTAACCCTTGCTTTAGGTAAACAGCAGTGTTTAGAAAGAACTGGGAAAACTCAGATCATTTCACCCTCGCCAGAGATTGACAAAGTCACTTTCTTCCAAGGTTTTTAAACCATGGGTATATAAATATTGACTAGCAGCCAGTAATTCTTTGCTTATGCTCCATGAGCCATCCCTAAGAGAGTGTTAACCACTTGCCACAGGAAAGCCAAAAGTAAAAAATTCTGGCGCATTTTTTTATGAGAGTAAAACCTATCTTATTTTAATGGGTTTTTATAAAACCATTCAGAACATATTAATGATAAATATTTTTGAATTGCCTTAATAGTACACAAATTTCTCATTCCTTTTTAATTGTAAAATACTTAATTTTTTTAGCTTTATTGAGGTATAAGTAACAAATTGTAATCCATTTAAAGTGACAACATAATGAACTGCTGTATGTTTTGAAAGGTTTCCCACCACCTCACGTATTCACCTTTTTTTTGTTTGTTTGTTTTGATGAGAACACTTCAGTTCTACTCTTAGGATTTCAGTGATACAAAACAATATAATCAACTATAGTCACCATGTTTTATATTAGATTCCCCAGACCTAATTTATCTTTTACTGTAAGTTTGTGCCCTTTTAACAACCTCTATTATTTCCCACAACACCCAGCCCCTGGCAGTCACCATTCCACTGTTCCTGAGTTTGATGGTTTTGTTAAAGATTTCACATATAAATGATACCATGCAATGTATGTTTTTCTTTAAGGTGAAATACTTGAACTTTCAGGAATACAGATTACTCTTAAGCATACAATTTTAAGATTCTATTTAAAATTTACACTATATAAACAGCGAGTTTGTTTCAATATAACGTAACTTTTTTTTAAATTTTATTTTTTATATTCCCCATACAATTACAACCCCCTTATTTTGACCCCAAGCCCTCCTTTCCCCACCCCCACCCCCCATAGAGTGTCTCTGGTTCATAGTTGTTTGTTGATTTTGATTTTTTCTTTCTTATAGTTATTCTTTTTCCTGGTCCCTTATTTAAGTTTTCTAGATTCCTGCTATGAGTGAGACCATCCGGTATTTTTCATTTTCTTTCTGGCTTATTTCGCTGAGCAGGATCCCTTCCAGCTCCATCCATGTTGCTGCAAATGGCATGTGTTTATCTTTTTTGAATGCTGAGTAATATTCCATGCTGTATATGTACACATCTTCTTGATCCAGTCATCTATTTTTGGGCATTTGGGTTGTTTCCAAAGCTTAGCTATTGTAAACAGTGCTGCTATAAACATAGGGGTGCAGGTGCTCTTTGGAATGGATGTTTCTTTGTCCTTTGGGTAAATACCTAGGAATGGAATTGCTGGATCATATGGAAGCTCTATCTTTAGTAGGTCCAGAAATCTCCACACAGCTGTCCATAGTGGTTGGACCAGTTTGCACTCCCACCAGCAGTGCAGGAGAGTTCCTTTTTCTCCACAACCTCGCCAGCATTTGTTGTTGCTAGTTTTTTTAATATGTGCCATTCTCACTGGTGTGAGATGGTATCTCATGGTAGTTTTGATTTGCATTTTCCTGATGACAAGTGATGTTGAACATTTTTTCATATGCCTGTTGGCCATTTGCATTTCCTCTTCAGAGAAGTTTCTTTTTAGCTCTTCTGCCCATTTTTTGATGGGATTATTTTCTTTGTTTTTGTTGCATTTCATCAGCTCTTTGTAGATTTTTGTGATCAGTCCTTTATCATTAGTTTTGTGTGCAAAAATATTCTCCCAGTCGGTGGGGTTTCTCTTTGTTTTTGTTATTGTCTCTTTTGCTGTGCAGAAGCTCTTTAATTTGATGTAGTCCCAGCTGTTGATCTTTGCCTTCACTATCACTGCTTTGGGTGATGTGTCTGCAAAGATGTCTTTGATGTGCATATCATGTAGTGTTTCACCTTCAATATAGTGTAACTTTTGAGGTTAAACATTTCCTTTTCTGTAGAAAAACTGAGCCAAATGGTAATTGTTTGGGTGGAAAGTCTTTATAAGAACCTGCATCTTATTGAGATTAATTACATATACTCTTATTATACATATTTATTTGTATTATGATAGTCACTATATAATTAACACCAGAAATTAGCCAATAGATTACTTAGGGATAATTAGTTTAAAGTGATCTTTATCAAGATTTTCTGCAGCATTAATATGTATTTTCAGGAGAGTGAGTTTTTATTTTATGCCTTTGTCCCTTCTCCCTCTACTGTAGCACATAAAAATGGGGACCAAGTACTGCACTGGTGCTTCATATCATACTGTGAATTTGTGCAGGTTATACATGTGATGTCCAGTGCTAATATTGTGGCTGTAGAAAGATACATTAGGACACTTGACAGTTTGACCATGAAAAGTAATTTCTTTTGGTCTAGCATTGTTGAGGCTAGGCTTCTGTAGGTGCCACTGGTGTATGAGAATTGCTTTACAAGCTGCTTGGAGAATTAGTTTCTATATCTGAGGCGTTCAGTTTACTTCCTTGTTCTGTTTATTGTCAGAGTGACAAGTAGAACAATATTGCCTTCATGATAGGGATAATTTTTTTTATATTTCGTGAACAGAATTATCTTTCATCTAAACTACATGTAGAGATTAAAATCCAGACATGTTTTCAAAATAATGTCTTTGAAAATGGAGGGGGCGTGAAAGGGACAGGTTAAAATGCTCATTTTATGTATACAACTGGTACAATGTAATGTACTAATTTTGGTGGGTTTTTTTTTTATTATAGCAGTTGATTTGACACCAGTAGGAATGACTCTGAACTCTTTATTATTTTACTCCTGATTTGATTTTCTGAGGACAAATGACAAAAACAAATTCTAATAAAAGAGGTTAGAAATACTCAAGTGACAGGAGTATACCTGAGTATTGGGGAATGAGACCCCCCATTGAGAAATGGAATGAGATCCAGAGTCCCCACTGGTGACACACCGACGTATCAAAACGCTCCCTTTCCTGTTCTATTATATACATACACCAATAGTAGCAAGACTTGCATAATACTGTGGTCTGTCCTTGGTTCAAGCGTAGCATCCCAGACTGCTAGAGATCATTGGCTAGGGGTTTTCAGACTCCTGAAATGTAAAATGATGGACAAAAGTTCTTTTTTTATATTGGAATCGTGGTGCTAGCAACTGAAAAAACCAAAAGTAGGTAGGTAGACGTTTGTGTTCTTACTATTTATATTGCTTGGTTTTAGACTTCATTTTTGAGGTACATGTTCCATATTATCTTCATTAGAAAAATCATAGATGTGAATATGAGACTACTCTAGCATGAGACTAGAGTAATAGCTTTCCTAAGTAATCATTTTAAGGTTTTCTTGTAGTTGTATTTCTTCTACAGGGAATACACTCTTGCCCCCCTCCCATTATGCCCTCCCCCCAAGTTTTGTAGCAGATTGTTAGAATGCATAGAAACTGAACATGATGAAAAAAAATCACTTGGTGATATATATAGTTGCTCTGTTATCTAACATTAACTGTAAACACTGGGTGTTTAACCCTGCTATTGTGCAAAATCACCTCTTTTGGTCATCAGCTACCTCTATTCTCTCCTGTACAGAAGAGAGACAAAAGCACATGACAGTAAGTACATGCTCTTAGTCTCTGTGATCTGCTTCAGTGGTAGTTTGGATATATTATATTCAAGTGCATTGTTAATATATTTGGTATTTCATCATTTCCTGCACAGTTCAGATATTTTATCTCGAAATTCTTGCTTAGGTCATCATAACAGATTCAAATTATTGCTCTGCTGAAATTGGTTTGTGAGTACAGTGCACGGATGGTAACTTATTACAGGGGTTTTTTTTTAGCCAAGATGTTAAATGTTTGAACTTTTTTTAAGATTTATTTATGCATACAAGAACGGGGGTACAGGCCAGAGGTGTGGGGGGTGAGAGGATTCACCAGAGACAGAGTGTGGAGCAGAACAGGCAGATTGACCAAAGTACACTACTGAGGGGAGCAGCGGGCGAGTCAGGAGAGGTCTGCTGTGCCATCTGGGTAGCTCCCTGGCCGACAATCAAACTCATGCTTCAGAGGCTGAGGACATCTTCATAGGTTGCATCTTAACTGGTTGCATCACCAGGGAGGCCCTGAACTTGTTTTTAATTCTATTTGCTACTCACCTTATTTTATGGCTTGAGAAGACTCTTAGCCAGGTTTTACTAGTCTCCATAAAATTCTTTGAAACTCTTCATCTCCAAAACAAATCCATATAAACAAAGGCAATTGAATATTTAATGAGATCCCCAAGATGAGGTTATCAGTTGTGATTATATAATACCATGTGCAAGATAGAGATTTGGTGAAAATTTTTGTTTTATATTAAATACCTGCATGTTTGTATGTGTTCATTTGTTCCATGCCCAGAAGTGGAACAAAAGATAAAGTTGAAGTGTTGAAGTGTTGCTGTATTTCATTTCTGGATAGACTGGAAGCATTCTAATATTGTGGTTAAAGCTGACATAGATTAGGTTTGTAAAAATGTGATGTAGCTTTTGAAAAATAATTTTTTTATGAAGACAAAATCAGCCATTGCAGGATTCTTTCAGCTGGAAAAAGTCTTGATTCCAAGGGATACCAGTTCAGCTAGCAGCCACAAACCTATTGCTGAGCCGATTGTGACCAGGATGCGATGGGCAAAACTCAGCATCAGTTTAGCAGATAAACCACTTATTACAAGAGACCACTGATCTGCCTTTTTACAGTATCAGATTCAAAACAGGAAACACCATACCTTTGTCCTTCATATTGTTCTCGTGTGGACTTGTGAATAAGCCTCTTAATGTCACATTTTACCTTTTACAGTGATTTGTCTAGTTTCATATAACTTCATTTGGATTTTAAGTGATGAATGAGCTTTTAGTGTGCAGAATGCAACAGCTTGGTTTGCTGTTTGTCTCAGGGGACATCATCTGTACCAGCAGCTGCCACTCTGTCTGCAGTAACATCTGGGGATCTGGATCTCTTCACTGAGCCAACTACAAAGTCAGAAGAGGTGGCAAGGAAACAACTCTCCAAAGACTCCATCTTATCTCTCTATGGTACAGGAACCATGCAGCAGCAGAGTACTCCTGGTAATTCATTTTAAAATCTGCTTGCAGTGAATTGCTGTACCGTTGCTAGAAATTTATCACATCAATTACATTATCTTCCCTATTTTTCTGTGTAATGGTGATTACAGTTAACACAACTATATAACTGAAATGAATGAAAAATTAGAATTAAAAAGCATGTACAGGATTCACCAAACTTTATTGGAATTAACAAGTTGTTTACATATCACTTAATATTTTACAAGCTTATCAGACATAAATTATGTGTTTGAAGAATAATTTAAATTTGATTCGCATGAAATTTATAACTGTACTTGCAGAGAAAATGCCACACTGTAAAACAATCAGCAGTCTGAATTATCACATGTATTCCCAAAAAGCTTAGGTTTTTTAAAAAATGAAATTGCATGATATTTGTTTACATAGTTTCAGTAGGTCAGATAATTTCCTCAAAGAAAACGAGCTGCATTTCACAGGTGAGTTAAAATTGAGACCTCAGATGCTTCCATTGAAGCCAAATACAGCAGACAACTCTCTCTCACACACTGGACAGTGGGCGGCTAATGATGCAAGTCAGCAGCAACAGCATATACTCTCCTGCTGTGTAGTCGCGTCTTCATAATAGATGTCATGCAGCGCTACTGCCTATTTATTCTAGTTAAACTGGGTTGGGTTAGTAACTGATCTGTCTGCATTCTGAAGGTATAGGTGTGAGTCTGAGCAGTAGGAGCATCCAGACTGGAGTTAAGATTTTTTGCACTGTTGATAGGTCAGAAAGATGCTAATCCTTTTTCTGTGATTATCAAAATGAGTGCAGCTGTATATCATACCCCTGTTTTCTTTTCATGGTTCTTATGGCAGGTGTGTTTATGGGACCCACAAATATACCATTTACCTCACAAGCACCAACTGCATTTCAAGGATTTCCAGCAATGGGCGTACCTGTGCCTGCAGCGCCTGGCCTTATGGGAAATGTGATGGGACAGAGTGCAAGCATGATGGTGGGCATGCCCATGCCCAATGGGTTTATGGGAAATGCACAAACTGGTGTGATGCCACTTCCTCAAAATGTTGTTGGTCCTCAAGGAGGTATGGTGGGACAGATTGGTGCACCCCAGAATAAGTTTGGCCTGCCACAAGCTCAACAGCCTCAGTGGAGCCTCGCTCAGGTAGGTCTTTACTCTCCAACTTCTCCAAAATCAAAGAAACCAGATTTTTTTTCTGAAGGCAAAACTATCTTTGTCAAATAGACAAATGAACTCTTAATGGCGACCATCTCTAATCTCTTTGTAACAGCTAGAACCTCTTGAGAGACTCCTGCCACCTTTGAAATTAGCACTAAGTTTTAACCTAGCTCCCCAGTGTTCTGTTTTTATTGTCCACTGAGACCAGCCTATCTTTATTAACCTAGTAATTAGGGAGTATTTAGTAACTTCTGCAATTTAGCCTCAAAACACTATTCAGATTAGTTCCTACTGCACATGGATGTGTAAAAATCTTTGTAAGGATTTATCTACAATTAAGCTTAGGTTTAAAAAGAATACCTAAGATTTGAACAGGTCTGTATTTGTCTTAGAGAGCCCCTCATAAATCCTATTTTATCTCAGTTTAGAGGCAAGAAATGGCATTTTAGTATTACTGCTTTCAAGTCAATTTCTGTTGTAGGTTGATCCATTCTAACTTCTCTCTGGCTCCCCACACAAAGGCCCTGAGCATTAGGCTCACGTTCCCAAGCTGTCGCCTCCTTTCTATTTGGTGTTAATCTAGAATTTTGGTGAACTTGGCATTTCTTCTGACCAACTGTTTTTACCTTACACCTTGAGGTATGGAGGGAACACCCTCTTGTGATTTCCAAGTTACTTTTATGATCGTCATTGAAGGAATATCTATGACATGGGTATCAACTCTCTGGGAGTGTCAGAATTACTTGAGTACCTACCAGATGTCAGTAATAGCCAAAATGCTGAAGTATGCTCAGGTTAAGGTACTAGATGAACCTGTTAACCAAAGAATTGGGTGATGCAGTACTCAAGCAAGCCCTCAGTGGAACCTGTTGGCCAACCATATACAGGTGGTTAAAACTTCCTGTAGTAGGTATGAAGACATGCCCCTTCAGACACTTATGGCCTGATCAGTGACCTCTGTGGCAAATTTTTGTCTTCATTGTCTTATCAATCTTGGAAAGTGTTAAGATGCTTATATACTTATCAGTACAGTTTGGAAGAAAAAATACATGAAAAAATAATGTGGTTACATAATGAAAATTTAAATAAGCAAGAAAAGACTTATGGCCATTAAAAAAAAGTTAGAAGGTACATAATAGGGGCCATTTAAGACTTTAGTAAAGGCAGACAGGTCCTCATAACAAAACTTGTAATTTTGAAATATTTTGCTTTCTAAGACTTCCAGCAGTTATACACATTACCCAGATATGAAATCAAAGACTACCGTGGCACTTTTTTTCAGTTATGGTCAACCTTGGGATAATCTAGAAAATGAATAATCAACAAGGGGAACTAGAGTAGCTATTTGTTTTCTGTAGAAAAATAATTGTATGACACTTGGCTTTTTCCCCAGTGCTTCGACAATGTCAAATTGTTGAAAAATACTTGTAATGCTATTACACCTCAGTATCGCTGACTAAAATCAAGTTCAAACAAAGGCCGCTTCTAATATAACAGGGTGGCTATTAAAAATGTCTAACTGTGGTTACAGAATTCAAAGTGAAATTAGCCTTTTTAAACTAAGCTTTTTGTGTTTCACAGATGAATCAGCAAATGGCTGGCATGAGTATCAGTAGTGCAAACCCTACAGTGGGTTTTGGCCAGCCCCCCAACACAACAGCAGGATGGTCTGGAAGCGCATCGGGTCAGACTCTCAGCACACAACTGTGGAAATGAAAACTGCAATACAAGTTTCATCCAGAACTACCACCTGACATTCCTTGCTAAAACGCATCTGAGTTCCCCTGTTTATTCATGTACATATATATTTTTTTTTCCCCATTTGTTCATATTAAGAATTATCTGATTGACCGTGTTGGTCTATACTGATTAAATTTGATGTGAAAAGCAGGTTGAGAAACCATTTTATGTCAAGGGCAGCTTTGCTCATATTTCCCATGATTTCATTGAGAAGCTGCTCAGTCAACTTGCTTAATCAGTTTTACTCAATAAAATTATAGCTCTAATGTTTGCATATATAAGGGAAGTAGTTATCATGTTAGTAATACCTCTAACAGTGTAAACCCCACCCCCAAATTAGCCGGTAATCCTGTAGGAAGATACTGTATGATCAGATGTTTAATCATATAAATAGGATGTAAATGTATCACCGAAGACTGTTTTCTAGTGTATCAGAATTCTTTTATTTCATCATTCACTCTTACTGTGCTGTTATGATGTGCTTAACAGGGAATGTGGTTAGTGAAAGGAAGATAAACCTGGATGCTACTACAAAACTTAACAAATGTTTAAAGAATGCAAATTTTATCTGCCTCTCATGTAATTTGGATCTTCCTATGTACATAGTGCTAACATGAAGACCTTCCTCTGCACTATATGCAAACAGGGTAACTAAACAAAGCCACTTTCAATTCTTAAAGGTATATCCGGGTTTATGACAGTAATTGTGTTTACATTTTATGGTGCCTAGTATTGACAAAATGTTATATCCCTATATTAAACAGATGAATCCATAGATTTTTTTTTTTGTGGGTTTTATTTCCTGCAATGTATAGTGCCACCAGCTTTCCAAAAAGTAATATTGCTAAGTAGAAACAGAACATTTAGTTGACGAAATACCGGTCATCTGTTCTAAAGCCTGTTCTGTTCTACCAACTATAAGGCCAAATTGGGGGGGGAGGGGAGGGTGGAGTATTTTAGGTATTCAAAATGGTACCTGCGAGTGTCATTTAGCAGTACTGTACAGAGATCTTCCAGCTTAGTTTTAGGGGAAATGTGCAGAACAAATGAAGACAAAAACATTTTATACCATCTGCTTAGCTTTTGTTAACTGCAAGCTCTGGTTAAACAGGTGTCCGTCAGATGACAATAAAGGCTGTTGTACTGAAGTAAAGTGAACAATACCTGAGTGCTCGGCAGCCTACCCTCCACACATCCTCTTCCTCACCCGCTGGCCAACCGGCACCAGTTGCTGCTTTAACTTAGACCTCAATTCTCACTGTGTCCAAGTGGTACTTTGGCTCATTGGCTAGATTAACCTTCTCCGTCCGCGTGTGCCACACGAGAACCTAAAGGGGAGGGAGACCTGTTGGGTAGTCGCGTAGCCACACTTACTGCTCGCACGTAACAAGGTCACGCAGCACAAGTGAAATGAATACCTTGGTGCAGTTATTTGCCTTCGGTTCCAGTTCTTCAACTGTTGTTATCTGTTTTAGAAAATCAGATTCTTGCATCCCTGGCTGGGATCCACGACGCTTAAATACAGCTTTTGGATTGGACAAGATGACTTGAAGACTTACAGCAAATCCTTTGTGAAAAGTTAAAAGAAAGACTTTAAAATACTGGTGTATTATTTACCTTTTTTTCCTATTTCATTTTGATCCCATGGCAATTTTTAAAATAACTACAATGTGTCAGGTCTTGGTACGCAAAGTTGAATAGAAGTATTACCTGTATCACAGTCTCAACAGAAGCAAATAGTGCAATATAGTACATTCAGTGATCGAGCTGCATGCCTGGGGGAGGGGCACATCTATAAAATACAAAATCTGTTGATAATAAAGGGTGACTCTTACAAGCTGCTGTTTCATCATTACCATCACCCCCACATGAGATACTCTGAGAACAGCTAAGAACTCAATGTAGCTGAAAAGCACAGAGACTTAACCCCAACCATCCCTGTGGGAATAGGAATGAGCCCCCCTACTTCTCAAGCTTGTCCTTTACCCGCCTTACGTAGGCTTCATCAGAACCAGTGTGGCTCTGATTTACTTTGAGTTTAGAAGAGTGGGAGAGAAGTGTCAACTTTCTTCGATTGTTTTGTCATGAAAAATCATTACTATTTTATTTGTAGATAAACTTGTTAAGGCTCGGCCATTAAACACTCTACAGCCAGGTACCCCCCCAGAGTTAAAATGGTTTCCATACATTGGGAAAGAAGCATACAAGAAAGAGGTCCCTGAGAAAAGAAACACACGAGGCTTACAATTGCTCCAGCTTCCTGTTCTCAGTGAGTGGCAGGCTACAAAAGAGATACTAACATGGCCCTGCAGTCTCCTTGACCTGAGGAAAAAGAACTGAGAAATCGGGTGGGTTAAGAGAGCCAGACAGGAACTAAAGAGGAAAGAGTTCTGGTGATGGGTGAAAGTCCAAATGAGTAGGATCAGTGAATGCTGTGGAACTACCTGAGGCAAAGAAAACAACCACTGGAAAGAAGCAGGTGGATCAATTATTGGAACTCAGAGCTGGGAACAATTGACATTCCCAAGAGCCAGAGCAGAACTGGTAACAGTTGGGGGGGAGGGGAGAGAGAGAGAGAGAGATTACCAGATGTACAAAGAAACAGGAAAATACAACCATAATGAAAAGAAATATCAGTCAACAGAAACAAACCCAGAAACAACAAAATTACACAACCAAGCAAGGACATTAAAATACATCATTAATAACTTCATATTTTCAAAAATATCTGACAAAGTTGAGCATTCTTACAAGGGATATGGAAAATATATGTATATAAACGCCAAATGATCTCATGAGTAAAAGTATGTCTGAGATGAAAATCTAGATAGGATTAAAAGATGGTTGGACATTGCAATTTAAAGACATAATAGAAACTACCAAAATAAACCACAACAGACAGGAGTCACACAAACATAATGAAAGATGGGGGCTGGGGAGGGGGTGTCAGAAAATAAATATCAGTGTGTGGAATAACTGAAAATTTTCCCAAATCTGAAAAATCAGTGAGGATCTAGGAAATTTAAAAAACACAGTCAACCAACTTGGCCTTACCAATATTTATAGAAAGCTCTACCCAGCAATAGCAAAGTGTGCATGGAACATCAATTATCAAGATAAACCAATTATCTAGGCCATACACCAAGCCTCAATAAATTTAAAAGAAATCAAATTATACAAAGTATTTCCATGATAGAATTAAAATAGAAATCAATAAATCTCTAAAGTCCAATATTTAGAAACTAAATATAATTCTAAACAAAATGTAGATCAAAAGTCAAAAGGGAAATGAAAAAATTATCAGTTTTTGATGGAAAAAATCAAAATTTGTGGTATGCATCCCAAGCAGTAGATTGAAAATTAATTTAAAAGCAAAAACACTAAGCACTTTTATTAGACAAGAAAGATCTCGATTCAATAACCTAAGCTCCCACCTTTATACACTGATAAAAGTGTTAAATGAAATCCAAAGTAGATAGGAAAAAAGTTTCAATAGTATGTAAGAACTCAAAATTGCTGAAATAGAAATAAGAAACTATAGGGAAGAATGTGAAAACAAAACCTTATTTCTAAAAAAAAAAAAAAAAAAAAAAAAGCTCTTGATAAATATCTACCCATATTTATAAGGAAAAAAGACAAAAGTACCACTCCCCAGGGAGAGAAGCATCTGCACAAATTCCAAAAATGTTTAGCTGATAATAAAGCTGATATAAAGTAAATTTTATAACTTGGCTAAAAATGGACAAATTCCTTGAAGGAACTGTCAAAGCTCATACAGATAAATCTGAATATCCTTTCAGCAACTAAAAACATTGACATTACAGTTAAAATTCTTCCCAACAACAAAAAACAAAACCAAGAAAAGCACTCCAAGTCCAGATAGTTTCACTGATGATTTTCTATGGACATTCAAGAATTATTAGAACTTCCCCCAGAAAACAAAATGAGAGATCACTTCACATTCTATGAGGCCGGCCGGCCTCACCCTAAAACCAAAACTGAACAGAAACACTTAGAAAACTACAAACTAATAACCTTTGTAAACACAGAAAAATTCTTAGTTTTAGCAAACTGAATTCAACATTACGAGAATAGATCATGACCAAGTGAGACTGATCGTAAGACTGGAATGTTTAACATTTCACAATCAGCGGCCTCCCTGGTGGCACAGGGGTTCAAGACACAGCGCTGTGAAGCTATCAGGCCAGACACTGTGGCCCGAGTTCCATCCCAGCCAGGGAGGTGACCCACATGGCGCAGCAGACCTCCCGGCGATGTGTTTCAATAGATCTGCCTGTTCTGCTCCCCATTCTGTCTCTGGTGAATCCTCTCACACCACCCCCCCCACACACACACCTCTGGCCTACACCTACCCCAGCTCTTATATGCATAAATAAATCTTTAAAAAAATTTCAAATCAATTTTATTCACCATATTAAGAGAAATTTTACAAAGGGAAAAAACACATCTGATCACCTCGATAGAGGAAATCCACCTCACAAAACCCAACATCTACCCATGATTGGGGGAAGGAAAAAAGCCTCAGCCCAGCAGCAAGTGAACGTCCTCCATGTGCTGACAGGGCATCTACAGAAACCCCCTGCCGCTTTCTACTCAGGGGCGCCTGGTGTCACTCCCCCAAGACTGCAGTAAGGCAAGGGTGTCTGCTTTCAGTTTCCCCTCTATTTATCCTAGTCACTGCAATCAGGGAGGAGGAGGGAGAAAGGGGTGAAGATGAGCGGACAAGTAGGAAAGGCAGGCCCCAGCTCTTCCCTCCAGCAGCGCCCGCCCGGCAGACGTCAGCTCCTCTTCCGGGGCCCCTCAGCCTCCCCCCAGGGACTTGCCCCACAGAGGTTTCTGCCTTCGCCAACTACAAGAGATCTCACTTCAGCAGGGCTGAGACAAATCAAAACCACTTCTAGTTCCTAAAGGACATTTTTGGGGGCAGCAACACTTTTATAACCTCGTCACAAGAAAGATATGAGTTTTTTCTTTGATAAACGGTCACTCTGACTAGTCGTACCAAAATATTGGGCTCTTGATACACTTCTGTTGCCAGTAGGCATCAGGCTGCCAATAGGTATCGGGTAATTCCAAAAATCTCTACTCACTTTAAACAATAAGAAAAAGATATTTCAAATTCTCAATTAAAGTATACGCAGAGTAGTCTCAGGGAGCTTGTTAAAGAAAAATTGTCTCCAACCTTTGAAATGGCTGGAATCGCCTCTTTCATTCCTGCAAAGTACACACTGCCTTTTGGGGGGGTGGGGGGGAGTAGAGAGAATGAGAGAGAGAGGGAGGGAGGGAGGGAGAGAGATTCAATCTCCCATACCACCTTTTATTGATAAATATATTTCATATTTCATATATTTCATATTCACCTGCACCCTGAATTCACTTACTGCACTAACAGTTGTGTGTGTGAGCATGTCCCTGCTGGTTTTCCATGTAAAAGATCACGTCATTCATCATGGAGATAGTTTTACTTCTTCTTTCCAGCCTGAATGCCTTTAATGCCTTTTTTGTGTCTAATGGCCATGGCTGCAGCATACAGCTAAATGGTGAATACAAGTGTCGGGAGGGGTTGTCTTGGTCTTGGTCTTAGGGGGGAAAGCTCTCAGATTTCAACTACTGAGTGTGGTATTGCCAGTGCATTTCGCCCTTTGTCAAGCAGAGCTAGCTTCTTCCCATTCTCATTCACTGATCTTCTGTTCAGTGTTTTTATCATGAAAAAAATGAATTTTCTCAGGTGCTTTTTCTGCATTTATTAGTCATGTTACTTTTGTCCTTTTTTCTATTGACACAGTGTATTGCATTTATTCACTTTCGTTAAGGAACTAACTTTGCACTCCAGGGATAATCCTACCAGGTCATGGTGGATAATCCTTTTTATATATTGCTAGATTACTAGAATTTTGTTTATTATTTATAGGTATCATAGGTCTCGTTGGTTTGCAGTGTTTTGCTAGTTGCCATTCTAGTTGATCTTCTAATTTTTCAAGTGGGATTTTTATGTTTGCAACTATTATTGTTGAACTGTATTTCTCCCTTCTGTTCTGCATTTTTGCTTTATGTACTTTGGAGTTCTGTTTTAAGGTACATATAAGCTTTTGTTATATCTTCTTCATGGATTAATGCTTTCATTATAAAATAATATAATTTTTGTTTCTAGTAACAATTTTTGTTCATACAGTATATATTCTGTATGATATACAGAATATAGTTATTCCAGCTTATTTTTTTGGTTCTAGGTTGCATGGTATGTTTTTCCATTCAACCTACTTGTGTCTTTGATTATGAAATGTTTGCCTTGTAGACAGAATATAGTTGGATCATATTTTTTTAATCTACTCTGCCTTTTTGATTAGATATCTTAATCCATTTCCATTTAACATAAATACTCAAATTAAAATTTACATCTGTCATTTTGCAATTGTTCTCTACGTCTAATATCTTATTCTTGTTTCTCTATTACCATCTTCTTTTGCATTAAACATTATCTCCTACTGTTTGATTTTGTAATTTCTTTTACAATATTAAAAATTATTTTCTTAGTGTTTGCCTTAGGGATTAAAATTAACAATCTAACAATATTAGATTAACAGTTAAGGTTATTACCAACTTAATTTTAGTAATATATGGAAAATTTGCTCCTACACAGCTTCAGTCTTTTCACTCGTTTGTTTTTTTGTCATATAAATTATATCTATGTATATTGTGTCTTCCAACTCAGAATTCTAACTATTGCTTCATGCAGTTGTCTTTTGAATCAAAGAAATGAAAAACAGAATTGCAGGTAAAAATTACATTTATATTGTCTTTTAGACCTAGATGTAAGACTTGAAACCATAAAATACACAGAAGAAAACACAGGCAAAATACTCCATGACATAAACTTCAGAAACATCTTTGCAGACTCATCTCCAGCAGCAAGGAAAACAAAGGAGAAAATAAACACAACTGGGATTATAGCTTCTGCATAGGCAAAGAGACAGTGACAAAGCAAAGATATATCCTACTGAATGGGAGAAAATAGTAGCACACCATACATCTGATTAGGAATTGATATAAAGATCTACAAAGATCTTATACAAAATAAGCCAAGAGAAGATAAACCCAATCAAAAAACGGGCAGAAGAACTAAATAGGCACTTCCCTAAAGACATGCAAATGGCTAACAGGCATGAAAAAGTGTTCATCATCATCACTCACCATTAGGGAAATGCAAATCAAAATCACAATGAGATTCTACTTCATAATTGTGAGAATGGCCCATATTTACAAACTAGAAAGAACAAATGCTGGCAAGGATATGGTGAAAAGGAACCCTCTTACACTGCTGGTGGGGATGTAAACTGGTCCAGCCACTATGGAAAGCTGTGTGGAGTTTCCCCAAAACACTAAAAATAGATCTACCATATGACCCAGTGATTCCACTCAAGGAATTTACCCAAAGGTCATAAAAACACTAATTCAAAAGGGAACCTACACTCCTATATCTACTGCAGAACTATTTACAATAGCTAAGATATGGAAACAACCCAAATGCCCCAAAACAGATGAGTGGATCAAGAAGATGTGGTATATATGTGTATATATTTATACACACACACAGTGGAATACTATTCAGCGATCAAAAAAGATAAACTCATGCCATTTCAGTAAGATGGATGGGGCTGAAAGGGATGATCCTAGCCGAAATAAGGCAGGAGGAAGAAGATAATATCAAAGGGTTTCACTTGTATGTGGAATATAAAGAGACCAATCAAAGGGTCAGGAAGAAGACAAAACTTGCAAGCTGACCATAGAACTGAGGCTTACAGCAGAGGAGGGGGAGGGGAAGGAGTTAAAACAGGGGACGGAAGCGCGCAAGGGACTGTGGTGATGGATCATGGATGACATGGTAGTGGAACTACGGAAACCACACCTGAGGGGAGAAATCAAATTCTGTCCAAAAACAAACAATGATGTAAGAAAATTAATAAATTTAATAAAAAAAAAGAAAAGAATGTAAGAGTAGCTTCTGACCACCTACACTGCCACTTGTTCTTATCTGTGGCTACACTTTATAATCACCTCAAGATATAAACACACACATACCCCAGATGTCACACTCAGATATTACGGTTTAATGATCATGGTGGCATAGGTGTGGGTTTTTTCCAAAGCTCTCTGGGTTATTCTGATGTGTAACCAAGTTGAGAACCACAGAGTTAGACTATCCCAAGAGTTCTCTGGAGTACAAGTTAACACCCCCCTTTTAAAAAATCTCACAACATACAGTATGTCTCAGAAGGAACAAGAGGATATAAAACTTAATTTTGAAAGTGCTTAAACTAGAAAGGAAAGACAAGTTAAAATTCATGAATTTGGGGCCTCCCTGGTGGCACAAGGGGTTAAGTCGCAGCACTACGGAGCTATCTACAGCCACTGCAGCATGAGTTCAATCCCCGCCCACCCCCCAGCTAACCCACATGGCACAGCTGAGCCTCTCCTGCCTCCCCCCTTGCTTCCATGCTCCCCTCAGCAGTGCATTTTGGTCCTTCTGCCTGTTCTGCTCCCTGCTCCATCTCTGGTGAATCCTCTCACCCCCCACATCTCTGGCCTACATCCCAGCTCTTGTATGCATAAATAAGTCTTTAAAAAAAAGAAAAAAAAAGTCATGAATTCAACACATATTCAACCCACGAATGCCAGGGACTGCGGCATGCAGGGAGGGTGCAGGCAAAGACATAACTGCGGGATTTAGGGGAGAAGTACAGTGGCAACTATGCTGGAAGGAAAATTAGGAAAAACTTCACGAAGAAAGCGATTCCTGCACCAGTCATGAGTCTTGAGAGATGATTAGAAACTAGCCAAGCAAACACCAAAGACAAAGTGACATTCGATATTCTGGGCTGGAGGGTGGTGCGTGTCACTCTTGATTAACTCAGGCCCCCCAGCTTAGAGCAATGCTTCGCTGGCCCTGGTGGTTGGCTGTGGCTGCGGGATTTGAAATGAAGTAAGCCGAAGTGCAAAAACATTTGGGGTTGGGGTGATATGGCTACTCAGGGGGATCCACTAAGTCAGCTAACTTGAACCTCTGGAACCAGTGCAGAAGGACAGGTGCTCGTCACAGCAACAAACCTGTGGCTTTGCCTGATGCGTGTCAACTAGTATCAGGAGGCAGATGACTATACAGCTGTTTTTCCTGGGAGACTTGCAAAAGGCCCGTGGAGAAAGAGCGTCAGCGGTGAGCCTAGTGTATCTCCTGGCCCTCTTCAGTTCAACAGCTTCATTCATAATAATTTCTTTAACAAGGATGCCTAGTGACACTGCCGTGGAAACAGAATTCTGAAATAGGTTAATTCCTTCATCTACTGTGAGGCCGGGGCGCCAGCCCGACAGTTACAGTCAACGATGTGGCGTCACTGCAGTAAGTGCAGTGGTGCAAGTTTAGGAGTTGGAACTACGGCAGCAATACCAAGGCCGGGGGCGCTGCTTCAACCTAGGTGCCAGCAAGGCTTCCCTGAATACGGGAGCCTTAAGATGAGAGTTGAGGGATGAGCTAATTAAAGAAAGAATGTTCGGGCATGGCCGTGTGTGCAGGTCCAGAGGTGAAGGGCAGGATGTGCTGGAGGAACTTCAGGTGCAGTTGCCCCCAACAACCAAGCAGAAGAGGCTGTGTGAGGGGCACAGAGTGGACAAGGAGGACTTGGCGGCGACTGAGGGAGGAGTCATTATTCTGAGACACAGGAAGCCTCTGAAGAGCTGTGAGCAAGAGTCTGCAGAGAACCCGGCTTGCATTCTTCCCGCCTCTCCGCAGACTGGGGCAGGGATTGAGGATGCAGGAGGCCCAGGCAGGCGCTGTGATTGTTTTCCTTCTCACCTCTGGCCTTTCAAATTCTGCAGCCTCCAGAAGGCCAGTGTACCCACAAAGAACCCGGCATTGGAAAACTTTAGTCAAAGAATTTGATCTTTCTCCCCAACAAGTAGATTCTTTTTTTTTTTTTTTTCAATACAACTTGTATTCTGGTTAAAATAGGGACTTAATTATCCAAGATTACCATATTATCTGCACATATATTACAACTTCAAAGATAATATAACAAATTACACCGATTGTCAGGAAGCCAAAAATACATTTCAGACACCTGTTATCACCATGCCACACAACGGTGTTCAAAAGATCTAAGTTCTGCTGATTTATGGGCAGAATCTGAAATGGCTGGTTAACATTTTATAAATCCCTAACAGCTGTTGCATAAGGCCTCCTGTCACCTGCACAACCTCAAATGCCACACCAGCCACACCTCACTCACTTCCGGCCACCTTGTTTTCCAAACATCTTCTAATGGCATCAGATCCTACACAACACATTTCCCAGAGTCTGCAGTATCCAGACAGGAAGGTTTCTACCCCAGCCATCAGTCATCTCCATCTGACCCCAGATCGCCCGTCCCCTCAGAGTGACAGGCCTGGGGCTGTTGTTCCCCCAGCATGGCCTCCTGGTGCCACCTGCTGGCTTGACCTGGGCCTCTAAGTGGGTGCCTCTCAAGTGCTGCCTCTTTCACATCATCTTCCCCAACTGCCTCAACAGCAGTTTTGTTTCTCTTTAAATGAAAACCCTGAATATTCCTTCTGTCCACCATTGTCTCTCTCATGGTAGAGTCAGTTATGTTCTTACACACCTTCTCGGCCAGATACAAAACTACATGGGGGCAGGGCCCACGCTCCCCCCGGGGCTCGGTGCCTGGTGTCTATGGAGTTCAATCTGTTGTCGTTTCTCCAGCTCTAATGACATTTGTCCTGTCCTGGCCCCTCCAGATCGTGGTTTCCTCACTTACCTCAACTCCTCACTAGTAGAGTTGATTCTGCTGAGGTGAACGTGTCTGTCTCAGGTCCAATTCCTCTTTCTTTCCTTTGGGACTTTAAACACTTTTCTCTCACTTCAACTTCTCCTCCATCATTAAATGGGCGGGGGGTGGGGAGGAAGCAATTCTACTCCAGGAAATGCTATTATCTCTCATCCCATCCCAATCCTGCCACATTCCTTGGAAGAGCTCTCTCCTGGTCTTCCTTTTAGTGACACTGCCCACCACTCACCTTAGTTTCCCCCAAGTCTCTTTTACAGCATGAATCTGGCTGCTTCACTCTCCTACTTTAAAGAGGAGCCTTTGAGTTTCTAGAATATACTACCAGATGGAAATGATGAGTATGAGGTATGGAGAAACAGGTGTCAACAGAAATAAAGGTATAAACAGGGTGGGCCACACACAATTATCTCAATCCTTAAGCTCAGAACTTATCAAAATCATACCAGAAGTCAGAAGGTACCTCAGAAGTCATGCCGCCTGTCTTCTTCATCACGCAGCCCTCCCTGTCACTCATTTCCACAACATCCTCTATTATTATTGTCCCACCAAAATGGAACCTCATCAGTCCTCTCACAAACCAGACTTCCTCTACCTCTCCGCCCTATTGGAAGCCTAACTATCCTCCTTTTACTTCTCTTGGATTGGGGTCCTTTATTCCCCCACATATCCTTTGTCCCAGGGACCATTCTACAAGGTGCTAATCGCTACCATCAGATGCTTTGGGCTCTACATTCCCACACTCACCACCCACGCTCCCTCTTCCACATTCATGACTAACACTCAACAACCAAATTCATGATTTAGCCGCCTCTTCTTCCCAGGACTTGCTGTCATTGGCCCATCCCAATGGCCCTGTTGGGATGTGTCCCCTTTTTTGACTCCTTCCCCTGTAGCTACTTTAAAGACTGCTTCTGAGATGTGTGGCTAGACCACTACAGGGTCTCCCTGTATGAGCATCCACTCCCAGGACTTCGACATACCCATGTCCATGGGACTTCAGGGCAGAAAGCTAAGTCCTCCTAAACTTCTCACCTATTTCTGTAAGTCACATATGACAAACAGATTCATCACTTTACTGTCACAACTCATACCCCAGTCATGAAAACATCCACAAAGCAGAAAGTGACCCCGAGACATTATTTAATGTCTCAGTACAGTGGGGATGGAGGAGACACTCTAGGATATGAAAGCTATCCTTTACTGAGTCTGTAGTATAATAAAACATTTTCTGCTCTTGTGCCAGGTTTTTGGCAAGCAGCTTCTAAAAGCCCTTGGGATTTCTTGAGAGGTAGGAGAGTCTGTTATACTAATGAGGTGGCTTATGGTGGCACCCAGATAGTTTCAGGATGGGGGCTGTTTACCAGGAAAACCAGCCATTTGAATAGAAGGTTGGAATTTGGCACCATCCTGACCTCTGGGGAGAGAAGCTAGAGACTTAGCTCATTCACCATTCACGTGACCACTGATTTAACTAGCTAATTATGCTTACAAATGAAGCCCCAATAAAAACTGCAGGAGGGGAGCTTCCTGGGCTGTGAATACACTAATGTGCTGGGAGAGGGATGGGTCCTGACACCACTTAGGAAAAGGCAGAAAGCTCTGCATACCCTCTTGTGCCTCACCCTACACATTTCTCTTCATTTGGCTGGTCCTAATTTATGTTTTTGTAGTAAAACACAATAAAAAAAAAAGTTTAGAGCTTTCTTGGGTTCTGTGAGTCCTTCTAGTAAATTATCAAACCTGAGGGTTGCAGGAAAACAATTGATTACAAGTGTTGGTGGCTCATGAAATCCCAAAATATGGCTGGTGTTGGGAGGGCAGTCTTATAGGGGACTGTGCTCCCTAACTTGTGTGAACTGTGCTAACTCTGGCTACTCAGCACCAGAATCAAACTGGACTCCACACAGTTGGGTTTTTACTAGAATAGAGCCCCTGTGTGTGCCAGGCACTTGCCAGGGCCCTGTAAACACTGTCATTAGAGGAGCACAGTGCTCTGCCTACCACCTTCTAGAGTCAAGAAAAAGGTGCACACCTATGTTGAAAATTCAAAATAAATATTTTAGCCTTGAATTCTAAATTTGAATGGAACCACACCTTCTGGAAAGGCTAATGCTCAGTTCTTTCAAGCAATGGCTCTTACTGACACCTCCCTATAGTGTCCTAAGTGAATGTCACTTTAAAGTAACTGACTTCAAAATAGAGCCAAAAAAGTTGTGTGATCTGCCTTGTTTTTAGCCAACAAGAACTAATCAGTGATCAGACGCCTGGTATACAGGAACTGAGCTGAAGGCAGAGAGAGTAGAAATATTTCCAGGTCTCCCTGGCTTGGCAGAGCAGGACAGCCACCAAGTCATGGCAGGCAGGAGCCAAGCACATGCTGTCCCCAGGGCAAAGCCTGTCTCGTGTTTTCCTTCTATCCTGGGGAGGGACACCAACACTTTTTTTTTTTTTCCAGTATTCATCACTAGAAAGCTTTTTTCTTCTTTTCTCCCAGTGCAATGGAAACAATCTCCACTTTGTCATTAACAGTGGATATACCAGATAATTTCAGAACAATGTTAACTCATCTGAGAGCAAAAACAGCATCTGTAAAGACCAACATGACAAAATAAAGACAGACACTACCTCAAAACTCCCTGAATAATCTGAAACATTACGGTTCCAATGTCTGCTACTCAAGTGAGCTTCCAGGGATGGGTTAGGCTAGGATTTCATAGAAACACAAGCAGGACAGACCCTGAGGCGCTTCTGTTGAATGGGCTCAACCCCCAAAGCAAGACAGCTCTGGAAATGTTACATTTGTCTCTTTAAGATTAACATTTCTTCATCGGCTTGTGGAAATCCAAAACCAACTAAGGCTCCAGTGTAGCTATCACAGAAGTGGTTCCAGTTCTGTTCTCTTTCCAGAGAGAGAGAGAGAGAGAGAGAGAGAGAGAGAGAGAGAGAGAGAGAGAGAGAGAGAACACGCGCAAGCGCGCACATATTTTGAGAATGAGGTAGCAAGGAAGCTCCATTTGGACTTGAAAGCCTAAGTCTTTTAAAAGTCTTTTCCTTCTTCCCACAGAGAATCTAGACAAAGCTGTGAATTTTCAAGCTTTAGAATGAGAACTGCCTCAAAATCAGAATCATGATCTTATCAAATCACTCTCAAAGACTTCCAAAAATATCAATAATTTACTGAAACTAATTTGGAAAGCAAGTGCATGTTAAGAAAAAATTTTGTGTTGCAGAAGTTGTTTTGAGAGAGAAATTTTAGTTCTATTTTAAAACTGAGACAATACAAAACAAATCATTCATATTTTATGACATCTCATATTATGCTTTGAAAACATATTGAAATTCTTAGAAAAATCCAGACATTAGTCATATCGTGGAGAAAAGTTTTGCAGAGAATGTGGCTGTGAAAGAGCGCTAAAATATCTTGTCAGCTATAAGGCACAGAACCCATGTGACTTTCCTGAATTTCAGATATATCTAAAATTTGGGGATCAATGCAAAATAATCTATGAGTTCTTTGGATACTGGAGCATCTATATACAGTTCTAACAGCACAATCCAGGAAGAACCAGGCAGGTGCCTCCCCTTGCAACTAATTTACATGAAAATGGTGTGGGGAGTTTATCTCAAAACAAGACTCTTGGAAGAAGAAAGACCCAATATTTGTCCTCTGGCTGCTGCAGCTCTTACATTCAGAATCCAGAGACCAGTTTTCTTGAGCTTCCCAAGGCAGGAAGCCAGAAAAGGGACGAACAGAGTGGAGAAGGCCTCAGGGCTCATTCACGCCACTGCCTCCTTCTACCCTCCAGGAGAGGGTATACCTGAGAAGTGAAAGACTAGGTAGAAAATATTGTGTAAGTTTTCTTTTCAAGGTTACACTTCTCAGCAAGAAACCTGATGCTCAAATATCATCACCTGTATATTTTCAGAGCCACAGACTTGTTAGGGGAAGCCTCCTTTGAGGATGCTCAGGACTTGCCAAGTATGGCTCTCCTGCCGCTCCTTCTGCCTGCAGGTGAATGAATGCTTTGGCTGAGCCAGCTCAGCTCTGCGGCTGCAAGAACCAAACACCCTCAAGATCAGGCCAGAGTTAGAAGAGGATGGAGAGGGCAGGAAGATGGGGTGGGAGCTTGGAGACAGTGATCAGGGAAGAGGGCCAGATACTTCCTGGGGGCAGAAATCATGACAAACTGTCCCACAAAACTGGCCCTTTGAAAATGACTATTAAATGGTGAGTGAAAATATCCTAGTTTGTCTTCTCCTGTCACACTGCCACTCATCAGAGCTTCCCCTGATAGCCTTTACTTCCAGTATTTTTTACAATCATGCTGCCTCAAATTTATAGTATTTTCAAAATAAAAGTGATGAATCATGGTCAGAACACAGGACTTATCCCGTCAAAATTATGAGCATAGAGATTCTGACTGCAGTCAGGAAATACACACAAAGGACTAGCCAAGTACAGGCTGTTTCACAGACAGACAGGCTGTTTCAGAGTTGAAGATTGATGAGATCAATTTTGAAGTTTCTACCTTCATCTTCTAGGTTATGGATGTCAGTGATTTGTGTGTATGTGTGTGTACACCTCTAAGTCTCATGTTTCAAGCTCCATCCTTCCAGTTATCACAGACATCATTTTATCTAACCCACAGAAAATGAGTCACTTTATGATAAAGTAGCATTTTAGAATTTTTGATCTACTACAGGTGTCTGATTTACTTCAGCTGGGCTGTGAGAATAAACTTTAAAAGACAGCTCTACTCAGAGTGAATGCATGCTTGAAAAACCAGTATTCCAATTTTATGTTTTAGCTATTAATTGCATCAATAAGCACTAATTTATCAATAAACATTAAAATGATCAGTTTGTCCATTTCAAATCATATTAAGTTTGGTAGTAAGTACATGAGAATACATTGTAACAAATATGACATCCACAGAGAAGGCTCCAAGTGCACAGGCAACAGACCCCCATAAGGCAGGGGCCAGGTCCTTTTCTCACCCTGCATCCAGCACCTGGCACATAAACGTTTGTTGGATAAAAGGATGACACGGACAGGTGACAAAATGGAACAGGATGAGCATTTTCTAACCACCCCCCCCCCAATTCAATTTGTATTTGAAACAACCAAAGAGCCCATTTTGAAGGCTTAATCAGTTAATCTGCTGAATATATCATCATACCATTTAACCAATGTGGTCTTTGAAAGCTTCCTTCCTTTAATAAACCATCATCACCAAGAACCATCAGAGAAGAGCAAATGTCACCATTCACACTCACCCGCCATGTCGATGGCAAAAGGCCTGTCTGGTCTCCAGCCCGTGTACCAACCAACGACTTTGCCGTTTTCTACCAATGGCCGTTCGTAGCGCCGCCCACCAACCAGGCCCACAGGCCAGACAGACACCTTGCGTGTGGTTCGCATCTGTAATGAGAAAGAGAAGTGGTTAAGTTTCTTTGGGGAAAAGAACAACGTGGAGGGAAGAAGGGAATGGGAGTTACATGGAAAAAATGAGAGGGGGAATGTGGCATTCAAGCAGAACTTCTATCGATATACTGCTACCCAGTCCATTATTGACAGCTGCTCAGTGCCTGCAGGCTCTGCACTCCATCATAAACCGAGTCAGTGGCACAGGCTTAACAGAATAAAAGGGTGTCACTATCTGAACATCACTTATTTAAAACTAAGTTGTGACTAGTTTCAATTCCTCTCAAAATTGAATCTTATAAACAATGCTCTGTATCTCCTGAAGTGAGGAGGTTTGGTTCCTCCTTAAGAAACTGTTAGTCAGGGGGCCTCCCTGGTGGCGCAAGGGGTTAAGCACCACACTATGAAGCAATCCACAGTCTCTGCAGCACGAGTTCCATCCCTGGCCGGCCAGAGAGAAACCCACATGGCGCAGCAGACCTTTCCTGTCTCGCCCGCTGCTCCCCTCAGCAGTGTATTTCTCAACCTGCCTGTTCTGTTCCCCACTCTGTCTCTGGTGAAGCCTCTCACTCCCCTGCATCTCTGGCCTGTACCCCGGCTCTTGTATGTATAAATAAATAAATCTTTAAAAACTAAAAAAAAAAAAAGAAAAAGAAAAAGAAAAAGAAACTATTAGTCAATAACACCAAAAAGACCACTCAGAGGAGCTGTAGGAGTTGCCTTTCTCCAAATTCATTGCTACAGACGCATAGAAATATTGTCTGGGGGGCATTAACAATGGGATCCACACACACAAGAGACACTAGGATCCTCCAGGGTGACAAAAGAAAAATGTACCCTAAATTCACCTGCCTTAAAGGGCAACTGGGCCAAACTGGAGAAGAAAAATGCCACACACAGCACACACAAGTACACCTAGTGGAGGTCTAGCTAAAGAAAACCCTCAACTAAAAGCTCTTTGCTGGATGTAAGAGGAAAAACATTCACAAGAAAGCTTCTCATATAAAGCAGCATTTCTGGGGAAAACCGCTACCACCTTGTTCTAGGCTATGTGTTGAACAGGCCAGAGTCCACATGGCACCTTTGTGCAAACAAGAAAAAAATGCCCCTTTCTTGGGCAGACACAACCACGCTGGAAACATGGCTTGGCTGTACAAGCACAGGCTGATTTCAACTCTACTCACTCTCTCAGCTGGGTGTGTCCTTGGGCAGAGCATAACCTGCACAACTTACAGAATTATAATTTTAATACCAGTGCTTTATCTTTTATTTGCTACAGATCATGATCATTTAACCAATGGTTAAAATAATGATTATCAATCTAGAAATTCTTCTATCAAGAAAGAAAATTATACACTCGGGAAAGATTTTCAAATATAATTCAAATGAAAAGTCAATGTTGTTTTGATCGACTCTAACTCCTTTTCATTTCCATATGGGTTTCAGATTCAGTTTGTCAATATCAGCAAATATTGTGACTGCGCTGAATTTATGTAACAATTTATGACTGCACTGAATCTATGTCAATTTGAAGAGAATTGACATCTTAACAATATTGAGTCTTCTAAGCCACGAACATGATATATCTCTCCATTTATTTAGAACTTCAATTTCTCTCAACAATGTTCTGGTGATTTAATTCTTGAATCAATAACATTTAATAATTGTGTTCTAGGTCTTCTTATAAGTGGAAAATCAATGTTTTACTAAAATTCTTACAAAAAGTTTCCTCTCAACTCACTCCATCTTTAGACCCATGTTCCCTCACATACTGATAAAATGAAAACATCTCAATTTTTTAATATGTCAAATATGCCAAGTATACCTAAAAACAGAGATAGATTTAATATATAAGCCACTAAAAATCACACTGTATTCTCTCTTTTTTATATTTCCTTAAAATGCCTAAGATTTTTTAACTCCTAAATCATTTTGCCCAGACCACTAAATTTCCAAACCTGCGAAAATTGGGTAAGCAGACCTTATCTTGGACTTTGGTGACCTCCAGAGTGTATAGAGGGGTGTACTCTCCCTACAGGAGGTGCCCAAAAAATGTTGATTAGTGTGTAAGCACCAGGTAATCATTAAATAAGGGTCACATGAACCAAGCAATCAGCATGCCCCTGCACTCTACAAAAGACAAGCTCATAATCAAAGAGGAGGGAGACAGGCAGTAAAAGAACTGAGTGAAGAAATAGCTTTAAAGCAATAAAAGAGAAATTATCATTAAAGAAAATAATAAACCATACGTGGGACCACTACTAAGGGTACAATCAAGAATGCAGAGAACATTTCGGGGTAAGCATTTCATTTAAGTTGGGCCAAGACAGACATGTAGGAATTTGCCCACAGAATGCAGAAAGGCCTAGAGTTCCAGGTAAGGACTGGAATCACAGAAGCAAAGCTTCACATTTCAAGTTTCATGCTAGAAAATATAAGTTTTGCTTAGTACAGTACAAATTTCTGAGAGTGGCATGGAACTAACCTTTACTTTTTTTTTTTTTTTCAAAGGGTCAGGTGTTAAAGGTGAAGCAATGACTATTGGAATGCAGGTGATGTGGCAGGATTAGGTTTGCAAGCATGCCAAATAAGAAAAGTTAGTCGTTTAAATACTGTAATGCTTTGGAAAGACCCTGATGCCCTTGCCATACATGCACTGCTCTGAGATTCTGGGGAACGCACTGCCACAGAGACATGGCCCCTCGATACACAGCCACTATACTGTATAGAGTGTGCCAGACATTTCAAAGGAAAATAGCACAGCTATTTACAGAACTTCTTCATCTCCCCCCTGGGAATCTTTCCTTTGTTCTGTGTCCTTTTCACTCAATCTATGCTCTTTAAGGATTCCTTGGCAGACACATTCTTTTCTGAGGGAGAAAATGTAACAATGGCTGTTACTATTAAAAGTAAAAGCACTCCCATATAACTAAAATATTCTTAGTATTGAAAAGCTTTTCTATTTTCTTAACACAATATAGTGGTTACATAACTTCAGGTACCTGGTGTGAGCTCCAACCTAAAATGGAGGACTATCAGGAAAGAGAGAAAGCAATTGACATATTTGTAAGAGGTACAACATTACAAGCAGGTCTACTCCCCATACACACTCTCTTCCTATTTGAGGCCAAGTCAGACTGTCATTTATTCCTCCGGCCACAACCTCCAATTAAATGGACAGGACTTGCATAGCGATACTGGCCAGTCAAAATCACAGGCAGAATTTTCATAGACTCACTGGCTACACAGGACAGAGAGCTCCATTTGGATCATCTATACACTCCTCCAGGCTAAAGGCCATTTAAACCATCCCAAAGCAGGTAGTGCTCGTTTATCTTCATCTTCTCTAGGAATGGAGATAGACACGCTCCTTATCAACGATCAGCTCCTGTTCTTTTAGCCAGCAATTTTTTTCTGTAGCTTTAGGCTGGATCCCTTTGCTCCCTCCATGAGAGATGGCTAACACCTCCGGGGACTAAAACACTTCACAAGATCACATGTAGGTGATCACCAGAATGCCCTTTGAGTAAAACAGAAAAAGTTAAACAAATGCTTTTAGCTTCCTTAAAGACATGCCATTAGGTGAAATCTTGTTTTACTTTTTTCCCCCCAAAGTGAAATGAATACAGCTCTTGAACTTCTGAAATTTAAAATGCTATAGGCAACCTCAAGGAGGAGAATTACAAAAAAGAATGTTATACTCTGTATGCCGCTTTCTAAACTAACAATTTCAGTGCTAAAAAAAACCAACAAAAACACATCCAAATACCATCCCCAACTCAGCAGAATCCAACGATCTAAAAAAGCACAAAGGAAAAAGTTGTGTAAATATGATGAAGGGATATAGAAGTGATGACGACCTGGGGCAGGGGATCCTTTTCAATGTCATTGCCACACATCTGATATTTTCCAACACAAAAACTATATTTAAATGATCCAACACATCTATAAATTTTCTTTGGAACAAGTTAGAAAATTAACATCATGCTCATTTTCTTTCTTGCACCTGACCCCAAAGAATTTCACCATCCATTCTGCTCAACTAATGGTTGTTTGGCTCAAAGGTATACATTCCACCCAGTGTTGTGTACATAACTTGTGTTTCCCTGGACCTTTTTTGGTCTATTTTGATTTCCATACACTGTCATTTTCACAGCATTAACTGTTGAGATGCATAAGCTAAGAATACTATAGAAAGGGGCCTCCCCGGTGGCGCGGCGGTTGAGCGCTGGGTTGCAAAGCTGCCTGCAGACTCTGCAGCGCCGGTTCGATCCCCGGCTGCGTGGCGCGGCGGTTGAGCGCTGGGTTGCAAAGCTGCCTGCAGACTCTGCAGCGCCGGTTCGATCCCCGGCTGCTCCCCGGCCAACGGAGGAGGGTCCCACATGGTGCGCAGACCTCTCCTGCCGCCCACTGCTCCCCTCAGCAGTGTGCTTCGGTCCTTCTGCCTGCTCTGCTCCCCGCTCTGGCTCTGGTGAATTCTCTCACCCTCCTGCGCTTCTGACTGTACCCAGTGCTTGTATAAATAAATCTTAAAAAAAAAAAGAATACTACAGAAAGCAGAAATGTTCCTAATGATACCTTCTTAATCCTTATGTCCCTTCGTAGAAAACTGAGCCCAACATTTCTACCAGACTTCTGCACTTTCTCTCTGAATATCACACACCTTATGTGTATCCAGTGTTGTGAGCGAAACAGACTTTTCTATGAAATCCTCACGTATGAAGCCAACGTTCTGGGGAAGATGCAGCAATGTGCAAAACTAACTACAAATTTAGTTGCTTAACTTCCATGCTGATAAGGACTGTAAGGGAAGTAATGGGTGCTGGGATGCATGCTGCAGAGAATCTGACCTGATCTGGGATCCACTGAGGCTTCGACAAAGACATCAGCATGAGGTAAGGAGCAAGCATAGGTATCATTAACCACTATGGACAGGAAGATCAAAAACCTTCCAGAAAGAAAGGGACTCATGTGTCATGGGCTCCTGAACATAGCATTCCACTGCATTCCTTTAAAAAAAAAAAAAAAGACCCATTTTGGACGGTAGATGTTGGCAGTCAGGTTGCTCACTCTGGAGGACTTAGAGAAAAGCAAAAGATGAAGCTGGAATGATCCGTTGGTATGTATTCAAGTGGTGACATTATGAATTTTGTTTAGCTTAACCTAGGGATGCCTATATAAAGATTTTTTTTAAGTATATGTCTCTATACCTGGACTAATACACACATATAGTCCTTGCTCTGTCAGCTGACAATGCCTAGAAGTAATGACATCCAGTATTAATGAGTTACCTAGCACCCCAGATCTTAGATGCTAATACCATGCTCTAATAAAAGGATCCAAAGCTACTTGGAGAAGTGTATTTTCTGCCCTAGTCCCAGAATCAGTTATAAGTTGATCCTAGGGCACCATGCAGAGCCACAAAGTAAGTAATCACTTATAAAAAAAACCCAAAAAATAGCACATTGTTGGGGGCATGGAAAAGGCACATAAGAATTGACCCAAAGAGCTCTAAATGGCCAAAGCTGGAACAATTTAAGCAAAGAAATAGTCATACTGGATTACAACCTAAAAAATAAATACTACTACAACCCAAAATAGATCAATGATTGAACAAACAAGTAAATGATGAACAGATAAATCTCCCATGCAGAAGTCCAAATAGGCCTCCCTGGTGGCGCAAGGGGTTAAGACGCAACCTATGAAACTACCCCCAGCCAGGGAGCTGCCCACATGGTGCAACAGACCTCTCCTGTCTCACCTGCTGCTCCCCTCAGCAGTGCATTTCAGTCAATCTGCCTGTTCTGCTCCCCATTCTGTCTCTGGTAAATCCTCTCACCCCTCCCAAACTCTGATCTACACCCCAGTTCTTGTATGCATAAATAAATCTCTAAAAAAAGGAAGTCCAAATAATTCATGTAGATAAACCACCCCCACCAAAGGAGGCAGAACATAACCCCCTCATCCTAGGTATGGGTTGCACAGTTATTTCTTCCAAAGAGAACAGTATAAATGAAGGGGAGTAACTTACAATGAGGAACTTGATGGGTCGAACCTCAACTAGATGGTCAAGATTAACATTAACAGTGACAAATCGAAAGAGAGCCCCGCCCCCCAGGAGGAGACCAGCACCAGCACACAGCCCAGGCCGCCCGGTAAGCTTGCGCAGAAAGTGGCGCGGATCCAGACCGGATCGCAGCTGCCCAGGTCCCCGCGCCTGCGACCTAGGCTTGCGGGGAGACAGCGGAGGCCCTCCCTGAGTGAGCAGGAACCAGGTGCCCAGGCAGGGGAGCGGGATTCAAAAGGCGCCATTCCCGCGCCACTGATCTGGGCTACAGCCCGCGTCCTGGAACTGAGGGCTTTGGAACTGAGACCCGGGGCACGAAATTAGGGGCGTGGGTTCCCCACGACGGTGGGGCACAAGGCAGACACAGCACCCCAAAGCCGTTGAGGTGTACCCTACCATCCCCGCTCTGCTCCCTGTCCCACGGGGTGGAAAATCAGCTCCCCAAGGGCTCTAGGAGAGATCTCTGGCGCCACCTAGCGACTTGACCCCAGCACAGGCTCCTGAAGGAGCTAGTGGCCAGCTGGGGAGTTAGCCCACACCTGGCTCCTTCCGAACAAGTAGTCTGAGCCCACAGGGAGAGCGAGCACCCACAGCCGGGGCAGACCAGGCGCGCAGAAGAGTGTGCCTGAGACCGGACGCGCAGGGAGTGTCCCACATCACCATTTTAGAACAGGGACATTTCTTCAGTAAAGACTACCTGCAGAAGGCTTCCTCAGGAGCCAGAGGTGAGCGGGGGAAGTTCGCCCACGCCAGACCCCCTCTGGCCTGCAGTCCAAGCCCAGAGGGGAGCAGGAACCCACCGCCGGGGCAGACCAGGCGCACAGGGGAGTGTGTCCCCACATCGGCATTTTAGAACAGGGACCTTTCTCCATTAAAGGCTGCTTGAAACTGACAGATGACTCCTGGAAGAACCAGAGGGGAACAGAGAAGCCCACCCAAGATGCCGGCCAGTCCCAACAACACAGTGTCCCAACGCATACGGCAAATTAGAAAACAGACAGTAGGGAGGAGAAGAACCACACGCAACCTAGCAACTCTCCAGAGAAAAAGCACACCACAAAAAGAAAGCCAGCCCCCAGATTGCAAAGACAATAACTTGGAAGAATTTCTGAGCCTTCCAGAAAGAGAATTTAAAATTGCCGTGATTAAAAAACTGACAGAAGTCATAAAGGAAAACAATGATAAGGGAAAATAATCAACGATCAGAAGAATGCAATTGAGTCCCTAGAGAGGGAAAACAATGGTCAGAAGAAAGAAATTGAGTCCCTAAAGAGGGAAGTAAAAGAAATGCAGGAGATCAAAGAATTAATGGAAGAACTAAAGAATTCTGGGAAAAGCAATGAAAGCAGAATAGATGAAATGGAAGAACGAATAAGTAATCTTGAAGACACAGAAATAAAAAGAACCAGGAAAGAGAAGTACGAAGGAAAAAGAACGAAGAAAGACTTCGGGAACTATCTGACTCCATGAGGAAAGGAAATATAAGAGTTATAGGAATACCAGAAGGAGAGGAGAGAGATGTAGGAACAGAGAAAATATTCAAAGAGATAATTGAAGAGAACTTCCCAAATGTGAAGAAGGAGCTGAAAATTGATATACAAGAAGCAAGAAGAACACCAAACTTCCACGACGAAAGGAAAAATACAGCAAGACACATAATAGTAAAGCTCCCAAGAATCCAGGACAAGGAAAAAATAATGAAGCTGGCAAGAGGGAAGAAACAGATAACATTCAAAGGAAAACCAATCAGGCTGACATCAGACTTCTCCGAAGAAACACTACGGGCAAGGAGAGAGTGGAGGGACATAGTCAACAGACTCCAAGAAAACAGATGCCAACCAAGAATACTCTATCCCGCAAAGCTCTCCTTCCTCTTTGAAGAAAGAATATGGACCTTCCCAGACAAACAGAAACTCCGGAATTTCATTGCAACTAAACCCCCACTCCAAAAAATACTACAAGGAGTCCTAAAGCCAGAACCTCAGAGGGACGAATAACAATGAAAGAAGGCCAAAAAAAAAAAAAAGTTATTAAAAGAATAAATAAATAAAATCAAAGGAAAGACAAACACAATGGCAAATACAGATGTTAACATATCAATATTAACTCTAAATGTAAATGGACTAAACTCTTCAATAAAAAGACACAGAGTGGCAGCCTGGATTAAGAAACAAAACCCAACCTTTTGCTGTCTCCAGGAAACACATTTAGCTACAAAAGATAAAAATAGGCTCAAAGTTAAAGGATGGAAAACAATCCTACAAGCAAATGGACCAAAAGAAAGCAGGAACAGCTATACTTATATCAGATAAAACAGATTTCAAACTCAAAAAGATAAAAAGAGACCCCAATGGTCACTACATTATGATCAAGGGGACAATACTTCAAGAAGAAATAACACTCATTAACATATACTCACCAAACGAAGGAGCACCAAAATATATCAGACAACTGTTGTCCTCTCTGAAAACAGACATCAGAGAAAACACATACGTAGTGGGAGACTTCAACACACCACTATCAACAATGGATAGATCAACAAGACAAAAAATAAGTAAAGAAACCAAAGCTCTAAATAAGGACCTAGAGCAATTAGGCTTAACAGACATCTATAGAACACTAAACCCCAAAAAAACGGAGTACACATTTTTCTCAAGTGCACACGGATCATTCTCCAGGATCGATCACATACTGGGGCACAAGACAAACATCAACAGATACACCAAGATTGAAATCATATCAACCATCTTTTCTGACCATGAAGGCATCAAACTAGAAATAAACCATAAAAAGAAGGCAAGGAACTTTCCTACCTCATGGAGATTAAAAACCACACTACTGGAAGACCATTGGACTAATGAGGAGATCAAAGAAGAAATTAAAAAATTTTTTGAATTGAACGACAAGGAGGACACTAATATCCTAAATGTATGGGATGCAGCAAAAGCAGTAATAAGAGGAAAATATATAGCAATAGAAGCTCACATCAAGAAACAAGAAAGAACGCAAAGAAACAACCTCATCTCGAAGCTCAAAGATCTAGAAAAAGAACAACAAAAAAACCCCAAAACCAGTAGAAGAAAAGAAATAATAAAAACCAAAGCAGAAATAAATGAAATTGAAACTAAAAAAACAATCCAAAAGATCAATGAAACCAAGAGCTGGTTTTTTGAAAAAATCAATAAAATAGACAAACCCCTAGCCAGGCTCACAAAGGAAAAAAGGGAGAAAGCACAAATAAACAGGATCATCAATGAAAGAGGAGAAATCACAACGGACACAGCAGAAATCAAAAGAATAAACAGTAACTACTATGAACAGTTATATGGAAACAAGTTTAACAATCTAGAGGAGATGGACAAATTCCTACAACTCTACAATCACCCAAAGCTAGATAAAGAAGAAATAGAACACCTAAACAGACCAATTACCATTAGCGAAATTGAAATGGTAATAAAAAACCTCCCCAAAAACAAAAGCCCAGGACCTGATGGATTTACAAATGAATTCTACCAAACATTCAGAGACGAATTAGTGCCTATCCTTCACAAACTCTTCCAAAAAATTGAGAAGGAAGGGACAATACCAAACACGTTTTATGAAGCCAACATTACACTAATACCAAAACCGAACAAGGACAACACAAAAAAGGAAAACTACAGGCCAATCTCCCTAATGAACACTGATGCAAAAATCCTCAATAAAATTTTAGCTATCAGAATCCAACAATGTATCCATAAGATAATTCACCACGACCAAGTTGGATTCATTCCAGGGGCACAAGGATGGTTTAACATCCGAAAATCAATCAACGTTATCCAACACATCAACAAAAAGAAATATAAAAACCATATGATAATATCAATAGATGCTGAGAAAGCTTTCGACAAAGTGCAACACCCATTCATGATAAAAGCCCTTGAAATTCTGGGGATACAAGGAACATACCTCAACATCATAAAGGCCATCTATGACAAGCCAACAGCCAGTATCATTCTCAACGGTGAAAAGCTGAAAGCAATTCCATTAAGATCTGGAACAAGACAAGGATGTCCACTCTCACCATTGCTTTTCAATATAATACTGGAAGTCCTAGTCAGGGCAATAAGACAAGAGAAAGACATCCATGGAATCCAAATAGGAAAAGAAGAAGTCAAACTATCACTATTTGCAGACAATATGATATTATACATAGAGAACCCCAAAAACTCCACAGAAAAGCTAATTCAACTCATCAATCAGTTCAGTAAAGTGGCAGGATACAAAATCAACACGCAAAAGTCAGTAGCCTTCCTATACACAAACAATAAATCTGAAGAAGAAGAAATCGAAAAGACCATCCCTTTTGTTATTGAAACAAAAAAAATCAAATATTTGGGAATAAATCTAACAAAAGAGGTAAAGGACCTATACAAAGAAAACTATAAAACACTGTTAAAAGAAATAGAAGAAGACACAAAGAAATGGAGAGACATCCCCTGCTCATGGATTGGAAGAATAAACATTATTAAAATGGCCATCCTACCAAAAGCAATATACAGATTCAATGCTATTCCAATCAAAATCTCAATGGCATTCTTCAAAGAAATAGAACAATTATTGATGAAATTCATATGGAATCACCAAAAACCCCGAATAGCCAAAGCTCTCCTGAAAAAAAAAGAAGGGAATGGAGGCATCAGACTCCCAGACTTCAAACTATACTACAAAGCCATAATCATCAAAACTGCATGGTATTGGAACAAGAACAGACATACAGACCAATGGAATCGAATAGAAAATCCAGAAATAAACCCACAGATTTATGGTCAACTAATCTTTGACAAAGGAGCAAAGAATATGCATTGGAGCAAAGAAAGTTTGTTCAATAAATGGTGCTGGGAAAACTGGGTCGTTACATGCAAAAGAATGAAGCTTGACCACCACCTCACACCATACACAAAAATCAACTCAAAATGGATTAAAGAACTAGACATAAGACCTGAAACCATAAATATATAGAAGGAAATATAGGCGAAACACTATGTGATTTGCACATCAAAGACATCTTTACAGACACATCACCCAAAGCAGAGATAGTGAAGGCAAAGATAAACAGCTGGGACTACATCAAATTAAAGAGCTTTTGCACAGCAAAAGAGACAATAACAAAAACAAAGAGAAACCCCACCAACTGGGAGAACATTTTTGCACCCAACACTAATGATAAAGGACTGATCACAAAAATCTGCAAAGAGCTGATGAGACTCAACAACAACAAAGAAAATAATCCAGTCAAAAAATGGGCAGAAGAGCTTAAAAGAAACTTCTCTGAAGAGGAAATGCAAATGGCCAACAGGCATATGAAAAAATGTTCAACATCACTTGTCATCAGGGAAATGCAAATCAAAACTACCATGAGATACCATCTTACACCAGTGAGAATGGCACATATTAAAAAAACTAGCAACAACAAATGTTGGCGAGGGTGTGGAGAAAAAGGAACTCTTCTGCACTGTTGGTGGGAGTGCAAACTGGTCCAACCACTGTGGAAAACTGTATGGAGATTTCTGGACCTACTAAACATAGAGCTTCCATATGATCCAGCAATTCCACTCCTAGGTATTTACCCAAAGGACACAGAAACATCAATTCCAAAGAACACCTGCACCCCTATGTTTATAGCAGCACTGTTTACAATAGCTAAGCTTTGGAAACAACCCAAATGCCCAAAAATAGATGACTGGATCAAGAAGATGTGGTACATATATACCATGGAATATTACTCAGCATTCAAAAAAGATAAACACATGCAATTTGCAGCAACATGGATGGCGCTGGAAGGGATCATGCTCAGCGAAATAAGCCAAAAAGAAAAAGAAAAATACCGGATGGTCTCACTCATAGCAGGAATCTAGAAAACTTAAATAAGGGACCAGGAAAATGAATAACTATAAGAAAGTGAAAATCAAAATCAACAAAAACTATGAACCAGAGACACTTTTAGGGGGGCGGGGGTGGGAGGGGAGGGATTGGGGTCAGAATGGGGGGGCTGCAATTGTATGGGGAATATAACAATAAAATTTATTAATTAAAAAAAAAAATAAAAAGTAAAAAAAAAAAAAAAAACAGTGACAAATCATGTCAATAATATGTACCCAGGACATGAGATCCCAAGAATGGCACTCTACCTCTGTGGTCTTTTAAAACATCATTCTCAAAAAAAATGAACCAGGCTTCTTGGAGAAATTGCTGAGTCCAGAACTGGAGTAGCAAATATACAAAGATGAGCCTGAGCATCTTTCAGTGCCAGAAAATAAAATTATATAAAAATAACGAATGAACAAAAACCCCAAACAAACCCATATAGATGGGGATATGTCAAGAGCTCCCAATGGACAGAGTTGGAACAATTTGAGCTATAAAATAATGTTGAGGGACTGTACTTTGACATGATGTTATAAGACTGCACTTTACCTCTGTGGTCTGGTTCTCCAAAACGCGTAACCACAATCTAATGAGAAAAACCTAGAACATACTACAATAGAGGAGCATGCCAGCACACCTCAAACCTGTCAAGGTCATCAATAACAAGGAAAATCTGAAACACTCACAGCCACAAAGCGCCAAGGAGACATAACAGTTATATGTAATATGTATACAGAATGGGCTCCTGGAACAGAAAAATAGACTTTAGGTAAAAATTAAGGAAATCTGAATAAAGTATGGATTTTAGTTACTATTGGTTCACTAATTGTAACATGTACCATATTAACGTAAAATGATATTAATAGAGGGTATATTAATAGAGGGTATGTGGTGTGGGGTATGTGGGACCTTTCTAGTGTCTTGATTTTTCTATAAATCTAAAACATTTCTAAAATAAAATCTATTATAAAAAATATTCACTTCGAAAGTACCCTAAAGCCACCAACCCCTCTCTATCCACCCCATCAGGTAAGACTCAGACTTATTCTCTAGCTTATGGTCAATTTCTCACTCACTTCCTGTGCTCTTTTTTATTGCACAGGCCAGAGGTCACAAGCTGGAGTATGTGGCCAAATGAGATACTACAGGAAAGTTTGGTATGCCCTGTACAGTTATTTGTCGTAAATTGAGTAGCATTAAAATCCAAAGGCTTTGGTCTTTCTGGAGATTCGGCAAACTGAGCTAGCATTCCATGATGACAATAGTGGTGCTGTGAGGCTTTGTCCAGGTCAATGTGCTAACCTTCCCACACTGGCCTTAGTCCCCCTCCACTACCTACCACAGTCCCAATGTTGAGTCTGTGTGTCAATCACCACTCGTTACTAGTCTGCGCTGGCATGGACTATATGCCTCTCGCCAAAGTGGAAACTGAAACACAGACCAAATGGACCGTGGGTTGTACATTTCAAGAAAACAAGGAGAGGGCCTCCCTGGTGGCACAAGGGGTTAAAGACACAGAACTATGGCACGAGTTCCATCCCCCAGTGGCCAGGGAGCAACCCACAAGGCACAGCAGACCTCTCCTGTCTCGCCCACTGCTCCCCTCAGCAGTGTATTTCAGTAGATCCACCTGTTCTGCTCCTCACTCTTTGGTGAATGCTCCCACCAACCCGCCCCGCCCCTCTGGTCTACACCCCAGTTCCTGCATGCATAAATAAATAAATCTTTAAAAAAATGGAGAAAAGACGGTTGCATTTATGGAAAGGAAAAATGTTCTTATATATTTTATATGCAAACTATGTGTATAAAATGCATCATCAGAAGTAGTAAGAACCATGAGAAATATTATGGGAAAGGGACATGATTAAATAAGAACTTTAATAAATGAAAATAAGTCAGGTTGAAATTTTAATTAAATGTGAATAGAAATGAAGGGGTGTTGCTTATATAGACATGGCCTGTTTCACTTAATTATGTTACTTGCTTGAAGGCATCTGAATTTGTGAATCCTGGTATGGACTGTCTAAGAGGAGCTAATTGCTGCTCTGATTATTATGAAGTCACAGTAATCAAGACAATGTCTCCACAGAAACCCTTTATTTAGATGTGTAAGAATCAAAAGACACTTAGTTTTCTAGGAAAAACTGCCCCAAGTAAATTCTATAAACCAGACCTGAAATAAGGGATGCCCTTCCTTCTGTGTTTCAGCATTTAGAATTTTAATCTAAAGCATGTTTCCTAATTATGAAAATGAACAAGAATCAAATCATTTCATTTCAAAACATGCCTAGAAAAGTTCATCAGGTGTCACTGTTCTATGAAATACAACTCATAAAAGACTGAATTATTTTGTGTGTCCTTGTGAGGTGTATAATTTTTTCCATCTAATATTTTAAACGTATATAAGTGGAGAATGTGTTCTAGACTACAGTTACCCTCTCTTACTCCTTGGGATCTGTACTAGTGCTGAGAAGTGTACTTATAGTGACAAGTCTGGAACCCAAAGAAAAGTGATAACGGTGGGGCCATGCGCAACAAACAGGACTGACCCCAGCACCTCCATGACAGTAGTTGGCTCTTTGTGTCTCTGTCCCAGCCAGCTGATCCATCAGCAGTCTCTCTATCACCCCACCCCCACCCCTTTCTGGCACCAGTAGTAAGAGGGGAGGGAAGGAGAGGGGGAGAGAAAGAATATATAGATCAAAGAGAGAGAGAGAGGGAGAACGGAAGAGGGAGGGAGAGAGAGAGAGAGAGAAAGGAGCAAAGCAAGCAAGCTAAAGTTTTACCTGATAGAAATGTAAAACACAAGCAACTCAGTTCCTAATTACTTATCCAGATTTTAAACAAAAGCCAGGGATAATTTAGAGTGGTAAAACAGCCTAATGGGAAAGCAGAAAATATAACACTAACTTGATATTTGAGTAATATGACATACCAGAGAGAAAAACAATTCTCCAAAAATCAAACTCAAATGCATGGAAGACTATAACCTCTTAGTAAAAAGAGAATTCAGAATAGCTATCAAGAAGAAACTCAGAGAGATACAAGAGAACTCAGAAAAGCTACTCAATGAGCTGAGAAATAAAATTAATGAACAGAAAATAGAAATTGAAGCCTTAAGTAAGAAACTAACAGAGACTCAGGATTGAAAAATTCAATAAAAAAGATCAAGAATGCCACAGAGATCAATAGCCATAGAAAGTTATGGGAATAGCTCTAACAGAGCACAAATCGTGAACTTGAAAATAGAAAACTAGGAATGACCCAGGTAGGTAAAGAGAAATAAGTTATTTTTTAAATAAATAAAACACTATGAGCTCTCCAACTCCATGAGGTAATAACAGGAGGATTATGGGCACCCCATAGGGTAAAAAGGGAAAGAAGGGAACAGAGCGTATACAAAGAAGTAACTGAGAATATCCCAAGCCTAGGGAAGGAACCGAATATACAAGTCTATGAAGTTAACAGAATACCTGGTGATTTAAATGCTAGAAGATTTATTCAATGACACATATTAGTGAAACTATCAATAGTCTAAGTTAAAGAGAACATATTAAAAGTGACTGGAATAAAAGATAGGTACCATAGAATGGTACTCCCATAGGTTATTATCAGGCTCCGCAGCAGAATGTTTACAGGACAGGAGAGAGTGGAAAGACATTAAGAAAACACTCAAAGATAAGAACTGCCAGCCAAGAATTCTCCATCCCACAAAACTCTCTTTCAGATATAAGGCTTCTGCAGATCCAAAAAACCTGAAGGAGTTTGATACCACTAGATCTCCAGAACAAGAAATGTTGAATGGAGCTCTTCTATCTAAATTTAAAAACAAGGTCATGAAAAATTAAACAAAGCAATACATAGAACCAGAAAGCAAAATATAAAATGGCAGTAGCACGTTCTCTAATATCAATAATTACTCTAAATGCAAATGGGCTGTACTCACCAATCTAAAGACACAGAGTAGCTGAGGGGGATAAAAAGCAAAATTTACTCTATGTTATCTACAAGAGACTAAGTCCTAAAGACAAAGAGACTTAAAGTGAAAGGATGGAAAATGGCACTCCAAGCCAATGAAAATTTTAGAAGTCAAGAATTGCTATACTTATGGCAGATAAACAGACGTCCAGCCAAAAAGACCACACTAGACAAAGATGGCCGTTATATAATAATAAAGGGATCAATACAACAGGAAGACATAACACTCGCTAATACATGTTTCCAGTATAGGAGTACCAAAATAATCAAAGTATTCATTAACAGACCTAACGGGAGACACTATCAGTGAAGCAATCCCCTTAACACCACTCACAGCAATGGACAAGACATCTACACATAATAACAAGGACCAGACACTGGGCATTTACTTTCAAATGTCACTGGATTTACAAGTGCCAACCCAAAGAACACATATATTTTAGTCTACAGGACAATCAAATAATTTTCAGAGGAAACCATACATTGCTATAAAAATGCACACTACTGCCCAATGAAGTCACAAACATAATCAAAATTTATTATTTTTAATCCTAAAACAATAAGAAAGCAAGACCAGAAAGGGCTTTTTAAAAATCATGAAAGCTGCCTTTTAGATATGCACAGCAGGAATACAAACTGGCCAAATAACTAAATGTAATCATTTAAAACATAAAAATAATTAACAGTTGGGGCATGAGTCCCAAACTCTGGTGACCATGGATAATAGAGCTTTTCTGCAAAGTGAGGCTGGAGCTTCCCTGACAGGAAAGACTTCTCAAGGATCTCTCTGGCACTTTTGCCAGTGTGAGCAGATGTAGCTCAGAAACTTTTCAAAGTTACAAAAATATCCCCAAAGTGTCATCTGACCTTTAAAACTGACATTTTAATCTTGAAATGTTGAGTTTATTTAGATGATAAGCAACAAGTCCACATATGGACCATACTTAAGTTCTCATTCCCATAGGTTGACAGCATCTCACAGCCACCAAGACGTCAGCACCGGCACAGTACGGTAACTAGGTGGCTTGTGACATTTGCTTTCTGGAGCCTCTCCACATCTCCTGTGGCCACTGACTTCTGAAAAAAGCAGGTGTCCAAAATGCAGAGGGAAGTCAACCTCTTTTCCCACTCCACCTCATTGAAGTCTCTCAGCAATCACGTGCATTTGTATAATGTCATACGTGGAAGTTGACTGGTGGGGCTTTTCCTTACTTGTAAAATAGAAATCATTGTTCCTTTCTAAGATTCATACAGTTTATGTCTAAACATTTAGGATGGAGTTGAATATGCAGTGAACAGAAAAGGTGGGTCATTTCCCCTGAGGCCTTGAAGGGTGAGCAGTTTTCAAATTGAGTGTGCATGGTTCATGAATGTGTACAGATTCTCCAGAGAATAAGTGAGCACCAACAGCTTAAAGGGAATAAATTCCCAGAATCTCAGCAAATCCCATATAAGGTTCCTTACTGACCTCTTGGATAGAGTGGAAGATTCTACTTTTTCTCTGCTCCTCTTGCAACTGTCTTTCTCCCACTTCACAGAAGGCAACCTCTCACCCATCTTGTATTTGTACTAAGTTCAAGCTCCCACCGCAGTCAAACAAAAGTAATCAGGAATACTACTGTCTTTATTAAGAAAGTTAATGCCTCTAATGAATGGGTAATAAATCCATTTGGAAGACAAGGGACTTCTAATTACTTGCTTTCAACAAAATTGAAGGAGAACTGATGTCATCAATAGATCATTAAAATAGTTTTTGCCCAGAGATCATGTGATTTTTGGCTCAGAGTTTGAGAGTTCAGAAAATTTCATTTCATCTACTTTATGTAAGAGACTGACTTAATGGCAACATAAGTTATGCTGAACCTATTTCTTTCTAGCAACCAGTTATATTAAAAATACAGAGTAAATATCCACAACAAAACTTTCCATTCATGTCATTAATAAATTTCCAATAAATACAGCTTTTACACTTAATAATTAGTTACTTTTTTTAAAGATTTATCTATTTATATTAGATATTTATCTATTTATAAAGATTTATTTATAGATAAAGATTTATCTATTTATCTATTTATACAAGCACTTCTGGGTACAGTCAGAAGTGCGGGAGGGTGAGAGAATTCGCCAGAGCCAGAGCGGGGAGCAGGGCAGGCAGAAGGACCGAAGTACACTGCTGAGGGGAGCAGCGGGCGGCAGGAGAGGTCTGCGCGCCATGTGGGACCCTCGCCCGGTGGCCGGGGATTGAACTGGCGCTGCAGAGTCTGCGGGCAACTTCGCAACCCAGCGCTCAACAGCTGAGCCACCAGGGAGGCCCAATTAGTTACCTAACTTTGTAACATTTATGTTGCTTTGATTACACGTTTACTCCTACTTATTCTAACTCAATCCTAAAATGTTTTTAGGGCAGAATTTTATCACCACAGGGATTTTTGAAAAATTTAAATTCCATCAATATCTTCTGTTACTGCAGACATGTGTTATGGGAGGAATACTACATGATCTTGAACCTCAAAATACGCTAGGACAAAATTCTGAGAAAGAATGCAAATACAAGTAGGGACACACTTGTGAAGAAAGGCGAAACAGTGGTATCTGAGACAAAATGGGTGGAGCTCCAGGTGAGTACAGTGAAATGAAATCAGTCACAAAGTGAAGGATTTCAGATGGTTTCACTCATCTATGGAATATAAGTACCTAAAAAACAATTACACACAAACAATGGAAGGAATGAAAGTTAAACTTTTTGTGAAGAAAATTATGGTTACCAAAGGGAACAGGGGAGATGGGGGAAGAGGATGAGGCAGGGAGACTGATGGGTATGAGCATGGACGGTCTGGTGGAGGGAAAAAAAGTTATAGAAAACAAAAACAAAAAATCAAAAATTTATCTAAAAATAAATAGAATTCTATTCCATTTTTTAAAGAACAATGTCCATGTATAATTCTAACAAAGCTTATTTACTGCAAACTACAAAATGCTGATAAGAGAAATAAATCTAACTAAATGGAAAGACAAACCGTCTTCATAGCATAGAAGATCTAACACAGTAAAGATATCAATTGTCTCCAAAAAATTTATAAAATTTCCAGATGTTACTGAAAAGTATTTATTAAATGAATGATACTAGGTATAAGACTGTGGTATTTAAAATATCCATTGGATATATTTACAAATGTTAATATTTATAGCACATTTATAACCCATGCTTCAACTATTTTAAATTATTAGTAAAATTTAGACATCAATTTGAAAATATCCTAAAGAGTGTGTAAGTTTATTATTTTAGGAGTTATGCGAGCAGAGAATGCAGAGGACCACTGCACCAGACCCCTGGTCATGGCCATGATGCTTCCCAGGGAATGAGCCAGAAGGCACACAGGGTCTGTGAAGAAAGATCAGGGAAAACACCCACTGCATTCACAGGCAAGGAGGCAACCACAGGACCCAATATCTATATATAGCTTTTATCTTCCCCATTCTGGCAGAAAATAAACTGTAAACTGTTTTTATTTGTGAAAATGTAAACTCTGTCTGAAAAAAAGAGAAAGAAGCTCATGATAGACTTCCCCCAAACTGCCAGTCTGTTGAAGGGCGTCTCAGAGTCCTAGTTAAGCCTGAGAGGGCTGTGCACAAGATGAAGCTATGGAATCAGATTCTCTTCTGCTTCTTCAAATCAGTGCTGGAAAGAGGAATACCAGTAACCTTCAAATGATCTTAAACATCAAACTATGTTTCTAATTATGTACTTTAAAATTGATTCTCTTCATTCCTCCCTACTAAGCTGTCCTCTCCTTTGCAACATGCTATTGCACTGATTCATTCATTATGCCAGAAATAACCTATAGGATAGTGTTCCCTAGGTCGATGACAGGTGCTGGCTCTACAACAGTAACTAAAATCATAGCTAGGCCCTGCAGAAAGTTTAGTACACCTCTCTAAGCCACATACAAGTCAATTTCCCAGCTTTTACATGCTCATTAATTAGCCTCCAACTCTTAACCTACAGGAGAATGCCCTTCCATCCTCCTCAACCTCAAATGTTCATGAGATGTTTTCTAATCTCTCACATCTCACTTTCTCCCAGGATGCTTCGTAGACAAGCCCTATTTACTCCAGTCTAATTACTGTAGTAACACCCAATGGTATAATTAAGACACCCACTTTATGTAGTTCCACTTGGGTACAGACTAATTTGGGAAATTCAAACACCTCTACCTTCTACCCTCCCTAGGCCTCCAGAAACATAGTCTAGATTTCAGTAACACAAAATTTAGAAGCATCTAACAAATTGAGGCAATACAGCCATCTGGTATACCCCGCAACAAGGTAGTCACCGCAGGGAAGAGAACAAGGGAAAAAAACTAATATAACTTGCCTATATATATGATTAGAGCAATCACATGAGGCAGGCAAGCAAGCCATGCCAATTTCTGCAACTAGCATTGGTAAAGCTAGATTTGACCATGCCACTGTTTAACTCCTAAATTCCAATCTGAGCTACCCACTAGTATCCAGCCTTTCACATGCATGAAGTGATCTAACACTCAGTAAATTCACAACTACCTTGACACACTCCACTCTCTCCCTTAATGGGCACAGCTAGGGCACTTCCAGTAAGGGCTACAGTTCTCTTTAAGTTACTACTTACATGGTTCAATGCAATCCTTGATAGATAATATTGACTTATATGACTGACAATCTCTATGTGAGGCATCTTTTACAGAGTCCCTCAGCTTTTAAGTTTCCTGCAATTCGTTCATTAGCAAGTATCTAATGACCACTGACTACATGCTAGCCACTGCTATGGACATTACAGATATAAAAGTGAACAAAAGAAAATTCCTACACTTATGGAGTTTCCATTTAATGAAAGAAACAGTAAGTTGAAATAAATTATACTAGATTACATAATGTGGTATCAGAACCCAAACAGTTTACATTACCACTTCCTTGGACAACTAGATGAAAGAGACATATCTTTAGTTTTCTAATTAATTTACCACCTATCTTATTCAAGTTCTATTTAAAAGTTAAAGGTGAAAGATTTGCCCGAGTGATCTCAACATCAGATTAAAAAGAAAAATGAAAGCATGCTATGTACACATTTGTTAAATTCAGAAATTTACATTAGGATAAAGCACCATCTAGGAAGAAAAATCTAATGAACAGGATTTAAATGCCACTTCTAAATACAAAGAACTTGAAGACTTCTTTATAAGGCAGGTTTGGGGAGAGATGCTCACTCTTTGCTCAAAGACGAGTATCATACTGTGACACACAGGAGACAGAAAGTGCCTGCTTATCCTCTGATCACAGCCTCCTGCAGTCAAGGACATCATTCAGTTCTCTAGGGTTTCTGAGGTTCACAAACGTGGGCTCCTCTAACTAGAGATCTCTTTTCTCCCTGACCCATCACCCACTAGACCCCAAGATCTTTTAGGTCTCAGTTAAAATATCACTTCCTCCACAAGTACTCTTACAACCTACAGGTTTTTCTTCTTTAAATTTTCATGCACCTGCATTTCTCTCAACATGCACTGACCTCAGCATGCAATTTCAGTCCAGATGCTTAATCTGTGATGGCTGGGATACTCTGTTCATAGATTCACTCTGCCTCACACATAGTAGGTGCTCAATTAATATGTGTAAGTGCAGGGGCATACTGATTAATTATATTCAAATACCTTTAGAATGTGAAAACATTTAAGCTCAGATAGGTAGAAGGAAGCTGGCAGAATAAAAAACTATTACTATTAAGATACAAATATCTAAAATAAATCTCAATGGAAAATGTTCAGCATTTAGCAGACTCAGCTTTCATTAGAGAGATGAATGTAGTTTATGAATACCTGAATTTCAGACTGAAGTCTTAGATTCTGCCTCTAGCATATCTACTCTTTAAAGTTCTCTCTTGGCTGATGAGGGAGACTGATCAGGGAAATTGCTGGTTTTAGTCATTTGGGGAAAAGAACCAAATAACTTATGGTAGAGAACATGATCACCCACCCTCAGCAGTCAAGGTTTTCCCAGCATGCAGAAGGAATCAACAAATGATTTCTTTCAATCCAGGAAACCTCCTAATCTCAGGAGAAACTAGACAAGAAAATTAACAAACCTTCACAAACAAGTGAGCAGCTGAATCTATGTGGCAGTGCAGGCCATCAAAATCAGCAAAGCCAGCACTGCCCTCCAAGGCTCCAGGTTCCTAAAAGCACATCCTTGTGCTCCAGGAAGGAGCTGCCTCAGCCTTTGTGGGTGGGAGCACAGGCAGGTGTGTGTCTTTAGCTTCAGCTCAGATTTGCTTAGGCCCCCAGCAACCGTGAGTCCATGGTAAACAACTGAGCCCACTTAAAACAATTCAGATTTGTCCCCATTTCTATTACACCCTGAAAATTATTCCTCATTAAATTTTGTCTGCCCTGACAACATACAGTTGCTGATATACACACATCAGCTGAAGAAAAAATTTTAGTTTTCATTGCAGGCTAAGTGTCAGGCTTTTCCGCCCTCCTGCCATTAAATGCATGCCTGCTGGCGGACAGCTGGAGTAGGGTGTGGGCGTGCATAGGTGGGTACCCCTGGGCTGGGAGACTGGGCTCGTAAGGGCACCATCACAGGGACACCAGAAGAACAGACAGAACAAGTGAGAGAGCGAAACAAACCACCAGGAAGAGAACCAGAAAAGAGAAAAATGAGACCACGAGAGAACGCCGGAGAGCCAGGAAAGAGTGAAGATTTGCCGGTGGCTGGGAGGCCTGCCAGCCTCCTGGCCTCTTGGGGGGGACACTCCCTACCCCGCACCCCTGCCTGCTGTGTACCTGGTAAACTCAATAAAAACCACCGAAGGCTCCAGGACTCTCCTCTACCCGTCTGCTCGGATCAGAGAACCAGCTCTGTGCCTTCCTGGCACTACATTCATGTTTTATTTTCTTGTAGAAATGATCAATTCATACTTACAAGACATAGTTAGAATACACAGAAAAATATGCAACTAGGCAGTTTTTACCTGATCTGAAAAAAAGTTTAAAAAAGCATATGGGTCTCTAACTGTAAAAGTTAGATAGTGAGGGAAGATGCATAATTTTAATAAGACCAAATGTTATCTGGAAAAAAAGTTCAAAAAGTAGTAGACACAGCCATGAAGACAGAGTTGAGTTCAAGCGTGGCAAAAGATACCAAAAATATCAGAAGACTTCTGCTAATCAAATGCTTTACTTAACACAATGGCTTATTGACTTCTTTCCTTTTTTTTTTTTTTTTAAAGATTTATGCATACAAGAACTGGGGTAAAAGCCAGAGGTGCGGGGGGTGAGAGGATTCACCAGAGACAGAGTGGGGAACAGAACAGGCAGAATGACTGAAATACACTGCTGAGGGGAGCAGGGGGCAAGACAGAAGAGGTCTGCTGTGCCATGTGGGTATCTCCCTGGTGGGCTGGGGATCACACACTTGCTGCAGAGGCTGCAGATAGCTTCACAGTGCTGTGCCTAACCCCTTGCACCACTAGGGAGGCCCTCTTTCTACCTGATGTACAGGTTAACTGAGATGAGCTTAAAGACAGTCAAGAGGGCAGGTACCCTGTTTTAGAAACAGGGTACTTGGGTTCAGAATCCTGAGTCTGAACAGCTGCAGAGTCTTTTCAAATTACCTCCGGAGCTTGCACTCAACTATACAGTGGGATACTAATTATACCAATCAAAGAAGTAAGTGCATTAGATTCAGGATGCACTTTAAAAGAAATTTCTGTAGTCACCAAACAACTGTGTCCATATCAAATATCCACGTTAGAATGGGGGAAAATGGGGATAGTACTAGCACCTACCTCAGGGCTGTTGTGAGGATCACTGTAGTGCCAGGATGGCACAGAGCAGGATCTCTATGATCCTAGCAGACGGTGGAGGAGGAGACCTGGAGCCCTCAGTGGCTTTTTCAGGATTTTACTGGGATTTTACAAAGCACATGGCAGGCAGGGGTACCAGGGGGCCAGGAGGCTGGCAGGCCTCCTAGCCCCCGGCGAATCCTCACTCTTCCTGAGCTCTCTGGCGTTCTCATGGTCTCTGCTTCTCTCCTGCTGCTGCTCTCTCTGGTTCTCTCTTTTGCTCTTGTTTCTGGTGGTTCGTTCCTGCTCTGTTGGCGTCCCCGGGACACCGCCCTTAAAAGCCCAGTCTCACCCAGGTGAATCCCATCTACCTTTGCCCACACCCTACTCCAGGTGCCCGCCATCAGGCATGCATTCAGGACAAGGATCCATCATCTATCCTGATGGTGGGAGGACAGAAAAGCCTCATCATTCACTTTACCCTACAATCATATAACTTAACCCACGTAAAATCTTAAGGGAGGATTCTGGCCCATAATTAGTGTCCAGTTGTCAACTATATTTTGCTTGTATTCATTAAAAGATAGTCTTAACATTTATTTAAAATTGTATGAAAAATATGTGTATGAACAATGGATAATCTCAGTTTATTTCTGTGAATTAAAACTATTCTCAACATATGTTCTTACCTATCCACTGACCTAACGCTGGACTGGTAAAACAATTTGCAGGGTTAGTGAGAGGGCCAGGCTTTTACGCCACTGGCCTCTGAGGCTATCACCTCGGCCTTGAATGCAGAAGGCAACTGGGAGCGAGGGCGCGGGGCACGCACGCCCGACCATGGACACCTGGAGTGTGGCGCCGGCTTGTGTAAGTGGGAACACCTGAGGCTGAGGCTCCCAAGGCCACGTCACTCTGACCGCAAAACGGCGGCGGGAAGGCTATGGAAGGAAGAGACCAAAAGACAACACCAGAGAGAGCCCCGAGAAAGTCAAGTTTCGCCAGGGGCTGGGAGGCCTCCTGACTTGCAGCCTAAAGGCTTGCCCCACAACAACTGGCGTAGAAAGAATAAAGCCTGAAAAAGCCACTGAGGGCTGCGGGACTCTACCTGTCTGCCCCATTTGATAGAGAACCTGCTCCGTGCTTTGCTGGCACTACACAATTTTGTGTTTTGGCAGAAGGATTTGAGAACTATGCAAAAGTTAAATTTCATGCTTCAGCAGTACTGCAAATCAAATATACCACAATGTGTTATCCTAACGTATACAGGCAGAGCAAATAATCCAGAGTTCAAAAGGACCCTGTTCAGATGAATAAACACATCTGAACATTCTCTATGTCTATTTTTAAAAAAAGCACTGTAAAGGAAAGTGAAAGGAAAAAAGCACCATTGATTGCCACCTGGAATATTTAATAAATAACCACTGACTGTGGTTCTTCTATTTTGCTTCTGTAGCATGCCTTAAGAGCAATTACTATTCCATTACTGTTCACACAAGAGAAAATTTACCAGCTTGTAATTTAGAGGCAAGTGGAGTAGACAGAAGAAAATGGAGTCACCCACCATAGCTTCCAAGAAGCAGCAAACAGCCTAAATATTTAAAAGACACATTCATTGCACTAAACAATAATCTGGACATATCTTCATGTCTATTCATGAGAAAGAATAATCAGTGAAAAGTAGGTTGGAGGAAGAAGAATGATAGGAAAATACAATAGGAAGAGGCAGAAGGGAGCATGTCTTTAAATCCAAATTGTTATTTCTGGTCCATTAAAATATCAAAATCTAAATTAAATCTGCTGGCCTCCAAATAAAACTGTCAAAAATGAGCCATAATTCAAGTACCATACAGACAGAGAGGGTCAAGAAAATCTATTGATTTAACATTGATAGCTTATGAATATTGGGCATGGTTTAATATACATATTTTTATAAAATTCTCACATTTTATCAAATGTATGGCATGACTATCAATATGCTTTTAGATGGGGAGAAATAAAACACAAGGGGCCCAGATCAAGTAAGATAGTCTTTATGCTACACTTAAAAAGAATCTTTCAGGTTGCTCACATTGAGAAGATAATTACCACACCCTAAGTAATTGTAACAAGGGTAACAGAAAAGGTATCTCTTATCTCCTTTCATGAAAGACATAGATTATTTAGGGGGGAAATGCCATGCACTAACTTTGAATATCCTTTGGATTACGGCTCCAATAAACTGCATTTAACGGGGGAAGACATACATGCTTCAGAAAGGAGACACAATTAAGCTGCAACTTCTCCACCTGCCTCACATAGACAGCTTAACACCACCCAATTAAAAAATCCAAACAGGGCCTCCCCGGTGGCGCAGAGGTTGAGCGCTGGGTTGCGAAGCTGCCCGCGGCCTCTGCAGCGTCGGTTCAATCCCTGGCTGCTCCCTGGCCACCGGAGGTGGATCCCACATGGCGCGCAGACCTCTCCTGCCGCCCGCTGCTCCCCTCAGCAGTGTACTTCGATCCTTCTGCCTGCTCTGCTCCCCACTCTGGCTCTGGTGAATTCTCTCACCCTCCTGCGCTTCTGACTGTACCCAGTGCTTATGTAAAATAAATAAATAAATAAATAATAAAAAATAAACACAGAACTTAAAAAAAAAAAACTTAAAAAAAATAAAATAAAAAATCCAAACAAAGGGCCTCTTTAGTTCACTGCTTGCTAGAAACATCTTCAAGATGCATTTTCATTTAACTGGGGCCTTTCATGAGCTCTTAGTATCTTAGAGTTGTCCTGTCTTCCAGACTTACCTCATTAAATTTCAAGTAATTTTTTGTTTAAAGTCCACTTTTTTTTTTTTAAAGATTTATTTATTCATGCAAGCACTGGGTACAGTCAGAAGCATGGGAGGGTGAGAGAATTCACCAGAGCCAGAGAGGAGAGTAGAACAGGCAGACTGACGAAGTATACAGCTGAGGGGAGCAGCAGGTGGCAGGAGAGGTCTGCGCTCCATGTGGGACCCTCGCCCGGCAGCCAGGGATAGAACCAGTGCTGCAGAGGCTGCGGGCAGCTTTGCAACCCAGTGCTCAACCGCTGCGCTACCAGGGAGGCCCTAAAGTAAAATTTTTTAAAGTTCTTTTTCCTTGCTTGGAAAGTGTTATTTTTAAACCTTTCAATTCAATTGACTTCCAAAGATGACAGCAACTTCAACTGAAAAGCATCTTTAAACTCAGAAAAGCTTGGAAGGTTTTCTAATAAAGAAAGATCTGATCAATAGTGTTATTGAAAATATGACTAGATATAGAGTCACATTTATCTGTAGTTGTGGCTTTTATTAAGGCAGCTTAAATCCTTTGCAAATAAGCTTTTCTGAAGGGTTGGATCAATAGGGTGCACAGGCAGGCAGGATTACCCGTGATCCATAGTGCAAGATCCCATCAATGCCACAGGAACAGCAGGGGCAGTGGAAACATAAGAATATGAAGACTCCTGCCACCTCACCCTCCAATGGAAGCCCAGTTTCTGTGGCTATCACTCACACTGAGCCTCATTTGCAAATGGTTTGGCTATTAACGTAGGATTATTCAATGAAAATATTTCTTTCCTAGAGGCACAGCTCAGTTGAAAGGGGCGGTTGAAAATTAGTTAGCAGTATGGGAGAAGAAAGCATCGTTCCAGTTACCAGGGGGGAATAATTGAACACAGATAGCCTGTTGCGCCTTTAATTTAATTTGGAGACCTTTCATCTTTTACTTTCCTTCATTTGCAGCCAATGCTTAGTGAGCTAATTTGTACCTGGTTCATTTTCCTGCTTTTATCTTATCTACGTTAACATCAAGCATGGAAATTAGAAGCGCCATGAATAAAAGATGAAGCCTAACTTGGGACATTTTTTCCTTAAGTACTGCGAATTACTTTAAAAACTAATTTGTGTGTGTTCCCAATAGAAAGGGCTGAAATATATGCTTGGCCCTACAACATCCTTGATCAGCATCTTTTCTCCCCTCAAGGAGCTGCCGTTTTTTAGATGTTTTATCTGGATCTACCTTTTTTCCAAGAGAGTCATCTAGACTGTCGTCCACACAGAATCATTAATACTAGAAGTGGTGTAGAGCAGACCCTAGCATTAATGCTCAGGATTAAGGATGCACAAATCCCACTAACTTGACTTTTTGGGGAGCTCAATACTGCTTGCAGTGCAAGGAAAAGAACGTACTGTAAACAAGAAAACAAGGTGTCAACATATATGCCCAGCAAACAGATACCTACACTGTCCAAAAGTAATGTGTATGTATGCTGGGGGGAGGTGCTGAGGGAGAAAGGGAGTAGTGGTAAAATTACTATCTGGGAGTAACCTTTAGAGAATTTAAATTCTATCATACATAGTATGCTTTTAAAAAATCCTTTCTGCCGTGTATTTAGTATACTTGGCATTTCTCAGTAAGAAATAGTTGCAAATACTCTTACTTTGATTGCTTCATTTCTTCTAACTGTACAAATCTTCTTGTCTTGAAAGTTTTGTATGTTTTTTTCCTTACAGTTTCCTGTTGGCCAATACTAGTTTTTCTCCTTGACCTCTCTTTATCTTCTCTCAATCTCCCACGCCCCCTTCCCATGGACTAATGGAAAAACCTACTGAATTCGTCTCTCGCTGCCTACTATCCACCACCACCAAGCCCTCCTTTCAGTTTGGAAAGCATCAAAGGATGACTGTTCTGAATGGTCCCACTGCCTTTATGTGCCAACTCTTCCTCTCATCTAACACCTCACACCCACAGGCTAGAAGGTGGGATTAAACTGAAAATCTCTCCTTTAGAGTCAATCTCCCTTTAAAGGTCAATTACTAATGATGTGCGTTATTTTACTCACACAAGACTACACACATATTCACAGGTTAGGCAACTTCCAAGTTGTAGAAGAAAAAAAGGACTTGGGTTTAAAATTATGGGGTGCTGACAGGGGACTGAGGTGATGGTGCACCGGGGCACTGGTGAAGGATATTCCATGGGGACTACACCTGGAGGGTGGGGGAAAGCAAATATTGTTTAAAAATGAACAATGGTGTAAAAAATTAATAAATAAGATAAAATTATAGTGTGTTGAGATGTAAAGGTCTCCTTCTCTTTGGAACACAAACTGTCTTCAACAGAGAAAGAGTATGCAAATAGGCTCAAAATAAAAGATCAACTTAAAAAATTCAGAGGCTATTTTTAATCTTGGTTAAAATAAAGACCCTACTATATAATGCCAAACTTCATTTCTACTGATGAAACCTGGGAGGGGGTGGGGAAAGAGGGAGGGTAATGCTACGTTGTAAAAAGATAGAGAAAAAAATATGCAGCACAATTACATATCATTTTATTCATGAAAGAGAGGATGAATAGAAATGAAGGTGGCAAATACAGTTAAGAAATAGATTTTTAAAAGTCAAATAGGCAGAAAAATTAAACTGGATGAGTAGTTCTGGTCTGAAGTTAAGAAAGTTAAGAAAGTTAAGCAAATAACAAGATGCAAGTATGGGGGTATGTGATTACTGCACACACACATTACCCAGTATACTTGGGAGGAGGGATTAGGGATGATGGAGGTTCTTTGAGGCAGGAAGGCAAGGAATTTTGGGTAGAGGAAGACAACATTCCCACGGGATGTCAAAAGAGCCAAGATTTTTTTCAATTTCAGTTACACCTGTTGGTGTGCGAGGAAGAAACTGACAAACCTTGTAACCCAGTCTCATTTGCAGAACACGAACACAGACATTGCAAAAACACTGGCCTCAAGCAATAACACCTGTTTTAGCTCCGCGCCCGCCGGCTCTGTGCACTTGTGATTTTCAGAGGGAAAAGTGGCTTCTCCGCCGCAGGGGGCCGGGCTGCGCACAGGACCGCACCGCGAGCCCGAACCGCGAGCCCGAACCGCAATCCCGCACCCCCGCCCTCCCCCGAGGCTGGGCTCATTTGCCCAAGATAAGCCCTTGGAAATAGATCGGCCAACGCAACCGGGCAGTCCCAGGAACACCTCGGCCAGCCTAAACGCTACAACCACAGAGCAGCACAGTCTCAATTCATTTGCCAGGGGGTTTCCTTGGAAATCAGGCAACATTCCAGCGCCAGAAAGGGCCGTGGCGGAGTGCGGGAAGACCTCCGCGGCGGTCACTGTTTTCACGAGTGACCATTTCTGTGCTGGCAAACGGTTCCACGGCGATTTGTTTCTGCGCTGACTTTCAGCCTCCGCCTCTACCTTCCCCAATCCGGCGCTAGACTCGAATCGCACCTGTGCGCGCCGACAGGCCCCGGCGGGACCGAGCCCGCCCGCGCCCACCTGCCTCGCGCGCTCCTCCCAGCTCGCCTCGCCAGCTGGGCGCTCCCGGGCCGCCGCCGCTCTGCGGGGAAGCCAGGCGCGCCTCACCTGTGCGGGGCCAGGCGCCCCGCCTCCCAGCCCCCCAGTCACCGCGGGGCTCTCACCCACCCTCCACCCCCTCGGCCAGGGGCAGGAGGCTACAAAGCCGCGGGTCCGGAGCGCTCCACCCGGAGTCCCGAGAGGACGCCCCGAGAAGTGAGGACTCAAAAGTGCAGCCGCGGCGTGGGGAGCGCGCGGCGCCGGCCCGGCCGGCCCAGGGACCCCCCTCTCCCGCTCTACCCCCCCCGCCCCCAGCGGGGACAGGCCGGCCGCTACCTCCTGAAACAGCTCCAGACTGTAGGTGTTGTCGTCGTCGGCGAAGAACAGGACCCCGGGCTGCGCCGCGCGCTGGTGCTGGTGCCTCTGGCGCAGCCAGGCGAGGCCGGCGTTGCGCTGCTCCGTGGCGCGCGGCAGCCCGGGCCGCTTGTAGCGCCGCGGCGTGGGCACGTGCAGGTGCGTGCTGGGCAGCCCGGCCCGCGCCAGGAAGCGGCTCACCAGCTCGCTGCGCGCCGCCGCGTCCTCCACCAGGATCCAGTGCAGCTGCGCCACCTGGCGGAAGGTGTTGGCCAGGCGGGTCAGCTCGGCTTTCTGCACCGGGCGGCTGTAGGTGGGCGTGATGGCATAGATGGTGGGCAGCGACGACTCCGCGGGCGGCTGCGGTTGCGGCTGAGATTCGTTGCGCTTCTCCGAGCAGCGCCGGGCGCCGCTGTCAGGCCCGCCCCTGCGAAGCGGGATTCGGGCGCCCCGGCGGCCCACCACGTAGGGAGAGAAGTAGGGGCGCGGGGTGAGCTGGGGCGCTGGCCTGCGCGTGTCCACGTCGAGCATGATGATGACGATTAGGATCCAGGGAAGGAGGATGAAGAAGCGACTGAACAGCACGGACTTCATGGTGCACTCGCCCTGGCCTCTCGGACGCCCCTGAGAGGGGCGAGCCGGGGGACCCCAGCGCGCAGTTTGGACGGCGGCGGCGCCCGCTCTCAGGAAGCCGTGGTCGGCGCGCGATCCATGGGTGGGAGCGCTGCGGGGACCCGGAGCCGCGGGGCTCGGCGCAGGTGCCAAGGAAGCGAGCGCAGCGGGGCGAGTAGGCAGGCGAGCGAGGGCTGCTCCCCACTCCCGATGAGCTGGCGGGAAGCGGGAACAGTCCGGCCGCGCGTGGCTAGCCCTGGAGTTGCGCGGGGCTCCGGGGCGCCGGTGATCCCCCCGCGCGCTTTCGGAGGAATGGAGCTGCTCCCGTCCCGCGACGCGGAGGGCGCAGGGACTCCGGCCGCGAGCCCCCCCAGCACTCTCGGGGGCCCCTCCGAGGGCGGGAGGCGGGCTCCGGGGGCTTTCCGCGCTCACATCCCGGGCGGGGCGGCGAGGGCCGGGAGGGGACGCCGGAGCTGTGTCCCCAGCTCTGTTCGCGCGCCGCGGCAGAAGCCAGCGCTCCAGTGCCCGGCTCTCGCAGAACCTCTCCAGGCTCCAGCAGCAAGATCCCAAAGCAAGCAAAGAAAGAAAAGGCAAGGAGGCGGGGGCGCTGCAGACTCTAGCGTCCTCCAGCCCGCCTGTGGGAAGACAGCGCTGCTACTGGCAGAGAGGGGCCGAGGGGGGGCGGGGAGCGAGCGCCTGCTCTCCCCGGGTCTGCGCTGACGGCCCCGCGGGCTGGCTCGGAGGGCGGCTGCTGCACCGCGGGGGGCGGGGAGGAAGGAGGGACCCCGCGAGGCTGCGCGACATCCAGGGGTGGGTGCGTGCCGCGCGCTCTGAGCTCTCGGAAATACTGCAAGGGCTTTGTAGATCCGCCAGGAAACCCCATTCACGTGTGGAAAACTCGGGGGACCCAAGTGAGGAGAGAGGAGGGAGAGGGCAAAGAATTCCTTCTTTGGCTCCCAACTGCGGGGTTGGGGTGCTGGGGTTGCAACAAACAGCGGCCACAGAAAACGCTTTCACTGAAAGGCAGAGATCAATAGTGGCCCGGGGGATCCGTAGACCGAGGGGTGCCTCGCGGTGCTGCACAGAGAGGTTTGGCGCCCGAGAAGCCCACAAGCATCAATCCAAAGGGTTGCTGCTGCTGGACCACTGAGGGGAAATCGCTGAAACTCCAGCCGAGTATGTTTAACTTATTTTTCTACAGTAATTTGGAGTCACAGTTCCTCGCAGTTCGTTGCGATCAGAATTATTCCTTTTGACCCTTCCAAGCCTCTTTTCAAGGAGGCCTGGGAAGTGCGATCACCTTTATTTTCTGGATGAGGAAGCGGTGGCTCAGAGTTTGAAGTGGTTGCTCAGAGGTCAGTGGCAAGTGGCCAAGAGAAAATAGAACGTGGATTCTCGGCCAGTGGCTTCCTCACTGCCCGGCCTGCAGAAATCGTTACCGACATAGGGACTGGAAGGAGTTGACCCTCCTACATATAAACATGAAGCAATAAAAATCAAACAGCATATGACATACAGAAACCATGACAGTGTCTGGAAGACAAGTAAGCAACTGGCGCTTAGGCTGCATTTTTTTTTTTTTTTCTATCTAACGAACCTCCTAGCTCAGTCTCTGACTGTGGGTAATGTACCAGGAAAACAAGAGGGGCCACACTTCTTAGTCACGCCCCAGGGAGGTGCCTGCAAAGCAGCAGGAAAAGCCTCCCCCAACCCTCCAGCCTGTGATAAATAATTTCCAAGCACATCTTCCCTTGGTTGTCTGTCTTCCCAATCTTGTTCACAAATAAATCCCTCCAAACGCACGGTCTTGGTAAGGGAGAGATGGTAAAGCTCTGGAGCAGATGCACCTCCAGCCTTTCTGACATTTCCTCAGCCCTACCCTCGCTGCTCCAGCCTATTATCACGCGCTGGTGCCTCTGTGAATATTCCTAACTTCCCCTTGAAAGTCTGAAATCTGGTAGTGAAATTCATAGATTTGACAGTTCCCCCCCACCCCTTTCTATTCTGATTTCCCTGTATCATCCACAACTCATACTTCAAACTCGGCAGTTTATTACATCCTAAACATAGGAAACAGTGAATTCATTAGACCCCTTCCAGTATCCTTAGATTCTCTGCTAGCCTAATGGGCCTCTACATAACATAAGCTCTCATGGAAAAAGGTGTCTTGATCAGGTCTCCAGGGTGCGTCTGTAGAAATCAATGTCAGCATCTTGCTGGACATGAAGCAATTCAATGAAAGCTCTTCTTAAATACTAGGAAGTACAATAGTACACACACACACACACACACACACACACACACCACACAACCAGGGAAAATTGCTGAAGTGTCCTTCATCCTGTTGAAATTTGTTAATGTAGTTGAAGAGAAATGCCTTGTGTTACCTGGAGTACAGCTCAAGTGATTACTGAATTGTACCCAAAAGCACCATTAAGAGGGGGGGAACTCTTGGATATTCTAGTATACCATTAAGCTATTTACCAATTGCTCCTTCCCCAGCAACCAAGACTATTCAGAGATTTCAAAAGCAATCCAATTTTGGCATTTAAGTTGAGATTTCAACTGGTGTGCAGAATTCATGGAGTCATTAAACACCTAGCTACCACATACACCTAAAGGAAGGTCACTGTATTTCTATGATCCTTAGTCAACATTTATACCAAGTTTTCTGCACTCTGTCCTCTGATGGAGACAACAAGGTCCTGAATAGAGTCAGACAGGCTGGGTTTATTCCTAGCTAGACTGTTTGGGCAAGTCTAGAAAGTCAGTGACTCTCTCAAAGATTCAGTTCTCTCATCTAGAAGACAGAGCTAATAATACATCATGGAATCTCGTAAGAGATAGGTTAGGTAAAGTATTTCATAGAGATGGCATTATGCAAGCACTTAATAAATGGTATTTAAAAAATTCAAATAAATACAAGTAACAATTCTTTACAAGAATATCTTAACCCAGGACACCACAGGATTGTCACTACACAGGAATATATAATAAAGACCATTCTAAACTTACTGACAATGCCTCTACAAAGGGCCTCCACTTCTCAGGAAGGCATTAGTGAGTGTAGGTAGGGTAGGTGGGGTAGGGATTGGGGAGAAAAAGGAAACAAATTTACACAAATATAAGGTGCAATCTGTCATGCAATAAAGATAATCCCATGTGACATTTATCACAAACAAGTGAATATGTCATATTATTTTATATTCAGTGATGCAAAAATGTAGACCCACCATCTTGTATGATCAAATCTGAGTAAAGGTATAGATACAAAAAAAAAAAAAAAAGGGATGGTTTTTACAAAACCAGAGTAAAAACACTTGTAAAGTACAAAATTTTATTATTCTTCAAAAAAAGTTGATCAGGTACTGGAATTGAAATGACTCATTTAAATGGAAGCTTAAGGAAAATGTCATTTTTATGAAACAATCACTGGGAAGCTATAGTACTTTTCCATATAGTTTATGATATTCTTTCATAAAATAATTTAAACGTGATCTGTGGCTGATAATGAAGGTTGGTGGAAATCACCAGGGTAATTAAAATGATTACCTAACTTCAGAGCTTCTCTACATCTCCCAGTGTTTATTTTCATTTAATCTCTCTAATTATTTGTGTAACAAAGTGCGCATTGCTTCATCTGTACTAATGAAGCTTTGGATTGCTGGCATCAGACATAGCATATCAGCATTCAGCTGTTGTTCTCAAACAAAGGTAAAAAAAAAAATCCCATCTGGAGAGTTAACAAAAAAAAAAATACCGTATAATCACTAAACATTTACATTTTGCCTTGATGAGTAATATGTGACTAACTTCTGCAGCACTAAGATTGCAGCATGATTAGTGCACTCTATAGAATTGATCCCATTTGACATTTGAGCTGAGGTTCTGCTAGTTGTGACTAAATCAATTTTCAAGTGAGTGTTTGGGGACATTCTTGATAGTCTTAGTGAAGTAAGAAAGAGATCAAGGAAGGAAACACAAGTATTTGTAAATATCTTTATTGTATGGGTATGCAAATCAGGTTGCAAAAAGACTCAGAATTAATTTGTGTGTCAGCAATAATGTAAGGTGAAGGTATTGATAATCTATACCTAAATGCATGTGAATATACTTTGTTAAAATATCAAACGCAATTATGTGAATGATGTAAATATTAATCATTCTAATAGCTCCAAATTCCAGAGATACATGACAGTTTCATTGATAACTGTCAGAAAAATGAAATCCAAACTACAAATTAAATGGCTCATTTGGTTGTTTTATTTTCATGCATCTGGATCCTCTATAAATAACAGTTTTGGCCTAGAATTGTTCTCAATCATATTACTTCCTTAAAAGTTTTAAACATTTGCAGCAATTGTATACAAAATATTACATTACAGGTAGTTAACTTAATGAAACCCTTTTTTATAGGATGGGTTGTGATAAAGTTTATTCAATAAAAGTGGTTTTCTAGAAAAATAGAAATTCTCAATTTATCCTAATAATTTTATTGAAAAATAATCCCATTCAGTTTGAATAGTTGAAAATAAAACATGCCAGTGTTCCTGATTTTCCCTTTATTAATGAATTCATGAATTAATTTATGAATGAATTAATGAAAATCCAATAAACCTGACATAAAGGCACATAAACATTTTTTATATTTTTTTCTTTCACCATCTTAAAAATTGGCATTTACATAAAAATAGTAATTTGTTAGAAATGGGATTTTACTATAAAATACATAACCTGCCTTTCAGAGTTATTATGAGATCCAAAAAGATAATGCAGATGAAAGTATTTTAAATGTTGTCAAGTAGCTTATACATGCACCCAATCTCAGATTGGATCTCTGAAAGTCTTTAGGAAATTGGGTCAGCAGAGTTCATAGTTGTCGGAGTGAGGAGGTTACATATGGGGGTTCTCTATGTTATTGGGTCTATTTTTATATGCTTGAAAATTCCCGTCATAAAAAGTACAAATTCACAAATTAGGTTATTATGTACTACATCATATTTACCAAGACAATGCTGCAGTCACAGTCCAGAAGCCAACCTGTAGGTTGTTTCTTTCTTTTTTTTTCTTTCTTTTCTTTTTTTTTTTTTTTGTGGGACCCTCGCTGTTGGCCGGGGAACGAACCGGCGCTGCAGAGGCTGCAGGCAGCCTTGCAGCCCAGCGCTCAACCGCTGCACCACCAGGGGAGGCCCTGTAGGTTGTTTTTATAAAGTAATTTGTTCTCTTATTCTTGAGAATCGGCAAGGTGAACAGTTAAATCCTATTTCAGGGCCAGGGATATAGGTGGAAGCAGTGGGAGGGCATTTAAATTAGGACTTTATATAGTAGGAGGTATCAAGCATTTAATGAGTGAAATTTTTTATGAGAACAAAAGAAAATTAAAGGTTAGTAATTAGAACAAATTTATAGTCAGTTTTTGAGTCCAGAAAGCATTTAGTCAAAAATATTTTTAGATGTTGGGCTGGGAGCATCTTCAGATAGAGTCAGGACCAGGGAGGGACAATCTGCAGACTTTTATTATTTTTTTTTTTTTGGTTTGTAGTTTCATGGTTTCTGGTGATGGCATCAAATGTTATGGTGAACTTTCTAAGTGGCCTACATGGCAGCAGGCATGGAGGTTGTTCATATGTTGTGATCACAACTTTGTAATTTATATCAAGTCATATAGCTTCAGGCCTTAAGAAAAGGGGTAGTTTTAGAGATAGTCAAATCAGGAGGGTGGGAGAAAAATTGGAAACATTAATTGACAAATGTACAAAATGGGAGAAGTCATGTTACAAAGATGAGACAAAGCTCAATATTAGTGAACACAACTATGCTTGACATGTACAGCTTGTATCGAAACCTAGAATTTTCTCCCTACAAAACTTGTTTTTATCAAAGGTAAGTGAAGTAAGACTAATTTGTAAAACCAAGTCTATTTCATTAAATTTGGCTTATTTATACAAGTACAACAAGAACAGTGATTTATCATACAGGATCTTAAGTCTGCTTTACTGAAACTTTTAATAAGGAATCTCAGATTGGACCTTTAAAAGTCTCTAGAAGTTAATAACCCAAATCAGGAACTCTCCATCAGACTGCCTATAGATTTGGGTAAATTCCCCTCTTTTGGAGGTCCCCAGTGTACCCTGAGTTTCCTAGGTCTGACAAGAAATGACCTCCTTTCTCCTCTGTAAGGCAAGGAACCCAACTTTGAAGACATAACTATTTTTACCAAGGCAACAAACTTCAACTAGCTTTTATTTGCCGATGGTTACCCCAGATGCTGTGAACTTGAAAAGCACAGGGGTTACTTTCTATTTCTCACCACCTTATGAATATTTAATTTATATAGCACTAGTTTTTCTAAAATCAATTAACCAGAGCTCTCTTGCAGATTAATTTTGACAATATAATCTAGTTGTAGGGAAAATATCACAGATATATGTAATCATAAACACACAGACATATAGAAATCTTAGCCAGGAGTCAGGTGAAAATAGAGAAACACAAAATTTTCTACTTTCTATAATAACTGATTCTCATCCTTGCCTCAAATTTTTTCCCTTTTCATCTGACCTTCCCATAAGTAACAATAGAACATTTGTTTAGGATGAACAATCGCTAAGAAATTCCTGAAAAGTCCAAATCTTCAAAAGTATATCTATTTCAAAGTGACTCCAAACCAACAATCCTTTTTATATGTTACAACCAACAAACCTGTTAATGACTTAACTGTGGTTGTGCAAGGAATCTCCAAGAAAGCGTAAAAAATGTGAGTTGCTTGAGATCCAGAGCCACTCCCAAAGACAGCCTGCAGACAGACAGATGTAAACTCCCTCCCATCTTGAGAAGCAGTTGCTCTTGGTAGGATGCTGGTCATAAATGGGGTGCAGCTCATGTTTCTGCCCAGTCATATTCTCAGGCCACCAATTTGATGATTGGCTGCCTACAGACCCCCAAATCAACATATCCTCATAGGCAGAAAGTTCACTAAGCTCTGAGTAGATAAAATGAGACAAAGAGAAGAGCAATAGTTGTCCCTGGTAGGGAAAGTATCAAAAATCTAGGGACAACACAATTTATAAGAGTTACAATCCCAATAACTTTTTTTTTTGTACAAATGATTTTCTCTTACTAATTTCGCTTGGGAAGGAAGGGGTAAGGAGAAATTTTTCTGTTGATCTCCTCTCTAGACCAGGCACTACAATGATCTGAAAGGACTGACTTTGATAAAACAGAATTTTTACTGTTGGCTTTTGCTAATTCTCCCAGGTTTTCACCCACAGGCTCTAGGGCAAGTCAAAATGGGGCATCTCTGCTTTTTTACAATCATGTCCTCAATGTCTAGAAACTGTAGGAGAGACAAAACTTAGGGTATCTGGTTGACCTTAAGAATTTAGTAGACATAAGACTGATAAGCAGAAGAAAAACATATATACTTTAAGTTTCATGTGACACTGGAATACTCATAAGGAAACAAAGATCCCCACACTACTTATTTTTAAAAAATAGGTTAAACAGACAGGCATAGTGGAAAAATAACTAAAATATATGGGGGAGAATTTCTCCAGTCTCAACTGAGCATTTTTTTGCATAGGACTTTTATCTCCTGCTTTCAGGAAGAAAAGGGGAAGCATCAGAAAGCCCTTTCTGCCCCTTTCTTAACACTGTTCTTCAAGGGTCTTTCAGCACAAAATATGCCAGCGCAGTATATTTTGGAGTGGTATATTCTGCTACCCCTCTGGCTGCTATAAGGAAAGTAGCAGGGACTGGGTGACTTAAACAGCAAACATTTATTTGTCATAGTTCTAGGGGCTGAGAAATCCAAGATCAAAGTATTAGTAGATTTGGTGTCTGTTGAAAACCCTCTTTTGAGTTGATGGCTGCTGATTGGTCATTGTATCCTTCCAGGGCAGAAAGAGAATGAGAGAGCGCTCTGCACTCCCTTTTTAATATGGCATTAATCCCATTTTTGAGAACTCCATGTTCACGACCTACTTACCTCCCAAAGACCCTTGCCCCAATACCATCGCACTGGGGATTAGAATTTCATCACTTGAATTTTAGGGAGACTGACATTTAGTCCATTGAACATGGTTAAAGAAGGTTTGCAGCATCTTCTTGAGTAAGTATCACCCATCTGCCTCAAAAGTAAACCTAGTTCCTAAAGGTAAACACATGTTTTATGTGCACCCTACCTCTAAAATACAAGAATTAAAATAGTAGAACACTGTCAATGTTTTAAGAAGGTCACAGGGAACTATGGTGATGGGTGCTACAGTGGTGGAGCTACAGGGACCACACTTGAGGGGAGAAATCAAATATTGTACAAAAATGATGTAAGAAAATAAATTTAATTGGGAAAAAAAGAATTTGTCCACATAGATTTAGTCAGAAATGGAGCTAACTAAGAAGGTTTGGTCCTGAAGAAGAACTAGCGTAAGGGCTACAAAATTGAGTCCATTTATTTTTCAAGAAAAATGCTTAGAATTTAATTCAAATAGAATGCAATTAAGCCAGCAAAATCATCATTTCCAAACGATTGCTCAGAGTCACACTGCAACCAAAATCAAAGTCCTTAAATTACAAATAAAGACTTTATTCTAATATAATCTCCAAGTCAAATATCAGAACTGTCACAATCAATGGTATCACTCTGTAGGGTCTAGAAGCACTTGATTATTTGACAGGTGGTAGTAATAAAGCACAGCCACCTAAGTGTGGGAATGCTGTCTGCCAGGTACAATCACCACAGTGCTTAGACGTTATCTGAGGCCAGCTCAGCCTCGTCAAGTAGGTGGCACCAATGTGCCGGGGGGAAGAACTGCCTCATGATGAGAAGACCTGAGCCCATCCACTAGATACCCACTCACTGGTTACCTATCCGGACTTAACCTTCACTTCTTAAATGTCTAGGAAAACATTACTTGCTCCTGAATCTAAGAGATGTTATGTAGGAATTAGCTGTTCAATGCACTGCAGACTTTAACACAACAAACTTGCAAACAGGTACAAAGTGAGAGACTTTTCCAAGTGGAAAAGTAAATATGAGACTAAATTTGAATCTCTCTTTTTTAATTCTAAAGCCAATGTTCTTTAAACTATAGCTATCTTCCACAAGTGTAAAAGAGTTGAAAGGATAACAGCAGATAAGCACATGTTATTTCGGTAGCATTTAAAGTCTTTGTGATTAAATGAGTTGATATATGTAAAATACTTAGAACAACACTGTAACTATTCAGTGAACACTGACTGCTGCTGCTATGATGATGATGATGGTGAAGGAAGCATTTCTGGCCTCTGAATATGCAGTGAATCAGGGACAATTAGAATAAGACTTCAAAATAGGACTTTTTAAAAATGGGTAATCAAGTGGTCGTCATGATGCAAAAGCACATATTGGTATGTGAAAGAGGCTTGATTTGAGATCTGAAGATCAGGGTTCCTATTCTGACACCTTCCAATTTTTCGCTCATAGCAATAAGAACTACCTAGGGAGGGGGCTTCACAGTGGATTAACTTCCACAATGTGTATGAAATTTGACTTGTAATAGGCACAATAAAAATGTTAGTCAATATTTAGAGAAGGTAATCTTTTCTGGGCCTAAGGATGTATTGTTACTCTGTTTCCTTTTGTTGCTGCCAGCAACAGACCCCTGGTAATTGCAGAAAGAGGTATTTATAAGCCTACCTATAACTGATGTAACTTGGCATACAAACTGTAGATTGAAAAGAATAATTCCTTTTAACTATCAGGAGAAAAAAATCTAAAATAATACAAATTTCAAAAAAGTCATTTATTGTATTGTCAATATATGTGGAGTTCTTCAATCAGTGCTTACACTAGCAAGTGTTATGTGTGTACATTAGGACTGATATGGCTATTTTTAGAGAAACTGACTAGGAGGGATGCTATGGACTGAATATGTATCCTCCCAAGTTCCTATGCTGCGGCCTGATCCCCACTGTGAAGATATTTGGAGGTAAGGGCTTTGGGAGGTAATGAAATTTAGGTGAGGCAATAGGGGTAGACCCCTCAAGATGTACTGGTACCCTTACAAGAAATGAAAAGCTAAGAGCTCTCTTGCCAACATTGGGCCTTCCAAAAGAGGGCTTTCACCAGAAACTAAACATGCAGGCACCCAAATCCCAGCTTTGCACCTCCAGGACTGTGAGAAAGAAAGTTCTGTTGTTGATCCAGTTTATGTTATCTTGTGCAAGCAACCCAAACAGACTACAACATGGGGCAAATAATACCAGCAGCTTTGCCTACTTCAGGGGATTGTGACAAGGATCATACTTGCTAATGTATATACACACATTCTATAAGTGGTAATAAACAATCTTACATTTCTGACACAAATTAGTAAAACTATAATTTCCCCCAATTTTTGAACACTTATAGTGAAGATGAAAATAGGACTGACTGCACACATCTTACAAGAGAAGGGGGAATGGCAGAGAAAGCTAAGTAGAGGAAGGGAGAAAACTAGAGAGAGAGGAGGCAAAAGCTGTTCTGCCCAGTAGGGCTGCCAACACAAGTAGCTCTTGAGGCTGGTGGGAATTCAGATGTGCTGTAGTGCAAAAGGCACGCAAGCTTATGAAGTCTTAGTCACACAAAAAGGTAAAATACCTCATTTTCCCTATAAACGATGTGTTGAAATGATATTTTGGGGTAAAGGAAATGTATTGCTAAATTTGATTTTGTCTGTTCCTTTTTACTTTTTTGAATCTACTGGAAAACTTAATTTCATATGTGGTTTGCACTGTCTTGCATTGGACAGTGAGATAAAGGCACATGAATGGAAGAGGGGCAGAGAATATAGTCACAAAGGCATAGATCTAAAGAGACCCACAGGACATTCTCACAGAACTTTGTGTTGAAGTTTTATGATAGTGCTTCCTTTTGTACCCCAGTACAGGCACAAATAGGAATGCTACCACAAAATTTGCCCAGCCAGCCTGGAACCAGAGAAAATGAAACCAGATCATCCAATCTTGCTGACAGGTCAGAATTTCCTAATACATCCTACAACTAGGATTTATTCTTATGTTCTTCTCTTGTTAGGTTTCCAAATCCTCCTTGACAAGGACACTGTGAATCAAGTTATACCTACTCAAAATACAGCTTCATACAGTTTGAAAACTCTATGTCTTGTCTCCTGCATCCACATCCTAGCACAGTGATGGCACATTAGTGTACCTAATATGTGCCTTTTGTAGGTACTCCATAAATGCATGTTGAATGAATGAATACTTGGAAACATTCAAGTAATTAACTCGCCTCTACATACACGATTCTCTAACGATTAAAAATAAAATCCTGAAGTCTAAGTACTCACCAAGTACTCAGGTTTATAGGCACACAGCTGACCTGCTGATTCTTTAATTCTTGCACTACTAAAGCTTTACAAAAGTGGAGACCTCGTCACTGAAGGGGGTAGGGTCTTCCTTGACCGAAGGTAAGGGTTTTGGGAGGTAACTAGATTTCGGTTAACTCCCTCTGAAAAAAGAAGCTAATGTCTGCTGATCGGCTTAACAGTGACATTTTGTCAGTTTTAAGGTCAGGGACCCCTCCAAAAAGACCCAGCTGTCTTCCTGTCTTTGAGATTTGCAAGGGAATAACACACAAGATACAACAGAAGGAAAACACATGTGTTTTAGTCCAGAGCTAAGCTCCAAGACACAGCTAGGTTGGAATTTTTGAAAAGTCCCTCCTCCCCAGCACACCCATCTAAATCTGGGGACTTCTAATGTAGATACAGCTGAGCTGAAGGGAGGAAAGAGACTAAGCCAGCTGCATTCCAAGAAATGTGTTGTTCCTTATCCACCTTGGCACGTGCCAAACCAGTAGAGTGGAGAGAAGGCTGTCTACACAGACGGGACTACCTGCCAGGAGGCCTTCCCCTCCCAAGGCAGGAAGCTGAAACAGGACGGGGGATGGCCGAGCCTGTTGTGGTCAGAGAGCAGGTCAGGAGGCGCAGACCAGCAGGCTCCTCGTGTGGAGATGCCTCTAGTCTCTAGTCTATTAATAATTCCACCAAGGTTCTGGGGTCAGAACAATCAAATTGGCAACTGCTCCTCTAGAGTGGGCCAGACTAGAAGATGAGGCTTGGGGTGGTACAGGTATTGAGGAGAGAGCAAAGGTTCTTTCTATACCAAATGGACCTGAAGGCAAAACACAACTGAATGAGACGTTGTAAGCCTTGAGTGAAGAACTCAGTAAAAGAACTCATCCTCTGGATGAGGATACCAAATGCCAACTTCGCCGAAGACTCCATGGGTCACCCTAACCTCTTTTTCTCACCTTGGCTTAATTTTCCCCCCTCACTTTTCTTTTTTATTTCCCTCTTTACCTCTCCCTGCTTCTTTTTTACTTGATTCATTACAGATAGACTCATACATCTGAATTTTCCATTGTTTAGCAATGCCATTGCTTAGCAATATTTTTCTATTTTTAATGAAAGAATTAATATTTAGTAGTCACTATGTGCAGTCAGTATGCTAAGCACTTTAAACGTGTTATGCCATTAAATTCTCACAATACTACCCATGTTACAGATAAAGAAACTGAGACCCAGAGAGATCATTTAATTGGTGAGTGGAGGAGCCACAATATGATTCCACATTGGTCACTGCTTTCAGTAGCAGAGTCATAACAGATGGTCTTAGTATGTGACTCTTTCCATTTCTTCTCCTCATGAAGGTCAAAGATAAATTGCCATGAGCAAGTATTAAATATGAAATATCTTGCTCTTTTTGCCAATGCTGGGTGGTTTTCTCAACTAATTAGGATCTAGAAGGTCCTCCCCAAACCTTCCCAGAAGACTGGAATACAAAATAAATGAAAGGCAGGGCTAATCCTTGTGCTTTGACACTTTCTAGGCGAGTGGGAGGCATCTGAAACTGGATTTCTCCAACCCTCTGGCAGCCTACTGCAGGACAGTTAGAGCACCAAAAGGTCATTTACCATGAGATCAAATCTTTTTTTAAAAAAAAGATTTATTTATGCATACAAGAACTAGAGCATAGGCCAGAGGTGTCGGGGGCAGGGGAGGGGTGAGAGGATTCACCAGAGATAGGGTGGGGAGCAGAACAGGCGGATCCACTGAAATGCACTGCTGCTGGTAGCAGCAGGCAAGACAGGAGAAGTTGCTGTGCCATGTGGGTCATCTCCCTGGCAGGGGATCGAACTCATGTTGAAGCGGCTGGCAATAGTTTGATAGCACTGTGTCTTTAACCCCTGTGCCATCAGGGAGGCCCCAACTCTCCATTTTGAATATTTTTTTCTACAGTAGATATGTGGTTCCCTTCATTAGACTCTGCTCTATGGGTTTTCTCTGCCTTCTGTTTAACCTGATTGTTTAAAATTTCCTCCCAGCTTCAGAAATCCCCATCTGTTCTGACTACGGAACTGTTTTTCAGTTCACATGAACTCATTATTTTCCTATTTTATTTTCCTTATAATCCTTGATAAGCTTTGCTGTTTGCCTGGCTCACCCTAGGGTCAATGGCTCAAGAAGTTTACAGAATTCCTTCTTGTTGCAACATTAGGAGTTCAGTCCACAAGACTGTCTTCACTTCCTATACCAATTACTAATTTGGGCTCCAAGTCCATCCTGTGGTTCAATAATTCACTAGAAGTTCTCACAAAGCTCACTGAAAGCTATTATAATCATGGTTCTGGTTTACTACAGCTAAAGACTACAGATTAAAATGAATCAAGAAAATAATGTCAAAACCTACCCCAATTTGGACTCTGAACTGGTAACATAGAATAATTGCAATTCACGTAACCTCTTAAGGGGCATAACTTCTGACTTTGTATGAATCAAAATTTCTGCTGAGAGAAAGGATGTTTATGAAGGATATCCAGATAGATGTGCAATTCATACATAGTATAAATCAAGCTAGGCCATGTGTGAGGGCACTGCCAGGACTAGGATCTCATACATGCTTGCTTCTATCTCAGTCTCAGAAGTGCATGTATTTTTTTTTTCCCTCAAAGATTTATTTATTTGTATAAGCACTGGGGTACAGGCCACAGGTGCTGGAGGGTGAGAGAATTCACCAGAGACAGAGCGGAGAGCAGAACAGGCAGAAGGACTGAAACACACTGCTGAGGGGAGCAGTGGGCAGGACAGGAGAGGTCTGCAGTTCCATGTGGGAATCTCCCTGGCCGGCTAGGAATCGAACTGGCGCTGCAGAGGCTGTGGACTGCTTCACAGCGCTATGCTCAACCCGCTGCACCACCAGGGAGGCCCCAGAAGTGCATGTATTATTTAAAAAAATGCAAGGACACAGTCTCTGCTATTTTTTTAGGGAAAGATCATGTTATTAATCGTCAGGATCTGTACAACTAGACATTGCCAGCTACTTAGAACAAATGAACGCTCTTACGTGCTATATAAAATAGAAAATGAATCCCACATCATGTCACAGGAAGTGCGGTTACCACAACCTGCTCACTTGGGAACACACATCACAGATTGAGATTCCAACTAATTAGAACACCAGGGAATTCAGCCAATCAGAACACTACAATGGCCTGATTGCTCCCTGGTCATCACACATATGCCAGCTCTCAGAATTCAGTAACTAAAGGATAGTGGTAATTAAGTTAGCACTATGTCATCAATATGGGTCAACTAAAAGGTGAATTGCCGGTGGTTTTGACATATAGGAAAAAAATAAGATTTTGTATATACACACATGCACACACATGCATCCCCAAATACCATATATTTGAGGGAATATAGGGCAAATATATTAGTAAAGTTTACCAGAAGGCAAAAAATAGAAAATTTGGAAAGCTAGAAATTTCTCCAATAAAATTCAAAGCCTTGTTAACTCATAATTTATTTTAAGGAAATAATTAGGTAAAATCTTCAAACAAAAACAAAGAGTAGGAAGTAAAGTCCCCTTCCTATTATCCTCCCTCCCTTCAGTCCAGCATCTCCACCCTTCAGTGTGGAGAACTGTTAATAGTGTCCTTGAGTTATGTCTGAGGGTGCATCCTCTACCTACAGGTCAGGCCATCAGAGAGGTATAAATGTGACTGTATTTATGTTCCCTTCCTCTATTTGTTTTTGTCAAACTGCCCTTTGCTCTGATGCAATCAGCCTACCCAGAGGGTTATTCTAGGGTGAGACCCAGGAAACCATGCTGATGTTTACTGTGCAAATAACATTGAGAATTTTGTTCATTACTTCACAGTGTTCTCTCAGTGAAGTCCTACAAGAGAAATTTGTCTCTATTCTCACAAATCTCCAGATTTGTTTTTGGTTAAGGATTGGTACGGTTGCTATGGCCACATAATGAATTACCCTAAAAGTGGTATAAAATGATCAGTTATTATGCTTATAAATTCTGTGACTGGGATTTCCAACAGGGCACAATGGAGTGTCTTGCCTCCATCATACAGCTGCTGGCATCTCAGCTGGAAGATAAAAAGACTGGAGGCTAACAATCTTCTGTAGACTCATCCCCTCATATGCCTGCTGCTGGTTTTGGCAGAGGCCTTAGCCAGTGCTGCTGATTGGAAGACTATGTGGCCTCTCCATGTGGCCTGGGAGTCTTCAGACAGGGGAGAGAGAGAGAGAGAGAGAGAGAGAGAGAGAGAGAGAGAGAGAGAGAGACTCACACATGCACACACACACACACACACACACAGCCCTAGGCAGAAGCTGTATTGTCTTTTATGGCCTAATCACAGACTCCACATAACATCACTTCATATTGAGGCAGTCATAAAATAATTGCCTGACTCAAGGGGAAGGGAAATAGAATTCATCTCTTGATTGGGAGTAGCAAGTTTCTGGAGAAACACGAGGGACAGGAAGTATTACTGTGTCCATTTTGGAAACTATGACTGGACACAGGAGTCTTTGCACATGGTCCACTCTGTGTAGTAGTTACTTAGAAATCCTGGAGGCAAATTTGTGGCTGCCTGAAGTGAGAGTATGGTCTTCATGCCATGCAGTGAATGCACTTAACTCGTTCTGGTTCTGTCCTACTTTCCTTTCCTATTACTTCATTCTCTACATCAATTTTTATTATCTTCAATGTACTATGTATTGTTCCAAATCACTGCAAAAAATTTTAGGTAAAATCTAAGGCTTAAATTAATTGAAATGGAACTCTAGGAAAAAAAGTTATTTCTAAGTACCAAATTAATTTCAACAGGAAGATCAAGAACATGACATTCAGGAATAAAAGTCCAGCAAATACTCTGTTATTCAAATTTTAATCTTAATCTACATTGATTTAGAATGGAAACCCAGAAGAGTAATTCATCTTTTCAAGTCAATTTCTGATCCCTACAATGGGAAAGTTTTGATTTATCATATTGGAGAAGTATGTTAAACAAGTGAATTCATTTCATAATTGTTCTGGAGTTTGGAAATATGAATCTCAAATAGTTTTGTGATACTTATTTCATCCACTTAAAATGTTTTGTATTGTACCACTTAAAAATAATATGCTTTTCCTGAAAAGATAGGCTAAGAATTTATTAAGATTCTTGGCATAACTTTTTACAAAGAAGATAATATTATTTAATTTTTCAATGAGGCAATTATGTAGTCTTCCTATCTTTTCCATTAAAGATGAGATATTGTATAATTCTCCCATGGCATAATTAACATTTTATTTGACATATCTATATTAGGGATTCCTTATCTAGGAAGAGCAATGAACTTTATTAAATATGTCATCTTCCATATTGAATTTATTATAATCAAGTTTCATTTTGCTTCATTTGCTTACTGCACGACTTCTGGGCCACAAAACCAATTTACTCTCCTGTATATAAATTGATTATTTCATGAAAAGGAAGCCACTGTAACTATTAAATGCAAAATTTACCATAAAATAGACTGCAATTGCCAATTTAACCATACCTAAATTAGGAAGCTCAGATGTGATTGTTTCATAAAAGGGACTAATATAACAGCTTTGTGATTGTTTCTTATGGATATTTGACAATGTAACTAGAAATTCATAGCAATGAATGCAGCAAAGTAGAAAAGTTAATGTTCTTAAAACCACGAAAATTTATATGTGAAACCCTAAGATTTTTGTGGCTTTACCACAGAATTAGAGTTAATTGCTTAAAGGTTTACTTATCTCTGGGAGTAAATTTTAAGACAATTAAATCTTTTAAAAACAGCTAAAACAGCAATCACCTAATTAATCTCATAGCCACCTGAATATCTAATAAAAATCCAGTTTCTATTCTCTTCACACACCTTTCAAATTCCTACCTCGTTGAGTTTGCTTCTGCTGTCTTGAAATGCCTTCCTCCATCTCCACCTCGACTCTCCTATTGGAATTCTGCCCAAAAGTCAGTACCTAGATGTGGTATAAACAATTGCAGTCTTTTCTACAACCGTCAAGGTAAACCCTCTTCTTCACGCTATGCTGTGTTGACATTGCTGAGTGGCCTATCCTTGCCTTAGCGTTGGATAAACCTCTGTCATCATCCCCCAGTTTCCTCCCAGTTTCCCCCTTCTCAGTGAGCTCCTGGTGGGAAGTGCTATGTCTTGGGCACTTTTGTCTCCCTAATAGCACCTGGGCCAGGGCTTTCCACAGAGAAGGTAGTCAGAATTGTTAACTGAATCAAGGTTTGTGTGTCTATGAAACGGACTTAAAAATATGTAACCCCAAATCATTATGAAGCGTAGGTTATTAAAGTCTGTGAGCCCTGTCTGTCTTGTTGGGGGGGTGTGTACGCGTGTGCATGTGCACATGTGTGTGACAGCATTTAGGTTGCATTTTAAGTTTCTTCACATTCATATTTGCTCCTGTTAAATGCTCTCAATTGACCGACAGCAGTGGCCCCAGAGAAAGGACAAAGAGAGACTGTTTTCTAAGGACTGCTGTCTCTTCTGCCTTCAGTGACTTCCCTCTTCCCTCCTTTTCTGCCGTGTTTAACCGTATGCTTTGCCTCCTTCTCCTTGCCTTGCACGATAAAGGTTCCCAAGGGATTTCAGGCTGTCTCACAGAACCTAAGGAAGCCCCTTCTGGTGGCCACATCAGAGCCCTGCCCTGGTCTCCAGAACTCCTGACCCTTCTTATCAAGGGAGGGAATCTTAATATTGATGATTTTCTAAGTAATGTTAATGGAGACCATCAATTTGGAAACGAATAACCTTAATATTTCAATGTTTATGGTAGTCTATATAAAAATAGGTGAAACTGATTTTCAAACATGGGGATCATCATCATCATCATTATTTACTTTGAACTGGTTTAGTTCCACAGGTCAGGTTTTTACTCTTGAGATTATATGAAAAACAGACAAAGTGCAATATTCTACACTGAAAGCGTCTTACAGTGCCAGAGTAAGGGTAGACAGTGTCCAGTGGGCAAAGCAGTATGCTCATGCCTCTTCCCTTTGCACTCTGACTCATTAGGACTAGTGTCTTTATGGATTTGAACAGACCAGCTTCTGGAGCCACCAGGATCTCCCACTACTCCCTCTCTGCCCACCATGGTTCTGGTATTTTATGATCTGGAAAATTGTTGGAGGCATTTTTGGTCTGTTTAATTTTCCTGTTGGAATTTTGGGGGCTGATTTTTGGCTGTTAATAGGCACTTACTATCCTACCCTGAACACAATAGCTTTATTTGCTTTCCTGTGAAATGAATTATAGAGTGAATGCTCGGTTACTAGAGGTTTAAAGAGAAATTATAGTTTACACTAGAAAATGTAAAGGGTTTTATAGCTTACATTTTTGTCTTTATCTCATTCCTGGTCTGAATTTAACTTTCTTACTGTTTTTATATCTATGTCTTAGTCTTTTAAAACAAATTTTAGATTTATTTGGTTGTACTACTTGAATTCTACAAGCAAAAAATCTTATCTGGTACAAGATAGCTTATACATAAACCCATTTCAGAAAGCAAAAGTATAACAGAATTTGACATTTGAGAATCATATAAAATATTTTAAAGATTTGATTAATCCTAATTTGGTGAAGAGAAAATTCTGGTCAACATTGAATGGCACGGTAAATGAGAGCTAACAAGGGGACACTTGTGGTTCAACTATTGTTAAGAATCTTCCTGAAGATATTGTCTTTATTCTGTGAATGTAAGGTACTGAACATAATTGATTTTTTTTTCTGGTGGCTAAGTTTCTCACAATGGCCCAGGGTGATCATGGCTAATATCAATTTGGATTGGACCATAATTGGAGACATAAAATATTTCAGAAATAAGGCTGAAATTGTATTGATGCCAGGACAGATTATAAATTCCTTAAAAAAAAATTAAGTCTCTTTTCTCAGCTTAGTTTTCATTTTTTTTCTAATAGTGACACTTATAACAACAAAATCCTCCTAACCATTCCCTTACAAAGAAATACAAATATTTAATAAAGACTTGCTGTTGAGGTCATTTTGCCTCATTAATTAATTATCTTGATTGAGACCTTATTATTTGTAGCTTTGGGGCTCTGGCACTACAATTAGAGATGAGATCACTACTTCCTAAAGTGAAGTAAAAAGCTTGGAACAACTCTCTCATACTCAATTTGTCTTTGAGAATTTAGTAAAATAGTGCTTGGGAATTTTTTAATTAAGCAAATCATCTATTTTTAATGGAAACAATTAGAGCCTAGTGAGAATTTTTAGTCTTGAACAAGGAAATTTCAAATGAATTCCTGGATAGAAGTAAAAAAATTATGCCCGTCTAGCAGTAGTTGGATAGCTGGCATTCTTGATGATTTTCTGCATATTGAGACATTCAAAATAAAACAGGAAAGGCCTCTAGTAGTGAAGAAATTCCATAGGATGGGATTGGAGTCTGCCTCATTGAACTCTTTGCATGATGTAAAACTTGATTTAACAAGCTTGCTTATTTGGTGTCTCTGGTGGTACTTCCTGGGTTTCAGAACATAGGGAATTAGATGTAACAAGGGAGAGATAGAGGTAGATGAGGTAGATATAGAATTGAGAAGGATGCAAATGAATGTGCTGTGTTCACTGTGAGAGCTCATGAGTGTGGACATATTCAGGAGGAAAGGGGATAATGTGGGAGGTTTGACTGGAAAGTCAGCATACTGAGATATGGCAATGATGGTGACAGAGAAGAGTAAAAGCTTCAATTATATAAATACAGTTACTTAGGGAGATTTATTTACAAACTTTATCAGCACTTTTATTTTGGTGTTGTTACTATTTTAATGAAAAGACTAATCAGGTGCGGCCACATGAGGAAACAGAGTCAAGGCTCAGGTAAACAAGGTTTATGATGTGCAAGGGTCCTAGAAATAGAAGAATCAAGAATTATGCAGGAATACCTGGGAAGGACACCAAAGGGATCAAGAGGCACATGACAAGAGGGAGCAATACTTAAACATGGCAGTTACTGGAGTTTTCTAGGGAAAGGAAAGACAAGGTAAACAGTTTAGGACTGAGTAGTTTGAACAATTTTGGTGAGTTTTGGGCTAGCTGTGTGTCTGGTACCTGGCAATGTGATGATTAAGGTAGAGGAATATTGCCTCCGGAGGTTTATGAGCCAGAGAAAGGAGGTCTCACTCAGGGTGGTTAGTTGACATGATAAGGGTCTGCTCCCAGTTGGACCCTTTGCTACCTCTAAGAATTGGCTAATCCTGGGAGGGGCAATCAAAACACTCCACTACACAGAAACTTTAACATATATACAACACAACACTGTGGGTCATCTGAGAATCAAAACACAATATACTGAAACCAAAGTCTGTAAAGATAACACAAGTTATCAAGTCAAAGATTAATGATTATCTCCTTTAAGTCAGAGAAGTATAATATATTTAGACAGATTTTTTTTTTTTCTAAAATGAGCATGCTTGTATGTACTTCTGTAGATGCTAAAGTTTTATCACCTCAGGTAGGATCTTTGTTTTTCTAAAATTTTATTAACCAAATACAACATTCCTAGCAATAATAAAACATGAGATTTCTCTATTTTCTGAGATAAATGGCACATATATTGTAGGGGCATTATTTTTTCCTGTATTTATAGAAAAGATAGGTAGACTACACCTGAAGTAAGTTCTCTGAAAAAAATGTTTATTATTATTTTAATATATAAGGAAGAAGAAAATATACATGAAAAAATATGCCTTAACATTATATAGTCTATTGCTAACTATCTGAGTGTGTCTGTGTGTGCAACAAAACATATCCAACCTTGCCAAAAACCTTTTTTTCCCACAGTTTCTCTCTAAAAGGTGTTACTTTTTTTCCCACTCATTTTCAGTTGTTCTGTTTGAAAGGCCTTCATGGGGGTTAGTAACAGACTTGAGCAGAGCTTGTGAGTAATGTGCACTTAACACACACTTGTTCCAGACCCTCCTGCCTTTGTTAACTTTCTCTCCTCTGCCTGATAAACACTTCATGGCATATGAAAGTTTTCTATGAAAGCTACAACCATACCAAGTTTGTTTGATATTTTCTTTCTATATAATGAAACACTGATGATGGCAAAGGAATAAAAGGGTTTTCCCTCTATTTCTTCACCCAATGGAAAAACACAAATGGATGCACACAACTTAAAAGGGCTGATGATAGAGGAGTAGTGACAGTTATAATAGGGTCTTCTTACATAAAGGATGTGTTTTTTTTGAGAACTTGCATTTTTCTTATGAATAACATGAACTACAACACTGAAAATTGCTTTAAGTTCTCCTGTTAGCTAATTCAGATTAAATAATATAAATATCATTGTATGTTGCAGTGAAAAGAAAGGAAATTGTACTATATCCACCCAAATCCCTATAAATATAACATCTATGAAACATAAGGTATAATTGTAGAGTACTTTAATTTATTTCAAAAATATATAGTATCAGAATTTATACCTCCAAAATGAACTCGGTCACCTTCAGAATTGTGGCAATATGGTCAAAAGAACATCATTGTTAAGCCCAAATGAGATAGGCCATTATTCTGGCTTCACTACTTACTACTAAGCCATTGTAATTACCTGGACCTCAATTATTATAAGGTGGTAATAATGCCTACTTCTCAGGAGGATGTGAGGGCTAAGTAAACTGGTATTCTACAAATGTTAGTTCTTTATTCCTCTTTCGTAGAAGAAAGGAATAGCTCAAAATATCACACACACACACACACACACACACCCACACCCACAGAGGCTTTTGTAGTGGTCTTTAGAAGCTCTACCACATTTATTTAAATTAACCGCATCAGAACATGAAGCACATGCTGAGCACATTTCTTTTGAATATCAAACTTTACTTATAAAGGTAGATTTGAATTTTGGATACTTCCAAGAGTACCCAAAGTCAATTCTTTTGAATGTTGTGAATGACCAAGCTTGGGTAAATATTTTGGGTAACATCACAACCAAGTCATGCACATATGAGCACACTCACTTGTACACACTGTCTGACTATAATGAGACAGACTTGTGCATCTTGCAAATTATTTCTAAAGACTCTTCCAAAAATGTTTCGCACTTCTGCAGTGCTGTCTATCCTCATGATGGCCAGGTCTAGCGATTCAATTTATAGCAATGCAACTTAGGGCAACTGATTTGGCGGGGGTTTCTGGAGTGTAATTCTTTCATGGATTAAATGGAGATAATGACTTCTTGGCCCATCTCAAAGTTTAAGTGGGGATCACAAGAGATCACAAGTGAGTTAAAGTGCTACAAAAAATTGTCAATGGTAGATTGGAAGGGACCTCAGAAGTCTAAATGCTCTGTTTTAAACATAGATAATGAGACTCTGAAAAGAGCTAAGAACACTAGGGGCTAATGGCAGGAGTTTCTTGAACTTGCTACATTGATAAATGAGACACATTTTCCAGTTCTCACTTTTGCCATTGGAAGTGATCCTGATCATCAATGTCAGTGATGGTTGAGCCTTCCTGGTCCTTGTACATATGTTTTACAAAGTCACTGTCATTAGATTCACTTACAAAAGTAGAGCCTTAATTTTTTAAAAAAGGACATAATGAAAGAATATCACAATGGTTTTCTTAGGTTCAGGATCTTCAGTGCAATACTGTTTTGGAGGAATAGCTCTTAATAAATGTCTCCCCAGCTTTTTAAGGTATAATTGATATACAAATAACTGATTAATTCATATAGTATGGAGAATTTGGACACTCATGTCACCATCACTACAATCAAGGTAATAAACATATCCATTACTGCCAAATGTTTCTTTGTGCTCCTCTTCTTGGAGGCGAAACACTTTCCATGAGCTCTGCCCTCTTAACAAAGCTTTAAGAGCACAATATCTATTGTTCTCCATGTGCTCTATGATCCATTTTCAGCTCATCTTTGAAAGGTTTTCTGGTTGATATAGATACTATGTCGATACAGATACTATGTCATCTTCTCTCAACATACTACACTTTATACGACTTCACAGGTTTGGATTAGTTGGATATTTTGCTAAGTTATATCTTTTTTTTTTAAAGAATTTTTTATTTATACAAGAACTGGGGTACAGGCCAGAGGCATGGGAGGGTGAAAGAATTCACTAGAGACAGAGCAGGGAGCAGAACAGGCAGAGGGACCAAAGACACTGCTGAGGGGAGCAGCGGGCATGGCAGGAGAGGTCTGCTGCACCGTGTGGGTATCTCCCTGCCCGGCCAGGAATCGAACATGCACCACAGAGGCTGTGGACAGCTTCATAGTGCTGCGCTCAACCTGCTGTGCCACTGGGGAGGCCCCAAGTTATAGCTTTAAACTCACTCCACACTTTGTTTTGGCTGTCCTTTCCCATGGGTGTATCTGTTTATATCACATTTCTTTACTCTGACATGGAAATTGGCAAACATGTACAGTATGGACACAGTTAAAGCATCAAAATAACACAGAAGCTTACATAAAAGGAAAATTGATGAATGTAGCAGCATGTGTTTGTGATTAAATCAAAGGCGGAATCAAGGCTGCCTAGCAATCCAACCTGATTAACTGTTTTTCAAATCTTGATATAGTACAAAGTAATTGACAATGACAGGGACAAGGAGAAAATCAGATGCAAAAATTGGGTATACCACTGGCAGATGGTTAACAAAACAAATTGCCCAGTGTCTTCCACAGTTTTCAAATTTACAGAAATAATTGTTTCTATGACCAAACTTATCTTCACAGAAAATAAAATAGTTTTCAGTATTCACAGTATGGAAAAACACTAAGTTATTACTAAGAGCCAACCAGTCCATCTTCGCTACTCACAAAGATGAAAGAAAGGTTTGCTGCTATGCTATATAGTTTGGTTACAGTGTGATATCCATAGAAAGGGGAGGTTCCGGGTTCCCTGCCTCGCCAAAGGAAGGGTGAAGCTGAGCAGAGACAGGAAGTTAGAGGGGACAGGGAGAAGGAAGGAAGGAGAAGGAAAATCTGGAGGAGGCACATGGAGCGGAGAGACCTGTGAAGAAGCTGTGCTTGCTTCTCAGCCCTGAACTTGTACCAGGGACTTGGGGGACATGGAAGGAGACACTTGATTGAGACAGAGATGTGGGTAAGAGTCCCATGGGGAGGCTGACAATGGAAACCTCTATCGTGGTTTCGATTTAGCTCTTTTCTTTTCAGACTTGCCTGGCTCCTTCTGCCCCTTTCCTATGGGTCCCCACCAGAAGGTGCCACAGATTTGTGGCAAGCTTTTGGGTCTCATTGGCCCAATTTTGGGCCAATCCTGTTTGGCTGGGTATTTATCCATGAGGGTATGGGTAACTTTGGGTGTTTCATGGAAAAACTTTCAACTATATTATTTCTCTTTTCTCTTTATTGTTCACTAATCACATTAAAGTTATTTTCTATGAAGATCTTACACATTAAGAGTATGTTTGTCTTTATGAGGCACATGGCAGAACCCATTCAGAGCATGCAGGTTTAGGGGCCCTGGGCTACCCCTCATTCTGCCCTGTAACAGTTTTACCCAGGTTATGCTATAACTGTATGTTCACAGATTATCCTGTAGTTGTATGCTAGCCATAGTTTTCTCAGTAATGATGATGTTGAAATGAATAAAAATAGTCATAACAGTCGATAAAAGCCAGTATGTATTAGGTGCCAATAATACAGCAGCCATTCATTTGTATTTGTTAAAATTTCTGATCCTCCCTAGTATATTGAATAAGCATTATCATCTCCATTTTATATATGAACAAACTGAGGACCAGGGTTGTTGAATTTGTTGCACATGGCAGCCAGGGGTGGAGCTCAGGCCTGTCACACTCACATGATGACCATGTTGCTTCCACTGCTGTGATCCCATCTTATTTTTGTTGAACCACCGTAGATTTGTGAGGAAATAGCATAACATGCAATGTTTTTTGGACTTGATTTCCAATAACATTCCAATACAGTCAGATAATTAACTCAGCAAGGTAAAGCCAGTATCTTTTTTTATAAAGACATAACTCAGAAAAAAGAATACGGGATTTAGACTTAAATAATCTGGTCCTGTCATTTATCAGCTATGAAACCTTAGCCAAATCACCTAATTTTATTGATCCTTAGTTTTTGTAATCTTCAAAAATAATTTGCTATCAAAGGGTTTTGTGATTAAATGAGATAATATTATCCAGGAAATTTTTGGAAATTTTCAAACTCTACACAAACGTGGGTTATGATTACTAAGCAGAAGACGGTTTAGTGAGTCTGTCAGAGGGAACCATCAATGAGATTGATCATGTCATTTGGGAGAATAGGCAGATGTTTCCAAGTGGAATCAAACAGAATGGCTAAACACTCATTATATACTCCCAAGGCATGGGCACACAGTTGTTCTTTTTAAAATCTTTAGCAATTTTATCAGTGTTCCCTAGGAAGTCCAGTAAGCTTTCACTGAGGGAGAAGGAATTAAACAAGCTATGCTTGTTGCTGCCCAAACAAGATGGAGCACCTGGGCAGGTGCTGAGCTAACTGTTGCTGTGAAGGGAGGGGAAGTCTGAGACCACACAGCTGGCTGGAGAGGGGTCCTGGAGAGACATTTGGAATCAAGATCTCACCAACATGAGTTGGTGTTCCTCCTCGATGATGTTGGGGGGTAGCCCTGCAGGTAACAGAAACAGAGAAGTACATCTGCAGTCAAGATCCCTAAAGGAACATGAAATCAGAAGGGACACTGCAAAAGGTATCTAGAAGAGATACCCAAAATGCAAGGATTTCCCAGTCCCTAGAAAGGACAACACCTTGGCCAAACAACAGTAGTAGCTGTTTTTACAGAAATAGATTTATCTCTATTTTAATCACTTTCAAAGATTACTTGGGAGGAATTCTCCAAAATTAGAAAATTAGAATAGAAAAATTGAGCAGTATGATGAAAATCTGTAAGGGCTATATAAATCCAAGATAGCTGGAAGACATAGCAAAGCATGAAAATAGCTTTATTTCACTGTAAATTTGAACCAAACATTTGCATTGCACATCCCTTGACTAAGGCCTTTAGCTACAGCTAGGTATGCCAGACTGATCAGCACTGACAGTCCTTCACTGTCCTAAGCATAGCGAGTGTGCACCCCCCCCCTTTGTTCCTATTCACTGCTCCTGTGCCAGAGGTAGGCTGTATCAAAAGCAGGGGGCTGGTCCCTGGCTCAGAGCTATTTCTAGGCCACCTCTTTCCTGCCCCCAGGCACTCAGTTCTCTTCTCAGGTGCATTGTTAATCTCCTTTTGCTTTTGAGTCTCCCAGCAAATTAGCATATTTGGCTGGAGTCTGGAGGTCTTGGATAGACTTTAGTGACTGTTGGAGCCATTTTCTTTTCTCTCACTGATCCCATTGCCAGGAGGTGGGATGGGACAGGGATTTCACTATGGTCCCCTGAGAGGGTGTAAGCGAATCGATAGCCCTGCCACTGTTTCCATCTGTCAGGGTGACATGCCAACTAACTAATGCTGAATTATTGATAGTCCTTCCCAAAGTGAGTTAACCAAACAATTCAAAACCAGTGAAAAGGGGTTGGCCAATTGCAAATGAGGTTAACTCCATTTTGTCATATGGACAGGAAACTGATGGGTACCTCCAAGCCAAATCTGCTTGATTTATGTTATCCCTGAAAGAGGTCCTCAGTGCCACACAGGGAAAGAATATAACAGAACAACAAAATTAGCCTTTTTATAAGAGGATTCAGATCACTCTCCAAATGAGGCACATTTACTAGCTAACCTTTCCGCTGCCTCCCCTGCCCCAGTAAAATGTAACAATAGTCAAAGGGGAAGTTCTTTCACAGTCAAACGCCAAGATTTCCTTGAATAATTGAAATTCTTCCATGAATTTGACCTTCAGTCCTGAGGAAAAGATGATTACTGGAAATGCAAAGGTACACCCCTGGCTAAATTCCTACTAATTTTCTACTGGGTGTTAGAATACGCAGAGCAATTAATGAACCTGATATGACAACCCGTTGATTTTACTGCTCAGGGTCTCTGGAGATCACAGTACATTATCTTATATATTCAGTGTCATAAATTATATTCTTTAGGGAGCATATTAATTGTGATGCCCTGAGTAAACAGCTGCTTTATTTTACACACAGAGGTGCCCCAGGTACTTGTCCTGAAGATGTGTATGCCTTGGCTGCCAAGTATAATAAATAAATGGGAAAGTTGTACATTTCCATTCACTTGGATGGACCTTTTACTCAAGTACCTGCCAAAACACATGCGCAGACCAGAATGTTTAAAGGATTAACTTTCATAAATTTAAGCATTCCACAGCATTTCACCTGTGTGTATTTCCTACTCCGTTCTCCAAGGCCAGTAAGCTGTCACAAGCATGGGTCTGCAGCACCATCTAGTGGACAGGAGTGGGGGGGCTATAAAATTTGGAAGCCAAAGAGTATGGCTCAATCCTCCTCATCTTTGTGAAGTATTCCTGCCATATTTCAAGCAGAAAGAAACTTGAGTAGTATGGCAAGACTTGTTGCTGCAGTCTGCCTATAGAGAAGGGCGGGGAGGCTCCTACGAACCAAACAGTGCATTTTGATCAGGGGAGAAATCAGCTATTAATCAACAAAGAATTATTGATTTCCCAGCAGAGTCCTAGCCAAAAAACAGTATATCAGCTGCTGTAACAGTGTATCAGCTGTTGCTATTAACAACCGGTGTGTTGGGAAGTTACTCACCAGCAACTATGCCCCTGGCTTCTGTAAGCAGATGACTGAAAGATTGGGAACCCTGAACTCTGCAAAGTGATGCAGGGAGAGAACTAGGAATTTAAAACAAAACATGAAACTAATTTGCATTTTGTAGTTCAAACTAGGGCTAGTCATCAATGCTCTTTACATAAAAAGAGTGTGAAAATGACATATTATGTCATGTCAGTTCTTTTTAGTTTTTTTTTCCTTAACTAAAAATGGAGTTATTAGGACCAAGAAAAAAAATTGATAGTGAACAAATATTTTTCAAGTGTCTACCAGAATCAGGCACTGCTCTAGGGGAAAGACATCAAAATTCCTGCCCTTTCCATTAATATTTACTCCTCTGTGTCAAGTGACGAGGACACCCCAGTGCTGCCTCAATTGCAACCAAAGTTCCTCTCATTTCATGTAAGTACACTTCAGAGTTATATTGAAATATCATTACGGTAATGAGGTATATTTCTCAAAAGAGAAACAATACCCAAACACATTCAGTTTAGCTCTTGCTTTTTTCCTCCTATGTCAATTTTTAATGAGATTATCTTTATTGAGAACGCTAAATATTTTGACCTTCCACAAGGTTTTCTTATGACAAATGTCCCTTAAAACCAGCCTGGAAGTGATTTCAGGACTACAAAGTCCTTTGGCTCTTAATGAAGGCCAGGTTCCTAAAATCTTTTTGAAAGGGAAGAGGTATGGAGGATGCCTGGCTGGCTGGATAAGCCATACTCTTCTTTGAGGACAAGAGCAGTTGTCCAACCAACCAATGAAGCTTGGAGAAGGATAACATCTATGTAGAGTCTGGCAATTTGGGGAAGACTGAAAAGCGGCAGGAAGGGAAATAATAGAGGCCCTTTTTTAAAAAAATGTTATGGATAGAACCTTAGAAACCAGGGATATGAGAACTTACTTCTTCCTTGACTTACAGAAGTGGTTGACAGACTTCTATGTTCTAGACACTGAGGACATAGGGATGAGTGAGACAATTTCCCTGCATCTGAGGCATTCCTGTTCAAGCAATGGGGAAGAGGGTAATTCTAACGTAGTATGAGAGCCTGCTATATAAATACACTGCTTCAGAGCAGTTCCGAAACTTGAACAGAGGGTTTGTTGAACTACAGTTTGTTGTGCCCCAAGGCCAGAATTCTACTTTCATGGGCTTGCAGAGGAGTCTGAGAATTTATTTCTCTTTCAAGTTTCCAAGCGATGCTAAAAGTGTTTTTCTGGGAACCAGTGTTTCAGAGGTAGATAACTAGGGAAGACTTCTTGGAGGAGATCACATCTGAGCATTCTGGGCAGAGAATAGTGTGGGGGCTAGTGACCCCTGCAGGGTCACTAGTACATTGGTGAATGGGAGGGCAGCAAAGTAGGCCCCAGCTACAGGCTGGGGCAGTTCTGAAATGTCTTGGGTTCTGGGTCCACTGTCTAGACATTGTCCTACAAGTAATGCGGACTATTAGAGGTTTTTCAGATAGTGACATGATGAGATTTATTTTCCAGAGAGGAAATTACCAATCACTTGAAGAAAGGAGAACCAGAGGAAGAAAAAGCAATTAAGAAGATGCTTCAATGGTCCCAGTAATAACATTTAGGACTTTCTGTAAGGCCATGGAACTAGAGATGAAAAAATGGGAACAAATAAGAGCTATGGGGGGGAGAATCAATTCTAATTAGGGACAGTATTGGATGTTAAAGGAAAAGGAGGAACTAAGAATGGGTCTATAGTACAATACTGGGGTACAAGGCTATACTATAGTACGAGGCTGAGTATAAAGTCTTGATAAAAGTCCAGATATTACAAGAAATGGCAATTTTTGAAGAAAAATGATTAATTTAATTTTAGGAAGATTAAATTTGAGGCAATAAAAAAGGAAAAAATTGAGAATAGGGAGAATAGGAAAAAATGAGAATAGAATAGTACCTTTGTTATACTGACTGGAATAAATGAATTGGTGATTGAAGTTTGTAATGAGCCTTTAAATATCAAGTCATAGAAAGATGAACCCCCATTTTCCTTTTCTCTATTTTAACATATCCAGTTGAAGTCTGGAATTTATGTAATCAGGATTATTTTAAAAATACACAATTCAGGGCCTCCTGGTGGCACAGTGAGTTGAGCACAGTGCTGTGAAGCTGTCTGCAAACTCTGCAGTGCAAGTTCGATTCCCGGCTGGCCAGGGAGATACCCACAGAGGCGCGGCAGACCTCTCCTGTCTCACCTGCTGTTCCCCTCAGCAGTGTGTTTCAGTCCATCTGCATGTTCTGCTCCCTGCTCTGCCTCTGGTGAATTCTCTCACCCTCCCAGGCTCTGGCCTGTACCCCAGTTCTTGTATAAATAAAAAAATAAATAAGTCTAAAAATTACACAATTTATAATATGCTTAAATAAAATAATATAATTGGGGAGATAAAACAAAGATACTTGATATAACAAGATTATATTTTAAATACACATCAAATGTAGTTTTAGAAAAGAGTGATATTTCTAGTTGAACTATTCAGAGAAAGCTTCAAGTCTCCCTCTTCCTTTATTACCCGTCTCTTTTCTCTTACTCACCAATCATGTATCTTTCTGCCCTTGTTCATGCCCTTTGGCTAGCAGAAGATCTGAGCATAAAATATCACTGGATCATAACTCAGCTGTGTTCATAGACCTAGGAAATTCTAATTAGCAGGGAACTGGAAGTCAGGAAAAGGAGAGCAGTGATTCTCAATTCTAACACTCATGTGAATCGCCCAGGGATCTTGTTTAAATGCAGATTCTAGATCTCATGGAGCCTGAGACAGTTTTCTAGGAGCTCTCCATATGATGCCTCAATGCTGCTGGTTTGGGACAACACAGAGAAGAAAGGAGGTAGAGTCCTTTCTTTTGGCCTGGATGAAACTGTTGGTTTGAGACTTAGACAGACTTGAGATAGAATATTGCCCCTGTCAGTTAGTAGGTAGTTGACCTTGGGTAAGTTATTCAAACTCAAAGAAGTTTCTTTTTCTATAACAATAATATCTTACCAATGGGGTTGCTATTGTTAGTACCATTTCAGGCATCCTTGAGGATAGCTTTTACAAACAAGAAAGATTTTTAGGAACGACGTTGGTCTTAAAAGTTATATTCAATTTAATCAAAGCTACAAATTTAACCATTTAAGAGCTTGGGCTCAGTAGGTAGGTGCCATGTTGTATCTCAGGTCTCCACTTACTGTGTGACGATGGCCAGTGCATTAGCTTCGTACACATCAACTTATTTAATATTCATTGCAACCCTGTATAGAAGCCATTATTATCCCTAGCTGTCTCCATTTTCATTCTCTAAATTGGCAATAGTAATAGGATGGTTGTGAGGAATAAATGAGTTCATGTGTGAAAAGCACTTACAAAAGACTTGGCACATTAAAAACAAAACAAAACCTTGTATCACTACTTGTTAAGCCTTTAGGTTCAACTAGTAAACCTCAGCTTTTTACTTATAAAAAGATGCAGCATTATGAAGCTATCCACAGCCACTGCAGCACGAGTTGGATCCCTGGCCAGGGAGGTGACCCACATGGTGCAGCAGACCTCTCCTGACTCACCCACCTCTCCCCTCAGCAGTGTATTTCAGTCAATCTGCCTGTTCTGCTCCCCATTCTGTCTCTGGTGAATCCTCTTACCCGTCCCCACACTTCTGGCCTGTACCCCAGTTCTTCTATGCATAAATAAATAAATCTTTTTAGAAAAGTCATTCTGATCACTAATTGAGATATGTGTGTGTAGGTGAGGTTTTTCCACACCACCAAGCAATTATCAGAACCAATTGGATGTCCTACAATTCAATTCAAATCTGACACTACTCACCCAGAGACAGCATCAGGTCCCTACAGTAGGTGTTTCTGACCTACTGGCCTACAGGATGGTGGTTCCAATGACCTCCTCTTAGAATTCAATTAATTTGCTAGAAGAGCTCACAAAACTCAGAGAAACTTTTACTTACAGGGTTACTGGCTTATTATAAAATGTATGTATAACTCAGAAACAACCAAATGGAAGAGACACATAGGGCAAGGTATGGGAAAAGGCCATGGAGCTTCTGTCCCTCTCCATGAGCTCCAATCTCCCAGTAGCTTTCATGTGTTCACCAACCTGGAAGTTCCCTGAGCCCAATCCTTTTGGTTTTTTTAAGATATACGACTAATTTATGTTTCTAAAATTTTCTTATTCTATCGATATTGGTAATTTATATCTTCCAAATAATTTTTCCATTTAAGGGCCTCCATGGTGGTGCAGGTGGTTGAGTGCAGTGCTGGAAAGCTGTCTGTAGCCTCTGCAGTGCAGGTTCAATCCCCGCTGGCCATGGAGCAACCCACATGGTGTGGCAGACCTATTCTGGCTTGTCCACTGCTCCCCTCAGCAGTGTATTTCAGTCATTCTGCCTGTTCTGTTCCCCGCTCTGTATCTGGTGAATCCTCTCACCCTCCCACACATCTGGCCTGTACCCCAGTTCTTGTATAAATAAATAAATCTTTAAAAAAATTGTTATCATTTAAGTTGTCAAATTTGTTGGCATAAAATTATTCATAATAGTTCTTTATCATCCTTTAAAAAGTACAATACATAGTTTCCATAGTTGATCCCCCTCATTACTTCTGGGTTTGGTAATTTGTACTTATCTTATTTTTCTTCATTGACTTTGCTAGCATTTATAAATTCTATTACTCTTTTAAAAAAAATCCAAATTTTCACTTTGTTGATTTTCTCTATTGTCTACTTTTTATATCTTTCTGTTGGTGTACTGATGTCTTATTTGTCTTTAGTTTCTTGCTTCTGTTTTCTTTGGGTTTAAATATCCCTTTCTTTTACCAGGTGTCAATGGTGGAAGCTTAAATCACTGATTTTAAGGCGTTTTGTGGTTCAAACCACTGTTTTCGCTGCATGCCATACATTTTCTTATGTTGTATTTTAATTTTTATTCAGTCCAAAATATTGTCTAATTTATCTTGTGATTACTTTCATCTATCAGTCGTTTAACAGTATGTTGCTTAATTTCCAATTATTTTTTTTCCTGTGGGCTCTCTTCTTCAGGCAATTTTCCTAGACATCTATGTCTGCTACACTTGTAACACTGTTTACATTTCTTCAAGAAGAGGAGAAAGAGACTGATGCTTTGATAGTAATTACTAAACTAATAAATTCAGATGAAGTGTAATTTAGAAGTTGCTTTGTACTCAACAGTAGTCTTCTACATTATCAGTAACTTGCAGGATAAACTTCATAGCTAGGGGTGGAGAGGCTGTTCCTGGTTCCTTTATTGTAAACATTTCCAAATTTCTAGGATTAAAGACACATGCGTATCCTGCCCTCAGAAAGAATTTCTGTGGTTCATATTGTAGACAAATTATCGCTAGCATTTAGAAAAAGACATAGAGTGATACAATTCTAATATCTTGAGGTTTTACCTTTCTTCCAGGAAAAAGGATCTGATGTGGGTTAGGACAAAATGGGGTCTGCAGGGACCACTATGACTGGTTCAACCTGAGGAGTGAACTTCCACAGGTGGTGATAGGTTGTAAACCCCCAGGTGCAAGGACCATAGAATAAGGTTTTCAATATGCTTGTCATCTGGGTTTTAAAATAAAGTACAGGAAACAGTTATTTAAGGGTGGAGAGCACATGGTGATGAGGGTCTGGAGGACTTGCCTAAGAAGATCCTGCTATAAATATATCTCATGATTCCACTGGGATAAAGGCAGCAGGGGACTGAAGAAGAATCTTTAGGTTGTTGCCCTTATGTCCACCTCTAATATGTCTAACTTGAGAGCAGTTTACCAAGCAACTGGATAGTGGCTAATAACAATAGTGAATAGTTACTGAGCACTTTCTATGCATAGGTACTATGCTAAGTCTTTCATATCTTATTTAAATCACACAAATCCCAAAGCTAAATATTATTGTCTATCTGCCTGCCCTTTTACACTTCAGTGACTTGCCTTATGTCTCTAAGCTGCTATGCTGAGACTTCTAGGTGAAAATTAAACAGGCTTATTCAGCAATTCAGAGACTGAGAAACAGGAGACATCTGCTGATTTGAAAGCAGACCACACACTACAGCTTTCTGTTGGTGACTTTTTGGGCCACCAGTCATGGGCAAATAGATGAACTTAGCTACAATCCTAAGTTTCATAGCAAATGACTTAAACTCGACCATTTCCCTGGTGGATTCTTCAAAACTCCCCTATGCCCTGGCGCTGATGGTACACACCTAGGGACTGCCCCTCAATCATGTACTGGAAACATGATTCCTATTCTTGAATAAATGCCTGAATGATTTTAAGAAAGAAAAAAAGGAATAAGAACATTCTCTTGAGACATATTTGCACCCTATACAGTGCATCAAAAATGGGGACTTCTTTTCTATCCTGCACATCTGGTCCCTTTCTATAATAGAGTCAACCTTGTTTCTGGGGCAATTGGAAGTCAAATATATTTTGAAAAGCTCTAAATAGAATAGGTATCGCAGTGATTGAAACACTATCTTCCAATTGTGCGGTCTCTATTACATGGCAAAAGAAATTATGCAGAGAAACCCAAGACGTACTTGACAAGCTTTACACTGACAATGGGAGCAAGCACACTTCAAATCCCATTTGTTTCTCCACTGCATACTAATCCTGGAGTTTATCAGTTTGAATTTATTCCCTGAAGAATAACTCCAGACTTAAGAATTCATTCTTGATTCTTTAGGGGAAAATTTCCATAGCCTGCATTAATAATCATAAGAATTCAGTAGCAAAGTCACCAAGAGCCCTCAGAAGATTGTTCTGTTCTCTCACATAGAGACAGGCTGATAATGAACTGATAAATAGAACCCTGAAAAATCAAAATTTACAACATAATACTTGTCATTCAGACATGTTTTCAATATAAATGGCTCCGGTATGTACCTCCTAAACATTTATTATGATATTAAATAGACAAGAAAAATACTGGTAAGAGAACCAGCTATGCTTACCCAAATTTTCTCCTTTCAGAGTAAACTCCTAGGTTTGGGGACGGTTCCTTGGCCATGCAACCTGGGAAGTTGCAAAGGGCCCATGCTTGATTTAATACTCTGCTGTGATTATGAAATTCTTAATCGTTTTATCTGTGAACTTGTTTTTATAAATTAAATCTGATAGGACAATGGAGCAAGCACATGAGCAGAAATATGCACAATATGTATGTCCATCTACAGTATTTGTGATGGCTCAAAAGCACAGAATTCCAGCTAACCCACACTACATGTTTGTTGAGGAGACTCAAAGGAATACGAAATCAGTATGTTATGTTTATGACTAAGTGGGAATGCTGACAACCCCCAGAGGTCGTGTTGTCCATTTTAACTAGAACTTGTTTCAAGTACAGAAAGAAGGCAATGGTATTCTAATATACATGATTGACCAATGAATTCAATCATATTCTTTTTAATTCATGTTAACTTTTTAATTTTAATTAACTTCCTTATAGTAGCTAATTACTTATAAAAAATTAAGGACATAAAGAAAAGGCAAAGATAGGACAACCCACATTTCCTTTCCTTACTCATCAGTAAGCTGAAGGTAGAAAGTATTGATAGACTATATGCATATTAAGAAGCAAATCAAGAGTGTTGAGTTAATTTTGTGTGACATTTCTATTGCTTGGTAAGAACAAAATACATATGCATGTATGAGCTACAAAATAGGAACTGTGTAATTCTAGTGATTCTGCATGTGAGTTAAATGCTTTTATATTTGCATTTAAACTGGCATCATACAATACAAAGATGAATGGTAAAATGCATGCTAATAATTTAAGATTTTATTTTTCTTAAAATGAAATTCATAACAAATATAAAACACCATGAAAAAACAAGAGATAGAAGAAGGAAAAAGCTTTATGTTTTAGTTCCTTTAATGGTAAATTTTTCCTGTTGCCTTGCATTTTCATTTTGCACTGGGCCCCACAAATTATGTATTTGGATGTACCTGGATGCAGCCTACTGGCGATGGCTAATTTCTTGCTCTTTGACTTCCTCTGCAGCTGGCCATTCCTAGATTAGACTTGCTGCCCAGATAGATGTTTGCTATTTAGATCTTTCCATGTTCTCTTGCTACCTGGGTCTGACCTCGAGAAGCAGTGTATGCTCCTACTCTACATGGATACCAATTCCAGATTACTGGATCAAACTTAATCAATGACTGCTTTACTTGAAAAAAATTATTTTTTGAATAGGTTATACATGCACCTAGCATAAGATCCAAAAGATATAACAGGGCATGCAATGAAAAGTAAAACTTCTAAATTTTTTTTTAAAGATTTATTTATACAAGCACTGGGCATAGTCAGAAGTATGGGAGGGTGAGAGAATTTACCAGAGCCAAAGCGGGGAGCAGAACAGGCAGACCGATGAAGTACACTGCTGAGGGGAGCAGCGGGCGGCAGGAGAGGTCTGCGCGCCATGTGGGACCCTCCTCCGGTGGTCAGGGAGCAGCCGGGGATCGAACCAGCGCTGCATAGGCTGCGGGCAGCTTCCCAACCCAGTGCTCAACTGCTGCACCATCGGGGAGGCCCTGTACCACATATTCTTTATCCACTCATCTGTTCTGGGGCATTTAGGTTGTTTCCATGCAAGTCTTGGTTGTTGTAAATAGTGTTGCTATAAACATATTTCAATATTTCAAACCACACTAGAGTGGAATTATTTCTTGCACATAATTTCAACATTTGTGAATATTTCTTAGATGTGGAATGACAGGAACTAAGAGAATATAACATTTTAATTTAGAAATTTATCAACAAATTGCTGTCCATTGTTCTATCAATTCATTTCTACCAGCAATGTATGCAATTTTGTTACCCCATGCCTTCACCAGTAGAGTGGGACTTTCCATTTATTGTTCTTTACCACTCTGACAGGGGAAACAGTTTTTCTAAGGTCCTTACCTATGAATGGATATGCAGAATCATGGAGTGCACATATAGTTGAATCTTTTCTAGGCAATATCAACTTACAGACTTCCATATCTACATGACTTTTTAAAAATTTTATTTTATATACTTTTTACATCATTTTTCATTTTTGCACAATGTATGCATTTTCTTCTTGGTTATAGTCCCCATACAATTCCCACCCCCCTTATTTTGACCCCAATCCCTCCTACCCCCTCCCCCATAGTGCATCTCTGGTTCATAGCTGTTTGCTGATTTTGATTTTTTCTTAATTATAATTAGTCTTTTTCCTGGTCCCTCATTAAGGTTTTCTAAATTCCTGCTATGAGTGAGACCATCCGTTATTTTTCTTTTTCTTTCTGGCTTATTTTGCTGAGCATGATCCCTTTCAGCTCCATCCACATTGCTGCAAATTGCATGAGTTTATCTTTTTTGAATGCTGAGTAACATTCCATTGTATATATGTACCACATCTTCTTGATCCAGTCATCTATTTTTGGGCATTTGGGTTGTTTCCAAAGCTTAGCTATTGTAAACAGTGCTGCTATAAACATAGGAGTGCAGGTGCTCTTTGGAATGGATGTTTCTGTGTCCTTTGGGTAAATACCTAGGAGTGGAATTGCTGGATCATATGGAAGCTCTATGTTTAGCAGGTCCAGAAATCTCCACACAGCTCTCCAGAGTGGTTGGACCAGTTTGCACTCCCAGCAGCAGTGCAGGAGAGTTCCTTTTTCTCCACATCCTCACCAACATTTTTTGTTGCTAGTTTTTTTTTTTTATCTTTACATGACTTATTGTCAGACTTCTAACTTATTACAATACAAGAGGGGCAAATAATTTTTCATTGTGGTTTGAATTTTTATTGCCCTAATTATTAGCAAGATTGAAATTTTCTCGTATGCTTGTGGACAATTGTTCTTTATAAATGACAGCTTGTGTCTTTCATCTAATTTCTACTGAGTTATCTTTTTTGTGTTGATTTTTTTAAGTTCCAATACTAGTGCTTTGTGACTTATATTGTTGCAAAATTGTTTCTTACTTTGTGGTTTGTCTTTCTACTCACCTTATGATATCTTTCCATGAGCTGGAATTCTTAACTTTAAATTTGTTTAACATATCAACCCTGAACTTTATGATTTATGCCTCTTACACATATTTATGAAATCCTTTCCTGCCCCTAATGTAAAAAAGGTAGATTCTTACACTACCTTCTAAAAGTTTTATAGTTCTGTCTTTCATATTGGAGCCTTCAATCTGCTTGGAATTGAATTTTTATATCATGAGAGTAGGAATCCCATTTCATATTTACTTTATAGATAACCATTTGGCCCACTACTTTTTAGTTCCTTTCCCACTGATCTGAAATTCTCTTTCTATCATGCATCAAGTTTTCATATAGGTGTGGATCTGCTCTAGGCTCTCTGTTCCCTCTTATCAGTGGCTTGTTTATACTTGCCCTAATACTGCACAATCTTAATTACTATACTTTCATGATAAAGCTTCTTATCTTACGGGACAAATTGTTCCACCTTAACTTCTTTAAGTGCTTTGCTATTCCATGCAAATTTGAGAGTATAATATGTCTTCAAAAAATTCTGTTTGGATTTTGATTGGAATTGTAGTTAATCTGTAAGTCACTTGGGGGAAGACTAGAAACTTTAAAATATTGAATTTTCCTATTCAATCCTACCCAATAATATATATTATATATATATATATATTATTGAATCCAGACTGCCTGGATTCAAGCTACGGTATTGCCACCTGCTAAGAGTGTGATTGTGAGGGCCAGTTCTTAAATATATATATATTTATATATATTTCATATTATTATTAATATATTATATATAATATTATATACAATAATTATATATAATAAATATATAATATACATATTATATAAAATACATATTATATATATTTATTATAGAATTGTCCTTTCTCCTTGGGTTTGAGTTCTGTCGTCCAGGGCATTTTCTCTAAGTATCTCTTAGTACTTATCTTGAGACCTTACTTCACAAGCCACCAAGCTAGGGCTGCTCTTCCTTTGATATTATACTTTGGGGTTACATACACCTTTTAGTTTCATTGATGACAGAATTTACATATGTCTCTCATATTCCTAATTTCTTTTAGGTGCTATTTTAGAAAATGGAGAATTGCTACCTTGACTCAAACATTAAAAATCTTCTCTATAGGCTTCATACTTTGTTGTTGGAATGGTCTAATCCTGGCCCTATCTCCTGCTCTGCTGAACTTTCAGGCTTGTCTCTGTTGTTAGGTTCAGAAAAGATTGCATCCCCAGCTCCTTAACACCTGGGTTGCTGACACTGTCTGCTGGATGGGGCTCGGAAGAATACCTCTGGGTATTAATCAGTGATGATGGGTAAAACCTTGCCCTTTAAAAGAAAAGAAAATGTGTCAGTACTGTTAGTCACTCTTGAGAAGCCTAATTACATACCGAAATACTCCTATGGGATCTGAAAGCTCCGTATTTTTATATCCAGCAGTTGAAGAGCTTGCAGCTTTATCCTTGAGAAATGTCCAATCAGTTTTCAACTCCTTGCTCGCTACATCTAGAGTCTCACACTCCAGTAATTTCCTGCACTCAAGGTATCACATCCTAGCTGCAAAATTCATAATGGATTCTCTAGTAATTTTCTGATGAGAATGTATCAATGGCTTCCTAAAGTAGGCCTAGTATAATCAAAACCATATTTTTATTACTTCTGTGTATAACCATAGCCTAAATTAAAGGAAAAAAAAAAAGGTTCGCACAGCTGTAGTTGTCAGTGCAGTGCTGTGGGAAGGACACAGGCCAGACTGATAAGTGACTAGTCCATGATTTTTCTGTTCCTGAGTTGTCATGGTCTTAGAGAGAATAGGAAAGGAAGGAGTATAGGGTACTGCTCTCAAGCAAATGAGTGCTATACACAGTGCTGATGAACACAGGCTCTGGGGCCAGACTGCCTGGATTCAAGCTATGGTACTGCTACCTGCTAAGAGTATGATTTTTAAAAATTCTTAATATTTCCATGCCTTGTTTTCTTCTTCTGTACAAAAGGGGGTTTAAGATGTCAATAATACTACCTCATAAGGTTTGTTTTTCCTAAGAAGCAGATAATGTACATAAAGTACCTGGCAGATAGTAAACAGATAATGTACATAAAGTACCTGGCAGGTAGTGAAAACACACTATCAATGTTGTGACAGAGCTGGCTCCTATCTTTTTAATGAAACTAGTGAGGAGGGTCCAGTTCTTAATACTGAGGCTCAAGAGGAGGATGTTTGGTAAGAGGAATGTGCAGGTGCTGCCTTTCAGCTGTGAGCTACAGTGATGAGCCACGGAGCGTCTCAGTTGGCTAGCCCTCCACCCACAGGCACTGCATTACTGGTCATTTTTCTCTGCCAGTCAGTGTTTGAAAACTCAGGCAACCACACACCAACAATTGAAAATCCAGTCCCTGATTGGTATAACTCTTGTAGTTTATGTCGCAATTTCACATACGTTTTCCTCTTTGTCTTTCTTAACAACCCTGTGAATACAGCCTTATTATTTCCATTTTACAAATGAGACTTAAGTGACTCACTGAAGGCTATGCTAGTAGTAAAAAGTATCTTCAAACCTAAGTCTTTCCCTTTTTTCTAACTTCATTTTCTGAACAGACTGTTGAGTTATTTGGAGATTGACCACAATAGCCTCTAAACATACCCTCCAAATTGTTTCCTCAAACTTCAGGGGTTATAAGAATGACCTAGAGAATTTTCACTTTTATTTTATCTTACTTTTTACTACTTCAGTCAATAAAAGGGAAACTTTCCTGAGGTCCAAGGCTGTCTGAGGGCAGAAGAGGTGGAGGTCCTTATTTGTCCTTCTTCTTGGGGGTACAAGTTGCTGTGGCTGCATCTTTTTGCATTAGTTGACAAGACAGGGGATAGGATAGGGACAGGCAAGAGTAACACTTGTGGAAGATCATCTTTTTGCACTTGTATTTCTTAGTGAGCTGGTAGAGAGATAGCTTAATGATTACACCTTGTATGTGTAGAAGCAAATGCTTTATGGCTGTTGTAGTCTGAGAGCGTGGCCATACTTCAGATGTTTGCAGGCAAAAATCAGATGCTGCTGGTTAGGTAGGATGCCCTTCTTGTCTTGGATTTTGACTTTGACATTCTTAGTAGTGTCATCAGGCTCCACCTCGAAGGTGGTCTTGCCCAGTAGAATCTTCACAAAGATCAGCATTTCTGCTTCTGTCACCATCCACCTGCTCAGCTGGCTCACTGCAGAGAAAGAGCCAAAAGAACTTTCAAAATGTTGATTCTAGACTTCACTCTCAGAGAGTCTGAAAGAGGCTTGGGAAGCTGCCATTGTAGTGGCCCCAGATGTCCATCAGCATCTTCCAGTATCCCATTCTCACCTTCACTGTATTTGGCTGCCCTTCTTTTAAGACTGTAGTTTGGGGATATGGACACCTCGTAATTTCATTGGGCATATATTCAGGTGATTCTGTTCACAGGTAGCTTAGGAAGTAGCGTTGAGTAAAGCAGACACAATCATTGTCCTCATGGAGCTCACAGAGAAGTGTGAGACTGTTACATTCATCTGGAGAATATACCTGTTTTAATCCTACTCTGTTTTTGCTTGCACATCATTATGTATTGTAGCATCAGCACCCTCCCCCCACCCATATGTTAAGATAGGCCTTTTTCAACATGTCTAGGGGTGACTTTTCCAGTATGTGTCACCTTGGTATGTAGAACTAAAGTCAATCAAGGTACTGTGGGCCTTGGGACAAACAATACCTTAAAGAATACAGATTACCTAGATTACAAGATTTATAAATATCTTCAGAAATAACTGTTTGTTTTTTGTTTTGTTTTGTTTTGGTTTTCTCAGGAAACCAATAGTGAAGCAGGGAAGATATCCCCAGGCATGGTTTTGTCATATGACTCCATCCCCTTCTTCATCAAGAGAGACCCCTCCTCTCTTCTTTATGTATTGTCTCCTGTTACATTCCATAGCAAGAATGTAAACCTCCAGTTTGTCCCATTTACTTGAAAATTTAAAGCCATGCAAAAATTCTCCATATATATGTAATAAGATTTGGTCTTTTCTCCTACTAAACTCTCTGTTGTTGATGTTTGCTTCCCCAGCCAGTTGCGAGAAGAACCCAGAGGTATGGGGGACAGTACCCTGTACCCTGCCAGTATATATTACCACATTTCTCATTAGCACATCTTTAGGAAACTTGTCTAATTCTGTGTTTAAGAATCTCACAGATTAGACTGACCTAGATTTAAAATTATGTAAATATCCTAAGAATTGAACATAGACCTCTTTGTTTAGTTGCGAATTTTTTTCACCCATGTAGATCATTTTCCTACACCTACTATGAATAGTATGAACTATGTTTCGATAGTTATCCTGGATGATAACTACTATGACTGTATATTTGAAAAATGACTTATTACTTCTCAAGTGCATTCCTTTTCTGTGCTACCTAATTTTCATAACAATTTGATGAGGTACATAGAAGGATTATTATCTCTGCTTTATAGAGAAGAGGCAGAGGTTTAGGGAAGTTTTGGCTTGACCATTATTACCCATCTGGTCTGTGGCAGAGCTGGAAGCAGTCCCTGTCCTTCTGATTCCCAATATAAGGATCTTTCCACGCCACTTACAGCAAAACAAATCAGCAAGCTATGAGCAGAACTGCAGCAACTGGAAAATGCCTAATCTGGACAGAGCTCCTATAACATAACCATGGGAATCCAGTCATCACCTTTTAGCAGTACTGATCAATGACCTGCTCTATCCAGTCCTGAAAGCTGTGTTTTGAATATTGATGTTGGAAAGCTAAGCAAATTACAGGGCAGAGAGCAGCAAATACACCAGGCCCATTAAGCATGAGTAAAATGACCACTTTCAAAAGCTGTTTATGGGCCTCATTGGGAAATATACACATGGATAAGAGGAGACCCAAATCAGAAGCTTAATACTTTTGAAATACATCAAGAAAACATACTTCAAGCAAGGACTAGGGTTTCTGTCAGAGAGAGAGATTAAGTGCCAGTGTCAGTTCCTATTATTTTCTTCTCTTACCAGTTTTGACCCTCCTTTCATAAAGTAATAATTACATGAGTTTTTCAAAGAGTAAGTTAATTCTTTCCTTGCTCCCTATGATAATTTTTATTTAGGCATCTTAGATGTACATAAAATATTGGAGATAAATAAGCACATGGGTGTATAAATTGATTAGCAACACACAGTTATTAATACATAGATTCATTAAGGAATTGAAAGATACAGTCCTAGAATAAATGTTGTCCAAAGCTGGCACTAAGCCCTCTTCGAATATTCACATTACCACCCAATGCAGCTGGAGATCAAAAGTACATGATTCACTGGCTTTAGAGGAGGCTTCACAGTGAATAAAGCAGTTTTATGAAAATCAATAGAGTGACTACAATTACCAAGTGTGTTACTTCAAAGGTATTAAGAGCCATAAATCAAATACATCAGCTGAAGTATAACGATGATGCTATGTACAAACAAGAAAGCATTATATCAGAGGAGGAAGTGGCCTGGATCTTATTCTATAGCTTCTTAGGTAAATAATTCCTTCCTATGCCCACCCCCCACCACATCACTCTTAAGGTAGTTTGACACAGTCTTACAAAGCAAAATATGCAATTTTGTAATCACTGAAAGATAGCTGGGAGGGAGAAGAAAACCAATCATGCTGAAAGATTGGCTGGAATGGTATGCACTCAACGAGCAGAGATGAGTTGGCCAGTTGCGTGTTCATCAACGCTGTGTAGTCCCACACAGCATGAGAGAAATGAGGCTGTCCCAGAACTGCTAAGTAGCAAAGTCCATGACAAGTTAATTAATTTGAATCTTGGGGCATCAGGGTTATAGAGTCTGCAGAGAACACGTAGTCTCACTGCTCACAACTCTTCCACCACCCCAAGTGATTCCTATACGTTCAGACACTTGAATCCCTCTCTCCCAAAACAGCAAATTCCATTCTGAGGAAAGCAGCTAATTCTGAACTATATTTTAGAACCTATTTGAAGGTTATAGGATTAATGTCTACAGTTTATATAATATTCCTAGGTTTGATTAAAAAAATCAGAAAAATATTTGCTCCCACTCAGGCTTGCAACTTGGGTAGCAGATCAGGAAGCTCATCTTCAGTGTGTTTCCATGTTTCAGAATGTAATTCATCAAGATCCAAGACTTAAACCTAGAGCAAATGGAAGCTATCTGACAAATTTTCCACCTATGTCAAGCTCCTAGTCCTGCTCAAAAATGTTTGCTCTATCCTTGTTGGGTTGTATGAAAATCATTCCCATTTGCAGAGAAAACTAAAACAGAATGATTGTTGAGGGCTGATGCTTGGTAATCCAACAGCACTATACCATGTACCCCCAAATAAATAATTTTCTGTCAACATCTGACTCTGTTTAAATTAATCCTTTTAAGGTTATAGCTGAAGTAACTCATAAAAAGCAGAACTAAAATCCAGGATTCCTGATTTCAGTCTATATATACTCCCATATTTGTATCAGGTTTTGCTAACATGTTCATACAAAACAAACATAGATCAAGCATATTAGATACATTTGGAGCTTACATCTTTAAAACATTTCTCAGTCATTACTTATTTAAATAACTTTATTTGGGGACACCTTACTTAGCTATCTCATAAATTGTAGAAGAACAAGTGGAATATTCAGATTGCGTGGGTCCAGCAAGATGATGGCAGAGTAAAGATACCAGGCTAGCCTTCTTCTAATACTTACAAAAAAACTGAATAAAACAAAGTCAACCCTCCTATCACCCCCTGAAGGAAAAGTGATACCCACAGCTCACAAGAAGAGCATCAGTTTGGTGGAAAGGGGTAGAAAAACTTCAAGTGAACTTTATTTGTGATAGTGGGGCAGTAAAACCCACAAGATGAAGGAGTGGTAGCTGTACAAAGCCCCCTACAGCTATTGACTCACAAAGATGTGAACTAGTGCAAATAGAAGAAAAACTACTTCTATGTGGAAAGCAATATGGACTTACCTTACAAACTGAAAACGGAAATACTGTATGTCCTGGCAATTCCACAATACCCACAGAATATAAAACCATCTACAAAAAAACTTCTATGTTCCACAATGTTCACAGGAGCATTGTCTATAATAGCTAGGATATGGAAGCAGCCTAAATATATCTATTCATGGATGGCTGGAATAAGATCTGGTATATACACACCATGGAGTATAATATGGCTATAAGAAAGGATAAAGTATAGTAATTTTCAATAAAATGGAAGGAACTTGATAGAATCATGTACAGCAAAATAATTCAGAATGATAAAAACAAACACTGGACATTTATATAGTAGACAATTCACCAATGTGAAATACTTTCAAAAACTAGTAGACATTAATAAACATCCCAAGGACCCTGAAGTTAAGAGGGCTCTGAGGTTAAGAAGGAAGGGACAAGGGGATATAAGGAATGGTGGAAGAGGGAAGAATACTAGACTCACCACATCCTCAAAATCATTAGGTAGTAAAAATATTTAAATGCATTTGCTAATTTAGTAGCATATAATATTCCCTTACTAATCTATACTTTAATTATTTGTGAAAACCAGCTTTTTCTCATATTTACTTGTTTCGTTTTTGACAAATTTATTGAGACATTTTGGTTTATATTCTTTGTTCATTTACAAAAAAAAATCCAGACTGTGTAAAATAGTATAGATGATGTATTGGCACACATTTTGATATAACTGGGGTCTTAGCTGTATCAAGGAAAGGTGGTCCCATTTTTTGAACTTATGACATAAATTTTTTTAAGATAGATTTATTTATTTATTTATTTATTTTTTCTTTATACAAGAACTGGGGTACAGGCCAGATGTGCTGGAGGGTGAGAGGATTCACCAGAGACAGAGAGGGGAACAGAACTGGCAGACTGACGAAATGCACTGCTGAGGGGAGCAGTGGGTGAGGCAGGAGAGGTCTGCCGCACCATGTGTGACGCTCACCAGCCAGCCAGGATCGAACTGGTGCTGCAGAGGTGACATAAATTGATAGGATAGTTCCCTAATGTCCATTCTTTAAAATTAGGTTTGAAACAGAAAACATAGCTAAATACAGACAGAATAATTTGTTATTTTATTCTAAAATAAAAATGTGGTCACCCACAAAGCACTTATATTAGCAAATGGGAAGGGTGAGGATTTTCTCAGTGGGTGTATGCTTGGATGGAAAGAAAACAGGGACAAGCGGTGAATGATAGGGAGAGTGGTCCAGTTCCCAAGACAGACATATTCCTCTTGCCTTTCTTAAGTGGAACATTTAGGTTCATCTGAGGCTAATCCGTGTAGATTACCTAGCAGTAGGTATAGGATGGCAAATCCTGCCAGATGATGTACACAGTAAGGCTATGACAGCTGAGCCAGAAGAGAGGGATTCAAATCTACCCTTTCCTTTTCAATCTATGGGTGATAATTTCCATTATGGTTAAATCTTTCTTCAGAATTTATAGCTCTTCAAAGATGGAAGAGGACAATGGACTAGATTAAGAAATAAGCAATGGATTGCTATGGTAGGTAGAATTTCTGTGAGAGTTGTTCCCTGTTACTGAGATGGAAGGGGTCATGTGACAATGACCTGAGAGCAGCCTCTAGTTTCTGAGTGTGTTCCTTTGTTGACAGTCAGCAAGACTAAGTGTACGTAAGTCCTACATCCACAAGGAAATGCATTCTGCCAATAAGCTGAGGGAATCTGGAAAAATTATTCCTTAGATAAGGCTCTAGATGAGACACATGCTGCTGACATCTTGATTTCAGCTTTAGGAGAACAGAGCAGATGACCAATTCAAATGTGCTAGACTGCTAATCTCCTAGAATGATGAGATAAAAAAATCTGCATGGTTTTAAGCTGCTAAGTTTGTGGTGATTTGTTGCAAAACAATGGAAAATGAATTCACCTGTTGTTGCCTTGTGGGGTGGTAGGTAGCATTGGGAGCAACGCAGGAAGAAGGAAAGACTACTCAAAGTTCAAGTAATGAAAGGACTAGAGGGGCTACAACAGGAAGGAGCAGCCCTGATCCATGGGCAGTCTCATATTTATTTCGAACCAGGTTCAGAGAAGCTGGGCAAATAGTTGGAGGAATGTACATGCATGGGGATGTGTTATTGGGGATATGTCATTGCCTGGTGCAAGGTAGAATGGAGTGACCAGGGGCTATTGCTTAGGGTGCTCCATAATTTCTGCTAATCAAAGCATACTGTCTCTAGTCTCTATTCTTACCTAACTTTCCGCTAATCTTTGTAAGTAAGGTATTCTAGCTGATCTTGCTAATCTGGCCATAATGTCTGCCTACTGTTTTCAGTAGATACTGGTTTCCCAGTATGTTCCTCATACAAGGACTTTTGCCCTGGTGAGAGGTCCCCTGCCTGACTGTATTAGCACAAGCTCTAGGCACCAAGACAATAGACCTGATCACAAGGAGGGCTGGGGGTTGGTTCCACAAACTTTGTTTAGGATTTTCCCTAAAATTAATAGGGTTTTACCTAGGTTCATTTTCTATCATTCTGAGCTCAGTAAATGGATAAGTCAACCCTAAAGTATTGTTTAGGGACAGAGGAAAGCCAACTTGGGAATTAAAGTTTGTGTGAAAAACCTAAAACAAGGCTTGGGCTATCATTATTGGATGAGCATAATGATTATGTACATGGACACTGGAATCTGGACTACACCACTTTTATATATATGGGACATTGGTTACGTTGTTTAAGCACTCCAAAATTGGGATGCAAATACTTAACTTGTCTACTAAGTGGGCAGGTTTTTTTTTTTTTTTTTTATTTATTTATTTATTTATTTATTTATTTATTTATTTATTTATTTATACAAGCACTGGGTACAGTCAGAAGCGCGGGAGGGTGAGAGGATTCACCAGAGCCAGAGCGGGGAGCAGAACAGGCAGACTAACGAAATACACTGCTGAGGGGGGGAACGGGCAGCAGGAGAGGTCTTTCGTGCCATGTGGGACCCTCACCCAGCAGCCAGGGATTGAACTGGCGCTGCGGAGGCTGCGGGCAGCTTCACAGCCCAGTGCTCAACCGCTGTGCCACCAGGGGAGACCCGACTAAGTGTGCAGTTTTAGTGAAATGCAAAGTGTTTAGCATGGTGCCTGCCATATAGTAAATAAATAACAGATGGTCACTATTATTATTATTCTAATTAAAAAAGCAAAGGCAGTGGGGATATTAAAGGACCAGGACAGAAAGGAGGAAACAAACAAACAAAAAAACTGTATAGGGGAAAATGCATCTGAATACAGGCTTTTGCTGTGGGTCATCAGCTATCTCAGATATTCAGCAACCAGATTTTATTCATGGGAAAACTTTCAAAAAGCCTGGAGATAGAGCAAGTGGCATTATTTTTCCCCAGTGAAATAGATTGCATCCCCAGGTTATGTGTCAGTCACCCAAGGCCTATTCAGATTCTGTTCCTGTTTTGAATTTAATGCTCTGGTTATCTCCGAACCTGAGGCCACTCAAAAGTGAAGCTGAAACTATACATGATCGAGAAGGAGAGTGCACAGAAGAAAAGGAAGAAAGTCACAAGATGTGTCTTTCAAACCTGACTCCATTGGTGGGCCCTCTGTAGGTCAGGGCTGAGCAGAATAAACCACTGCATTTTGCAAATCTTTGGGCATGCTCACAGCAAAAGCATGTCAATTTTTATGAGATTTCAGAAATGCAAAAGGAGAGAGAAGAAACAAAGACTTGTTACCTTGTTAGATTTTTTCCCCCTCTGAATTTAATTGGAACAATGTACTTTGTCATTTCAAATATGAAAACAGGAAACAATCCATTAATATTTTGTTATCTATTTCTACATATAATTTAGTCACAAAATTTGGAAGACATATTTGACATTTAGTGAATTTAGTGTTCGATTTCCAAATATAATGTTCATAGTGTTTTTTTTTTTATAATTTCTGAAAACTCTAAGGTATCAAATTATTCTTTTCTAATCTACAAAGACATTGATTTTAAGAGTATTTATACTATCAGTGTATCTATAGCAATATTAAATGTCAGTTTTCTCTAACATCACCGAACATAGGAATGAAAAATAACTTTAAAATTTTCATCTTACATAAAACATTTATTACTTAGTGTCTTGCTTTAAAAAAAAAATCAAGAATTGAGTAACTCTTATAGACAGTTCTTATCTTATTCTTTTTGTATCTCTCGCAGGCGAGGATCAGACACTCACAGTGGCCAATAAACATCTGTGAAAGGAATGAAATATTTTGGATTCTGGTCCCTAAAATCTTGCTGGTCTGGGGGAGGGGAACTGGACTGAGATGCAAAGCCTGACTGCCACCATGTTATATGACAGCTTTGGCAAAGTCAGGTCTCCTTTGGACTGTAGTTTTCTTGTGTGAAACATAAGATGGTAGATCTGCTCCCTTTTAACTCTGATATACAGGGTTATAACAAAGCAAGGAGAATTCCATATAGTCGGACAACAATGCTTTTTATCAATATGCAAGAAAATAAACAGCCATATGATAAAGTCAGTCTTTTGGAGTATAGTACATGTGGTTTTAGGCTGACTCTGTATTTTTCACAAAATCAGCTTGGAGATGTCAAAAAGCTATTTGAAAAGTCTCCATTTAAAAAAAATTGTCTCTTTCCTTCTCCTTGAAAAGGTGATCTATTATGTACTGGCAATAATTTTAGAGGATATTACTTATACAGAATACATATTTATGGGAGTCTGTGTGTATGTGTTTACGTGAGAGCCATTAAAACCCCATTTGTGTTGTTATAATTATGACCAAGGGAATCATTACTGTTAAACTCCTGTCTCAACAATTCACTCAGATCCTTCACTGCTTTTTGTGTTTTTATGTCTGAAAAGGAGGGATGTGGGAGAGTGGGAACGACTCATTTCCAGCTGCTTTTGTCCTCAGGTATAAAGTATAATAGGTTTCAAGAGCAAAGGAGGAATGTGAAGGGTGAGAGTAAAAAGAATCACTCTTTGAAAACTAATGGCAAGTGATAAAAATAAGTTAGTAAAAGACAGAGGCACCTTTGATACAGAGTAAGCTTTGATTTCAACAGCGCTGGCTCTTGCTGGAGCAAGTACAGAGAAATGAGAGTCCTGGCTATTTCAGGTCTCAGATACCGTCCCAGAAAATACTGCTGGAACCAATTACCATGCATTTTATAGGTACCTGCCATAGGCTCTGGCAAAGATGCTGTCCTCAGACCCACCAAGCACTGACCTATTGGTTTCCTGACCCACAGAGGGACTGGTAGGATGCAGCTGCCTAATATAGTCCGCTTGCCCCTGCCCCATGCCCTGAGTTAGTCTTACAATGAAATGGCTTAGATAGTTAATGGGTTAGACGGACTGCAGTGCATCCTGAAAATGAGGTCACGCAAGCTGCCAGCCTTCCAGCCTCTTGTGGGTAATGAGCCGCTGGGAAATGCATTGAATGGGTCCACCTTTAAGAAGACACAGACAAATATATCATTTATTTACCACGGTGGCTTGTACCTGACCATGGAGAAAAGCTTTCAGAATGAAAAATTATAAAACATGATGCTGTGAAACAGAATTGTGATTCTCATGTTATTTGGAATCAGGTCGCTGGAGAGAGAGCTCAAGTCACTTCTTAGACAAATGGTTTGAATGTAAAAAGGAGTCAGAATTTTGGATGTTCCAATCTCCGATCCCTTTTCCCTACTTGATACATTGATTTGCTTACAATTTTTTTGTTTGCTGAGGATGAGAATGATTTCTTTGAGAAATTCTGAAGCAGGGAAAGGTGATGACAAGTACTTTGGGGGTGGAAACAGAAGGGGTTGGGGTCTGCTGGTCTAGTCATCACTAACCCTGTCATTTGGAGTTAGTTTCTTAACCACTATGCCTCTCACCATCCTTATCTGTTAAACAAAGATAAAGTAACCTTCCTGCCCACCTCATAGAGTTTTGAAAATTGAAGAAATACAGATTTTCCTTGACTTACTATGGGGGGTTTTGTCATGATACATGCATGATAAGTTTAAAATATAGTAAGCCGAAACTGCATTTCATACAACTAAATGACCAAGTATGATAGCTTAGCCTAGCCTACTTTAAGAGTGCTCAGAACACTGACACTGGCCTATACTTGGACAACATCATCTAATACCAAGTATTTTATAATGAAGTGTTGAATAGTTCATGTAATTTACTGAATACTGCACAGACAATGAGAAACAGAGTGCCCTAATTAAAACTAAGAAGTGATATTTCTATTGAATGTGTATTGCGTAGTTGAAAAATCCTGTCAAGCCATCGAAAGATGGGGACTGTCTCTCCATATAAAGTCTTTGAGCACTCTTCCCTTCAACACAGTAAAACATAAGACAAGCACTGAGCATTATTAACACTACAAAGTTATTTGTGTATTATTATATTTTGCATTGTTAAGTGAAAGGTTCTTGAAAATAATATTCAAACTCTTAGATCAGCATCTGAGAGAATGTCGACATTCATAAAAACTCACATCAAACAAAACCATTTCCTTGCCTTATTCCAAACTTCCAAGTGACTACGGCTCATGCTCTCTTGTGGGACATTTAAAGTTTCTCCTTCATATGTCCATAATTTGGACATTGACTTTGGAGATTAGCTGGCAAATGTTCTTTTCAGCTCCAGCAGTGAGTTGATAGAATAATACTCCAGGCATTTAAGGATTCCTTGGGATTGTAATAATTGTCCTTCTCCTATAATCTCTGGTCTCGCAAAGCATATTTTCATTTTTGAAATTACCCACAAGATTTCTAAGGCTTAATTTGGAGTGTCACACAAATATACACTTTAAACAAATATTTTAGAGGGAGTAGTTTGAAATTTGTTATACTGTATTGGTACACATATTTGGCCTTGAAACATTTGCAGAATGCTTAGATTCCTGTGAATAAAACTAAAGTTTCCTATGTGCCTGATTCAGGCGCTAATTTCAAGTAGAAATTCTGACTTGAGACACGGGATAAAATAAAAGTCCCAGTCATGTTTTGAGAACAATTGAGACATGAGTGACAGAAAACAAAACTATAATTATTGAATAGGAAACTCAGCATTTTGGAAGATAATTCTCTCGAAAGCAAAATTTTAATTTTTCTGAATAATAGCTGAAAACAAGCTTATCGTGTGAAAATAGAAAACTAACACAAATAATTCCAAATTCAAAAGCTTGAGACTCTCTGCTAGGAAACAAAAAGGTTTCTGTTGTATTATAGATAGTAAGGTTGGGTGTAATCAACATTTGTTTTATTGACATTTTAGGAATTCAATTGGCTTTGCTGTAGTTACTCTCCAAAGAACAAGCAATTGGTCGTCTTATTATTAAAATAGCTAATCTACATCCCAGTTTTGTCATCTTTTCTTGCCAGTATGTTTAATACCATTTCTCCTGGAAGGAGCATTTGCATATTTGTGGTTTGTAAAATACAGGAATTGGCATATCAAGCTATAATTGAGGAAAAATATTGCTTTGCCCCCTTCCTCTGAAAGGGCCCCATTTAAGTAACTTGCATTATTCTCTAGAATTATCCCTCAGTCACCCTCTGTGCCATCTGGAAAGTAGGAAGCCATGCTATCCAATATATGAATTGATGAATGTAGGTTCTTAGAAATTATCACAGACTCAGATAATTAAAGGGAGTCCTTTCTTGGCCCCTTTGCTCATTTGAAAAGCAGAGCTTAGTTGGAACTTCCAGGATCCAAGTGGCTCTTCACAAAACTCACAGGCAGACACTACCTAGCTCCTATGTCTTACAATGATGGGACAAAGTTGTAAAATGAGAAATAAGAGATATGAGAAAATTGAGATCTCCTTTTAGATTTTGTGCAGGTGATTAGGCCATCTATACATTTAAGGAGGTAAGAAATCTAGACTTAGAACTGCAGTGATAGAGGGAAGCTAAGAGATGATAAAATCTAACTCCTTATGAAGTGAGGCCCCAAGAAGTTAGGTGCCTTGCTTGAGTCCACAGACATTTACTGTTGGTGGATTTTTTTTTTCAAATACTGATTAACATTCACTATCTTGGAAATTGTATTGACAAGTCTATGAAGGAGGGAAAATAATCTATTTAGATCCCTTCCAACCAATCAACCATTCAATCTTCTTGAAGCTCCTTGTTCATTGTGCATGGGAACACAATATATTAGCTTCCATGGATCACATTCCTTGGAGTGTCCTGGTAGAAAGGGAGGGTTATGTCTAAGAATTTGTATTTGTGTCATCAGTATCATATAGGATATTGAATTTCCGGACAAAAGGATTCATTATTTCCTGAGGTTCAATGAACAATATGTAGGTATGATAGCTAGAGGAATAGGTTTCTGAATGCTTTTGAGATTCTGTTTGCCTCTTCTATCCATAGTTTTCATTCATGTATATGTATCATCGTTCCTAATATTGATAAAGGGGTAGATGGGTGGATTGGGTTAGGGAATCAATTGTATGGTGGTGGTTAGATGCTAGATTTTTGATAGGGATCATGATGTAGTACATACAGATGTCAAAATGTAATGTTGTATACCTGAAACCTATATAATGTTTTAAACAAGTGCTACTTCAGTAAGTTAAAAAAAAAATCACATCCTTGATGAAAAAGGAACTCTGCTACATTGACGGTGGGAGTGAAAACTGGTCCAACCACTATGGAAAGCTGTCTGGAGGTTCCTCAGTCTACTAAAAATGGAGCTACCACATGACCTGCCAATTCCACTCCTAGGGATCTACCCAAAGGACAGAAAAACATTGATTCAAAAGACCACCTGTACCCCTATGTTTATTGCAGCACTATTTATTATAGAAAAAACCTGAAAACAACCCAAATGCCCAAAAATAGATGACTGGATCAAAAAGATGTGGTATATATACACAATGGAATACTATTCAGCAATCAAAAAAGATAAACTAATGTCATTCGCAGCAACATGGACAGAGCTAGAAGGAATTATGCTCACTGAAATAAGTCAGAAAGAAAAAGAAAAATACCATATGGTTCCACTTATAGGAGGAATATAGGGGGACCAAATAAGACATCAGGGGAAAAATAATCACAATACAAAACACAACACAACAAAACAAAAACAGACAATTATAAACCAGAGACATCCTGCAGGGGATGGGGAGGGATAGGAATCAGAGGGACAGGGAAAAGGAGGAGCACAGAGGACTGTGGTGATGGCGCACGGGTGAATTGGTGGAGGAAATTCTATGGGGACTACACCTGAGGGGGGGGGAATGCAAACATTGTTTAAAACTGAACAACGATATAAAATAAATTTTAAAAAATCACATGCTCTTCTGAATAACTTATGAAAACAAATGACATATGCACCTTGCTTTTTAAAAACTAGTGTTAATGGGCTGTTTTTGGAAAAGTTAGAATACTCTGACCAGTTTCCAAAGATATTGTCTTGTTGCATTTATGCTATATGTATATTTAATGTCTCAAATTAAAGTCCTGAAATAGAGATTTTTACAATGTACTACGTATGCAAAGGCCAAAACCCATGTCAGCAAAGTCATTCTAGTAAAAACACTACTATAAATACTTTTGTGGACACTATTGCTAAGACGTTTTCATTATGAAAGTGTCTTGACTACTACATAATCATAAATAATTCATATACTATGGAAAGGAAATTTTATCAAGAGGGAGGATGCTTCTCCCTCTGTCTCTGTGTCTCTCTTTCTCTGTTTTCCTCTTATGTTTTTCTACCACAGGAACCTATATAGAGAGGATAATTTAATCTGATGTATTCTTGTTGCAGAGTGATTAATTTATGAAGAAATCAATAAATCCAAAATAGTCTGTCTTGAACAGCTGTCTGAACAGATGGAAGAATATGAGAGATCATTCTGCTGGTGGTTGAAGGGCTGAAGGGAAGGAGAAAGAAAAGGGAACAGAGATAGCCCTACCCTGGAAGGAATTTACATCTTGTTAATTCTAGTTGGAATTCTGTGATTCTTTCATTAACACCCTCTGTTTTGCTCAAACAACACTTTAACCCTTCTTTCCCCTCTTCTAGAATTGATATATTTACTAAAAAAGCCAATTATTTTTAATACTATAGCTATAAAACCACATTACAATATAATTTAAAGCTATCCAAGGCATAGTTACTTAAGTCTTAGAAAGAAGGTTTTGAATACTGATTGCTTCATTATCTTCACAGTTTCTTTGTCTTAGTTTAAGGCGGAAATGTTGTCACATGCTGTAGAGGATGTCAATGCAAGGATGAGGTGATGATGATGTGCATAATGAGTTAGCACATATTTCCAGTTTCCTGGTGAAATTGCCTATGATAGGGTTGAAATTACCTGGATGCCTAGAATCATCTGACTCAGATTTAGTCCACAGATGAAAACAAAAGTGTCTGCTAGCTGGGGAGGAAGTGAAAGCCATGAATAACCATACTTAGGTTCAAGAGTAATGATGGAAAATAAATTCACTTGTGAGATTTGGATTTATCTAGATTGCTAGAAAATATTGACCCTCTGCTACTAGAAAGTATAATAGCTAGTCAATTTTCCCCAACTTTGGATCTTAATCTTTCATATGACACTATATTGTGATAAATAGGAGTTGAAGAGACTGAGCTCCTATGTCTAGCTTATTGTATATTTACTGCATCTATATAATTGGTGAAATGTACTTCCACTATTCAAATGAAACACACTAAATATTTTATATATTCTGCATTTGAAATGGAAGGACCCTCAGGAGTTCTAAGAAAACAAATCCTGGATCATTTCCAAAAAGTGATAATAACAACATTATGTGATCATTACAGTCATTTGTAAATATAAGTTTGATAAATGTAACAGCTGCTTGAATGAACTTAGGACTGTTGCATTTTATTAATGAGGGAAATGGTTCATTGCAGCACTTGGAATTATGTAAGCTCTGCTTGGTTGTGACCTGCTAATTGATCAGAAAATCTAAGTAGAGTAAATCTAAATAATATCTTCCTACACAATAATTTAAAAAACGTTCAGTTGCTTCTTGTACTAAGTCTGATTATTGACTTCAATATAAAACAGGATGTAGAATCTTTTAAATGACTTTCCATTAGGCATCATTAGCATCATATAAGGTACCAGAGTTCATCCAGAGACATTATTCTCTGGAGAGTATATTGATGCCACAGCTGCCAGAGGGTTCTTCTAAATGCTCTTCAGATGTTTTTTTGCAGTTATGTTTGTAATTTTTCATATGATGGCATCATTTTTTTTCCCAAAATCATAGTACTACAGCAATCTTAATGTAATACTTTGGTCCTTTATTATAACTTGCATGTAATAATATAATTTATAGTGCAATGTAATAGTAAAAGTTGGCAACTGCATTCAGGAATAATTAAAACTAATGGAGAATATGAATTAGGATTTTGTGTATTTTGGAAAACCTGAGGAAGAAAAACAGTCTTTCATTTTTTTTAGTCAGCAAGTCAGAAAGTCATAGCAATTCCTAGCCAGAACATTAGACTCTGCAGTGCTAACAACTCATGAGCACTGACAATGCCGAGAACAAAGAACACAGAGCTCACACAGAGATGAGATGGGCTGTTTGAGCAACTCCTACTTGAGGAATAAGATCTTTCTAGTTATTGAGTCCAAAATATGGGGTGGCCCTCAGTTTTGTTTTAGGTTCCTCCATTTAGTCTCTGTATACTCTGGCAAGTGGATGAAAAGATGATGTGTTAGTCACTGTTTTGAATCATCCCTATTCTTGTACTTCCACATTCCATTTCAAACCTAAGCAGTATTGAACACTGTAGAATGGAGGAAATATTGCTTTAGAAAAATTAAATGGTTTCACATTAAAGAGGATTTTATGCCCTCATATTGCACTTTTTATGAAGCATACACGAACAAATGCTTTTATTACTGTGAAAACAAGGAGGGTGTATAAGAACTTTAATTAGAACCATGTATCCCTTTAATATTGAATTCCTTTTTGCTCTGGCCATGGCAGCTCTCTGCTTTGGGTTGGTCTTAAATTCTGTTGCACACAGAAGTTCTTCCCACAGCTTCTGATATGTGGCCTCTTTTTTGAGTGCTATAAATGTACTAGCATCTACTCCTCACATACTTCTTATGAAGTATTGTGATTCCTATTGCATAGATGGGGAAACTGAGGTAGAGAGGAACACTGTAGCTTGCTCCAAGTAACATAAACAGTGATATTTAAGTCTGGTTTTGGACCCTAGCAATCTGGTTCCAGATTTCAGTTTCTCAATTCCTCACCAAACTGTGCAGTCTCTCATGTACCTCTGATAGCCTTACAAGATTAAAAGAAAAGGTCTTAAACATGAAAGAGAATTTATATGCAATTCATTCTGATGCTAATATTGAAGGATTATTAAGAGAAATTTGGGAAATTATAAAATCTTCTGAGGAATACCACAACCTTCATTTTTAGTCACTTTTCCTGCAAATAAAACTGTTGTGGTCATATGATGCCTTCACAGAAACTGTCTTTGCAGATATTTGGTATGCTCCAACTTGAACCTCCAGCCATTAATCCTGAAATAGTTCTCATCATAAAGAAATGGGAAGTGGCTTCAAAGGGCAGCTTGTGCAGAAAAATGAATGGGTTCACTTCAGCTCCCTCTTCTTTTTTTTTTTTATAAATATTTATTTATTCATTTACACAAGAACTGGGGTACAGGCCAGATGCCTGGAGGGTGGGAGGATTCACCAGAGACAGAGCAGGGAACAGAACAGGCAGAGTGACGAAATACACTGCTGAGGGGAGCAGCAGGCGAGACAGGAGAGGTCTGCCGCGCCATGTGGGACCCTCGCCGCCTGACAGGGATCGAACCGGTGCTGCAGAGGCTGCAGACAGCTTCACAGTGCTGTGCTCAACCATCTGCACCACCAGGGGAGGTCCAGCTCCCTCTTCTTAATTGGTTTCTTTAATAAGGTGACCAGCCTTGACCCACTGAATACAATGTCAGCGGCCATCTATCTGGCAGGCTCTCATTGTGGGTATGGCGGGGTATCTTTAACTGCAATCTGTGAAAGACAGTGACAGAATATGCCCAGGGAAAAGGCTATAGCATTAAGAATTTTTTATTTTAATTTTTAAAATTCAAGTTAACTCAAGTGGTTTATAAATCAGAAAGTATGAAAAAATGTGCATTTTTTTCTCCTTTCATCCTTGCCCCCATCTGTTCAATGCTTAACCTTTCCTGCCTAATCACTGCTATTTTTTGCAGTACATAGTCTTTCAGACCTTTAGATATACAAACAGACATTAATATTGGTTATTGTAATTCCATTTTTTAACATAAAAGATAGCAAAGAAGAAAGACTACTATTATTTTTTCACTCAATAATAAACATAATTCTTACCATATTAGCAGATAAAGAACTACTTCCCTTTTAAAATTATATTATCAGTTTATCTACACTTATATGGTTTCCTCATATTCTATTGTGTGGATATACCATAATTTCTTTATTTAACTAGTCCCGCACCACTGAGCATCTGGGTCGTTTCTAATCTTCTGTGTTACAAACAATAACCTATAAATGACCTTTTTAATACATAATTTTAGTGGTATTCCAAGTATATCTGTAGGGAAAATTTCCCAAAGTAGAGTCGCTGAGTTAAAAATATATACATTTTGGTATTGGAACAAGAACAGACACACAGACCAATGGAATCGAATAGAAAAATCCAGAAATAAACCCACAGATTTATGGTCAACTAATCTTTGACAAAGGAGCAAAGACTATGCACTGGAGCAAAGAAAGTTTGTTCAATAAATGGTGCTGGGAAAACTGGGTTGCTACATGCAAAAGAATGAAGCTTGACCACTACCTCACACCATACACAAAAATCAACTCAAAATGGATTAAAGAACTAGACATAAGACCTGAAACCATAAAATACATAGAAGGAAATATAGGCAAAACACTACATGACTTGCACATCAAAGACATCTTTACAGACACATCACCCAAAGCAGTGATAGTGAAGGCAAAGATCAACAGCTGGGACTACATCAAATTAAAGAGCTTCTGCACAGCAAAAGAGACAACAACAAGAACAAAGAGAAACCCCACCAACTGGGAGAACATTTTTGCACACAACACTAATGATAAAGGACTGATCACAAAAATCTGCAAAGAGCTGATGAGACTCAACAACAACAAAGAAAATAATCCAGTCAAAAAATGGGCAGAAGAGCACTGTTGGTGGGAGTGCAAACTGGTCCAACCACTACGGAGAGCTGTGTGGAGATTTCTGGACCTACTAAACATAGAGCTTCCATATGATCCAGCAATTCCACTTCTAGGTATTTACCCAAAGGACACAGAAACATCAATTCCAAAGAACACCTGCACCCCTATGTTTATAGCAGCATTGTTTACAATGGCTAAGCTTTGGAAACAACCCAAATGCCCAAAAATAGATGACTGGATCAAGAAGATGTGGTACATATATACCATGGAATATTACTCAGCATTCAAAAAAGATAAACACATGCAATTTGCAGCAACATGGATGGCGCTGGAAGGGATCATGCTCAGTGAAATAAGCCAGAAAGAAAAAGAAAAATACCGGATGGTCTCACTCATAGCAGGAATCTAGAAAACTTAAATAAGGGACCAGGAAAATGAATATAAGAAAATGAAAATCAAAATCAACAAAAAACTATGAACCAGAGACACTTTTTGGGGAGTGGGGGGCGGGAGGGGAGGGATTGGGGTCAGAATGGGGGGTTTGCAATTGTATGGGGGAATATAAAAATAAAATTTATAAAAAAAAATGGGCAGAAAAGCTAAAAAGAAACTTCTCTGAAGAGGAAATGCAAATGGCCAACAGGCATATGAAAAAATGTTCAACATCACTTGTAATCAGGGAAATGCAAATCAAAACTACCATGAGATACCATCTTACACCAGTGAGAATGGCATATATTAAAAAAACTAGCAACAACAAATGTTGGCGAGGGTGTGGAGAAAAAGGAACTCTCCCGCACTGTTGGTGGGAGTGCAAACTGGTCCAACCACTATGGACAGCTGTGTGGAGATTTCTTGACCTACTAAACATAGAGCTTCCATATGATCCAGCAATTCCACTCCTAGGTATTTACCCAAAGGACACAGAAACATCCATTCCAAAGAGCACCTGCACCCCTATGTTTATAGCAGCATTGTTTACAATGGCTAAGCTTTGGAAACAACCCAAATGCCCCAAAATAGATGACTGGATCAAGAAAATGTGGTACATATACACCATGGAATATTACTCAGCATTCAAAAAAGATAAACACATGCAATTTGTAGCAACATGGATGGCACTGGAAGGGTTCATGCTCAGTGAAATAAGCCAGAAAGAAAAAGAAAAATACCGGATGGTCTCACTCATAGCAGGAATCTAGAAAACTTAAATAAGGGACCAGGAAAATGAATAACTATAAGAAAGTGAAAATCAAAATCAACAAACAACTATGAACCAGAGACACTCTATGGAGGGCGGGGGGCAGGGAGGAGAGGGATTGGGGTCAAAATAAGGGGGTTGCAATTGTTTGGGGAATATAAAAATAAAATTTATTTAAAAAAATAAAATAAAATAAATATGCATTTAAAATTTTGATAGGCATTGCCAAATTTTTCTCCATAAGGATTTTACCAAGTTTCATGTCAACCTATAATCGTTGAAATAGGTGAGAGTGACCATTTCTCTACAGCCTCGCTGAAAACCATATATTATCAAACTTTTATATTTTTGCCAATATACTAAATGAAAGTGAATGGATCAATTTAGGTTGCTCATCTTTTCATGTTAATAGCTCTTTGCATTTCCCTTTTGGTGAAGTGTTCAGATTCTTTATCCTTTTCTACTGGGTTGAGTTTTTCCTTTAAAATTTGTGGGAAATTTTAGGTATGCGAGCAAGATTAGCTTTGTTATATTAGTAGCAAATAGTTTTCTCAACTTGTTTGGTTTTTGACTTTGCTACATTTTTCTTTACTTTTGTCATGCAGATGCACCTTTTTTTGGGGGGGATGTAATCCTCCAAAATGTATCAATATTTGATTTCACAGCACTGTGGATTTCTTTCAATGTAAAGTTAAAAAATATGAAAAAATACCTGCGCAGGAGACACATAAAATCATGGATTTTAACTTGCTCCAGTATGTATTTTATTTCCCCCAAAGAAATTGATTTCTGCACAGTGTGTGGCTTGAAACTGTCAGGAAGGTTAATGCCCTAGGCCCTGGCTACAAAGTAGGATTTAAGCCTGTGGAGTTATAAAGCCAAGAGATATTTATCATGGATTTTTGGAAGGTGCCCCCCTCTCCCTGGGAGCCCTTCTACATTCTGGATAAGCTTTCAGCCAAATGTTCATTTTAGGGAGCAAAAGACACAAGTGAAAAAAAAAAAAGGCAGCTTAGAGAGGAATCTGCCAGGAGAAATTGAATCCTATTTTTCTTTAACAAAAACCTCTGTGAGAGGTTTCAAGTAGACTAGTTTTATTGCTGAAAACCTGGATTCCTCTCCAGATAATAATAACAATAACTATAAAAGTGCTTTGCATACATTTAAAATTTAATACTGTAAATTTATGAGACAAGTACCATTAGAATTTTCATTCTGTGGACTATAGGACTATATGATGCTGAAAAAAGGAAAGTAACATATCTCAGGCCAAACAACTATTAGTATGTCACAAAGCTGAGAGTCAAAATGAAATCCCATTTTGATTTCAAAGACCAGGTTCTTTTTTTTTTTTTAAAGATTTATTTATTTATAGCATAGAAGAACTGGGGTGTAGGTCAGAGGTAGGGGGAGAGAAAGAATCCACCAGAGACAGAATGAGGAGAACAGGTGGCTCTACTGAAATACACTGTTAAGGGGCGCGGAGGGAGAGACAGGAGAGGTCTGCTCTGCCGTATGTCGGTTAGCTCCCCGGCCAGGGATCGAACTTAGGAGTGCGGGATAGCGCCGAGACTTAATACCTATGCCACTGGGGAGGACCCTCAAAGACTAGGTTCTTAACTGCAGTCTTAGCTGCCTCTTTAGTCATAGAAGCTAGCCTAATTTTGCAATACAAATTGCCTTTAACCAGGTAATTTAGCTTTGAGGGGAAGCATGAATATTTGTGTACTGAACCAGTAGTGTCAAAATTCTTTGAGGTTTTTTCTTGTCTGGCCTTCAAATAGTAACAAAAAAAGTGACACTTGAGCATCATATCTTTGAGTTACTATGTGCCATGAAGAAAGCCATTGTTTTATTCATCTTTATGTCTCTCACAGTTAACACAGTACCTGGCACATACAGACAACGATGCCTGCTGAATGGATATATAGGTGAAAGAATCCTCTCGTTATTATCCTCCTATTTACTTAACTGATTTGTTTTTTAATTTAACTTTTGGATCAGTTAATACATTTACATGATTCAAAATCCGAAAGACATGAGAGTATGCAGTATTCCAACCCCCACTGTGTTCCATCTACCCGTTCCCTTCTGCATGGCAGTCACATCATTGGTTTTTTGTGTATTATTTCACAAATTTCAAACATATTTGAGTAAAAATCAATATATAGTCCTTTAACAAAAAATCTCATTCTTGAACTGCATTCACTATATAAATGTAATGGTTTATTAAAAAGTTGAAACATGTAGAAAAGTAAAAAGAAAAAATCTCTAATATCTAAATAATGCATTAGATATATTTTTGGATATTTTCTTCTATTATTAAAATTATTAGGTACTCTTTAATTACTCTTTTTAACGCTGTTTACCCCTAACTCTGAGTCTAATTCAGATGTTAACAAGAAATAACTGAACAGCTCACCCTGAGAAGGTTTCCACTAGATTCCTTTCAACGTTGGCTGCTGCATACAAACTGAGCATTTTTGGTGAGTCACAGGCACAGCTATGAACAGTGACTTTTAGGGTCTGAAGTTCTTGCTTTCTGGCACAAAACATGGCAGGATAAGGTCATGAAGACACTGGATAAGTATTTTGCAGCAGGCATTTTGAGGTTTTTTTTTTCCTTCAGAATCTATTCATATTGCAGAGATTAAATCTGGAATGGTGGAGATTCGAACAGTTGTATGTGGAGATCGAGGATGCTGTACAGTTGGTCTGTCAGCTCTGAAAATAAAATCCTGAGTCTATGTGGAGCAGTACACATCAGTGGTGAAATTTGTACAATCACAGAGAATACAGAGCAAAACTGCATCCTGAACTTGTTTTTGTCAAGCTAAGGGTTACCTCAAGCTAGGGCTTTACTAGTGCTCTAAGTAGATGGACTGGTATCTAAATAGGTTGGAGTAGTGGATCCACTTACTTTGGATGTATTTATATATACACACACACAAACACACACACACATACACTTTGGCATGTTTCACATCTTCTATGGCAAGTAGAATTCAATAAGTTCTAAACAAACCATGTTTTTGTTGTTTTTTGATTGTTTTAAGACAAGGATTAAAATAACCCATTCCTATGTGGTTCAGAAAGGTGTCCAGGTCATGGGGATTTAAATACAATTGTGGTTAATGTGCGCCCAGAGTGGACAGTCCAAGTAAACAGCAACCTTTATAAATTGGTATCTGAAGACAATAGAGTTCTCTCTGGGAATAACACAAACCCAAAAGCAGTCTCCAAGATTCTCACTGTAAACCTTTTTTCTTAACTTCCAACTCCAATTAATTGATATATATATATATATATAATATATATATATATTCAGAGAAAGGAGTTAAGAATTGTTATGGTAAATCCGAGTGTAGAGAATATCAGAGCAGTAAATTCAGGATAAGAATGTTACAAAGTAATTGTCTTCTATTTCCCAATCACTGACCCACTTCTCAGTGCATTGTGGATGTTGATTTATTCCTCTGTCTGCTAATATTAGCCCGTTAGCCCTGTGGTGAAGGCAGGAGCCCAATGGCCTTACAAAAGTGTCTGGTATAGAGTAAGTGCTCACTTATTATTTGCTGGTAAATACTGAATACATCTGCATTTTGAAAACAGAAATGGGATCGGGACCTCCCTGGTAGCCTAGAGGTTTAGTTTCAGGGATATGGCCTGAGTTCACTCCCCAGCCAGGGAACTAACCCACATATGGCACAGTAGACTGTCTTGCCCATTGCTCCCTTCAGCAGTGTATTTCTTTTTTTCTTTTTTTTTTAAAGATTTATTTATTTATTTATACAAGCACTGGGTACAGTCAGAAGTGCGGGAGGATGAGAGAATTCACCAGAGCCAGTACAGGGAACAGAACAGGCAGACCAATGAAATACACTGCTGAGGGAAGCAGTGGGCGCAGCAGGAGAGGTCTGCATGCCATGTGGGACCCTCGCTGGTGGCTGGGGATTGAACCCATGCTAGAGGCTGCAGGCAGCTTCACAGCCCAGCACTTAACTGCTGCGCCACCAGGGGAGGCCCAGCAGTGTATTTCAATCAGTCTGCCTCTTCTGTCATCCTCTGTGTCTCTGGTGAATCCTCTCACCACCTGCACCTCTGGCCTATACCCCAATTCTTCTGTGCAAGGAAAAAAAAATATATAAAATAAAAACAGAAATAGGATCATGGAGATGAAGGTGAAAAATCACTCCAGGGACCTAACTTAAATGATAGTCTTTCCAGTCTATCTTCACCACCCTTCATTACCTGTCCACTATTCCTTTGAAATGAGATCCTTCTGGGGCTTCTGGTTTACAGTCTTGAATTATTTGAAATTTCTTTAATTTCCACTGACAGGTAAATATTTCTAAGAAGTCGATTTAATCACATTACAATCCTCCACTGTGGCACTTAAGATCCTATGCAATATATCCTTTACCGTTTGTTTTTCCATTCTGTGCCAAACTCATCTCCTAAAGTTCAGTTAGGTTGGACCAGCTCCTCAATTCCCAAGGAAGCACCACACTTTCCTACATGTATACCTGCTGCTGTCTGCACATGCCTAATGAAATTCCATAGAGTTTTCCATAGGTAATCCATCAACCCATGTATGAGGTTTTTCATCAAAACTATCCCCTTCCCACTACATCTGATTTCTTCCTCTTCTGCCTTATATTGCAACATATATACTTATTTCATTATCTGCACTCGAATTACTGGACTCAAGGGACTGAGGTTTGCTCATCTTTCTATTGCCACACAACAGTATCTTCTAATGTCTCTTGAGAAAAATATAACATGGGTCTTGGTTACTTGGAAATTCTGAATCATCAAGTTTGGATGGATCACAAAAATTAAAAAAAAAGAAGATAAATGCTTGGGATGATTCCTAATATCAAATAAATTTGGAAGACCTCCCTAGAATAATGAGCAGAGCACTTTACTTATGAGTGCGCAATAAACATCTGTTAAGTAAACTCAGTGCCCTGTGTAAGAATCAGCAGTTGGACAGAGGAGCAGGCAGCTCCATACATACAAGAAACATAGTCGGGTTTACACTTGACTTTGAACACATAGCAATATTGCAGGAGTTGTTTAATGAGACCCTCAAGGAAGATGATAATTTGAATCTGGGCACAAGAATTCAATTTTGGACAAACATATCTTTTTTGCAATGTGGCATATGGGCATAGTCATGGAAAATGAGTAGGTATAAAGCATCTTATTTGAAATTTTAACCATTCAGATATGTTCAAATAAAGTTGTTCATTTCCCTGTGAGTATAATTAACAGTAATAATGAAAATAAACTGTTCATTTTCTAAAGGGAAATTATGAGGTCTCATTCATTAGCTTATGGCATATCTTAAAATGGGTAACTTAAAAAACAGAAGCAATTTACCACCTAGAATATCACCTCACGATATGTGGGAAAAAATTAAAAATAAGCTTAGAAAGAAGATTCCCTGAATACACTGCCTTTTAGGTTTGAGTTATCTGATTTTACTCATCTTTCTTTTGTAAGTCTACTTGACCTTTTTCTTCAGATATCTTTTCTTTACAGCAGGCGTCTGCACACTCACTGCCTTCTGTTCTTGTGGGCTCTGACCTCTATTTGCCTTACCAACTGCCTAACTTTCTCTTTGTAATTGAATTCAAATTATTTTCAGAGGGACTCTGACAGGTCTATCAAACCCCCATTTTCTTTTCTTTTGTGTTTATTTAGGAAGCACTTTTCACACAGTCTCCTTTCTAGGTGGCTGGGAGACTTATAGACTAATTGTCCTTTACCTAGTACCTTTGTGTCCAAACATCTTGACCAACGCATCAGGTTATATAGTTTAAAGCATAGTCCTACCAATGTATGAAGTGACCAAGGGCCACTGTCATCAGGAAGGGTTAGTGAATGGGAGCAATTATAAAGACATGAAGGGGGGGGGGATTCTGAGGCCTGGCTTCTTGGGAATGTCTCTCTACTATATATTTTATGCACTATGTACTTTAATCTATTTCTATGCACACATGATAATTCAAAGGACACTTGTGTATTATTTCCTGAAATACATCCAAGTCCATCAAGTATTAAAATTATTAGATAAAAATAATGTTGAGTAAGTAATATTACCAGGCCCACAGTAACAAGACAAACAGGGCAGAAATCCATGATATATTTTGGTATTCTGGATTTTGCTGTTGCACTTTTCTTCCTTATTCCTTCCTGACTTTGCCCCATAATTGGTAGGCCGCGCTCACATTATTGTTTGCAAGTCCAAGGCAGAAGCATGAGGGGAGCATCAAGTGCATTGAGCTAAGCACTTCAAAGAAAGAGGAGAAAGAGACATGAACAAGGAGAAGAAGAGGAAATTACGGGGTTAACGTTAGTTGCCAGTGGCAGTGGTGTCAGTCTGGGGAGGAGGTCACATCTGCCACCGGCTTCCATCTCCTAACTGCACACAGTCAAAAACCAATTCTGCAGACTTTGTGCGGTCCACCTACAGCTCACAAAGTTTAGTTTAGTTCTTCGTCATTCTCTCTATGCATCCACACTCCTACAGGGTTCACAGATACTGTCTCAGTCTTGGTCACAAAACCAGTCCATTCATCAGTTTTTGGTTTGTTTTAAAAATATCCTCTGAGATTCAACCATTACATTAGTCTTAGTAACCCCTTCCAAGAATTTAGGGATTGCAAGAAGATGTCAATCAGGGAGTATTCAGCCTTCGACCATTTCTTTGGCTCTTCTCTGGCCCCCTACTTTAGTGCAACTGCAAAGAAACTTTCTCCCTTCAGTCTTGCATGTTCTTTCCACATTCAGGCCCACTTTAGGGATGTATCATGTTTCCTCATGAATTAGGAATAGGTTCACTTTAGAGGTAGGATTTGAGATCAGCTTCAGTCTTTGTGGATTACACAGGGCAATCCCTTCCTACTATCATCTTTGATTGATATTAAATGATGGTATGAATAAATGTTTAATAAAAATGAGGAGGTAACAGAAATACGAAATAATGTGAAAGGACAATGAAGTTAGAGTACAATGAGTGAATGAGAAAAGGCAGGCACCAATGACTCAAATCATTAAATGAAAAGCATAGCTATGGAAAAAGATCAATATTAAGACTCCTGGGAGGAAAGGATTTCTTTTTCATTTTGTCATTCCCTAACTTAATTCCTCGGACTAATTTTTCTCCTTTCTCATGTTTTCAATCTTCTCCAAACCTCTCCCATCATCTCTTATTTTTTAAATATGCCAACTTTTTGCCTATATAACAATCTAAATTTTATGAGTCAAATAATTTCACATAGTGTAATACAGGTAACTTTTTAAAAAATATTTTTAAAGATGCTAGTGAATGAATATGAGCTTGGAAATGATGCACAACTAAGGTATTAAAGAAGATTTGTTTTAGAAATGTAAGTTGAACAGAACTGGTAACAGATGGCCCAGCATCAGTGAAAGGTATTAAACACATCTTTAATTGGTATTAAATATCTTCCTCTTCTGCGGGGAGCAGAGGAGAAAGGAGATTCACAAACACTGAGATGACTTTACTGTCTGAGCACAGCCATGGTGCATTTTTGTTTATCAAGATGGCATATGTTTTCTCATCACTAAATGTCCACTAAATTGTCTTGAAACCTGAGAGAAAAGCATAAGCCAAAACCTGACTGTGTGTAGAAAATATACATGAGTGGGGAAATCAGCCTAGTTTTCTGGTCTTTGCTTTGTCACAGATGGTGTGACCTTTGGTAAAACAGTAAACTAGTCTCTAGGTGTGCTAGTTTTTCACCTGTAAATTGGTAAAATCCCTGTTCCTTATCACAGAGGCAAACAAGAACTAGGAATAGGCAAATCCTATGAACTCTAGTTATAAAACTTTTCTCTTAAAAAATGGCCATTATGAATAAACAACATGAAAAACTGTGATTTAAATGGCAAATTCAGTAACCCAAACAGTGTTCAATTCTTTATTACTCCAAGTTAATATAAAATATTTAGATTTTGGGTTTTATTTATAAAATGTTCAACTGACTTTACGGCTAGGTATTTTCAGTCAAATAGAAAAGTTTTAGAAATAAAATGAGTTAGATTTTCAGAGTGTTGGTGAATGTCATAGTTTTCATTTTATTTTCAATTCTCTCCTTACTCAACTGTAGTTTTCCCAGGTTGCCAGCCCTCAGAGTCTCATTTTTAACCTTTTAACAGATAAGGCAATCGGCAAATGCGTTATAGATTCAATGGTTAGAAAGGAACTAGGATGCATTACCTTTTGTCTTGATAAAACCAGAATATTAGATTGAATATGTTAAGTCATTGTTACAGCTATATTATAACATCTTGTTCTTTTTATTTTTTAACCCTCTGATAATCTAAATAAATCCAGAAAAAAAATCTCAAAGATAATATGTTTTCAGGGAAGAAATTTTCAGCAGAGACAATTCCATTAAAGGAAAATGGACATTAATGTGTAGAAAAGTAAATGGCAAAAATGATTAATTAATTTTCATTGACTGTATTTCAGCTCTTCTAAGGCGTAACTGAGCAAGAACTGTAGAATTTGCTTTTATTAAAAAAGAATGGATGTAATCTATCTTTTATTATTTAAAAGTATGCTTGATAACATGTCTGGAAATAAACAGTATGTCATTGACCAGATGCTGGCAGCAAAACAGCATTTCAACAAATATGCAAATATTAAAGCACAGATTAAAAAATGATCTTGAAAATTCTAAGGTTATTACTTTCTCATGAAGATTAGGTAAAGGAATAAATTAGCATCTTATTTAAATGCATAGCAAAGAGTTTTAGTAATACCTGACAATATATTGGATTACAAAGGGAAGGTTTTTCACTTAAGAGTTTATCATTTTATTCTGTAGAAACTAATCTTGAGTTGCTATCCATCAGAATTCAATCAAGACATTCTTTTAACTAAGTCAAATAAAACAGGAGATACAAAGGATAGTCTATAAGAGCTACTCAAAAGCATTTAAATAATAATATATTTTTATTCTGACTAGAGGATAATGAAATGTCCTCACCAAAATAGGCACTGACTTAAGTTTGGACTTTGACCCAAGTTTACCCTTCATTATCTTACTCTCTATAATGAAAGTACTGTATGCTGGGCCTCCCCGGTGGCGCAGCGGTTGAGCACTGGGTTGCGAAGCTGCTCGCAGCCTCTGCAACGCTGGTTCGATCCCCGGCTGATCCCCGACCACCCGAGGAGGGTCCCACATGGTGCGCAGACCTCTTCTGCCGCCCACTGCTCCCCTCAGCAGTGTACTTCAGTCCTTCTGCCTGCTCTGCTCCCCGCTCTGGCTCTGGTGAATTCTCTCACCCTCCCATGTTTTTGACTGTACCCAGTGCTTGTATAAATAAAAATAAATAAATAAATAAACACCCGTGCTTCCGACTGTACCCAGTGCTTGTATAAATAAATAAATAAAAATAAATAAATAAATAAATAAATCTTTAAAAAAGAAACAAAGTACTGTATGCTCCTTCACTTCCTACATAAGTATACACAAATAATAAATGGTCAAATCAGAGCAACAAATGAAGCAGGGTGTAGAAAAACCTGTACACCATTATTAAGCCAAAGATGGCATCTATTTAAATAAATATACCATACATTTATTCAGTGAATATTGTGTTTAGTTTACATTCTTAAAGAACAGGGACAAGCAGGGCTTAATGTAGTGATAGTTAGACATAGTATTTAGGACATTTAGGGGCAATTACTTTTTCTAATGATTATTTTCATTGGAGTTTTCATATATATGGACTCCCCATGAACAAAATATAGCAGGAGCACACTATCTTCTATGAAAGATAAGAAATGTGTATGCTGTACTCTTTCCTATGAGTTCAAGAAATACTAGGAAAATACTTTCCTCTTTCTCCAACTCACATGTAAGCCATATGAATTTCTTATTTAGGTAGGTTCCTACCTGATAAAATGACTATAATTTATGTTTCTATGGTACTTGCTTGAGAAACACTGTAGGTTAAATGTGCTTTGGTGTTTATGGATAAAAATAAAATAGAAAGCTTGAAGAAGCCTAAGGGATTATGTAGGGTAACATCTTTCCCCCCTTTTCGTCCTCACCCTTATACATACCTTTTTTTTTTTCCCCAGATGAGCACACTGAAGCTCAAAGGGATTAAATGGATTAAGTGATGTTTTTTCAAGATCACAGAAGCAGAGCTGAAACTGGAACTACGGTCTTCTCTCATTCCTAGGCCGGGTTTGTTTTTTTACAACTCTGCTTTAGTAATGTAGCTCAGAGTGTACACAGCAGGTCTTCTCAGCAGGATTTCTGCATGAATCGCACATACCATCATTTATAATTCCTCAGAGAGTGCAAAGTCATTTCAGAGAAGTTGCATTTCCTTTTTTCATGGAATGTAGTTTAGATGTTAGAAGTCATGTGGGATCGTCATGGGAACTAGACAGCTGTATGGTCCCCCAGAGATTAACTTCTTTCCTCTTAACAAATATTTCTCAAACTGTGATTATTTTCTGGTTATTATTATTGGTACTATTTTTTTCTCCTAGTTTCAGCAGGTAAATTTTTTTAATTGTGCTTTTTTTTTATTGAGGGGAAGTTGATTTGAAACATTATATATGATTTAGGTTCACACCTCTTCAGATCTATGTTTCTATACCATACCCACCATGAAAGCACAAATATTCCTCCACCATGGTCCATTGGGCACCCTTTCCTTTTTGCTTCCTTACCTCTCTAGTAACTTCAGTTCTGCTGTCAGATTTTGGGTTTAGTTTTGTCAGTTTCTTGTTTTTTTCTTTTTTATATTCCACATGAGTAAAACCATCTAACATTTGTCTTTGACTTTCTGACTAGTTTTGCTTAACATAATTCTCTCCCATCCTTCCATGTTGTCTCAACTATCAACATTTCATCTTTTTTATTGCTGCATTATATATCACTGTGTATATAGTCTACATATTTTCAGTATGTTTTGGACATGTAGGTTATTTTCATGATTTGGCTGTTGTATATAGTGCTGCAGTGAACACAGGAGTGCATATAACCTTTTGGATATGTCTTTTTGCATTCTTCTGAAAGATACATAAGGGAGATACTGCTGGATTATATGGTAGATCTATTTTTAATATTTTGAGGAAACTTGTACTGCTTTGCATAGGGCCTGGACCTTTCTGTATTCCCAGCAATGGTTTTTTTGATATGGGCCATTCTCACATGTGTGAAGTGATATTGTGATTTGATTTACATTTCCCTGATGATAAGTGATGATGAACATTTTTTCATGTGCCTGTTGGCCATCTGTATGTCTTCTTTGGAGAAGTGTCTGTTTAGATCTGCAATTTTTTGACTGGGTATTTTTGTTTTCTAGTTGAATTTTATGAGTTCTTGACAGATGTTGGATATTAGCCCCTTGTTGGACATACAATGTGCAAATATATATTTTTTCATTCAGTAGGGTATCTTTTTGGTTTAATATTTCACTGTGCAGAAGCTTTTTAGTTTAATGTAATTTTCTCCAACCCCCTTTTTTTTGATTTTTGGTTTCCCTTGCCATTAGAGTCAAATCCCCAAAGACATCACTGAAGCCAATATTGTGAGTGTTTTGTATATATTTTCTTCTATATATTTTACATGCAAGACCTTAATTTTTGGAGTTACTTTTTGGGTATGCTGTGAGATAGTGGTCTCATTTCACTTTTTTGCATGTGGCTATCCAGTTATCTCAATAACATTTGTTGAAGAAACTTTCCTTTTTTCACTGTATACTCCTGGCTCCTTTGTTGTAAATTAAGTCTCCACATAGGTGTGGATTTAGATCTCATTTCTATTCTATTGATCACATCTCAGTTGACTTATTGTGTGTATCTATTTGTATTACGGTACCATACTGTGTTAATTACTACAGCTTTGTAGTGTTATTTGAAGTCTCCAACCTTTGTTAGGATTGCTTCCACTATTGGGGCCTTTTTTATTTCCATATACATTTCAATAATATTGGATTATATTTCCTTGAATAATGTCATTAAAACTTTGAGAGGGTTAGAATTGATTCTGCATATTTCTTTTGGTAAGGTGATAACTTTAGCAATGTTAATCTTTCAATCACGCACAGGGAGTATCTTTTCATATTTTGTGTCTTCTATTTCTTTTAACAATGTCTTATAGCTTTTGTACAGGTTTTTAACCTCTTAAGTTTATTCTTAGGTATTTTTGATGTTATTGTAAATAGAATTGTTTTCTTGATTTCTTTATGGTTTAGTTTTATATTTGCATATAGATTTTGCAGGCTGCCACTTTATTGTACCAATTTATTGTTTCTAATAGTTTTTTAGCTAAGGCCTTAGGGTTTTCTATATATAATATCAGGTCAGCTGTAAATAGTAATTTCACTTCTTCTTTCCCATTATGGAATTCTTTTAAATCTTTTTTCTCTTGCCTCATTGTTATAGCAAGGGCTTCCAATACTATGTTGAATGATAGCGGTAGTAGTAGATATCCTTTTCTTGTAGCTGATCTTAGAGGAAAAGCTTTTTTTTTTTTTTTTTTTTTTAAAATTGAGTATGTTAGCTGTGGGTTTGTCACATATAGTCTTTCTTATGTTGAAATATATTTCTTCTATCTTCATTTTGCTATGAGTTTTTATTGTTTTAGCACAAATGAATATTGAGTCTTATCAAATGTTTTATCTGCATCTAGTCCATATTGATAAGATCATGTGATTTTTATCTTTCTTTTTGTGGATGTAGTGAATTACATTGATAGATTTGTGGATATTGAACCATTCTTGCATCTCTGGAATAAATCCTACTTAGTCATAATGTATGATCCTTTTAATGCATTATTATATTCCTTAAGAGATTTTGTTGAGGATTTTTGCAACTGTGTTCATCAGGGATATTGGTTTGTTGTTACCTTTTTATGAATTTCATCATTTTTTGGTATAAGAGTAATGCTGGATTTATCAAATATGTTTGGAAGCACTATCTCTTTATTTTTTTGTATAATTTGAGAATGCTAGGCATTAGTTCATCTTAGAAGATTTGGTAGAACTCATTAGTGAAACTATCTGGTCCTGGGATTTTGTTTTTTAGGAGACTTTTGATTACTGTTTCAATTTTCTTCCTTATAATTGGTCTGTTCAGGTTTTCTATTTCTTTTTGATTCAGTCTCTGAAGGTTGTATACCTCTAAGAAATTGTTTTCTTCTAGGTTATTCAATTTATTGGCATATGGATGCAGTCCATAGTAGTCTGTTATGTTGCTCTGTATTTCAGAAATATCTGTTGTAACTTGTCCTTTTTCAATTCTTATTCTATTTATTAGACTTTCATTGATCTTTTCTATTTCAATTTGGTTTGTTTTTGCTCTAATTTTTATTATTTATTTTCTTTTAGTGGCTTTTGATTCCCTTTTTCTTGTTATCTCCTTAGAGTATAAGGTTAAATTGTTTATTTGAGATCTTTCCTGATTCATGACTTATAGCTATATCTCTTAGTTTTGCTTTTGTTGCAGTCCCATGGGTTCTGGTTGCTTGTGTCTTCATTTTCATTTGTGTCTAGGTATTTTTAAATTTGTCCTTTGATTTTCTCATTAACTCAATAGTTATTAAGTAGCATATTGTTTAGTCCCTACATATTTGATGTTTTCTTCACTTTTTTTGTTGTTGTTCACTTCTAATTTAATATCCTTGTGACCAGAGAAGGTACTTGACACGATTTCAGTATTTATGAATTTATCACACTTGCTTTATGAGCCAACATGTGGACTATGCTTGAGAATGTCCCATGTGAATTTGTAAAGAATTTGTACTCAGCCTTTTGGGAGTGTAGTACTCAACAAATGTCTATTAAGCACATTTGTCCTAATTCCTTTTAAGGTTGTTGTTTACTTGCTGATTTTCTGTCGGTTGGTTTGTCCGTTGATATAAATGGTGTGTTGAAATTGTCTAGTATTACTGGGGGTGGGGGTTATGTCTGAGAAATTCTTAACAGCTTTACTGTAATCAGACAGGTATGCACCATTGATAACTTCAGCTCTACTCTGAAAGTTACTGGGGACATTTGTGACTTCCTGTTATGTCAAAGAGATGTGAGATATCCACTACATTGGGACTGCTCTGATAACTTTTTAGATTAACTAGACTCCCAGATTCTTGTCACTGAGGATGGGCATCAGAGCTACAAATACCTCCTGGAAATCAAGGAGCTAGTAGATGACTAGGAAAAGTAGAATCTATGATTGAAGTTGGGAGAGTGAGTCTGATTCAGGAACTGGAAGAAATGGATAGAAACTATAAAAATATGACAGGTAATTTTGAGATGTTCCAATAAAAAATGAAAAGCTGAATCATGTGGAAAAGCAATACTGGAATGGATATTAGCAATTTAAACCACAACAGCTGGAACTTTTGGACACTGGGCTGCAGAGTGAAAAAAACAAGCTGCACTAGGCACTTAGATATAGCTAGACTTTCTTGAGAAAACCAGCATCCATCGTGAGGTGTTTGGCATTTGACATGATGGCTTTTGGGCCATTATTAGAAGCTTTAGGCCAAGCCTCTTCTCCAATGACCCAGTGTGCTTGAATGAAATAAATGCTCCTTGGAGGCAAAAAACTTTGTGGCTCATATCCTGTCCAATAAAATGGAACTAAAGTTTCAGAGGTATTGACTTGTTACCTACATTTTTCTCTGTGTTTGACAGTTTTATTATGATGTATTGACAAAATATTTTTGGTCATCATATTTGGGGTTTGTAATACTTTTTGAGTTTTTTTGGTTCATATTTTTAATGAGTTTTAGACAATTGTCTTAGTCATCACCTCTTTTTTTTGTCATCACCTCTTTAAATACTGTTTTTAAATCCACTCTGTCTTTCCTTTTAATGGGACTCTGTTTATAACCATATTAGAACTTTTCACTATATCTTTTATGTCTCTGCTTCTGTATGTTTATCTATGAGTTTTCATAGTTCATTATGAAAAATTTCTACTTATTTTTCAGTTCACTAATCTTAATATGTTTAATCTGCTAAATGCATTAATTAAATTTTGATTTTTATTTTTGCTATTACGTAGGCTAAAACCCTCATTTTGCCCCTTTTGTACAGTTTCAGATTCACAAAATGTCTCCATTATATCTTTTATTTCCTTCAACATAAAACCTTAGCTAATCTAATATCTTGTCAGATACCAAAAATATTTGGTTGAAGACTCCATGGGTGTAAACATTGTCCATTTTTTGCAGGGTTTTAATCATACTGTTTTATCTCCTGGCATATCATATATACTATTTCATGTAGTAGCTGCAGTTTGGTCATTCCCACTACTATTTAATATCCCATTGTGTGGTTATGTTACCATTTATTTAGTATTACATGGTTTATAATGTTCACTTTTATGTCTTACCAAGCAGAGTGGTTAAGAAGATCCTTGTATATATATTTTTGTGAACATATACACTGCTTAATTAATTTTGACTGAGTTCTACCTGCTGTATTAGAAAATACTAGCAAAATTTGATGCTTAAGATGATGTAATCTTTTTTCATAGAAAATTTACATTTGCACCTGCCTAGAAAACCTTAATCTAAGAGATTCTGATGTTTCTAAAGTGAGTTGCAGTCCTTGTAATTTCTGCCAATGACTGGCAAATGCTCAATCAAATTGAGCATTACTCAAATGCCTTACTTAAATTGAGGTGTCTCTCTTATATGCTCCAGTCCTTGTCCAACTCTCTCCTCATGGCTGTAATAGCTCCCAAGTTTTCACCTTCATTCCTCTGGAAGCAGAAAATGCCCTTAGGAGAAAAGTGGCCCCACATACTGACCTTAAATCTGGAGGTCTGTCTTTTCCTCAGATGCTGACTCAAATTTTCAAATCTTCAAACAGATTTTTAAAATATGCTTTAGTCAGTCTTTCTAGCTGTGTTCCTTAGGAAAGCAGATCTAAATTCCTGGTCTGACCATTTACTCTGCAATCTGATTTTCTTTATTCTCTTTACTAAAACTGCTCTTGCTAATATTTAGACTTAGAATCTCTCATCTGCTTATACATTTACATAGGGCAGTTTTCAGTTCTTGCTTTATTTGATCTCTTATTTGTTTGATACCATAAATCTCCTTTCTAAAATTCTTTCTCTTTCTTTACATTTATTCCTTAACTGGCTCATTTCTGGTTCCCTGATATGTCTTGGACTTCCATGTCTCACCTTTCTCTTTCAGTGCATTTCCTTAAGTATTTTCTTCCTTAAATATCAACTTCATATATTTTCTGTAGATGAACCATATTCCTGACTTCAATAGCTACCAATACATTGATGTCTTTAAAATCTTGTCTCTTAAATTCCAGAGAATATTCTGTCCTATTCCATGAATATCTCCATTAAATATCCTATGTCATTTTGAACTCAACATATCCTAAACAGAACTCATCATTTCTTTTAATTATATCCCCCACATAAGGAAATCAAACCACTACCTCTTTACCTGTCCAATCTAGGATGACCTTTAAACCATTTCCCAACAAATGCTAGAAAGAGTGTAGAGATAAAGGAACCCTCTAACACTGCAGGTGGGAACATAAACTGGTCTAGCCACTATGGAAAGCTGTGTGGAGGTTCCTCAGAATACTAACAATGGATCTACCATATGATCTAGTGATTCCACTTCTAGGAATCTTCCCAAAGGACACAAAAACACTAATTTGAAAGGAAACCTGCACTCCTATGTTTATTGCAGCACTAGTTAGAATAGCCTAATATGGAAACAACACAAATGCCCCCAAATAGATTAATGGATCAAAAAGTTGTGGAATATTTATACAATGGAATACTACTCAGCAATCAAAATAGACAAACTCATGTCATTTGTTACAACATGGATAGAGCTGAAAGGGGATTATGCTAGCCAAAATTAGTTAGAAAGGAAAGATAAATACCAGATAGTCTCACTTATATGTGGAATATAGAGAAACAAACAAAAAAAAAAGGTCAAGAAAAAGTCAAAACTAGCAAGCTGACCATAGAACTGAGACATACAGCAAAGGAGCTGGTGGGAGTGAGGGCAAACAGGGGAAGGATGAACACAAGGGAATATGGTGATGGTTCACAGGTGATACGGTGGTGGAAGAACTATGAGGAAAACAGGATGTAAGGAAAAAAATTAATAAAAAATCTCCTGTTTCCTTGTTTATGTCCCCCCACTCATTTTCTCTCCAATTCTATAGATTCTAACTTTGAATACACATGCAACTTTATATTTTAAAATTTTTAAACTCAAATATGTGTTTGCCTATAAGAGTCACAAAACAATTTACAAGAAGACATTGGAAAATATCCAGACTTTAAGGATAACATGGAATGGCTCACACCACACTAAATCTTTCAGAATGTTATTCTTTAACCTCCATTCAAAAGATCGGACACTTCCAATATCCTCCTTCCCACATATTCTCTTCAAATACACATTTTTCTCTTAGGCAAACATTATTCTTACTGTCCATCTCATTTGAGTCATTTGATGCAATGCTATGTATATTTAAAGAATGAAAATACCAACTTATGCATGTCTTGTAAGTCCATATGCAGAAAGTAGCCTGCGTGTTGATGAAGTCTTTTATATTTACTTATTTTTCTTTTCTAAATCCTTACTTTGTATATATCACCACATTTACCATAAATTATATGTCATTTTATTTTGGTTCTTTATTGTTTGAAGTGCACTGACTTTGTCTGCACAACTTGAGACTTAGCTTCCTCTGATAAGGCCTATATTTTCCACTGCTTTGTATTCCTAGTATTTGCAGAGTCAACTGTTGCAGGCACCTGGAAACTATTTGTTATTTGAAGGAATTAACATGTGAGAAATCAGGTTTATTCAAAATCCTAAGGATTGCTGACTGTGATTCATAAACAAGGAAAACACTTGCTCAATTGTAAACTGCCTCCTCAACCTCTATATAAGCACAAATGAACATGTCTTGACCTCTTAGAAAAGCCAAGTATTATTTTACAACACTCTTGATCCTTAAGAACTTGCAAGAGGGGATAGAGAGCAGTTCTATGGCAAAATAATTACTTGGGTAAATTCAGTGGTTTCTAATAGTTATGCTTGTAAAACGTCTTAGTTTCCGATTTCTTTCATATTTATTACGAAAGAGACTGTGTCTGGGATGACATTATTGCATAAGCATGTAGTGAACAAAGTTACTTCCAAAGATTCATTTTTAGGTTCACTCCCAAGCAATTACACACTATTAATTATCATAATGTAGGAAATTCATATCATAATGAAAGAAATAAAATATCCACTAAAAATGGATTATTTAAAGGTATTGCTATAGACAAATAACACATCATATGGAATTTTTGTTGGACCCATGGGTAACATGGTGACAAGAAAGGAAGACTAGACCAAGAATCAGAACTCCTAAGTCCCATATCACTTCTACTAACTGCTGTTATAATCTTAAGTAACTTACTTAATATCTCTGCATCTTTATTTTCTAATCTGTGGTACAAGAATATTAATACCAACCCTAACAAATTTTTAACCTCATTCAAATTTTTAAACTTGTTATTGACTTGTGGAGACATACCACAAGAAGAATGAACTAACTTATTAAACAATTCATTTTCTGATCTATAGGTCACATTTTCAAGGGTATACATTTTCAAGGTCTTTGTCCTTATGGACTTATGTTTTAAAAGAATGGGGAAAGACAATAAATAAATAAAGTTCTTAGCAAATAACCAAAACAATGAATTCTGAAGAACAGTGTTTTCACAGTACTACTGATAAGGGACTGATCACAAAGATCTACAAGGAGCTGACATGACTAATAAAAGCAAAGTAAACAATTCAGTCAAAAAATGGGCAGAAGAGCTAAAAAGACATTTCTCCAAATAGGCAATGCAAATGACCAAAAAGTATATGAAAAAATGTTCAACATCACTTGTAATCAGGGAAATGCAAATCAAAACCACGAGACACCATCTTATACTAGTAATAATGTCACATATTTAAAAAAACAGGAAACAACAAATGTTGGTGAGGATGTAGAGAAAAAGGAACTCTCTTACACTGCTGGTGGGAATGCAAACTGGTCCAATCACTATTGAAAGCTGTGTGGAGTTTCTTCAAACTACTAAAAATGGAGCTTCCATATGACCCAACAATTCCACTCCTAGGAATCTACCCAAAAGACACAAAAGCATTAATTCAAAAGGATACCTGCACCCCTATATTTATTGCAACATTATTTACAATAGGTAAGAAACAGCCCAAATGGTCAAAAACAGATGACTGGATCAAGAAGATGTGGTACATATACACAATGGAATATTACTCAGCAATCAAAAAAGATAAACTCATGTCATTCTAAGCAACATGGGTGGAACTGGAAGGGGTTGTGCTTAGTGAAATAAGCCAAAAAGAAAAAGAAAAATATTGGATGGTTTCACTTATAGTAGGAATGCAGGGGAACCAAATAAGGGATCAGGAAAAAAATGATAATAAATTAATAACAAAATTAACAGGCAACTATAAATCAGAGATACTCTGCAAGGGAGGGGAAAGGAGAGAGATCAAAACAGGGGTGGGAAGTGCACAAAGGACTATGGTGGTGGTAAACGGGTGAATTGGTGGTGGGAATTATACGGGAACTACACCTGAGAGGAAAAAGCATACATTGTACAAAAAGAAATAATGATGTAAAATATATCTAAAATAAAAAGTGTTTTGAGCTTGCCATAGTTGTAAAGTCAGGGAAGACTGCTTTGAGAAGGGGTATTCATGCCAAAGCCTGAAAAATGGAAAATGAACCTGCCATCAGGAGAATGTGTGATGAGAATGCTGAGGCAAAATTCCAAAGGGTAGGAGCTCACAGATTTGGGAATACAAGGAGCTGGATTTTATTCCATGACTACCAAGAAATCGTTGATGCTATTTTGTTTAAGAAAGGGATCAAAGAAAGCAATACAGAATACTTAATTCTAATTAATTCTTAATTCTAATATCTAAGACCTTTCAGGATGAAAAAGTAAGTTTAAATGATGAATAATTATTGCAGGCAATAGTAATTGCCCTGATGTCCTGAGTGGGAGTTGTTGGGAACTAAAGGCAGGGTGGAGCTATAACATGAACTGTGAAAGACATAAAACAGCAGACTGCTGCTCTTCTTCTTTGTGACTTGTGCGGATCTGGTCCCAGTGTTCTCCTTAGTCCTGGGCAGGCAGTTGTGTTCCCGTTTATCCCATTTGCTCTCCGGTCCTATGGGCAGGCACCATTTTCCTCCCTTCAACCACCTCTACTGATGTGGCTCCTGCTAGCTTTGCTGAACTGGCTGGCTACCACCTCCCTAAGTGAGGCTTTGGTTCAGGCTCTGGTCTCCACAAACAGACACCATGTGGGATAGGACAGACTTCATATGGCCATGTGCTAGCCTTTTCTCTCTTCCTATGTGAATAAATCCTGTTGTTTATATCTGTGTGTCCTGCATCCTTAAGTGTGTGGTGAGGCTACACAACTGGGTGATCCTTGGTGTCCTAGGTTTGCCTCATTTCATGATTTTACAGAAATTTATTTTGTTCAATCAGCAGATTTTGATGTCTTTCAACAAGTTTTCAAAATAAATCTAACTGACTGAGATTCAGATCTTAATTAAAAATAGTATTTAAGACTGGTATGCTATGCTTAGATGACTTTTGCTTTGGGTACCAATATCCTTTAAATGCAGTCTACTGATTTAGACAGAAACTACTATTTTATTTATGTCATCATAGGACAACATTTAATTTCACTCCCCAAGGTGAATATTTACCTTTTAAAGAGAATTTATAATTTTTCATCATCAGACTTTAAAAGGGAGGCACTGCTTTTGGTTGTGAACAACAAAAAACCAAATTAAAAAGGCCTTAAACACATATGATTTTTACTATTATTTTTACTTAGTGTGATAAGTCCAGAGTAGGTGGACTCAAGCTGTATCATATCCATTTCTCTACAATTCTCTTGATTTCCTCCCTCATAGTCCCTATGTGCTTGCTACAGCTCCTGTCTATATATCTGTAATCCCAGCAAGAAGAAAAGTGGGGAATCAAAAGGATGTGATGCTTGTATCAGATTATCAAAGACTCCTAGACTTGCACAGAAGTCTTCTACTTTGACATGAACTGGGTCACAGAGTTACCTTTTTTTTTTTAAGCAGGAAGGGAGTCAGAAAAGCAAATTTTTACTTTTCAGCATTTATAGTCGAAGAAGAAAAGGAAATAGGCTGAAAATGGGTTGAATGAGTCACCCTATGTTATTTTTTCACAGCAGGTTTCTTTCAGAACTCCAGTTTCCCCTAGCAGAAACAAGATCTACAGGAAATATCAAACTGCTGCAAACAAACTCTTGGAATGAAAAATTATACCTGGAAATGGCTATCTTGGGAGATAGTTAAATAAATTTTCCAGCTGACTATGAAATCTGAAAGCACAGGTAAACATCTGTATGAGGTAGTAAATAAAATTTTAGGATTGACTAACTTCCATAATTGATCCCAGATTTCAGTGATTAGAGTCACACATACAGCCATCCATTTAAATAATCTTTGTACTTGAGAGGGTGAAATACTTGGCCCCGCTTAGCTGTATAATAAAGCATCTTGATGCACAAGCACAATTGCTTCTGTGTGAGTTGGACTCTTTGGCTGAACTTTAGCTTGCACATTTTCATGTAATTTTAGGGTATTATCTCTGTGACTTATTCTTGGATGTAAAAGAAGGTATGAACTCCCAGATTTTATAGTATCTGGAAATTCCCTTAAAAGGGAAAAGAAAAGCAGTTAAGTGGCTAGAAGAACTATAACAATTAGAAATTTTAGACAGTGTTCTTGCAGAACAATGAAAGTGATTGGGAAAGAGTCTGATAGATTTAATTAATTAAAAATCAAACTTGATTAGCAAGTGCAGTGCAAAGTGTATAGCTGAGGTATGAGATGAACTTGCACATTTATTGTGTCCTCTTGGCAAGTTTTCTCAACTGTACAACAGCTACTGTGATGGACATTTAGCTATTCATTTAGCATTCAGCACCCACATATGCTTTCAATTCTTATGGATTCCCCAAGTAGATGGGAGACAGGTCCCATTTCCCCTGGAAGGGGGATATATCTCCTCTGTTCATCTTGTAGAAGCCAGAACCCCAGGAAGCAAGTAGATTTTGTTGAAAGTAATTGTTAATTGCTTCCTAACAGCAGAGTCAATTCTTGAGTGGGAGGCCTCAAGGGCAGTGAGACATCAGCTTGGAAAAGGATTGAGGCGTAGTCTAGGATCCAGTTGGGTTAGGAATAGCTGTCAAAGGGGTGGATTTGGAGGGAGGTTCTAGGTTGTGCTTTCCCCTGCTTTGTTCCTGTTTGATCCTGGTGTTCTGGGCTTCCTATAGACTTTTTCTAAAATATCTACTGCCTGTTTGAGTAAACTAGAGTGAGTTTCTGATATTTGTAACAGGGAACTCTAATTAGCACAGGAGGGTTGTAGTGAATGTGGTGTTGCACTGCCCAGATCTGCTGTCAGGGAAAGACTTGTGATCTTGCTTTCTGCTTGTTCAGGGGTTGCCTTAGCAGCAGAGCTGCTTGTGCTGGCTGATTGCCAAATATCTACTTCATTTTATGCTATGCACCACTCATACACCCTTAAGTGTTTAAAAATAAGTCCCTTTGGGATGTTCATTTTTGCAAGCATTTAAAAATGCTGCTTGGGAATCTTTTGTCAATTCATTAAAAGATTCCTTCAGGGTGTGCCTCAGTTGGGTAGGTTAACTAGTGGCAACAAATAGTGAATCTTTAGAGCATTTTTAACTACCAGAAATTTCATTCTTGCTGTGTGTAAAGCTGTTATTTCTTCAGGCAATAAAACAACACAGTTCTTTAAAGTATCAAATATGAAACTACATCTTCCTCTAGAATAACCATAAGTAGTAAGATTATATCCTGTTTACTTTTAAAAATTTGAATAAGAATAACCTTTGTGGGATCTAGCCACTGCCATGGCAGACTGCTGGAGCAGGGAAGTGCCCTCCTGACTTGTCATTTTTTAACAGGGATCTCTGTGTCCGGAACCCACCTAGACTGTATGGAACTGGGCAAGGGCTGTCCCCACAGACAGAGGTGAAATGAACCCCCACAAGCCAGGCCCCACCTGGCAGAGTGGGAGCCAAGAGGGGGCTCCAGCGATTTGGAGCCCAGCAGGTGATCCGGCCACTGCCAGGGCAGCCTGTGGGACCTCAAGACCCACCTCTGGAATTAAACAAATACAAAAGGAGGAGATTTTCTGGGACAGGGACTATTAACATATTCATAGTACCACTGCCCTACTGGACTTCTGGCATAACAGTATCGGTCTCAATTGGACCACCAGTTTCTGACATCCCAGAAAAAGCACACCAAAGAGATGCCGGCCAGTACCAGCAACAGTGTCCCAACACACAGGACAAATTAGAAAACAAGCAGCAGGGAGAAGAAAAGTTACAAGCAACCAAGCACCTCCCCAGGGAAAAGACACACCACAAAAAGACAATCAAATACCAGACTGCAACAACAGTGACTTAGAGGAACTTATGAGTCTTCCCGATAGAGAATTTAAAGTTGCCATGATTAAAAAACTGAAAGAAGTTGAAACTGATATGGGAAAAATAATAAATGATATGGGAAAAATAATCAACAACCAGAAGAATGAAATTGAGTCCCTAAAGAGGGAAGTGAAAGAAAGGCAGGAGTTCAAAGGATTAATGGAGGAGCTAAAGAACCCTGGGAAAAGCAGTGAAAGCAGAATAGATGAAATAGAAGAATGAAAAAGTACTCTCAAAGACACAGAAATAAAAAGAACCAAAACAGAAAAGGAAAGAGAAGTACGAAGGAAAAAGAATAAAGAAAGACTTTGGGAACTCTCTGACTCTATGAGGAAAGGAAATATGAGTTATAGGAATCCCAGAAGGAGAGGAGAGAGACAAAGGATCAGAGAAAACATTCAAGGAAATAATTGAAGAGAACTTCCCAAAGGTGAAGAAGGAGCTGAAAATAGACATACAAGAAGCAAGAACACCAAACTTCTATGATGAAAGGAAAAATACAGCAAGACACATAATAGTAAAACTCCCAAGAATACATGACAAGGAAAACAATAATGAAGCTGACAAGAGGAAAGAAACAGATAACATACAAAGGAAAACCAATCAGGCTGACATCAGACTTCTCTGAAGAAACACTATTGGCAAGGAGAGAGTGGAGGGACATAGTCAACAAACTCCAAGAAAACAAATGCCAACCAAGAATACTCTATCCTGCAAAGCTTTCCTTCCTCTATGAAGAAAGAATAAGGACTTTCCAAGACAAATAGAAACTCCGGAATTTCATTATGACTAAACCCCCACTCCACAAAATACTATAAAGAGTCCTAAAGCCAGAACCAAAAGAGGGATGAATAAGAACAAAACAAGACAAAAAAAATTAAAAAAAAAATAAAGCCAGAGAAAAGACAAACAAAATGGCAAATACAGACACTAACACATCAATATTATGGCAAATACAGACACTAACATATCCAGTAGGGCAGTGGTATTAAACTCTTCAATAAAAAGACACAGAGTCGCAGGCTGGATTAAGAAACAATACCCAACCTTTTGCTGTCTCCAGGAAACACATTTAAATACAAAAGATAAAAATAGACTGAAAGTAAAAGGATGGAAAATAATCTTACAAGCAAATGGACCAAAAAAGAAGGCAGAAACAGCTATACTTATATCAGATAAAACAGATGTCAAACTCAAAAAAGTAAGAGACCCAGGCGGTCACTACATCATGAGCAATGGGACAATAATTCAAGAAGAAATAACACTCATTAACAAATACTCACCAAATGAAGGAACACCAAAATATATCAGACAACTATTATCATCTCTGAAAACAGACATCAGAGAAAATACATATTTAGTAGGAGACTTCAACACACCACTATAACAATGGATAGATCAATGAGGAAAAAAATAAGTAAGGACACTAAAGCTCTAAATAAGGATCTAGACCTCATGGGCTTAACTGACATCTATAGAACACTAAATCAAAAAAAATCTGAGTACACATTTTTGTCAAGCGCACATGGATCATTCTCCAGGATCAATCACATACTGGGACACAAGACAAACATCAACAGATACACCAAGATTGAAATCATACCAACCATCTTCTCTGACCATGAAGGCATCAAACTAGAAATAAACAATAAAAAGAAGGCAAGGCACCCTCCTACCTTATGGAGATTGAAACCCGCACTATTGGAAGACCACTGGACTAATGAGGAGATCAAAGAAGAAATTAAAAAATACTTTGAGTTGAATGACAAGGAGGACACCAATTTCCTAAATGTATGGGATCCAGCAACAGCAGTAATAAGAGCAAAATATATAGCAATACAGGCTCACATCAAGAAACAAGAAAGAACTCAAAGACAAAACCTAATCACAAACCTCAAAGAACTAGAAAAAGAACAACAAAAAAACCCTAAAACCAGTAGAAGAAAAGAAATAATAAAAATCAAAGCAGAAATAAATGAAATTGACACTAAAAAAACAATTCAAAAGATCAATGAAACCAAAAGTTGGTTCTTCAAAAAAATAAATGAAAGACAAATCCCTAGCCAGGCTCACAAAGCAAAAATGGGAGAAAGCACAAATAAATAGGATCACAAATGAAAGGAGAAATCACAACAGACACAGCAGAAATCAAAAGAATAATCAGAAACTACTATCAACAGTTATATGCAAACAAGTTCAACAATCTAGAAGAGATGGACAAATTCCTACAACTTTACAATCACCAAAATCTAAAGAAGAAATAGAACACCTAAACAGCCCAATTACAAGCAGTGAAATTGAAATGTTAATCAAAACCCTCCCCCAAAACAAAAGCCCAGGACCAGATGGATTTACAAACGAATTCTACCAAACATTCAGAAATGAACTAGTGCCTATCCTTCATAAGCTCTTTCAAAAAATTGAGAAGGAAGGGATGATACCAAACACATTCTATGAAGCTAACATTACACTAATACCAAAACCGAACAAGGACAAAACAAAAAAGAAAACTATAGGCCAATCTCTCTAATGAACACTGATGTAAAAATCCTCAATAAAATTTTAGCTAACAGAATCCAACAATGTATCCATAAGATAACTCACCACGACCAAGTAGGATTTTTTTCCAGGGACACAAGGATGGTTCAACATTTGAAAATTAGTCAATGTAATCCAACATGTCAACAAAAAGAAATATAAAAACCATATGATAATATCAGTAGATGCTGAGAAAGCTTTCGACAAAGCACAACACCCATTTATGATAAAGGCCCTTGAAATTCTCAGGATACAAGGAACATACCTCAACATCATAAAGGCCATATATGACAAGCCCATAGCCAATATCATTCCCAATGGTGAAAGTTAAAAGCATTTCCGATGGTCTCACTCATAGCAGGAATCTAGAAAACTTAAATAAGGGACCAGGAAAATGAATATAAGAAAGTGAAAATCAAAATCAACAAAAAACTATGAACCAGAGACACTTTTTGGGGGGTGGGGGGTGGGAGGGGAGGGATTGGGGTCAGAATGGGGCGTTTGCAATTGTATGGGGGAATATAAAAATAAAATTTATTATTTAAATTAAAAAAATAAATAAAAAAAAGGAAAAAAAAAAAAAGCATTTCCATTAAGATCTGGAACAAAACAAGGATGTCCACTGCTTTTCAACACAATACTGGAAGTCCTAGCCAGAGCAATAAGACAAGAGAAAGACATACAAGAAATCCAAATAGGGAAGGTAGAAGTTAAACTATCATGATTCGCAGATGATATGATAATATACATAGAGAACCCCAAAAACTCCACAGAAAACCTAATCAAACTAATCAATCAGTTTAGTAAAGTAGCAGGATGCAAAATCAACACCTCAAAGACATCTTTATAAATGCATCACCCAAAGCAGTGATAGTGAAGGCAAAGATAAACAGCTGGGACTACATCAAATTAAAGAGCTTCTGCTCAGCAAAAGAGACAATAACCAAAACAAAGAGACACCCCACCGACTGGGAGAACATTTTTGCACAAAACACTAATGATAAAGGATTGATCACAAAAATCTACAAAGAGCTGATGAGACTCAACAAAAACAAAGAAAATAATTCAGTCAAAAAATGGGCAGAATTGCTAAAAAGAAACTTCTTGGAAGAGGAAATGCAAATGGCCAACAGGCATATGAGAAAATGTTCAACATCACTTGTAATCAGGGAAATGCAAATCAAAACTACAATGAGATACCATCTTACACCAGTGAGAATGACACATATTAAAAAAAATTAGCAACAACTAATGTTGGCAAGGATGTGGAGAAAAAGGAACTCTCCTGCACAGCTGGTGGGAGTGTAAAATTGTACAACCACTATGGACAGCTGTGCGGATATTCCTCAACCTGCTAAAGATGGAGCTTCCATATGATCCAGCAATTCCATTCCTAGGTATTTACCCAAATGACACAGAAACATTAATTCAAAAGGGCACCTGCACCCCTATATTTATAGCAGCACTATTTATAATAGCTAAGCTTTGAAAACAACCCAAAGGCCCAAAAATAGATGACTGGATCAAGAAGATGTGGTACATATACACAATGGAATATTACTCAGCAAACAAAAAAGAGAAACTCATGCAATTTGCAGCAACATGAATGGAGCTGGAAGGGATCATGTTCAGCAAAATAAGCCAGAAAGAAAAAGAAAAATACCAGATGGTCCCTTTCATAGCAGGAATTTAGAAAATCTAAATATGGGACCAGGAAAAAAACTAATTATAATAAAGTAAAAATCAAAATCAACAAGCAACTATAAACCGGAGACATACTACAGTGGAGGAGGAGGGAGTAGGTTCAAAACAAGGGGTGGGGTGGGAATTGTGTGGGGACTATAACCAAGATGAAAATGCATACATTGTACAAAAATGAAAAATGATGTAAAATATATAAAATAAGGAAAAAGAATAACCTTGGTATTTTGTGTGTGTTTTCAATGCTTATTGATGATTAATGTAATCTCAAATTTATGGGGGAAGGGAAAGTAGCACTTTGTCATATACTTGCAATACTCTTTAATCTTGGCAGCAACCCTTAAAATTATAAAACATTAACTTGACTTTGTAGGCAATGATCTAAGATTCACATTACTTTAAAATAATTAGCTCAAGGTCACTTAGTTAAGAAACAGTAGCAAAGAAAAGTGGCAAGCTTTGTCTAGTTCTAAGACCCATATCTTTTCATCTATATTGAATATGATCATTAATATTCAGTATTTAATGAATACTAATCTGTACCAGGAATGGATTTAAATAGTAAGACTCTCTTCTTGAAAAGAATTCATTGACTAGAAGGTGAGAGAAACCCAATACCAACCACACATACACATACATATACATACACACGCGTGCGCGCGCACACACACACACACACACACACACAATGTGAATAATCCATGCTAGAAACATATCGATGTGAAGAACTCAGTTAAAATGGCAGTCAAGGAGGGCATCACTAATGAGGCTAGAAGGAAGATTAGGGGTCAGCCCAGGCATATAATTCTCTGTCTGATTCTCTCTCTGTTTAACTCTCCACTTATTTATCTGTTATGGACTGAATGTTTGTGTGCCCCCTGAAACAAATAAGTTGAAGTTCTCCACCCTTGCCTCCACACACATGCACTATGACTATATTTAGAGACAGGGCCTCCAGGGAGGTAATTAGGTTAAATAAGGCCATGAAGGTGGGGCTACGATCTGATAGGATTATTCGATTCATAGCTGTTATGGGCTTTACAGATCATGTAATTAAATGGTCTAATTTTATAGATGAAGAGACTGAGGCCCATAAATGTTAAATGATTTGTTAAAAGTTGCTCAGCAATTGCTGAACGATATACAACTAGAACCCATGTTTCATGAACTTTCAACTCAGTGCTTTCTGGATCACTTCATGGCGGACCTAGGAAGAGAGCTGGGATGTTTTCATTCAGGCAACATCTGATTTTACTGTCCAATACTGTTTTCCCTCTTTGTGTAGCAGTTATAGATTCATTTCTTCAATGCTTAATGGAAAATGATGTTCCTTATGCTAAAGATGATATAATGGAGAGGCTTTTTATAATACATGTGTTTTATGATTCCATGCTTGTTTCTGAATTTAAAATCAGAAAATATTTAAATTATTTAAGTAAGGGATACTTGTTATTTTTACTTGTAATCCTTCCGCTTTCTTTGCAAGTATATTTTTTAGCGTAGGCAGTTCTTTTTTCTTCAAAGATATTACTAACATCTCTTATTTTTCTTAGCCTCATATATTTTAACAGCACAGCCTGCTTTTAGAAAATTTTAATTATTCATTTGCATTGCATGTGAAATGCCACTTTATGTCAAACCACTTCTTACAGAGTGTTTACTGGATAGCTGTTATTTCATATGATATTTCCTGATTATCAAGAGAAAGCAAATACATTAAATTTGCCATACAGTCTGTTGACCTCATCATAGTCAATTCAAGATCTATAAACCTTTAGTCATGGCCTCTGAACAATGCAAACGATTACTTTGGCAGAAGGAAAAAAATGATTGAAGGGAAAGGAAATGCACCCTAAGGATTTGATAGCCCTCCTTCCTGTGCCCAACTTGCATACACTTATTTCCTCCAATTTGACTGATTTTAGTGTGCCCTGGAAAGTCACATCCTTCTGACAATCAGTAGCTAATATGCAATGGGGTGCTATATTACCAAGCATTACTAATTTTACAGGGATAAGTTAAATAAATAGACATCAAGTAACTAACAGCAAGCAAAGATGAGAGTATACCAAGGAGGAAATCTATCAAGTACTGGTCAAGAAGAAAATATTTGAGTTTCAAAGTGAGGTATATTGAGAGATAAAGAATTGTCTGGGACCATACAGGACCTTTGGTTAGAACTAAACAAATCAGCTATCAGAGCAGAGCGAGAGAATGACTGGGCAATGTGAAAACGACAAATGGAAGGAACAGCAAAGTGAGTGAATTAGCCTCACTTGGTTCTTCACACTGGGTTGTCCCTTTATCAACTGGGTCCATATCACCTGTGCTTCTTCATAACCCTGTCATACTCTTAAGTAATCATTTAACATTTATTTTTCCCTGCCCATGTTCAAATCCTGACTCTGCTCCTTATTAGCCGTGTGATTTTGGCTATGTGACTTAACACTGGATTGTCTCCTCAGTTGTCCCCTTGGCTGTAATGTGGGATAAAAAGAGCACTCCTCTGGTTGGTATGTGTAGAAGAAGCTTAGAACACTGCCAGGTCCAATAAGGATGAGTTAGCCCGATAACTTCTGTCTGTTTCCCTTTTATTTCTGATGCTTTAGTACTGTGTCTGGCTCACTATAAAGCCTCAATAAATGTTACTTGCAGACAGATCCTAGACCCAATGACCCTCTAAAATAGCTTTTAGTCTCACCTGCTCCTACACAGCTCAGGAGGAGGTCAATTCACTTTCCTTCTTTGTCATCTGCACCAGGGTCTTTGCAGTATATAGATCATGTTCTTTGGAACTGATTGGACTGTCTCCAGACATCTCCCTCGCGTTCCTTCCCTGCTTGTCAGAGGAAAGTGATGGCTCATGCCCACCTAATCTCAAGAGGGTCCTCTACTTTTCTCTTTCAATACCTCATGTATGAAATACTTTATTGAATTGAAAAAAATTCTAAGTAACATAAAAAATCAAATTAAATAAGAAACATGTTGAAAGTTTCCTGTCTTGCTTTTTTTTTAACTCCAAATTCTAGTTGGTAGAGTAACCCTATTTTTACTTATTTTCTACTTTAGTAATTGTCCCTATGATAGAATATTAAATATACACCTCTCTTGATTTTCTGTTTCTGACGTTAGTACTTGTCAATTACCCACGATAAAAATAAGACCATTCCCCCTTCATACTTTCCTCTCTGCTTCCTACCACCTCACCCCAGTGTTTGGTCATTTTATTTTTTAAGTGCTCTTCTCTCTCCTTAATGTTTTCTCCAGTATCAGTTTTTCTGATAGTCTTACCTTGATTTTTTCCCCTTAAGTTAATGGTGATGCTGGGTTATTCCAGCTGCTTATGCCTGCTTCATGATAGTAGATAAATTTTTTGATGAGTAGGGCATCACTCATGGCATCGCGTATACTTGAATAATGAGGTGAGGCAGGGTTGCAGGCAGGATGCTGGTTGAAAACTTCAGGTTATTCAAATGTCTGAATGAGGATGGCTTTCCTCCAAAGTCCCAGTACCTCCCCCAGAAATCTTAAGCTTTCTTATATGGTCAATTCAATTTCTTTAGAAGGAACTCCTCTGCTGGCTTAGTAAAAAGCTTCTACCATACTCTTAGAGTTGAAATGGGGAGGGAGATAAAGGTTGAGGATTTGCTTGGGGAATCTGGAGTGCACAGTTTTTCCTATGGAGACTTTTGATGAACCTCCCTTTCTCACCCCACCTCACCTCATTTTGGCTCCATCTCTCACTCCTGTCTATAGCAATAGAGATTAATATATGTTCAAATGTCTACATGTGGTTCAGAAGCTAATGTAAAGAACTGTGAGTAATAGAGTGAAAAACTGAGATGGAAAATAACTTCAGGCTAGTTTAGAGTGTAGTAACTAGCAAAACCCTAACATTCATCTTTGAAATATGAGATTTGCAGGTGTAGGCCAAAGAATAAGTAAATCTGAATTGGTGGAAAAGAGGAAAGTTTCAAATCGTTATAAATGGAAGCTTAAAGACATGAACATGAGAAAATGATCACACCGAGGCTTAAGTGGAAAAAAAATAAAAGATTGGGATCAATAGAATATTGCATGGCCATTACCGACAAGTATCACCTTCAACTTTGAAGCTGTAAGAAACACAGAGCCCACTTAGTCAGACCCTTTACTGCACAAAGAGAAAGATGAGACATAAAAAGGTTAGTGATACCAACCTTTAAGCCTCATCTTAATCCCACTAAGCCCATTAGGCTGTAAATGTAGACAGCCTAAAATCACTTTACAACATCTCTGCTCCAGCCTTCCTCATTACACATTTGATTCATTTCCAAGGACGAAAGTGTAAATGTGCTTTCAGAATGTTGACTGTTCAATAATTTATGTAAGGCTGTAAACGTATTTCAGCACATTTTGGAGGCAGATTTTTCTTAATTTTTTTTTGTATAGCATAGTCTCTAAACAATTTTTGATCAATTAAAATCTCTTGTGATCAACAGTCCTGTCATTTCCATCTTCTATAATTTCTAGAAAAATATCCAAAAATGCACTTCTCACCATGTCATTATGTCTAAGAATTATCTTTCTATTATTTCTGTCTGTATTGCAAATTTTGCCAAAACCATTTCCTTTTGTCAGCCAGAGCTCTAATGCCATCATTTCTCGTATGAAATATTATGTCGTCCATCATCATTAATGTCACCCATCTCCTTTTTATCATATTTATTTCTTTCCTGTATACACAGTTCTTTGATATTTTGAATTCTCCCTGCTACTATTTCCTTATTTTAACTATGTCTCTGTTATACCACGGTTATAGCATTTTTTTTTTGTTTTCTTTTAGAGAAAAGCCTCACAGAAATCAATCTTATTTTTCTAGCAATGGCTAGTATAATAGACATTTCATTTTTGAGTTTCCTTTCATCTCAGCTTGACTTTTCTTTTTATTCTTCCCCTTATGCATTTGCCTGTAGAGGTATTCCTAGTACATAATTCCATTTTCCTGTATTTCTCCTTTTTTGTATCATTAATATATACTCAGTAAAATTATTTCTAGGTTAATCACAGGACTGCAAGACTGGAGGAACATTAAAGATCCTCCAGCCCATAGACCATTGGAAACTTGAATTTTCTTGATAATATTTTTCAAATGTTTATACCATTTATATTTGAATAGTTCACCATCTCCCTAGTTTGTTTCTTTTCAGTGCAGCTCAATTTTTAGGAAAGTATTCCTTACACTGGGTCAGATTATATTGTACAAGTTACTTCCTTATTTTGCCCTCTCAGTAATTATTCTTTCCTCAATCTTTAAGACATCTAATTAGCCGGCCTTCCTGGTGGTGCAGTGGTTGAGCGCTGGGTTGTAAAGCTGCCCACAGCCTCTTCAGCGCCTGTTCGATCCCCGGCTGCTCCCCGGGCACCAGAGGAGGGTCCCACATGGCGCGCAGACCTCTCCTGCCGCCCGCTGCTCCCCTCAGCAGTGTACTTCGGTCCTTCTGCCTGCTCTGCTCCCCGCTCTGGCTCTGGTGAATTCTCTCACCCTCCCGCACTTCTGACTATACCCAGTGATTGTATAAATAAATAAATAAATAAATCTTAAAAAAAAAAGACATCTGATTAGCAATGATGTAATTTAAATGTTTCCGTTTTCTTTCAGCTGTTATAAAAGACTCCTTTACCATTTCAAAAACTCACCTACTATTTGCATCATTAAACATTATAACGTGCTATTTTTCTATCTAAATTAGAAAGGTTATAATACCAAATCATATAGCATACAATTTATTTCTTGAAAGAAGTTATTATATGGTGAGAATGAATGAAGATTGTGATAGAATAGCCCCATAGAAACTGCCTTGGGCACTGTATTAATGTTTTATTGGTACCATAACATAGCAGCACAATCTTAACAGCTTAAATGATACACACTAGTTATAACACATTTTTGTAGGTCAGATATTTGTTATGGGTCTCATTGGGCTCAAATCAACATGTTCACAGAGCCATGTTTCTTTCTGTTGGCTCTGGGTATGAGTTGTATTCTTGCCTTTTCCAGCTTCTCCATTGATTGGCTGGTGGTCCCTCTACTTCAAAGCATCAGTGACATGTGGAATGATCAAATCACATCACCTGAATACCTTTTGCTCCCTTTTTATACTTTAAGGGCCATGTAAGTAGATTGACCCGCTTAGATCATCCAGGATACTCTCCTTATCGCACTCTAAATCACGTCTACAAAGTCTCCTTTGCCACATAGCATAAAGATATTTAGAGATTTTGGGGATTAGAACATGGACATTTTAGGGGGAGGTTTACTATTCTGCCTACTACAGTCACAATACCAGACATAGGAGTGCTTTATACTACTTTTTAGCTTACTGAATCAATAACTATAGGGTACTTACTGTTTAAAAGGTATTATGTTAAATATTAAGGGAGATTATGTTAAATATTAAGAGAAATGAAAAATTATGTCATGTAAGTCACCTCTATTGGACACCTTCTCCAGTTTCCTCCATAATGTCTCTTTCTTCTCTGTTGCACTGTTTGGTCCTCCATTTTTAGACTTTCATGAAACATCACACTGCAGGGAGTGGGTCTGATAGTCACTAACAGGCTGCCTGGGTATTGCAGCACTCACTGACGCAACCCCAAAGCTTAGGAGGGTTAGTCTCTCATGGGGCAAACTTTGCTCAAAGGGAAAAGGAGGATGAGAGTGGGTTCACTAATAATCCCCCTCCCCTTTTTTGGCGGGTGGACTACTCTTAGGGGAAGTTCCTTCTTAGACTGTTCTGGATGTCTGCATGCTCAGTGAATGCACCTACTGAGCAACTTCATGTGTTTATAGCTAGCTGAGAACATTAATCATGTTCTGCAATGTCAGCTATGTTCTGTATTGCAATAACCAGGGCAGTAACATGCTGATTCACATTCTTCTTCCCTTTCTTTTTCTTTATCCCTTATTACCCTTTATGCTCACTGCCCTGGGCTTGCACTTCTCAAATGAATTGCTATCAACTTAATCCTTATCTCAGGCTCTGCTTTCTAGTACAGCATCTTATTAGGCTGTCTCCAAATATTAGGAAATTAGAGAAACAAATGTTTCCAAACTCATGAGTGCTTTTTCTATTGAATAAAAACCTTAAAATAATACAGATAAACAGAGATATACATTGAGGAAAAGTTTTAAAAGAAACACCACAAACCTGCCTTCTTTTTCACAAGTTTTGCTCTTTGTCTTCTGCTAAACTGCATCTATTATCAATCAATTCTTAACCTTGACTTTGTATCAAAAAAAATAAAATCCTTTTATAATGCCCCATTAGTTAAAAAAAGGAGGGGTAAAAAGTACACTCCTGTAGACAGCATGCTTCTTTCAAAATCTCTATCTTTACAAACAGTGAAAGAATCCTAAATTTGGAGTGAGACTATGAGTCCTTGCTCTTTCTCTTACTGACTGTATGAAATGGTTGATTTGCAGGAAGATGAGGAAAAGAAAGTTCAGTGAAAATTAACCAGTGTAATATAACACCAAAACTTGATTTTTTTGCCTAACATTAAATAGACAGCTTTTATAAGATTTTCCTTGCAAAGCCTGCCCCAGTGTCTACAAATATCACTGACACATGCTTCCTTTTACTGATTGGCTATCAGCTCATATTCGTCTCCCTTGTCTTGCCAACCAGGTTGTAGGGATGTGTGGGCAGGTTCTCTCAGTCATTTTGTCTTTCTCACAAGTAAGCACTTGATAATTGCTGATTTACTATTGGAGAGGATTGGCAATGATCACTCACATTGTAAATATCGAATCAAACTGAGAAATCTTTAATGTCCTTTATAGGTCTGCACCTGCCCAAAGGATGAAATAAGCAAGGTAAATATGTTCAGCGACATCCCCTGACTTTGAAATTTTTCTACTTAATTCTGAGGTCCACTAGACATGATGGCCAAAGTTGGGGTGGGGTGGGGTCATAGGATATAACTCCATGTCTAGAAGAATAGTCATGTTCAAAAGTCCCTGCACCCAGTGGTGAGAGCAGAAGAGCTACCTGGGTCCCTGAGGGATAGTAGATGTTTTTGGTCCTATGTTAATTATACAAACTCTTCCAGAGGATTTACTTCATTAGCTTTACAAAAGTTGGCCTCATAGACTGGAAACTGAACAAAATATGTATTGGCTATTTTTATTTCTCAAAAACAGCAATTCAAATAATATTAATCTCAGGTGACATTTACTTTGGTTAGAGCATGCATCTTAAAGCAGGCAATTTTCTTCTAGTCAAAGTGGGATTGGTAGTTTTAAAAATAGTCAGATCCGCCTATCATTCACATCAAGTTATAAAAAAAGAAGCTAGGTCTATGCTTGACAGATTCCAAAGATAGTCTTCGGTATGATTAGCTAATACTCACAGTACTGCCTGGTCTCTTTAATATTAATGAACTACTAATGTCAATGTGAGAAACTGTGCAAAGAGCATGGAGGTTTTTTTTTTAAATATAATTACCCAGGCAGCAGTAAGATTTACATTTGGGATTTTACAGTAATTAGAGAAATACTCATGAATAAGCATATGCTAAAATACATCCATTTTACAGAATATAGTGTTGGGTTTATGCTATAAGAAGAAAGATAGATGACTATCACAAATCAAGAGTTATTACTTTCCCTGAACTTGCTCCTTGGTCAATAGATTGAAAACATCTATCTACATTATAAGTCATCCAATAGCTTCTGTATATTAAGTGCCCAGAGGTGGTGAAATCCATTCTCTGCACTGCATATAGGGACGTTCTTCAAAACCATGTGGCAGGATAAATTATTCAGATTATAATGTATACTCACTGCTGATGAAGAGTCAGAATGAATGGGATTTATTTGGGTTTGATTTTCTCTTCATTTCTCTCTTACTTCCACTTTTACACAGCAGGATTATATACAAGATTACAACAGGAGTTGCTTAAAGACATTCTCTTCCTTGATTTTGAGGAAGCCTAAATTATTTGAGTTTCTGATCAGAGTCCTTGAGGAGGGAGGGATGGGGCAAGGCCCACAAGAGTAGGTCAAGCACCTTCTGAGCAGCCCTCCCGAATTCTGTATCTTTCTTCCAGATGTCCCTGTATTGGCATAGTGATTAGGCACGACTGAGTGAGTCCCTTTATGTGCTACCATAGATGTCCCCTCTTATCAGACTGCAGTTTCACTATTTCCTGTAGATGATATCAGCTGCCCTTAACATTTCCCTTAATCATGGCGCTGGGGGGATATTATGTTGCGTGGGCCACAAATCTGTGGATTAGACATCATGTAAGCCCTCAATGGTTCTAGCTGAGGTGCTGAAGACAGGGAAAGCCAAATAATACCATTAATCATCATCTAATGCTATGAGGGTGAGCCACAGGTCCTTCCAGGATGGAAGGAGTCCAAAGGAGTCAACTGGACACCAAGTGGATAATTGCTATTTTTTAATAAATCATATTGGGGGTCCAAATTGGTTTCAGTTCACACTCCCATGTTTATTGCATGTTTACTGCAGCACTACTTATAGTAGCCAAGATATGAAAACAAGTTAAGGGCCCCAACCAATGAGTGGATTAGAAAATGTGTGTAATACACACACATACACACACAACACAATGGAATACTACTAAGTGATAAAAAAGATAAACCCATGACATTTATGGCAACAAGATGGAGCTAGAAGAGATAATGCTAAGAGAAAGATAAATACCAGCTGATGGTATCACATGTATGGAATATAGAGAAACTGAGCAAAGAGTCAAAGAAAAACAGTAAAACCAACTCTTGAAAGCTGAGGGGAAGGGACAGAGATGGGGACAAGGTATTGGGGAGGAGGGAGGGAACACTGGACTGTGATAGTTGTGCTTTGGTAGTGGGAGAACTATAGTGACCACACCTGAAGGAAGAAATCCTATACTGTCAAAAATTAACAAGGATGTAAAACAACGGTACTTCATTTAAAAAATAATAACTTTAAAAAACCCAAAACTAAAAGATTGATAGTGTTCCATGGCAAACTCCATGCCTTTGGAAATTTTTCTGTTGAAGGTACAGAAGATCCAGGAGTAGGAGCAGCAAGCAGTTTTCTTGGCTCCAATGAGGTTTATAACTCCTTCATCATGGTTTGATATTTTTATTTTAGAGCATAAAATTTTACAAATACAAGATCTGAACTTTGCATATTACCTTTCCCTTTGGTTTAAATCATTAAGATCATATTTAAAAAATATTTTTAGCTTGGTTTTGAATATAATGACCTTAAAAGACTATATTAGAGTTTCCCTTAAAATTAAAGATTATATGTCATATATTCTCCTCATAAGTTTTAACCCAGGAGAAATTAGTGTGTATGCTCACAAAAGAGACTTGTAAAAGTATGCTCATAGCAGTTTTATTCATAATAGCCCAAAACATGAGAAAATTCAAATGTCTGTCTGTGGGAATATCATATATAAATTGTGGTAAAGTGATACAATGAGATCTACACAAGCAAAAAAAGGGAGGGGCAATTGATATGTACAATAATATGGCTGTATCTCAAAAGCATTATGTTGGCAAAAGAAGCCATAAACAAGAGTATATATTTTATGATTCCATTTATATAAAATCTAAGAAACCAACAATATGAATCAATGGTAACAGATGTAAAAAAAAAATGTAGGGATGGGAAGGCTGCTGTATGGAAAAACAAGGAAATTTTGTGGAAATAAATTTATGTCTTGTTTTAGATGGAGAGGCCTTGGGTTTATACATATGCTGGTGTGATGGAGCTATCTCTTAGGATTTGTGTATTATAGTGTATGTAAATTACTTCTAAACAAAGAACAGAGAACAAAAGCCAAACTGGTTTCTTTTACAAGCAGGTGGGCATTTAGAGGTAGTAGCAGTTAGACTGAATTTGGCAGGTGGAAGTCTATGCTGGTGGGTTCACGTGAATCTGCACTTTATTCATGTGCCCATCATGTCAGTTGTAGGGTGGCTGATGATGAAAGTGGGCTAATATCAATTGGATGAGCCATTTTGTCTTCTTGGGTATTTATCACCTCTTATAGCGTGGGTGTTAATATGTGACACAGAAATCTCTAAACTTTGCGCTTGTGCCATATGGCTATTCTGTTTCTTCTCCAGGCCTCCTTGCTTGAGGAGTGTAGTAAATAGGATCCTTTTGGATGAGCAAAGTTAATTTATTTTTTAAAATTGTATCACCTTTTATTGCAGTAACATTGGCTTACAACACTATATATGATTTAGGGTAACTGGTTGATACCTTTTAAGATATATGTTACCACACCCACCACAGAGCAACAACCATTTTTTGGATGAGTAAATTAAAAAAGGAAACACCAGTTTTATACAAAGTTGAGTAGTTCAAGGGACTATTAAAATATAAAGGATAGATTGGTAAGTTTGATTAAATTTGTGGTGATTTAATACTCAGAAGTCTCATTTTTTAATTCTTAGAAATCATCACCACCCTTATGTCAAAGGAAGAGTGATGCCAAAAGAGGGGGAGAAAGAGGCAGGGAGGTATTTCCCTGGTAGTTACTAAGCATAACTTCTCATTTTAGCAGGATACTGTCAATACAGGCACAAGAATGAACAAGATAAAACCAGGTTATGAAGCCATAATAGGTATGTGAAGCTAGGGAGGGTATGATCTGAATTTGAGGCAAAGAGCTCTCAGGAGAAACTGCCAAATAAAAACAAGAAGGATTAGTCTACTGTTTTAAACCTCTCACTTCCCAACAGTTAGAATAGGAGCCTTCTGGGCTTTCAGAGTGAGAAAGCTTCTGGTTTGAGGAATATGCCATAAGGGACCCTGCTAAGGGCCTTATGAAAAGGCACAGTTGGAGCAAACAGCCTGCTGACAGTTGAGATTTGAATTTCAAATGCAAGAACTTCTGAAAGAAAAACAGTCTTAGTGCAACATAAATTGCTTCCAAACACTCAAAGTCACAGCAGAAAGGGCAACAGAAAACCACATGAGGCAAAACAATTTTGATAAACTGTTATAAATTCTGTTCTTTTCCCTCTACATCCCTCACCCCACATTTCCCCAAATAACCAAAAGAAGCAGTAAAAATTAATTGAAACTGTGCAGGAAGTTCCAGAAATTCTGAAGAAGGAGGTATATTTGAAAACTAGATGCTATGACTAAATCAACAGACTCCATTGGGCAAATATCCCATAGAGAGAAAAATTTGTGATTGAGTGTGAAGTCGGGTATGTATTTAACTTGTAAAGGTGGAACCTGTGTCCTGTAGGTTTTAAGCTATTCCTGAAGGCCCAATAAGGTGCATATACAGCAATTAATCATCACATGTTATATCACCAAGCAGTCTGCAATAGGTTTAAGATGCCTCAATGAAAGAACCTTCACTTTATGTCTGGAAAAAAAACTCATTGGAGCATGTACCACTGTGTGGCTGAGATATGAGAAGTGCCAACTATATATGTCACATATCCAGAAATCATCAGAATGTTAATTCTTTTCATAGAAAGGAAAATACAATTTTGTGAGTCAAATCTGAAGAACCAAGTAAAATGAGTTGGAGGACAGGCTTAAGAATAAATTTGAAATGCATAGGCAGATTCCTGTTTTTCCACACCTGTTTTCTTTGTGTTTAATGTATCCCTACTGCTGACCCTGTCAAAGAGCAAATGTTGGATTCCTGCATTTCAGGCTGTCGATGTATTATTCTACCAGTGGGAAATAAGGTTCTTGCAGCCCTATTACAGGAAGCCAAATTGCTTCATCCCCAGAAGCCAGAGGATTTCACTAGCTAGCAGTGGGGAGCCCATACAAAGCTGTAATTTGCAATCTGAATCTAATTTCAAACTTCATCTAAAAAATGAAAATTAATATATTGAAGAAACTCCCTGTATTACTAGCTAGCTTCTTTAGAATTTATGTGTAAAAGATTTTTGGGGAGAAAATTAGTTTGAGTTTAACCATTGTCTCACATATTCTTTTATTTTGCATATATTAACTACAGTAAATCTGGGTGAAGACTCATTGTACATTATTAAGAAGTCATTCATCACATTATCCAAAGGAATAGTACTTTAAAAATTTTACTAGCTTAACAAAATAATTTCATCTTTTGTAAAAGTGAAAAATTTATGTGAATTCAGCCTTCAAATAGACTGGCAGGAGAGTGCTGTACCAACGTGAGATTGAATTTAGGGGCTGTCACTCCCTGTAGATGAAGAGTATGATGTGCAAAACAAAGGTCACACAGAGCTGAGCTTTGGCTCAGTTCACCTGTACCTACCTTTTTTTTTTTTTAAAGACTTATTTATTTTTACAAGCACTGGGTACAGTCAGAAGCGCGGGAGGGTGAGAGAATTCACCAGAGCCAGAGCGGGGAGCAGAACAGGCAGATGGACAAAGTACACTGCTGAGGGGAGCAGCGGGCAGCAGGAGGGGTCTGCGCACCAGGAGAGGTCTGTGCCCCATCTGGGACCCTCACCCGGTGGCCAGGGATGATCGAACCTGCGCTGCAGAGGCTGCGGGCAGCTTCGCAACGCAGCGCTCAACCGCTGCGCCACCAGGGGAGGCCCTGCACCTACCCCTTTCTAAAGCCGAATAAATTGAGCTGGTTACTGTCTTCAGCTTCCTGACCATAATAAGTTCACAGTGAAGTGAAGGAAAAGAGCAAGGGGATTTCACAACAGAAAAGTCTCCCATAACTTGAAAGGCAGTTAGTAGCTGAGACTAGATACAGATATTATAAGATAAACATACCTCCCTTTAGAGAGGGAGCTTGGAAATGCAGTCATAGGGCTAGCTTTCTTAAATTAAAAAAAAATATATATATCAAAACCCCTTATTTTCAACTTCTCCACTTCCTATTTGATATCTGGAGCTCTTAGCAAATGATGAAAATCAGCCAAGTTGTGTTTTTCCTCCCTTTGCTTATTCCCAGCCTCTGCTGAAAGTAAATGCTAAAAAGCTTTGAAGTGATCACAAGTTGGACATAAGGTAAGGAACTGAGTCTGAATAATTTCCCAGCTGTTATTCAGTTCTGGATAACTAAAGCTTGAAGGACACATACCATGGTGGAGGGTTGTGGAGCCTGAAGCTTGTATAATTTGGGGGAGGGGCAGGGACTTTTTAGAAAAGAAGACCCATTTATTAAATCAATAGCAGGTATAAAGGCACACAATTTGTTCTTAATTAGAAACCACAAGGAATTAAAAAATTTAAAAAGTTGACAAATACTTCTATCTCTAGGACATTGTTTCTTGTTTGAATTTCTGCACTAATTCTTTCCTGGCTCTTTTCTATTCTTACCACCATTGGAGAGGCTGTTGTCAGGATCAGCTACATAATTTGCATGGTCGAGTGCAAACGAAACCCTGTGGTCTCGTCTTCAAAATTAAGAAATGCAAGACGGTTACAGCAGAACATTAAACCAAGCACTGGGTGCTTTAGAGTACAGGGCCCTATGTGATTGCACAGAATGTATGTACATGAAGTCAGTCAACATAAAAACAGAGAAAAATAATACAATATTTTTACTAATTATGGACCTACCTTTATGATACACTTTCCCTACATTTTTAGGTTGCATATTCCTTGTTTCCCACCTCATTAGATAAGTACTTCGTAATACTTTTTTAATGTAAAATAATTCTCTTTCTTTAGAATGTTTGAAATTCATCTTAAAAATATTAGTAGTTTAGAAGTTTCCTTCAGCATCCTGATTCAATATTGGTCATGTTTTTAGGATTTTTGTCAAATTTGGGAAAGCTCACTGTTAAATTTCTTTTTTTGTGGGAACAGGGAGATTTGTTTTCCACAGTTAGACTGCACCCCATCTGAATACTTCAGGTGTCACACTATCTATAGTATTCTATCTCACACTACAATATAACCTCTGGTCTTGTTCCTTGTTTTGACATTTCTGGAACTGGCACAAGAGTGGGTACAGGAGAATTCTTTAAAGCCATTCCTTCACTAGAACAGCTAGCATAACATCAAAGTGATATCCTAAACTTAAGTTCCTCTTGGGCTGTATTCCAAGGATATCCATAGCCCCGACACTCACAGACAGGAGGGAAAATGTGATTGAGTTTGGGGGAAAGTGGGGAGTCAAAGTAGAGATAGTACCCATAGCTGATTATCATTATAATCTCACTTTTGTAAATTTTATAACATGTGACATAGAAGGGGTCATGCGAACTTAACCCTAATAGTGTCTTAATAAATCTACTTTTGATGGTAAAACATACCAGCCTGGCATCTGGCAGTCTACTCAGGTGGAACAAAGTATGCCAACAATAAGGAAAGCTATGAAGCTGGCTGCATTACAAGCTGAGCAAATGACAGCCATTACCTTTGTTAGAGGACAGGTGACTTTTAAATTCCACATGGCAAGGGCTACTGGGTGCCCTTTGGTGTTTTAGATATTTCCATTTGAGCAATAAAGCAGACAGCAATCACCTGATGAATGATACTTTTTTAAATTATTTTTTTATTTTTTTGCATTACTGTTCATTTTTAAACATTTGCTTCCCCCTACCCCCTCAGGTGCAGTCCCCACAGAGTTTCCCCCACCAATGCACCCGTGCATCTTCATGCCCATCCCCTGTGCTCCTCCCTCCCTCCCTCTGATCCCTCCCCTCTCCACGGAATGCCTCTAATCTATAATTGTCTGTTTTTGCTTTGTTGTGGTTTGCACTGTTACTATTTTTTACACTGATGTCTTATTTGTTTTCCCTATTTTCCTGCTATAAGTGAAACCATCTGATATTTTTCTTTTTCCTTCTGACTTATTTCACAGAGCATAATTCCTTCTAACTCCATCCACATTGCTGTGAATAGCACGTATTTATCTTTTTTGATTGCTGAATAATATTCCATTGTGTATATATACCTCATCTTCTTGATCCAGCCATCTATTTTTAGGCATTTGGGTTGTTTCCAGGTTTTACCTATAATAAATAGTGCTGCAATAAACATAGGGGTACAGATGGTCTTTTGAATCAATGTTTTTGGTCCTTTGGGTAGATCCTTAGGAGTGGAATCATCAGATCATATGGTAGCTCCATTTTTAGTAGACTGAGGAACCTGCAGACAGCTTTCCATAGTGCCTGGACCAGCTTGCACTCCCACCAGCAATGTAGGAGAGTTCCTTTTTCACCACATCCTCGCCAACATTTGTTGTTGCTTGTTTTTTTGATATGTGCTATTCTCACTGGTGTAAGGTGGTATCTCAGTGTGGTTTTGATTTGCATTTCCCTGATTATAAGGGATGTTGAACATTTTTTCATATGCCCGCTGGTCATTTGCATTTCCTCTTTGGAGAAATGTCTTTTAAGTTCTTCTGCACATTTCCTGATTGTATTGTTTACTTTGTTTTTATTGAGTCATGTGAATTCTTTGTATATCTTTGTGACCAGTCCCTTGCAGTTGAATGTCGTGCAAAGATTTTTCCCAATCAGTGGGGTGTCGCTTTGTTTTGGTAATGCCTCTTTTGCTGTACAGAAGCTTTTCAGTTTGATGTAATCCCAGGTGTTTATCTTTTCCTTGATTATCTTTGCTTTGGGTGATGAGTCTTTAAAGATGTTATTGCGATACATGTCTTGTAGTGTTTTATATTTTCTTCTATATATTTTCTTCTATATATTTTATGGTTTCAGGTCTTATGTCCAGTTCTCTTATCCATTTTGAGTTGATTTTTGTGCACAGTGAGAGATAGTGGTCAAGTTTCATGTTTTTGCATGCGGTGGTCCAGTTTTCCCAGCACAAGTTATTGAACAAACTGTCCATGTTCCATTGCATTGAACAATGATACTTAACATAGAATAAGATCGATGAAAAAAGGTTACTTACTTATTTGAGGTAAATGGCCATTTCTGAATAGATCCTTTGGTGTTTACTTATAGAAAAATACATTTATGATAAAAAGTGTTTCCCAGAAAGTTAAAGTTTTGTTCTGAAAAGAAATGTTTTTCTCATTCTTTCGTAGGGCAGGGATTATAATAACCAAGGACTTCACCTGTAAAAGACTTAATTTGGCCATACCTACTGTATTTCATTTAGACACAAGGTACCCAGTGTTTCACAGAGCTTAAGAGTAGATGTATTTTTCAAACATTGGTTTTACAATCCAAGTTCAAGATAAACAAGAAAAAGGCTATAAAACAAAGAGACTATAAAGATATGCAGCAGTGTTGAATGTGCCTTTAGGGTCAACTTTTAATTTTTGTGTCAGAGATAGAAGCAGTGACATGGAAAATTAAAAACTAGATAATCTATCCAGCTGGTCAGGGCATAAGCTGACTCTCTGGGGAAAATCCAATGGCCTCTTCTACACCATCACATTCCTTGATTCCCTGGCCACCTTTGAGACTACAGAACTCTTTTTTTGGTGAACTTTCTTTCTTCATGCTCACTTTGCTTTGTCGACACTCACTTTCCATTTTTGTGAGATATGTTTTCTATTCCTTCCTGCACCTTGCTTTCTTTTTGCTCTCTCCTGAGCCCTTTTTCTCTCTGACCTCGTGACACTCTAGATTTTCTCACTCTAGCCCTTATCTTTCCCTCCTAGTCTTTGCTGACTGATCCACTGACTTCTAAAGTCTCAGCAGAGCTTAGAAAATTGTTCTGTTGTCATCCCAATCCTCTTAGTCATTCTTTTCAAAGACTTCATGTCTTTCAAGGACACTAGGAGTCTTACTTCTGACTCTTCCAAGCTCTACTTCTGAAATCTTCCTCTCATCTGTCCTTTCCTTTCTATTTCCAATTGCATTATGTTAGGGTAGGCCCTCAACACTGCTTCACTGATTAAAGTAATCTCCTAATTACTATCTTTGCTTCAGTCAGAGAGAAACTACAGAGATCCCCTGTATACTCTGCTTCAGTCCCCATTCTTTTAATCAACTTGTTTTAATATAATAAGACTTTTAAAAATCTTTTAAATATTTACTGTAAGTACAACTAAATCTTATATACCACTGCTCAGGCATCTTCTAGTTCCCCACTGCCATCTTTCATAAAGAACATAATTTTTCAGTACACTTGGGTTTTTTCATAATTTGACTTTTATACATATTTCTAGCATTATATCACACAGCTCTTCCTTATTTACCCTTTGTTTTAATGGAGAAGGAATAAAAGGACAAAGCAAAACACAGAGTATCCATGTGGATAATTGAGACCTGCCCAAATTTTGTATTTTCCCCAAAGCACCAACAAATGTTTTGATTAGTGATTTAATGAGAAAGGACATGTAGCTAGGTTAATGACTAAGAAAATGAACAGAGGGACTGGGCCAATAATGAGCACAGATGCTCTTAAATGGAAGAGCTGGATATACAGGCTGTCCTCACCCATGGAAAGTTAAAGTCCTTGTAAAAAGCAACTCTTCAGTTAGTGAAGGCAGACTTCGCAAATGTCCCTCAGCACCATTTCTGGCACACTGAAATCTTATAAAAATCATTATGAGTGGACTGACAATTTCTGCTTTCTTTATGAAAGACAGGGAAATGTTCCAGAATACCTAACCTGGCATGCTTTCCTTACATCTCCTATTATCTCTTTCTTTTCACTGATATTTTATGTCATCTCTTGTGGAAAGCTAATTTTAAGGCAGTTTTCTCCACATTACTTTTTCTCAGAAGGAGATCTGATCATTTGGGGGACATAAAAGGAAATAAGGAAAATGCATTAGGCAAAACTAGGGCTTGGATAGTAGGAAGAAGTGGCACTGTGATAAAACAGAAAAAAATCACTTTCCTTAAATTATTTGTTCTGTTAGTATATTGGAAGAAGTGGTATGATAACATATTCTTAAATACCCAATTCCTATTTCAGTTTACCTGACCTATTTTTATCAATTATATATTTGCAATGAAGTTTACTTCTAAAATACATATATTGAGCTCACACTCTACCTGCGTCCCCCGCAACCAGCTACATCCACCTACACACACCCATACATATTCATACCATATTTGAAGAAATACAATGAATGAGGTCATCATTTAGAGCTCATTTAATCTATTGATATAAATTTTTAACTGACAACAGTTAATTGGCTTTGAGTAAGATTAAAAGCAAAAGCAATGAATACATGTAAGAAATAGGATGCAAAGGGTTTAAATTTAAGTGAGGATATTTTGGTGTAGTTTGTCTTTAATTGAATGGAAGGGAATTTTTAATCACTTTGAAAAGTCATGCTTTAAAAATTAAAATATGTTGTGATTAATTGAATTAAAATAAAAGCCATTAAAAGATAGAGGATTTAATAATTTTTAAACATCTCAAAATACTTTTAAAATTAAGAACACTAAAATAATGTATAATTATCTAGTCTCTTTAACCACAGAAAATTAGTTTACTAACATTAATTAAGTCTCCCACTGACATTAGAAGTAAATTAAGAATATTATTAAATTGGTTTTACAAATGGCTAAATTGAGAAAGAGAAATATCAAGTGAATTTCCCAGGGTTATACTCAAGTCAGTGGAAATTAAAACCTGTGGATTTTAATTTATATTTGTATGGTTCTAATGATTATTGATGTATGTCATATCCCAAGCATAGCAGTTAAAGACATTAGTTACATACAAAAACTTTTTACAAGAGCTCACATATTTTTGAGACTCATAATTGTTCCCATTAGCGCTCATAAAACATTAATAAGAGTAAACATTAGTGCATTTTTCAAAGTCATAAAATATTTAAAATTTAGGTACATGAAATAAAAAGTTTTTGTGATAAGAATAGAAAGTACTAATTGATATAAATATAGGTAAAATTTAAGAAAAACATCAAAGAAATTCATGACTCATTTACTTTTGTTTCACCAGTCCCTGAATATTAAACTCAGACTTTTCGTTATGGCTCTGAGTTCTTTTATGGTTTCTAACCACTTGAGGATTTTCTTTTTGTATTTTGCCCTAAGCTGTGCTTCATGATATCATCACTACCATCATCATATCACCATTATGTTTGTTACTTAAAGACTTTTTAAAAGCAGTTTTAGGTTTATAACAAAATAGAAAGGAAGCTACAGAGATTCCCTGTGTATTCCCTGCCCTCTACCCCCACACATGCAATGCCTCTTCCATTATCAATATTACTCATTTGTTAGTTGTTTTTTTAAACTAAGGATGAACCTACATTGATACATCATAATCACCCATAGTCCATAATCCACAGAACTGTAGGTTTCACTCTTGGTGTTGTACACATTTGGGCATGGACAAATATCTAATGACATATGTTCATCATTATAATATCATAGAGAATAGTTACATTGCTCTTTTCCTCCAGCTCCTGACAACTACTGATCTTTTTGTTGTTTCCATAGTTTTGCCTTTTCTAGAATGTCCCATCATTGGAATTACACTGTATATAGACTTTTCAGATCAGCTTCTTATACTTAATAATATGCATTTATGGTTCCCTTACATCTTTTTTATGGCCTGATAGCTCATTTCTTTTCAGTGCTGACTAACAGTTCATTGTTTGTATGTACCATAGCGTACCCATTCACATACAAAAGTACAACTTGTTTGCTTCCAAGTTTGGAAAATCATGAGTAAATAGCAAGGTGTGTAATTGATGGATTCTATGTAAAGGATATGTTTAGTTTTCATTTTCATTCCCGCCAGCGCTATATGAGAGTGCCTGTTTTCCCACCACATATTACACGTTGTCCATGCTCAAGATTTTGGCTAGCCACATCTCATTGTTCAATTTGCATTTCATAATGTGATACAACTCAACTTTTCATTTGCTTGTCATCTGTATTTCTTTGGTAAGGTATCTGTAAGTTCTTTAGCTCACTCACTAAAATTTTTAAAAAATTTTTTCATAGAAGAATTGGGGTATCGGGGTGGTGATGGTGGTGGTTTTGGTGGTGAGAGAATTAACCAGAAACAGGGTGGGGAGCAGAACAGGTGGATTTACTGAAGTATAATGCTAAGGGGAGCAGTGGGCAAGGCAGGAGAGGTCTGCTGTGCCATATATGGGTTAGCTCTCTGGCTGGGCATAGAAATCAGGCCTTAGTGGTGATAGCACTGAGATTTAACCCCTAGGCCACCAGGGAAGCCCTCATCCACTTTTTAACAACAAATTTAATTGAGATAATATTGATTTACAACACGGTGTATGGTCTTGTGGTACAAGATCATACCCTTCATATATGTATTACCACACCACCTCCATCACCAAGTCACCCGTAGTCCTCCATACTACATTGTGTTTGAGTCCATTTTTTCTCCTGGTTGGTTATTTTCTTATTGTTGATTTAAAGAGTTCTCTGTGTATTTTGAATAACAATCCCTTATCAGATGTATCTTTTTCAAATATTTTCTCCCATTCTATAGCTTATTATTCTCTTGATTTTTTTCATTTGCAGAGCAGAAGGTTTCAATTTTAATGAAGTCCTGATTATCAATTATCTCTTTCATGGATTGTATATATAAAAGGGTATCAACATACCCAAGGTCATCTAAGCTTCTCTTACATTATGTTCTAGTAGTTTTATACTTTTACATTTTATATTTAGGTCTATGGTCCATTTGGAATTAACTTTTGTGGAGAGTGTAAAGTATGTTTCTAGATTCATTTTTTTTTTGCATGTGAATGTCCCTTTGTTCCAGCATCATTTGTTGAAGAGACTATTTTGCTCCTTTGTCTTATGCTTCTTTGACAAAGATCAGTTAACTATATTTATGGGGGTCTATTTCTAGACTTTCTATTCTGTCCCATTATTTATTTATTCTTTTGAACAGACACTGTCTTGATTACTGTAGCTGTGCAGTAAATCTTGGAGTCAGGAGCATCAATCCTCCAACTTTGCTCTTTTCATTCAATATTATATTGGCTATCCTAGGTCATTTTCTTCTTTACATAAACTTTAGAATCTGTTTGTTGCTATCTATAATGTAAGTTGCTAGGATTTTTATTAAGAATCTACAGATCAAGTTAGTAAGAAGTGATATCTTGGCAATATGGACAATATTTCTTAAAAACATTTTTATCCATGAATATGGAATATCTCTATACTTATTTTTTCTTTGATTTAATTCATTGACATTTTAGATTCAGAATTTAGGGGTATGCATTAACACGGTCTAATATGTTGCCAGAAGTTTCCTAATTTTTAAAATTATTTCTTGATTTCTGACCTTGGACAGGAGAAAAAAGCTCTAGCCTCTTTCCTTGATTAAAAAATGAAGGCAGGTAATACCTATCTCAGCCAAAAGGAGAGTTTATATTCTCAGAACTCATTAGTAGATGTGAAAAGATGTGGGAGTCAGCAAAGGCTCTGAAACAATAACAAAGAGGAATAGAACTAAGGACAAGGGAACCAGGAAGGTGTTTTCATTCCCTCAAGGCTAAGCCATTTAGACTATTCAGGCAAAAACAATGCTTCTCTAAATGTACTTGTAGCTATGAAACAATTCCCTATATTGTTTAGTAATCAGCAACAAGGGAATCTTAGCTGTCACAGATTTATAAAACATCTAAATATTTAAATATATACCTTTCAGTCCAGGTATGCAGAAAATTTCAGGGTGAATTAGTTTTATTTATTTTCACAAAGTTAAGTTTATTTTCTAAAGAGTGCTGAGTGATATGACAACCTCTACTTTTTTCATTCTGTTTATCTCCCACCAGGGAACTAACCCACCTATAGTGCAGTAGACTACTCCTATGTCACCTGCTGCTCCCCTTAGCAGTGTATTTCAGTAAATCTGCTTATTCTGTTCCCCACTCTGTCTCTAGTGAATCCTCTCACCCCCTTACACTCCACACCTCTGACCTATACCCCAGGTCTTCTATACAATAAGTAAATCTTAAAAAAAAAAAAGGAGATACACACACATTTACAGCTAGCAAGTTTTCAAGGGGTTGACTTGTAATGGCTAATTTTATATTTCAACTGGATTGGACCATGAGGTACAGATATTTGGTTAAACATTTTTCCTAGATGTATCTATAAGGGTGTTTCTGAATGAGGTTAACATTTCAATCTGTAGACTAGGTAAGCAGATTTACCTCCCCAATATGGAGACACTTTACCCAATTGGTTGAAGGTCCAAATAGAATTAAAAAAAAACTGAGTAAAGGGCCTCCCTGGTGGTGCAAGGGGTTAAGTCTCAGCACTATGAAGCTATCTGCAGCCACTAGGCATGAGTTCGATCCCCAGCCAGGAAGCTGACCCACATAGTACAGCAGATCTCTCCTATCTAGCCTGCTGTTCCCCTCAGCAGTGTATTTCAGTTGGTCTACCTATTCTGTTCCCTCTCTATTTCTGGTGAATTCTCTTACCAACCTCCCCCCACCACCCCAGCTTTTGTATGCATAAATAAATAACTGAGTAAAAACAAATTTTTTTCTTTTGCATGACTACTTTCAAGCTGAGATACTACGCTTCTGTCTTCAGAGTCAGATTGAAACTCTGCCATCTGCTTGCAATTACAGCTTGAATTTAATTAGCCTCCAAAACCATAGAATCTAATTCCTTACAGTACAGGAATATATAATAAATGTATATACTTATTAAATATATGTGTAGTACACATATGTTTAATAATTATTACAGATAGATTCATAGATATTTAAAGACTAAACATTTAAGGATATTCACAGATGAACTGAAGGAAGAAGATCTCCATGGAAAACCAAGTTAAGTGGAAGAAGTATCTCAAAGTTCAAAGTAAATATCTATCTGTCTATCTGTCTATCTATCTATCTATAGATAATAGAAATAATAATAGGAAAGATAAACCACGTGGAGGATAAATACAGGAGAAATATAACCAGACTAGAAGACAAGAACAGAATAGAAAGGTGATGAGACAACGTAATAACAAGCACTAATGTGATTAGTAGAAATCATGATCACTAGATGTGATCAGTAGAAAATGAGTGAAAATAGATGAATGGTCTGGGATGCCCTATGAAGTGACTGAGCTGAAGCACCAAAGAGAAGACTGAGTTCAAAGAACTCTATGGAGTTCTTTGGAGATAATTAAAATGTTGATGGATAGGAATAGGGAAAGGTATGTCAAAGGCAGTTAGAAAAGCCAAAAGGGGTGTGAGCGTGTGTGTGTGTGTGTGTGCGCGCGCACACGTGTGTGTGCTTGTGTGTGTATATACACTTCTGGGTACTTTTAATCACAAATGAGTATAAATTATGAATTATGTGCTAATGGTATTGGCCTGGAATCAAAGGTTTCTGGTCCTGCTTTTGTCATTAACCAACCAACCTTGGACAAGTTGTTTAATTCAATTGAATGTCAATTGACTTGACACACAGTCCCCAGTCTTTCTAGACCTCTATAAAGAAAAAAATATAAGACTAGATCACTGGTGTCCAAACCAGAGTCACCAGGGGAGTTTGCTAGACCCATGCTTAATGCTAGGTACTCTGCTAGATCTAGAGTGAGCTCAGTAATAGGAATTTTTAAAAAAGCCCTCTAGTGACTGAGCCAGTTTTGGAACTCTGGTATGTATGATCTCTATGATTCCTTCCAGCTCTAAAATCCCAGCGAGAACCCTGTCTTACTGAGAACAAAAGCCTGAGACACCCATTTATCGAATTAGTGTTTAATTCACAGGAGCCATAGAAGTAGGTTTTTCAAATAGGGTCATTTGGTTTTCAGATATATCCACTTATCAGGCACTGTTAATTTTGTTTTATTACTGGGTTGTAGGGCAAGAAAGAGTAGTTGGCCTTTGTGTCAACCACATACCTCCAAACCAAATGATTAAAAGACTTGAGGGAGGATGATAGATAAACCTATCACAATGTCTAGAAAAAAATACTTTTCCAAGAGACTAAATGAAAGTCACAGGTACAGAGAGAGAGCAAATGTTTTTATTTAATATTTTCTTTCCTTTTCTGAGTACCCACTGTGGGCTGTGCACTGGGCTGGGACCAGCAGTTATACACCTGAGTGGGAATCTGATTAAACTGTCTGTGGAGAAAATATTTCATTTAAGACTGTTTTTATTCATCATTACTATTTAGTTGCATTTACTAAGAGTACAACATTGCTGAATGCAAACCTCTATAAAGTTTCTTAAATCCATAAACCTGAAAATTTAATTTTGTGTGTGCATGTGCATGCATGTACAAACACACTACACATCTATAAATATATACACATACATATATATTCTAACTTATCTAAATACAAAAATTCATTTTGTAGCTGAAAAACATTGTTATTTGTCACTCCTTTAAAATATTTTGAAATCTCTAATTGATTAAAAATTTTCATATTATGTTTCCTTATGTAATGTCAATTAGGCAATAATAATTCATTTTATGACGACTTCCATAGAACATGGGGAGATGATTATGAACTCACTTGTATGGTGATTTGAAACAATGTGTTTAAAACAAACAAGCAAGAAAACCACATCATACTAGTCAAGAATGTATCTACTCTGCTGTTTTTGAGCTTTCAGAGCTTGAGCAAAGTGATCTCAAGCTTCAATTTCCTATACCTATAATGGAGGAAATTATGGTATGTATTATAATGAGGTGTACCTATGTCTTAATGTATGCATCCCCAAAACTGCTGGAGGCAGAGCGTTTATATTCCTTCATGCCCTACATGCTTCAATATAGAACCACCTAGTATGCCCTGAACTGAACAGAGTGCCTACCTGTCTGTCTCCTGGATCCAGAGCATCTAGATGCATTTTTGTATATTTTGCAAACACAGAATCTGAGCTTCCAGATGCAGTTTGTGTTTTTTATATCTTTAATATTATATGCATTCCTATTTAATGATCTAACACAGACATTCATGGCTTTAAATCTTAGACCTCATCTCTATGCCTTCTGTATTACTTGTCTGTGATAATAAAGTTTCTTACAGTGCTGTGTCAAACACCATTGTCTATTTTTTCAAAGTTTATTGATTTGTCAGTGATTTGCATAACCATGTAATTTGGGGAGCACACCTTCACACCTTCATATTTGTACATGCTTCACTCACCCTTCACCAAAGGGCCAGTGTCAATACTCGATTTTTCTCTCCCCTGTCTCCTCTCTCCTCCTTCCCTCCCACCATCTTCTTTGGTAAACAGCATATTTTTCAGAGTCTAAGAATTATTTTTGTGGTGAACAGATTATCCTTACTAATAAAGATATTCCTGTATAAAAACCAGCTTGCTAAGATAATAAGGCACTACTTAACAGAGACTCTTAGAACAAAGGGTAAAGCAGTCATTATATGTGGTATAAACAAAACTTTCTGTCTTATCCCTCAATTTAGCACATTCTTGGATTTAATATTGGATTGCCAAGTAGGATCTGGGGAAATATCTGTGGCAGTGACAAAATGACTATTGTATATTCAAAGCTTTCCCAAATAGCCTTTAAAATAACAGAAGAATGAAATAAAGTCAAACTGCTGCTGGGAATATTTATACAACACCACTCATTTCCTAAATTAAAATAAATGTCTTTTCTACAATTACAGGCCATAGTTATGGATTTTTATAAATATTTGACATCACTTTAATTTGCCAAAATAGACTCTATTTCCCTATACAGTACTTGGATTTGTACATGTTGTAGTCAGGGCACCTGTGAAAGCAGAGTCCGAGAGAGAGGCTCTTGTTCAGGTGAAATGGAGAAGGACGAAAGGCCAGGGAGAATGCATTCCCAGATCAGCACTGCTGAGGGTGGCTGAGTCTTGTACTACCAGGTCCTTCTGGCAGCATGTAGGAGACATAATAATTGTCTGCCTGAGGGAGGCATGGCAGAAGAATATGTCCACTGCAGCCCCCACTAGCTAAGCCTTGCCCATAGGTGGTTAAATCCCCTGCAGTTTCCTCTTCAGCAAGTGGGAGTGCGAGGGGGCGTGCATGCTGGAGAAAGGGGCTACTAGATGGGTGTAGGCAGAGCCCTGTGGAACTGTGGCTGCATTCGGTGCGGATGAGAAGGCTGGGAGACCAGGTACCACAGTGCCCAACACAATTGCCGGTATTTTAGTTGAAAAACAAAAGTATGATAAAAATTATCCTTAAAGGAAAACGATCCTTTGAAGATTGTACATTTTCCCTGACTACTAATGTCTGTATTTCCACACTTGGTATAAGACAACATATCAGAGTCAGAGAGATCATTGAGTTACTTAATTAAATATAATAAATCTGATGTTTTAACACTAGGTGGGGTGATTAATTCTATATTCCCAAATCTAGCCTCATTTAGAACACACCCCTGGGGCACTTTAGTTTCACACTTATAAATTATGAACTCAATGAACCTAATATTTTGCTGATAATGGGTATATAATACATTAAGACTTGCTTGCTTTAAACAGATATTCTTCTTAATAGCAATTAGAATCTGGGAAAATGTCTTCTGTTATGGTCCATCTCTATTCTCAGACTTTCTTGTAGTTTAGCTAGGCAATTATTGTGTCATTAAATAGACATGAAAGCAAAAACCCTCACAAATTGAACAAAACAATTATAAAAATGAACAAAAATGAGTGTTTCTCAAGATACATACAAGAGTAGAATTAGAGGGAAGGACAGAGAAAGAAACCCTTGCACTGATATATAAGGAAAGATATTCTATCTACATCCTTTAGGTTTTATGCCACTCAAAGCCCTCAATGGCTTCCTGTTGCCAGTCAGTTAAGGATCAACATAACTCACCTCCTTTTTAAAACTTGTTTTTTGGATCTCACTTGCAGGAGTGATCTTCGTGATCGGAGACTACAAATATTGACTCATTTAATCTGCATGAAATGTCTATGAGGTACTGAGGAGTATAGAGGTAAGAGACTTGCCCAGGAACATTAGCTGGTAAGGGGGGTGGAGGCAGGATTAGGTTCCTAAGTCTAGGCTTAGACTGCTTGGCCGGCCCCGACACTTGATATTCCTCTTGATATTACTCTACTGCAGTTTGCTTTCCTTCAGGAAGAACGTGTTCCTTCTTTCTACCTCTAAATCCCAGTGGTCCTTTAGGGACCACTCCCCTTCAAAAAATTTCCCATGATTACACTGCCTCCCCACTCCCCGATCTCCACCCCCAATCTCTGCTGGATTTACAGAGTGCTTTTTGGTGGTAGAGTTCATTTGGCCCTTGTCTTCTTCCTGATTTATGTTTGTCTACACATATGCACACTTCTCTATAACCTAGACAAACCTTCAATAAAGAGACCAGAAACTTACTTTCTTTTAAGAAATAGCATTCACTTTGTGTAAGAGTTCAAGAGCATGAGATCAATACTCCAGGGCAGGAACCCAGAGGACAGAGTCTGTGGCAAACTCTGTTGACTAAAACCCCCCTGGTTTTCCTATAGCCAGTGTCTGCTTTGTGCATAGTTAGTGCTCAGTATTCATTGACTTGCATTAAAGCTGAGAACTGTGATGATTCTGGTAAGCATGGTTTCATTTCTATTATTTTTTAAAATGAAAGTTTAATATACATTCTATATTCAAATAAACAAAAATTGGCAGATTTAATAACAGGCATGACAGGTAATTTTAAAAGTGCTAAGAATTGGAATTTGGCGCTGGAATGTTTCCCTATTCTCTTTCTACATGAAGAAATTGCATTTTCACAGCAAATTACCCATTGTTACCATAATAGTATTAACTACAGGTATGTAGGCATGTAATGCTTTAAATATACGTATATGTAATTACACATAAACTTCCAGTGTTGTTGTTTTTTTTTCCCCCAGTGGGGAAAGTGGAGAGAGTTGAAATGAAGATGGACTCCCTGGCTCATTTCCTGCTTGATGCTTTTGAAGCAAAAGCCAAAAATGCTTATATCTGCCTGAAGCCCAGTATGTTGGTGGGTCTGGTTTGCTTCTCTTTGCTTTTTAGCTTCAGTGTTTCTAAGGTAAGATAAGGTTAGTTAAGGCAGGTGACCTTGGGAAGATGACAGTGGATTTGGAAGGATGCTGTCCTTCCACTGAGTAACTGGTTTGAATATAGACCCACCCTGCCTTTATAAAGTCTAACAAGCATTTATTGAGCCCTGTCTATTGAGAATGACAATGGAATTAAAAGTCATAGTTCTGCCCAGCGTGGGAGAGACACAGCACATTACTCCGTATCTTTTATCTCCTATTTGAATATCTCCTTTGCTTAGAGAGCCTCCTGGGCAGCGGCCTGCTCAGGCCACTTCAGTTAGGCTCAAATAAATCCACAGGACCCTATAGAGATGTCATAGTCAGCTACCATTTTGCTAGGAAACGTCTTTATGGTGGTTTCTAGGCCTCACAAACAAATACAAGGGAAGACTTCTTCCTCAACTAATAATGCTTGGCTCAGTTCCTTTCCTTCTACCTGTACAGAAGTTCTTTTCAAATTACTCACTTCTTAGATTAAATAAACTTCCCTGACCACAGGATCTGAACTTCCTAATCTTTTCCTCATGTAGTTTACAGGAGAGGCTCTCCTACAGAGAGAACAGCCGTGCAGTTTCCTTGTATGGGATGGACAATATTTAACGCCCAAATCCAAATTTCAGGTATTATTAGTGGTGTAAGAGAATTTATTACTAATATTTCTACACATTTGATAACTTGAAAGGTTTCATTTTTGGCCAGGATGCTGCCCTTTTTTGGCAAGATTACTGACTTTAGTAAAAGAGTGCCACTTAGCCATTTTGACAAAAAGGGTACAATAAAGAAGATGTTTTCCATTTGTTATTCAGTGTGTGTTTTGGAGGGGTTAAGCATAGAAATTTATTCTATCATTTACCTTTGCTATTTATTATAATTCTTTATTAAAATTTAATTTTATACAAAAAATAAACAAAGTAATAAGCATATCTATGGAAAAATCGAAAGTGATCCTATAGTCGAAGGCTTTTCAAATTGATTATTCATATGACTCATGGTTTTTATTACAATGCAGTTTGGGGCCATTGGGTCCAGTGTGGAGCCTGTGATTCTGCATTTCTAACAAGTTCCAGGTGATGCCCATACTATTGGCCTGTGGTTCTACACAATGATAGTAAGAAATCACACACAAGCCAGGCTAATTTTTTATTTTGTTAAAAATTTCATCATTACGTGAATCCAAATGCAATGTGTGATCCTGAATTGGAACCTGGAGTGGAAAAAGGGCAACAGTAGAAAACCAAATAACTCCAAATGAAGTTTGAAGTTTAGTTAAAGGTGTTCTATCATTGTTCTCAGTTGTGCTGAATGTGCCACGGTTACGTAAGATGTTAACAACAGGAGAGACTGGGTGAAGGGTATAGGAAGTCTCTGTATTGTTTTTATAACTCTTTTATGAATCTAGATTTATTAAAAAAAATTTCATCATTACGGCAGCACTTGTGTTTTTTAATTTTTTTTTTTTTTTTGGAAGACATTCTGGGTGGGCTTAGCATTGGTAATAACAGACTGCCGTCCTTGGATTAGTATGAAGATTCAATAAGGTAACCCTTGCTACTGAAAGTATATTTTGAAAAGCAGCAGCAGCAGCAGAGCCACATGAGATCTTGTTAGAAATGCAGAACCTTAGGCCCTAGCCCAAACTGATGGACTCATCTACATTTTGATAAACTGCTGAGCTGATTGTATACACATTAAAGTTTGGGAATCACTGATGTATTTAAGTGGAGAACTGGTACATAGTAAATGCTCAATAGCTAGTATTAATAGATACTAGCAATTATTAATCTTTGAATCCTCAAAACCACATGATAAACTAAAGCATAAGCCATATTTATATATTTTTGCACTTTCCAGACAAGAAGACAAAAACACAATTAGCAACAGGACTAGGATTCTAACCTAGCCCTTTTTTCCCCAAACAAAACCTTTAATATTGCATAACCTTTTCTTTAAAGAAAAGTAAATTTCCTTGAATAGTGAAGGCCTTGGTGCCTCTGACCTCTCCTGTATCCCTCCAGTACTCAGGAATCTTCCTGCTGACAGTCCAGAGTGTTCCAAACAGGGTTCCCTTACTTAACTGTCTCCCTTTCGCCCCTCAGAGTGCCACCTCTTCCTTGCCTGCCTTCTATTTCAGTAGGGTTCAACTGAAGGCTAACTATGTCCTACTTTGATCTCCCTGGACATATATAGCTTTACTCAAGTGTTTTCTGAGTATAATGTTTTTGTTCAAAAGAACAATGTCCCCATGGGGGACATTGTAGACATTGTAGGATTTATGAGAAAATATTTTAGGACATAAGAAGTGGTGATGGAGAGGGAGAGAGGAAGTGGTAGCTGTGCAGATTTCTCCTGGCACTCCTGAATCCCAGTGGTTGGAAGCTACCTGCTCCACTTCTATGTCAGCTCTCTGACATTAGGTGGGTCTCACAAAAGTCCAGATATATGGAGACTAGCTATTTCTATTAGAAAAAATATAAACACAAATGAAAGTGTGAAGGCAAGAAGAAAGGGAGTTACAATGTCAGGACCATGTCTCTGAAGTCTGACCAGTGATGTTCAGGGTACAAAAGGAAAGTGATTTGGAGGCCATAGTATAAGTGAACAGCTACATCATTAAGACCATATTTTTCCCATTTTCAAATATGTCATTTTTGAATTAAAATTGGATTTTTTGTTCCTTATTTTGCTTTAAAATTTTTAGAAATTGGCTAATAGGCTGTAGGCTTACTGTGGTATATTTAACCATGTCTCTTGATCTTAATTGCTCTATATTGAAACTTGTGGAGCTTTTCAATTTGCTTCTGTTGCTCACCTCATGGACACTGATTGATTTAGCTTCTTTTTGCATTTTTGCTAATAGAAATTGAATGGGCTTGCTGATTCTTATAAGGACTGTTTTGACTTGATAGCTTCATTTAAACTTGGGGTTTTAATTTAAAATATTTGTTTATCCTGTTGCTTCATCTCGTGGACTAAGACTACTCTTCATATAATAAACTTAAAACTTGGGGAAAGCTGGTTAGGTCTCCATTTGTTTTCCATTCTTCTTTTGTTGTTTTTATTTCTATTTTGATTTGTCTATTTAGTGTTTCTAAGTGTGTCTTAGTGTTGGGGGTAGTATAATCTTGTGAAAGAAAATAGAATTTTGCAAGTATATTTGGACAGGTGTGAAATATGAAAAACTCTTTGTTATCCCCATCTAAATCAACTTGGAAAGACATTTTAGGACTAAAATGTAATGTAGAGAAAGTCTGTCATTGGTAAATATGGGAGATTCAGAAAATCTGGTAACTCAAATCAAGCTATTCTGGTTCCACTGTATATATTTTGAATTAACATAATGTTGGTTTACAACACTGTAGGTGATTCAGGGGAGTAGGTTCATACCCCTCCAGCTGCATGTCACATGCCAAACACACCACCAAGCACCTACAATCCTTCACCATAGACACTAGACTCTCTCCCTCTCTAGTAGCCTCAATTCTGCAGTCATATTTCTAGAGCAATAAATTTTTAATGAACAAGGTTTTACTAAGCCACCATAATGAAGAAACAGAGAAAAGTGTTTCTTGTCTCAAGTGCATTTAAATTCCAAATTAGGGGAACTCTCAAGTTGATCTTCCTCTGACATCTCCTTTTTCCAAGCCCTCATCAATACCTGTTCTCCTATACACACACTCTACTTTGTCTTTAATACAAATCATTTCATAGAATCTTGAATTTGCAAATCTATGACAATTATTTTAATGGACAGTATGTTGCATTTATCATACATGGAAAGGTGAAAAGTAAGGACCTATCATATCATATGGCACCAACATTATACAATCATACATAAACAGTGTATATATGTGTTTGTTTGTAGTGGAGTGAATCTCAATCTATAAACTCAGGTGGGCAAAGAATGTAACCTTATAGAATCAACTTAAATTTTCGATTTTGAACTTCTGGTCTGCTGTGAGTGGGCAGAAAAGTCTTGATATATTTTTTTCCTGGAATTTTCCCTTCTATCACACAAGCTTCCTGATGTTACATAATTCTAAGAATCTACACAGTTTCAAGGTGTTGGGATGGTAGAGGGAGAATGGTAATGGGTTCCACTATTGCCATTGAAGTTTTCAGAGCTGTGGCACTTCAGATCCAACTTTTGACTACTAACTGCCATTCATAGCACATGCAAATCTTTCCCTGACATGTTGATGGTCATGTCTTCCTAGACATATTACAGAGTTATTGTCTTGGGGATCTGACCATGGTTTTTTTTGTTGTTGTTGTTCCTGAGAATCCTCTCTGTTTTCTATTCTCTTCCACCCAAACTTAAGGTCTCAGAGAAATCCACATTTCTTTATATTTATACCCACTCAATTCTCTTTTAGGGTTTTGGTAACTAAAGCTGGCGTTTCTGCTGAAAAACCCATTTATGCCTTTCCCTGAGGCACTGAACATGACCCTGAATAGGAAGGGGGGGAAGTTTGTGGGAAATGCGAAGTGTAGATGCATATTACTATCTTAGATAGAGGTATAACACCTCAAAGCATCCTCTCTACAATTCTAGGATTTAGTCAGACATATTTCATTTTGTGAGAACTACTCCAGAACATTGTACAGATGGCCTTTCTTCAGGATGCAGAGTCTGGAAACAATGAGAAGCCAATAAGTGCTTATCTTCTCTCCATCACTTATGAAATAGGCTACTTGATAGAAGAGACACAAATTGTAAGCTGTGAAGTGAAATTACCTTTATAAGTTTTGAAGGACAATTAATTTTAGGTGGCTGGCAAACGTACTGTGAAAAGCAGTGGATTGTTAAGTAGCTATGTGAGACCAAGTTTTTACCCTTCCTAATAAGGCTGATTTTTATATATATGCCTTGATTAATGTGAATTATATCTGCAGCATGACAAATATTTTTCAAAAACAAAGAATTTTCATGGAAAGAAATCAAATCAGAGATAAATGGATAGATATGAAATCCTTTCATTGCTACAATAATGGAGTAATTTACGTAATATTTCAAGCATCCAAATCTTTTAATGGCTTTTTTGAAATATAAAAGACTGAAAAAAATCAGTTATGCCTATTCCATCCTTAGTTGAGTGTTTGTTTGAAAAACTCCTTGTTCAGTTAATGTTCTCTTGAAAATAAGAGCAACCCTGTCTGTAATGGAGAGAATTGGATTCTTAGTTTTCTTCTCAGAAATTTCTGTAGTAGTTTTGGAGGAAATGTTTTCCCCCAAATAATTGCTTATGATGTTATATCCTTCTTCAATATTTTAGTGCTACTCTAAATCTGATGTTCAGACTTTCATCAGATTTCATTTTTCTCTCTTAAATTAATGACTTCCTAGACCCATGTCACCTAAACTGTGTGGATTCATAGTAGACTCAGAGCAGAGCTTCTTAAACCATCTGTGATGAAGTTTCTAATCTCTACTCTAAAGAGAGTAAATGGTTAAATTGCTCTCAGACCTTAAAAAACACAAAAGGAAAAAAAAAACCCATAACTTTTTCCCTCTGAGGCTTGCTTTTTTACAGATGAGAAATAGCAATGATTTTGAGCTGAGCTCCAGGACCAGCTGGAAACTGGAAACATAAAGAAAAAAGTAGCTTTCGAGAGGTGGGACATCTTAAAGAAACTGGATCCTGGTCCTGGACTCCTATTATAAACAAAGCCTTTTCTAAGATGAATGGACTCATTTGGTCCTATGGCTACTGTTAGAATCTGCTTACTTTTTTGATGTTTACTGCATGCTTTTTTAATTACTTATTCCTCTTTGTCTCTAAAAGGCTACAGAATTCAAGGTTGTCAAATCCATGAGACTGACTTAAAAAGTGGTGATCTTGGGTCTCCTTACTTACAGGGGTCCCAATAGCTACTCTTATCCTTCTAATGATGTTCAAACTCTTGCTGTCATACATTCAACAACTGCACATAACAGCCTTTTCCAAGCATGGCGCCCTGTCTCTCTCAGACTGAGACAGAATTTCATCCATCACACCTGTAGGTAGGAACTACACCCATATTCAGCAGGAGATAGCTAAAGAAGATTGAGATCATGATCCCTTTACCATTTTAAGAAATAAAAAAGATAAACAATCTCTTAGGAAAAATGAGAGAGGAAAGATTCTGGGACAGAGAGAGAGGGATAGGAATCAGGCTCTGAGAAAGAAATAAGGTAAATTGCAGCCCTTCACACCCCCATCCACTAACTCTGGAAAAACACCTGTATACATTATGAGATGAGGTGATTCCAACCCTTCTTGTTTAAACTTTATCTTAGTTTAACTCCTGGAATCCTGTTATGACTTAACAGACCTGCTAAACAAAAACTGGTTCAGGACCCTATCTGTAAGCCCCCTACTATATATAAATGTACATATTTTTATACTAATTTTTATATTAATATTGTGTGTATATATATATATATATGTACAATTCTACCTTGAATCTGCCCACAATCACTTTCTTGAGTGTGTACCATTGCTTGCAATTTCTATCTCACCCACTCTGACTCCCACACAAATTATTTCCCATGTCAAAGTCAAGGACCTCCAGGGTTCCTTGGCACAGTGGGTCTCATCAATTTCAGTGCTAATTTCCTCACAGTCTTGATGCAAGCAACTGGCAGAGTAGCACTGGTATGTAGGGAGTACCAGGGGGTCCTGTTCAAAAGTTTACTTTCTCTGCCTGTCTTCCCATGTCATCCTGGTTATCTTCCTAAAATACTGCTTTTTGAAATAAAATTCCTACTAATCACCCTAGAACTGAATACCCTACAGTATCTGACAACACTCAGCCTATGTCCTACACCTCAGCCTTCTGTGTGGTTCTTTCCTTTTGCTGGAAAGCAATTTCATAGCACCCAGTTAGAAAGAAATCTTTGTTACACTTGGCTACACTGATTTCTAGATTTCTGAATTGTCTGTAATATGCTAAACCACAAGCACTGTTCTCTAATTGCCTTATTTTTTCAAATGTATTGCTTATTTTATTTATTTTTAAAAATTACTCCTTTATTGTAACATTTTTATTTATTTTGTGTAGAAGAACTGCAGTATAGGGAGGAGGTACAGGGGGTCAGAGGATTCACCAGAGACAGAGTAGGGAGCACAACAGGTGAATTTACTGAAACATACTGCTGAGGGGAGCAACAGGTGAGAGAGGAGAGGCCTGCTGCGCACCATATGGGTTAGCTTCCTGGCCAGGGATCGAACTCAGGCCATCACAGTTGACCGTTGTGGTGATAGTACTGAGACTTAATCACTAGGTCAACAGGGAGGCCTAGATTGCTTATTTTATTTGATAAGTAACTAACGAATATGGTGGGCAAGAAACATGAAATGTTTTCAGTTAAGGTAAGAGGGCAGAAGTGAGCTACCATGTACACAAGGGGCAGTGGTGGTGGTGTAAGGAAGAACAGGGGAAAAGGAATTCTTAACCTGGGATCTTTAGGACTGCCTAAGTGATCATGGGAAAGCATTACCCCTAATTTGAAGAAGTGTGTGTACGTCTGTGTGTGTGTGTGTTTGTGTGTGTGTGTGTTTGTGTGTGTGTGTGTGTGTGCGCGCTCGCACGCAGAAATAGGGGCATTTATGGACTGGGGAACAATAGCTTCAATGACTTTGCATGACTTTTTTAATTGAATTTTTACTGAGATAACTATACATTCACATCTAGATGTAAGCAACAGCACAGAGTCTAGGTGTTAGCAACAACACAGAGAAATTCCACATATGCTTAATACAATTTCCCCGTTGGTCACATCTTACAGAGAAATATTATCACAACCAGACTTCTCCCATTTTACTTATACCCTTTTTTGTTTATTTAGTTATATGCAAAGTTTTTCAAATGTATAGGTTTGTGTACCCATGATCACAATCAAGATAAAAGAGAGTTCCATTATCATAAGGACCTGTCCTGTTGCTCTTTTATAACCACCCTTACCCCATTCCTCCACTATAGTACCTTCTAGGCCCTGAAAACCCCTAATCTGCCTCCATTCTATGTTACCTTTTGAGATTGACTTTTTCACTCAGCAGTCTCTGGAGATTTATCCTGGTTGCTATACATAGCAATAGTCACTTTTATTGCTAAGTATTATTCTATGGTTTGGATACATCAGCATTTGTTTAATCATCTACTGAAGGACATCTGGGCTGATTCCAATTTTAGGCTATTACAAATAAAAATGCTACGAAAATATATGTACAAGTTTTTGTATGAATATAAGCCTTTATTTCTGTGGGATAAATACTAAAGTGTGCAATTGCTGGGTCCTATAGTAGTTGCATGTGTTATTTAATCTTTTAAAGTCATTAGTTAAAATTACTTTCTTGAGCACAGTGCTGTGAAGCTGTCTGCAGCCTCTGCAGTGCTGGTTCGATCCCTGCTGGCCAGGGAGATACCCACATGGTGAGCAGACCTCTCCTGTCTCGCCCACTGATCCCCTCAGCAGTGCATTTTGGTTGGTCTGTCTGTTCTGTTCCCCACTGTCTCTGGTGAATCCTCTCACCCTCCTGTACCCCGGTTCTTATATAAATAAATAAATCTTTAAAAAAATTACTTTCTTATACTACACTTTTTGTATTTTGGTGAAAAGTCTGGTTGTTAAAGCAGTTATCCCTGAATGAAAAACATCTTACTTTTCTTAGTACTTTTGCTTATTTCAAAATATTCTTAAAACTTATATCTCACTTTATACTTGCAGCAAGCTTATAAGGAACTTGAAGGACACCAAGACACAGAGACATAAATAAGTAGGTCATGTAGAGAATTAATGACAATTTCTGAAGCTTATCCCAAGAACCCTGAAATAGAATTTTTAAAACTATATCTGATGATGACACATTAATGAGTAATGAAATCAATGAAGTTAATAAAACAAAGAATGTTTTTATAAAAAAAGTAAACTAGAATATAAAATATCACAGTGCACACATGAATATGTATTGTGTATAGTATTTGTTGCATTAAATGTGTATGTGTGTAAATAATTGAGTGATGGTTAAAAATGCTAGAAAACTCTATTCTTACAGTTTAACTCTCTCCATTAAAATCCCTTGTATTTTTCTGTGTCTAATAAGAATTTACAATACACAAACTAAAAGAAGTTTAATTATTTTTGGTTAATATTGGTATAAAGATAGATTTGAAAGGTGATCTCTTACCGTACTGGAGTTTGTCAAAATATTACCACTGTAATGAAATTTTATTTTCTTTATCACATGAGACAGACATAACAAATGCTTACAGATTATAGAAGTAAAGGGAATACTACCCAACTCACTAACACTGACTTTACTTTGATAACAAAATATTACAAGAGAAGCACAAGAATTTAGAAGTTAGAAAAGTTTCCCAGAGTCACAAATGTAGAAATTTCTGGAGCCAAGACCCAATTTGAAACATTCTGAAACCCAGTAATAAGCTTCCCCTTGAAATTGTACCCTGACTCTCGATAGGGTGTTTTCAAAGCAGGATATTGTGATTTTGTTGTACACAGACTGTCCACGCCAAGGCTTTCACACAGAGATTATTTAAGCTAAAACCAAGAAGATTAGGAAAACAAACTGACTTTATGCAAATACTGGGAGGGCTGTCATTTGGAAAGGACCACATTTCTATCTTACAAAACAAGGCAGAATTAGGATCAAAGTTTGTCAGTTAAAAGGAAGGAAACTGGTTTACCCCAAGAAAAGCATTGAATAAGTATGCAGCACAGGAATAAAAAAAGCCTAACATGGTCTTGACCTATTAAAATGAAGAAGTATTCATTACACTATCAGAAAACCATCTATTCTAGCTGCTGGAGACAAAATTCTTCTACTGGACCAAATGTTCTTTAAGGTTTTTTTCCAAGTCCAAGTTCCAAATGAATTTCTCCCCTGCTAGTCATTTATCTCTCTCTGAAAATATGCCCATATTCCTTATTTCCTTGCAATCTGTTTAGAATTAGAGAAATTATTTCTAATTGAAACCTTAACTATCATAATTTTATTTCAAGTAGACATAATTCATCAAAAACCATGCATAAGGAATATGTATTTTTTTTCTCAGAGTATTTTGAAATGGATCATAAATCAATTAACTTGTATTGTGGACTGGAATGCAGTGGGATGAAATGTGAAATTCAGTGTTATCAATGTGAAATAAAGACCTGCCCAATCATAATCTTCAAAAAGTAAGTAGGGGCGCATATTTCTCAATTGGAAATTTCAACAGAGAGAGGAAAAGCAATTTGCTCAAGGTCATGGAGCTAATAAGGGATCAAACAGCTAATATACGGTCACACAGCTAATGAGTCTTGAACCTGTTAATGCTCCTTAGTGACTCTGAATAAATATTAAGTTTTCCACAGGAGAATATGCATGAAGAGAAACTTCCAACTTCTAATGAGAGCATTTTCAAGGGGTTATGAGTCCAACTGTGAGTGAGTTATTTATTATTTACACAGTAAAACTCACTCTCTTCTGCTTTGCTTATTAATCTGTTGTGGAAAAAAAACAGAAAGTGCTGCCCTCCCCATGGTCTTTTTTTTTTTTCACTCAGAAAAAAAGAGGTTGCTTTATAGATAGATACTTCTATTCTGAAAATAAAATACTCTCAATCACAAGATTTCACCTGTTGGCTATATTTCAAACTCTTCTACTAAGGATATTGAAATTCACGTCATGTACTGTCAGGAAAATATGTGAGTACAACTAAGATTTTAAAGTAATTCAATCCCTACCTTTTTATATTGTAGTGTCAACTACACAACGACACTTATATTTCTTGTGCTCTCACATGATTTCTACTTTACATTGTTGTATTTGAGATCAAATACCTGTGCACTGCACCAAAGAAGAGTGGATGTTGGCTCCATTGTCTGACAGATGCTGTTCATAATTTCTCAGGCCTAGAAAAAAAACAGAAGTTTAGCTTAGCTTTTTTTTTTTTTTTTTTCAATATTTTAGATTCTTTTATTCCAGTAACTAACCAATGACGGCCTGTGATGGCCTTTAGAGCTAAGCAGGGGAGTCAACATTAGGATTCATATTTTTCTTTCTATTGGGACTTTCTGTGGGTCTTTCACATGCAAACATGAAAGATGCTATAGAGAATCTGACAGATCTTGCTGCACCCAGGTTTGGCATTGAGGGTGGTAGACAGGCTGGTGACTCTTCTCCTTTGTACTGCTGATGGTGTGAGCTGACTGAGCAAAGCTGGCCATGGATGGGAAGAAAGTAGAAATTATAGTCTATCTATCATTTTGCTAACCATTTGTGAGCAAATCTTAAAAAAACAAAAACAACTTTTGATCTTTATAAAGTATTTTGAAATCCAGAACTTAAGATCTAAATCATGGAACAGTAATTTTAAAGATGTCACTACTGTAGTCACATGTCAGTTAGGGTGGTACTCAGCAATTCAGCATTCACCCAAGATTATTTCTCTTCATCAAAATAATTGACACAAAACTTCAATGGTCTGAGTCTCTCTGATCATTGTTTTTCTTGCTTATAACTTCCTCAAGACAAGAATAATACATAGAAATAGGAATAGAAAAGGATGAGAGTAAATAGAAGATAAATATAAAATTAAAAATGTGTAGACTATATTCCTGCTTCTTTACAATTTTTATAAAATCATAATGTATTTTCAATGGTTATAATGTATTTTCAAATACATTATTTTTTATTTTTTTTTTTTAAGATTTATTTTTATTTATTTATTTATTTTTTTTTTTTGGGTTTTTTTTTTAATCTTAAATTTTATTTTTATATTCCCCCATACAATTGCAAACGCCCCATTCTGACCCCAATTCTTCCCTCCCGCCCCCTACCCCCAAAAAGTGTCTCTGGTTCATAGTTTTTTGTTGATTTTGATTTTCACTTTCTTATATTCATTTTCCTGGTCCCTTATTTAAGTTTTCTAGATTCCTGCTATGAGTGAGACCATCCGGTATTTTTCTTTTTCTTTTTGGCTTATTTCGCTGAGCATGATCCCTTCCAGCGCCATCCATGTTGCTGCAAATTGCATGTGTTTATCTTTTTTGAATGCTGAGTAATATTCCATGGTATATATGTACCATATTTAGAAAATTATACATATTTGATTTGAAAAGGCATGGGACAGAGAGATGAGGGAGTTGGTAACTTGAAAGTGAAGTGATAAGTGGACTTGGAAATGATCTAGTAGAGATAGGGTTATGGAGAGAACTATATTTTCTGCCCTTATGCTTCTCTGCAGCTTGCTGAGTGGTCATTGCATATTTTTATATGTGCACAAAAGAATGGAAGATGGCCTGATGAGAGATCAATGTGAAAATCAAGCCACTGCCGCTACAGTTTGAGCCTATCTTGCTAGTAAACTAACTGCTCTTGATGGCATGGCAAGGCTGCACCTCTGCAGACTTCTCTCAAACCTACAGAGCTTGGGGAGGAATTTTAAGAAACCTTCCCTTGGGGCTTACATCTATGAGAGGTTTAAGAAATCCCACATTTTGCCAGGAACTCCTGGATTCTACTTAGACAGATTTTAGTTGACATAATTTATCAAGAATTGAGTGTAAGAAATCAATGCTGAAGGGGGCTGACAGAAGCCTTTTGCTCTTAAATTTGTACCAAGTATCTACACTAGAACTATAAGGAGGAAACTCAGTTCTGTGTGTTTGGGTGGTAGGAGGGGGTTGCAACTAAGCTCTTATACCTTCTTCACCCCTCAGGCAAAGTTTGAAAAGCAATTTCCTCATCTTTTTCTTTAGAGGAAGAATTGCAGTGATTTAAAAGGAGCAAAGTAAATGCTTATGTGAGTTCTTTAGCTTCACTCAGAAACCTTGTATAATTTCTAAAGTCCTATTTAATGTTAAGACAGTCTTGATCATTTTTATAGTTTCTTCTTTTTTCTATTTTATTTAAATGGAATTGTTATGTTCAATAAAATTGCTGATTCACATGTAGTTGAAAGACATAACATAGGAAGATTTCCAGTTTTCTCCAGTGATAACATCTTGCAAAATTATAGTGTAATAGCTTAACCAGAATATTGACATTGATACTGTCAAGATATTTGAATGATCACAAGGGTCACTCATGTGGTCCTTCTATAGCCACACCCAATACCTTCCCATATTATCTCCTCATTGGCCCCTAGAAACCATAACTCCATCCTTTATTACTATAATTTTGCCATTTTCAAGAATTTTATATAAAGGGAATCATATGTAACCTTTGAAACTGGTGTTGTCACTCTAATTCCCTGGGAACTCATCCAGCTTGTTACATGCATCAATAGTTCATTCTTTTTTATTGTGTAGTTCATGATATGGATGTACCACAGTTTGTTTAACCATTCACCTATGGGGAAGACATTTGAACTAATTTCAGCATTTAGTACTATAAGTAAATCTGTCATCATAATTTATGAACAAGCCAAGATGTAGGGCATGGGATGATTATATAACCAGTTTGAACCTTAGTTTCTTCTTTTACAAGAGGTCAAGGGAGGGTTTTCTAGCTCCATCATTCCTCTTTACCTCCCCAGGACCCCTGTATCATACTTCCTGCTGCAGAGGACAAACATTTCCTGAAATTTAGACAGTAATTGCACCCTTGTACCCAAGTTGAGTATTTTACATCAGAAAGAATTTTTGTCTTTCCAATCACTATCACAGCCAGCTAAACCAAAAACATAACTGCAATTAGGAGAGCCCACCAGTGACTATGCCTTCCCTACCTGTGTTCATAGATTGATCTTGAATGACATGGATTTCCTTAGTCCCTATTTTATTTTCCCAGATTTATAGACTCAAAGTAAAACAAAACAAACAAACAAACAAAAAAACACCGAATCTAGAGCCAGAAAGTGGGTTTGAAGGCCAGTTGAATGATATTGGATGTCCACTTTAATTTGAGACACAGTTCAGCTCCACTAAAATGGAAGTGGTGATAAAAGTTCCATCTACATTACTGGGCTCCTGTGTGGATCCAGGGTGATAATAAACATGGAACTGCACTGTATTCTGCAAAAACTTTGCAAATAGAAGATGTTATAAAAGGAGAATAATGAGTTTTGTGATTGAGGTTATTTGTAGTTTACAGAATGGTAGGTTAAAACAATAACTAGGGATGCACATGCTGAGATTATGAAGAAAAAAATTCAGGAAATTGCAAAGTTTAAATATTCAATACTGAACCATTCCTGCCTTCCTTCTCTTGTTGTCTTTTTACATATGAAGGAAAAACATAGGATCCAGATTTTTAAAAAAGCTATCATGGGCTTTCTGACTTAACAGTGATTAAAGAAAATGTGGCACCAATTAAGGGTAAGATAGATTTACATGTTAAAGTTTATTTTCAGTCAAAAATCACCTTAGTCTTATTTAACTCACTGATGGCCTAGAAGTTAAAATTTGTATATGCCCCTACTTAGTCTCATAAATCATTCAATTCTAATTCCTTTGTGAATATATATAATTCTTGACCAATGAGTTAACAAATAATATTCTCAGTGAGTTTCTTTGAGTATGGATTTTTGTGTATATAGTTTAAAAAATCCTTGTTAATATCTATGATTCTACCATATTGATGACATTGCCAAATGTATGACTTGGAAGGTGGAAGAAAATTTACAAGACTATTATTTTAATAGCCAATAATTTTTTAAAATAGTCTTTCTTATGAAAATAATGAGTGATAAGAACTACTCCATCAAGGTATTAGGGACTTGGCTTGGTGGGCAAAGGAAACCTTTCAAATCCTCAGAATTACTACTGCTTTCTGACATTCTCTCTATTTTAAGAAATAAGACTGAAGCAAAATAAAAAGAACCTACCCTAACATGACTGAGTCACAACCTGGAACATTTCCCATCAATGTGATTTGAAATGACAGTTGAAAATCTCTGATTAATGGGGCTGCAGGATAAAAGCCTGAGTAGACTAGCACCATGTGATGCAGATCAACATCACTGCACTACAGGGCATAAAGCATGATAAAATGGCCATCAACTCTCCCTACCCCACTGGTCATACCTGGGTACATAGGTTTTTTGGCTTAATATTACAGGTTTTCTTGAGGATGAAATGTTAGTACCAAATGTATGATCTGGAAGAATCAAGCTAGAAAATAGCTAAAAAATACATCCTCTCTGCCTCAAATACCCCATTTCCTCTCTTTACCTGCCTAATTATCATTTAACCTTCTGACTTGGCATAGATGTCACATATGATGACAGTATTTCTAGATCCTATGGCCTGACTTAGGTACCCTTTTCTATGCTCCAGGGTACCCTATCACCCTAGGAAGCACTTATACAAGACTATTAAGTTTCCTTAATTACTGGTCTTCTTGATTCCCACCAAAACATAACCAGCAGTGTCCAGATGGCGGGAATGTTCTTATCTGTGCTATACAATATGATAGCGACCAGTAATACTGGGCTACCAAACACTCAAACATGGATAGTAGGACTATGAAATGAAACTTTAAATTTTAATTATTTATACTTATTTAAGTTTATTATAAAGAACATATAAATTCTATATATAAATTATAAGTAAATTATATGCTTATTTAAAAATTATTTAACTTGAAATAGAAATAGCCATATGGTGGCATTTGGCTACTATGTTGAAGAGCATGATGATAGATTGTAAGCTTCTTTAAAGCAGAAATTGCGTCTTATTAACTTTTATATTTCCAGCAATAAAGGTCATAATCCAGCATTTTCTATGCACTCAATATACATTTTTGACCACTGAATGAATGTCAGTCTTAATCTTTTTTTAAAATAAATTCTTTTTAAGGAAAACTACAGGCCAATCTCCCTAATGAACACTGATGCAAAAATCCTCAATAAAATTTTAGCTATCAGAATCCAACAATGTATCCAAAAGATAATTCACCACGACCAAGTAGGATTCATTCCAGGGACACAAGGATGGTTTAACATCCGAAAATCAATCAATGTTATCCAACACATCAACAAAAAGAAATATAAAAACCATATGATAATATCAATAGATGCTGAGAAAGCTTTTGACAAAGTGCAACACCCATTCATGATAAAAGCCCTTGAAATTCTTGGGATACAAGGAACATACCTCAACATCATAAAGGCCATCTATGACAAGCCAACAGCCAGTATCATTCTCAATGGTGAAAAGCTGAAAGCAATTCCATTAAGATCTGGAACAAGACAAGGATGTCCACTCTCACCACTGCTTTTCAATATAATACTGGAAGTCCTAGCCAGAGCAATAAGACAAGAGAAAGACATCCAAGGAATCCAAATAGGAAAAGAAGAAGTCAAACTATCACTATTTGCAGATGATATGATAATATACATAAAGAACCCCAAAAAGTCCACAGAAAAACTAATTCAACTCATCAATCAGTTCAGTAAAGTGGCAGGATACAAAATCAACACGCAAAAGTCAGTAGCCTTCCTATACACAAACAATAAATCTGAAGAAGAAGAAATCAAAAAAACCATCCCTTTTTTTATTGAAACAAAAAAAATCAAATATTTGGGAATAAATCTAACAAAAGAGGTAAAGGACCTATACAAAGAAAACTATAAAACACTGTTAAAAGAAATAGAAGAAGACACAAAGAAATGGAAAGACATCCCCTGCTCATGGATTGGAAGAATAAACATTATTAAAATGGCCATCCTCCCAAAAGCAATATACAGATTCAATGCTATTCCAATCAAAATTTCAATGTCATTCTTCAAAGAAATAGAACAATTATTGATGAAATTCATATGGAATCACAAAAAACCCCGAATAGCCAAAGCTCTCCTGAAAAAAAAAGAAGGGAATGGAGGCATCACACTCCCAGACTTCAAACTCTACTACAAAGCCATAATCATCAAAACTGCATGGTATTGGAACAAGAAGAGACATACAGACCAATGGAATCGAATAGAAAATCCAGAAATAAACCCACAGATTTATGGTCAACTAATCTTTGACAAAGGAGCAAAGACTATGCATTGGAGCAAAGAAAGTTTGTTCAATAAATGGTGCTGGGAAAACTGGGTCGCTACATGCAAAAGAATGAAGCTTGACCACTACCTCACACCATACACAAAAATCAACTCAAAATGGATTAAAGAACTAGACATAAGACCTGAAACCATAAAATATATAGAAGGAAATATAGGCGAAACATTACGTGATTTGCACATCAAAGACATCTTTACAGACACATCACCCAAAGCAGTGATAGTGAAGGCAAAGATAAACAGCTGGGACTACATCAAATTAAAGAGCTTCTGCACAGCAAAAGAGACAATAACAAAAACAAAGAGAACCCCACCAACTGGGAGAACATTTTTGCACCCAACACTAATGATAAAGGACTGATCACAAAAATCTGCAAAGAGCTGATGAGACTCAACAACAACAAAGAAAATAATCCAGTCAAAAAATGGGCAGAAGAGCTAAAAAGAAACTTCTCTGAAGAGGAAATGCAAATGTCCAACAGGCATATGAAAAAATGTTCAACATCACTTGTCATCAGGGAATTGCAAATCAAAACTACCATGAGATACCATCTTACACCAGTGAGAATGACACATATTAAAAAAACTAGCAACAACAAATGTTGGCGAGGGTGTGGAGAAAAAGGAACTCTCCTGCACTGTTGGTGGGAGTGCAAACTGGTCCAACCACTGTGGAGAGCTGTGTGGAGACTTCTGGACCTACTAAAGATAGAGCTTCCATATGATCCAGCAATTCCACTCCTAGGTATTTACCCAAAGGACACAGAAACATCAATTCCAAAGAACACCTGCACCCCTATGTTTATAGCAGCACTGTTTACAATAGCTAAGCTTTGGAAACAACCCAAATGCCAAAAATAGATGACTGGATCAAGAAGATGTGGTACATATATACCATGGAATATTACTCAGCATTCAAAAAGATAAACACATGCAATTTGCAGCAACATGGATGGCACTGGAAGGGATCATGCTCAGCGAAATAAGCCAAAAAGAAAAAGAAAAATACCGGATGGTCTCACTCATAGCAGGAATCTAGAAAACTTAAATAAGGGACCAGGAAAACGAATAACTATAAGAAAGCGAAAATCAAAATCAACAAAAAACTACGAACCAGAGACACTTTTAAGGGGGTGGGGGTGGGAGGGGAGAGATTGGGGTCAGAATGGGGGGGCTGCAATTGTATGGGGAATATAAAAATAAAATTTATTATTAAAATAAAAAAAATAAATAATTTTCATTCTTTCTGAAAAAAAATAAATTCTTTTTAAAATTAAATTTAAAAACTTTATTTTTGATTAAGGAAATATCAGGTTACCATCATCAGGTATTGTCACTGTAGTACACCCATTACCAAATCATATAGAGTCCACTAGCAGAGTTCATTGTGCTTCCTTCCCTCTTTGTTCTTGTCCCTCCCCAGCCTTGTCCCTCCCTTTTGATACTTCAATTCTGTAGTTAGCTTTCAAGGATTAGTTTTTAAGTTTGTATTTATCTGATCCTTACTTTGTTTTTTCTGTATTCTACATATTAGTGACAACACCTAATATCTATCTTTCTCCTTTTGACAAAGTCCTATTCTTACTTCACTATCACAATAGTGTGTTTGATAGCTGAGACTCAGAAGCCTAGTATTAGTGTTTAAAATCTTACACCACCACTTCACATTTATGTCAAGGATAAATGACTTACTTAAATCTCTCTCAGCTTCTCATCTTTAAAATGATGTATCAATAGTACCAGCCTCATAAGTCTATAATAAACATCAAATTGATACATTTATCAATTCATCATGTAATAAATATATTTGTGTTGAGTGCTATGGTTGGCAGATAGTAAATTCTACTATATACTACCTGTCCTTATATTGATTTTGCAATGTTGTCATTTATTGAGAAAATGAATGAGTGAGAGAGAAAGAAGAAAATGGGGAAAAACACTTCTTCGGCAGAAAGTATTGACTTTTGTAAAAGATCATTTAAACTAGGCAATTCAGAAATCCGTATGCATATGTTTTTTTATTTGAGATTCTTAACCATCAATAGGGCTGATGTTCTGATATATCCCAAATGGAATGGACTATGACTGACATAGCATAATAAGCAATGGCAATACAATAATTTTAAAATAAATATATAGTAAAGTTTTTAAGAGAACTGAACTATCATTTATAATATAAATTAAGTTTAATGCAATTTTTTCAAAATATACCTTATAGGGAATGTCAACAAGGATACTGACAGGAGTGACTTTATCCAAGAGCAGTCTTCCATTGCTGTCACTCTGAGTCAGCACTGTTGGCAACCAGGCTGGGTCTTTCCTCTGCAGTGACAAAATAAATCACTTTTTTCTTTCCTAGTTTGACATCTTTTTCAATACACAGTTGATGAATGAAATTAAAAAAAGTCTTAACCCTGAAAATGATTTTCTTCTTTATATTCAGATTGTTATTTTGATTTATTGATATGTCTATCTCCATTCAGGGAGAGGGAATCAGATGGTGGCACTTGACTTTGGATAACTCAGGCCATACTTTCCCAATTTGGGGGGAGCCTTAGGGCATCACTATCCATCTTTTTTAGGATAAGGAAACGAAATTGCAGAGAGATGCTATTTGCCCAGAGCCTCACGGTTCATAGTAAATAATAGAATCGGAATTAGAGCTTGGGTTTTGCAACTCCTAGTTTAATGAATTTCCAATAAGTTTGGAATTCAGAAGATACTGGGAGAAAAGAAAGAAGGGATAGAAAGAGGAATACCTGTAAACATGTTCTACTTATTTCAGTGGAATTTAGTCATTTATTAATCATAATGAGAAGATAATACAAGCTACTGATCTGCTCCCCAGAAGATCATGCATACAATTTTGTTTTGTTCTTGAAAATTTGAGACCCCAATAGTGTCAAAAATTCACTGATGGACCCGTATTTTAAATTGCTCAATGTGAAATGAATATAGAATCATTTCAAGGAATTATAAATAATGCCTCAAATCTCTACACACAAACAGTAATTGATGTTCTGAAATTATTTTTGGAAGAGGGCTACTCTCATGCAAGGAGGATAAATCCTCGACTGGGTTTATCATTCTCTTTTATTGAAAATGATAACTACAGATTGTACAACTTCTCCATTTATATTTGAGGTAGTCATGAGGAAAAGCTATGAACTTAAAATGCAGTGTCTTTTTATAAAAACAAGGAAATATTAAAATATGTTCCTCTCTACCAATAACACTTGAAGTTAGGTATTATTACCAATTACTACCAAAATGTATATATTTCAAAGGCATTTGCTTCCTAGGAAGTAATATGGTTTAATTACAAGAAGTAAAGGTAGAAGATATATTAGCAATTTGATGTTTTTGAGTTTATAAAAGTATACTAGAAAAAAACAGATGAGAATATTTGAGATACCTTTAATAATGCCGGTATTTTAAGAATTTAAATAAGTTGCTAAAAGGAATAAAGAAATTGTGTTAGATAACCAGAGATTTCTTTAAACATGGATATTAATGTTAGACATGCAATCCACTAACTGCAAGTTGCTGATGGGGACAGTATAAAAATTTAAAGAGACATTATGTAGGTTTTATTTCTGGTTTAAGACCTCATTTTTATTTCTCATTGGAATAATGTGAAACCATTTCTTATAACAGTGTTTCAAACTTGTGAAACCAAAGAATGAAACGAATATAGGGAAATCATGGTAAAGAAATATTTCTTCAATATCTTTTTAGAAATACAGTAAATTATGTATTTATTTATTTATATCCTCCAATATATATAGAAGATAACTCCAGGAAAATTTGAATAAAATTTGTCTCATCTGTCAGTAGAGGTACATTCTGTTCATTTTAAAGGGACTATCTTTCCTTGGGGGAAAAGACTGAACATTCAACATGTTATCTCACAAGTACATTCCTATAGCAGTAGAGTATAGCACCAGTGTTGCGCTTCCTTAGAAACAAAATCTGTAATCAGAGTTATCCATTATCTCTAAAGAAGGCTGAATCTGGCAACCTGCAATTATGGTCTAACTTTTTTTTATAGCCTGCTTTGATTCTAAGAAAATAACCTTCAAGGAATACTCATAAAACAGATGAACTTATATGTGAAAATATCTGGTAGGGCTTTAACTCCAGTGGTTTTATTTCTGCAAAAGAATAGGGGAATCATGTCTTGTAATAATTGATATTCTCAGAGCATAATATACTCAGTGCAATTACTAGCTCAGTTCAACACAAGCTTGTTGAGCCTTTTTTATACAGCATGCATTGTATATTTCGTGCTAGGGATGAATAAGATGAATAAGATTCAACATCTGCTCTCAGGAACCTAATGGATAAAGGGCAAGAATCATAAGGATATGGTTTTAATATAGGTCAATACTTTGAAAGATGTCCAGAGTATAGCGAATATTAGAAGGTACTAAGTGGAGTGAGACAGGAACACTTAGTTAACCAAAGAAAACACTTTATTGAACACACATAAGCTGCAGATACTGTGCCTCATGAGGGAAAATTCATAGTGGACAAAACAGAAAGTTCCTTTTGATTTTGAATTTTATTCTAACTTTGAGTGGTTTGCATGAATTAAAGACAGATTTTATTCAAATGCTAATTTTGATTCAGTAGCTTTTAGGTGGTCTTGATATTCTACATTTCCAACAAGCTCCCAGGTAATAAGTGTTTTTTTTTTTTTTTTCTGGGCTGTAGACAACACTTGGAGTGCAATGATTGAGAAGTAATAATGACCACACTTAAATTGAGGTGTGAGAGAACAAACATCTACCACTTGCAAGGCATGAATACAAAGCAGGGTGGTATGTTTTATTCAAAGTAAGAAGATGCAAGGACATTCTGAGAAGCTGAGGATATAAGCAGTTTTGCTGATATGTATTTGAGTTCTCCAGGCCACAGTGAAATTTTCCTGGGTAGTTCAGTGTGTAAGAGTAGAAAAGATGAAGGGATGTACAGAATTTATGAAGAAGTAGAAAAATAGTGAGGATGGCCTTATACCTTGAAGTGCCTGAAATAGTCAAGGATGTGAGGAAGGTGAGTTTACTAATTTTCTCTTAGGGTAAAGTGTATATCAATCCCAATTTTGACCTTTCTCATATGATTAGTATCTTGAACAGAGTGTTATATGGTGACTGGGAGTATTGGGTTTTTGGTTTAGGTTCTTTCCAGGACCAGGAGGAGGTCTAGGGTTCTACATTAAGCCTTGTAATGACATGGTCCAGGTCTGGGATAGTCTGCAGCACTATCTGGAGTGTACCAAGCCCTGAGGGCCCCATTTGTATTCCTTCATGACCACTTAATTTCTTTCTTCAAAGTAATCAATGTTACTATTCTCCTATATCCCTTCAGAACTATTTTATGCATTCAAAAACTTAATGAAGACATAAAATAGCAAACTTGATCTAATGAACATAGGAGAATATTACACTCCAACGGCTGCAAAATACACAATTTGCTCCTTTCTTTTTTTTTTAAATTTTTTTATTTTTATATTCCCCAAGCAATTGCAACCCCTTTATTTTGACCCCAATCCCTCCCCCCCGCCCCCCTCCCCTCATAAAGTGTCTCTGGTTCATATTTGTTTGTTGATTATGATTTTCACTTTCTTATAGATATTCATTTTCCTGGTCCCTTATTTAAGTTTTCTAGATTCCTGCTATGAGTGAGACCATCTGATATTTTTCTTTTTCTTTCTGGCTTATTTCGCTGAGCATGATCCCTTCCAGCGTCATCCATGTTGCTGCAAATTGCATGTGTTTATCTTTTTTGAATGCTGAGTAATATTCCATGGTGTATATGTACCACATCTTCTTGATCCAGTCATCTATTTTTGGGCATTTGGGTTGATTCCACTCCTTTCAATGGCCCGTGGGACATTTACACAAATTGATCAATAACAGACAATGAAACAAGTATCAACAAATTTCAAAGAAATGTCATCTGAATTGGACCCCTTATAGTTATATTAGAATTCAAAAACAAAGGGAAAAAGTCGATATGGTTGATATTTAAGAAACACAGTTCTAAATAACTATGGGTCAAAAGACTTAGCAAATCAAATATTTAGAACTAAAGCAAAAGAGAAATTTCAGTTTTGCTAAAGCTTGTTGGATACCACTAAGGCAGTGCTTGAGTAAAGTTTTTAGCCTTAAGTTGTGCTTGTATTAGATAAGATTCTTATATTGGATAAGAAAAAAATTGGAAATAAGTGAATCAGTTATATTTAAAAATAAAAACTATATCCTTTAATTCAAAAAATGTGATAATGACTTTGTAAGAAAGGTACACTGTAATGCCACCAGTGTGAAAATTTCTGTAGAAAATACACAGACCAACAGCACGTATACTCTTATATATAGGTTTGTAAGGGGTACATAAATTATGCAACCATGGGCAGCTCTGACTAGGATTATGTTGTTCAAATCCTAGTCTGTGGTCCTTATAACCTTGGAAACATACTTAACTACTTCAAATTACACAGTCATGACCTATAAAAAATGGAAATAACAATCTTTTCCAGAATATTTTTTAGAAAGAATAACAATATGTAAAATTTGGCAACCTCAAACATCAGTAAAGAATTTTTTTTAAAAGTTAAGAAAAGAGCAAAATTAACCCAGAGAAAATAGAAAGCAATAATAAAGTATGAATTTAATGTAATAGAATACCAACACCAACATGGCGACTAAGGCAATAATTGATTATTTGTAAAAAAAATAAATTTGATAAACTTGTAGTGAATTCATGAAAATTTAAAAGGCAAAAATTAGAAACAAAAAGGACATATATATAGAAACAGATCAAAATAATTATGAGTATATTATAAACAGTATCTTTTATAACAAACTAAACAATTAGAAAAACATCAAAAAGCAGAAATTATTAATAATCTTATTCTTATATCTAATAAATTAGTTGATTCAGTCATTAAAGTTGTCCTTCTTAAAATGTATAGGTACAGATTATTTTACTGATATTTAATAAGTCCAGTCTTCCACAAAGTATTTGAAAGTTTACAGAAAGAAGGAAGAACACTTGACAAGTGAATGCCAAGTCACTAAGGGTCTATTATAATCTTGATATTAAATTTAACAAGGACAGTTTGGGAAAGGAAAATCTAACTCACGAACTCTCAAAAGGAATACTCTTAAGCAAATACTTAAGCAACATGCATCTTTCAATGTATAAATAGAAGAAACAGAAGGCAAGTGAAGAGAAAAATGTCAGAAGTGTAGAAATGAAGAGCTATCAGGAAAGTTAATGGGTTAATACCAAAAATAAACCACTTGTTTATATTTTGACAATTCTTGCTCTAACATTTTAAAATATGTGAAAAAAATGATATCTGAAACTTTCAAATTTGCTTATTTAAATCAAGACCTTTTTATGGATAAGGTATCCTGAGTTGGGAAATACAAAAGATGTGCTGAGGAGTCTACAAAGATGGCAGTGGCATCTTCCAAAATTCTCCTGTAACATACAGAACAATGAGGATAGAAAAATGAACACAATATTTACAAACCTAGGTTACTGGGTAACTCCCCAACCCCAAAATTATGAGCAAGTCATGACAAATCAACAGTTTCAAGACCTCTTGGGCATCAGCATGTGTCCAAGAGGATGCAGAGTAGCCATGGGCTTTCCAAAACTCAAAGACCTCGAAAGAGCAAACAAACATTTGCCTGGAAAAATCAATCAGCCAATTCAAGAAGTGGAACTGAAACTGGCAGGGATTTTCATGGTCCAAAAATGTCTATGGTAAGGCGCAATCTGTGGTAAGACTGAAGGAAGCTTGAGTAGTCTAAGCCTCCTTCATTCTCAAAGCTACTAAAGTCCTCCCAGCACAAAACTGGTACAGAAATCCAAACTGAGAAGAAACTAGTGAAAAGAGAACTAAGCTAGCCAGGTCAGGGACAGTAAGGACCAAAGAAATATAAAGTCCAGATTAAAGTGGCTAGGGAGACTAGAATGAGAAAATCTTACAGTTTAAGTGTCATATTGTTGAATACTTTACAGAAACAACCAGAAGAGGGTGGCCTAGAGACATTAAATTGGATAAACTATTCTAAGCTGAACTTCCTTTAGAAAAGCTCAGAAAATGTAATTCAATGTGAAAATGAACAACAGAAAAGGATAGTTCACATTTAAATTTATTATAGGATACAAGAATAAGGAATAGAATCTCAACAGATAATGAAGTTATGTCAGAAAGACATTCTCACAAAACGAAGACTATTACTTAAGTGCTTAAAATGAGCTAAAACAGTAGAAAAATCAAAATGAAAGAAAATTCAGCAATGAAGTGATAGAACTCAAGAAGGAATTAAAAACAAAAGAAAACATTTCAAGTATTGAAACTAGGAGTATAGCACAAAGAAAATTCATATAAGTCATGATTTATTATAAATATTTGTATTGAGCAAAAAGAAATGAAGATGCCAGAGCTGGGGGCTGGTTCAGGGTAATGAGGAGTTAGTGTTTTATGGGTATAAAATTTCAGTTTTGCAAGATGAAAAGAGTTTTGGAGATGAATAGTGATAGTGATTGTACAACAATGTGAATATACTTAACATCACTGACTTACACACTTTAAATAGTTAAAACGGATAATGTTATGTGTATTTGACCCCAATAAAAAATTAAAAGGGACAAAAAGTTTTTAAGATGGATTTTCTTCTTTAAACATTTATTTATATGTATTTTACAGCATTGTTCATTTTTGTACAATATTTGTTTTCTCCTCTTAGGTGTAGTCCCCATAAAATTCCCATCACCAATTCACCTATGCACCATCATTATAGTCCTTTATACTCTCCCCTCCCCTGAAGAATGTCTTTGATTTACAGTTGCTGTTAATTTTGTTTTCTTATTTATTATAATTATTTTTTCCTGATCCCTTATTTGGTTACCCTATATTCCTCCTATAAGTGAAACCATCCAATACTTTTCTTTTTTCTTCTGACTTGTTTCACTGAGCATAATCCCTTCCAGCTCCATCCAAGTTGCTGTGAATGGAATGAGTTTGTTTTTTGATTACTGAATAGTATTCCATTGTGTCTATATGCCAAAATAATCTTGATCCAGTCATCTATTTTTGGACATTGGAGTTGTTTCCATATCTTATCTATTGTAAATAGTGCTGCAATAAACATAGGGGTACAGGTGTTCTTTGGGTAGATTCTTAGGAGTGGAATTGCTGGATCATATGGTAGCTCCATTTTTAGTAGTTTGAGGAACTTCCACACAGTTTTCCACTGTGGTTGGACCAGTTTGCATTCCCACCAGCAGGGTAGGAGAGTTCCTTTTTCACCACATCCTCACCAACATTTCTTGCTGCTTTTTTTTTTTTTTTTTTTTTAATATGTGCCATTCTCACTGATGTAAGGCAGAATCTTATTGCCATTTTTATTTGCATTTCCCTGATTATAAGTGATGTTGAACATTTTTTCTGTTGGCCATTTGCATTTCCTCTTTGGAGAAGTGTCTCTTTAGCTCTTCTACCCATTTTTTGACTTGATTGTTTACTTTGTTTTTGTTGAGTTATGTAAGTTCTTTGTACATCTTTGTGATCAGTCCTTTATCAGTCATATGAAGTGCAAAAATTTTCTCCCAATCAGTAGGGTGTCTCTCTCTTTTAGTTAATATCTCTTTTGCTATACAGAAGTTTTTAGTTTGATGTAATCCCGCTTGCTCATACTTTCTTTCACTTTCTTTGCTTTGGGGATGAGTCTTTAAACTTACTGAGATGTATGTCACATAGGCTTTGCCTATATTTTCTTCTATGTGTTTTTGGGTTTCAGGTCTTATGTCCTATTCTTGTATCCATTTTGAGTTGTTTTAGTGCATGGTATGAGGTAGTAGTCTAGTTTTATTCTTTTGCATGTGGTGGTCCAGTTTTCCCAGCACCATTTATTGAACAAACTGTCCTTGTTCCATTGCATATCTTTGCTCCTTTGTCAAAGATTTGTTGGCCATATATGTTTGGCCTTATTTCTGGGTTTTCTATTCAGTTCCATTGGTGTGTGTGTCTGTTTTTGTTCCAGTACCATACTCTTTTAATTATTATGGCTGTGTAGTATAGTTTGAAGTCTGGGATTTTGATACCTCCATTTTCCTTTTTTCATCAGGAGAGGTTTGACTATTTGCAGTTTTTTGTAGCTCTGTATAAGAAAAATGTATGCTTGGATTGTTTGGGTGCATTGTGCTATAGAAGTCTGTTAAGCCCATGAGGTCTAGGTCCTTATTTAGGGCTCTAGTTCATTTTTTGTCCTTGTTCATTTTTTTGCCTCGATCTATCCATTGGCGAGAGTCAGGTGTTGAAGTCTCCATACATATGTATTTTCTCTAATGTCTGTTTTCATAGCTGGTAATAATTGGTGCTCCTTCATTTTGGTGAGTATATGTTGATGAGTACTATATATATATATTTTGGTGCTCCTTCAGTTGGTGAGTATATGTTGATGAGAGTTATATCTTCCTGATGTATTATCCCCTCAATCATAATGTAGTGATCATCTATGTCTCTCTTTTTTTTTTTTTTGGACCTCACCAGTGGCTGGGGATCGAACTGGTGCTGCAGAGGCTGCGGGCAGCCTTGCAACCCAGCGCTCAACCACTGCACCACCAGGGGAGGCCCACCTATGTCTCTTTTTAACTTTTTTAGTTTGAAGTCTATTTTATCTGATATAAATATAGCTATTCCTGCCTTCTTTTTTGGTCCATTTGCTTGTAGGCTTGTTTTAAAACCTTTAGCTTTCAGTTTTTGTTTATCTTTTATAGCTAAATGTGTTTACTGGAAACAGCGGAAGGTTGGATTTTTTTTTTTTTAATCCAGCCTGCTACTTTGTGGCTTTTTGTTGATGACTTCAGTCCATTTACATCTAGGGTTTATATTTATATATTGGTGCTTATATTTGCCATTTTGTTTGTCTTTTTGTGATTCTATTCCTTATCTTATTCTGTTCTTCCTATTCATTTCTCTGTTTTGGCTTTAGGGATTCTTGTAATATTTTTTGGAGTAGGGGTTTAGTATTAATGAATTTCTGGAGATTGTTTGTCTGAAAAGATCCTTATTTTTCCTTCAGAGGAAGGAGAGCTTTGCTGGATAAAGTATTCTTGGTTGGCATTTTTTGCCTTGGAGTTTGTTAATATGTCACTCCATGTTCTTCTTGCCTGTAGTTTTGTTTGTTTTTTTCAGAGAAATCTGATGTCAGCCTGAGTGGTTTTCCTTTATAGGTTATCTGTTTCTTTCCCTGTCTTGGATTCTTGGAAGCTTTACTATTATATGTCTTGCTGTAATTTTCCTTTCATTGTAGTAATTTGGTGTTTTAACTTCCTGTATGTCTATTTTCATCTCCTTCATGCTTGGGAAGTTCACTTTGATTATCTCCCTGAATAGTTTCTCAGTTAATTTGTCTTTCTCCTCACCTTCTGGGATAACTATAACTCTTATATTTCCTCTCCTCATGGTGTCAGATAGTTCTCAAAGTATTTATTCATTCTTTTTTCTTTGCACTTCTTTTTTCTTTTCTTTTTCGGTTCTCTTTATGTCTGTATCTTTGAGAGTACTGAGTCTTTCTTCTATTTCATCAATTCTGTTTTTGTTACTTTCCCCAGAGTTAAAAAAAAAAGAAAGTTTTGAGACACCTTCACACTGCTTTCCATAAGTGCTGGGCCAGTTTGTGTTTCCACTAGCAGCGTAGGAGGGTTCCCTTTTCTCCATACCCTCACCAGCATTTGTTGTTTCTGGTATTTTTGTTATACGGCATACTCACAGTTGTCTCAAAGCATTAAACATAGTTCTGTCATTCAATCCAGTAATTCCATTCCTAAGCATCTATCCCCCAAATTCAAAAACACTAATTTGAAACTTGCCTTCCCATATTTATAACATCACTATTTACTACAGCTAAACTATGGAAATAACCTAAGTGCCCCAGAACAGAGGAATGTATCAAGATGATATAGTATATCTACACAATGGAATACAACATAGTGATTAAAATATATATATAAACTCATGCTATTTATGGCAACATGGATAAAACTTGAAGGGATAATGATAAGTGAAACATCAGAAGAAGAGAGATAAATACTGGATGGTGTCACTGATAATTGGAATATAAAGTAGCTAAACTAAGAGTCAGATAAAGACAAGCTGAAAAACTAGCACTTGGAAGCTGGCTACAGAATTGAAGCACGAAGGCAGGGTGGGGGTGGGGGGAGATGTGGAGGAAGAGGAAAGAACAAAGAGGGAAGGGAGCACAATGGCTTATGGTGGTGGAATGTGGGTGAGTTGGTGGTGGGTTCACTATGTTGGTAATACCTGATGGGGGTGCCTCAGTTACCTCAGTTAAAAATAAATTAATTAAAAAACATAATGAAAATTAGTAACATTATGATAAATTCAGAAAATAGGCAGAGAAGATCTGACGTGTGTAGTATGCGTTTCATAGAAGATATAAACAGGTTAGATGTACTTTGTCATAATTTCATAATTCAAGACAACATCCATAAAATAAAATAAATTTGAAATCACATAAAGAACACATTGGATACCTGTGAAAACTGACCCAGAACAATAGACCAAGTGACTTATAAGGGAAAGATAGATTTCCATGAGGCTTTTAATAAAAATACCTTATACCAAAAGAGAAAACAGTCACAAATTTAAAATACTGAAGGAAATAACTGTGAGCCAAGGATTTATATTTAACCAAACTGGTCTAAGTATAAAGGAAGCAAAAAATCAACATATAGGAACTTGAGAAATAGTGCTTTCATTTGCCTTTCCTTGGAAATGTACAAAAGAAGGGTCAAATCAACAGAGACTAATGGTAAGCATTAACTATATATTTATATAGGAAGGACAAAGGTAAGAAGAAAGGATAAAGAATACAATGTAGTATGTAATGGCTGTGTGCATAATTCTATAAAATGAGCAGAGAATGATAGCTGCATATGAAAAATATAACAGTTTTTCAGTAATTAATTATACTAGTAGTTTAGGTATTGTTAATTCTGAGAACATTTTGTGTGACAAGGAAAAATACACATTGTTCTTGAGAACCAGGATTCTTGCTGTGGACAAAAGATTTATTGTTGCTATAATGGACAATGCTGTGAGAGCTGTATCTAGTCTATAGGAAGGAATAATAGGTAATACCTGTAGATATTATTAGAAGCCTTTCCGTTCCTAGTTGCTTCCTTGTCCCATTTTTTCTCCGCCCTAGAGATATAGATGCTTTCTGAAGTTGCTACCTTTGTACACTTTAAGTTCCCTTTTATAAATTTTAGTAGTTAACCACTTTATTAGTTAACTGTTATTTACACTAAATTTTTCCAGTTCAAATTACTGGCTTGTTTCAAATTACAGGGACAGTGTTTGTACCTGGGACTATGAAACAGAATAAAATATTTACGTGTAGTTATGTAGTATGGTGAACTGTTCAAGATCTTTGAGGAAACCAATCTTGTTCTTAAAATATGTATCAAAAGGTTAAGCGTGGCTGGCTTGGTTAGGAGAAGAAAGTCAGGAGGTAAAATGTGCTAGTGAGAGAGAGCAAGCTGCGGGGAGGGAGAGAGAAAGAAGGAAGGAGGGAGAGAGGGAGAATGAATACAAGTGAATGTGAGATTCAGAATATTCACAAAGGACACAGAGAGAACTGAGATAAGACTTCTTATGGGTGAAACAGTAGATGCTGATAATTTCTGTCCATAGAATTTTAAAAAATTAATTATTTTCTTACTTCAGTGTTCATTTTTGTAGAGTATTTGATTTCTCCCCTCAGGGTAGTCCTGGAGTTCTCCCACCACCATAGCACCCTTGATCTATCACCACAGTCCCTTGTGCTCTTCCCTTCCCTGTTTTGACCCTTCCCCCTTCCTCTCTCCTATTGTGGGCCTCAGAACTATTGTCTGCTTCAAGTTTCATCTTTTTCTTGACCTTTTGTTCAGTTTCTCTATATTACACACACACACACATATTCCACATATAATTCCGATATTTATCTTTTTCCTTCTGGCTTATTTCACTTAGCATAATCACTTTCAGTTCCATCTATGTTGCTGCAAATAGCATGAGTTTATCTTAAATCTGATAATTTTGAGCCAAGGATAACAGAGAAAAATCTGGTGTTGGGAGAAAGGTAGTATATTTTAGACATTTGGGACACAAGTGAAAATGAAATATCTGGGTGAAAATGTCTAGAAGGCAGATGAATTCATAAATCTAGAGCTCTGGGAGAGGCCATTATCATAGCTCTAAGTTAAGACTAATGATCTATTTATTCCTTCAATGCACACTCAGTGAGTGTCTATTATGTTTTGGGTGCTGGGATTTAAAGTTTATGCAGCACATATATGGTCTTTGTCTCAGGGAGCACAAAGTCAAATGGCATGTGTTCTGTAAATGGAAGATGTCTCCTAACTCATTCACTCTTGTACAGTGACACTGAAGGTCTAACTGGCCGCCCAAAGTTTCTCAAATTTAGCAACAAGGTCAGAATTTGAATTCTGGTATTCTAAAGTATTTTTGTTTCATCACACCAGGCTGCCCCTCTAGACACATTAAGCCCTTATACCCCCCTTTTTACTCATGCTAATGGAAGTGAAGTCTCAGCTCTTTATTGCAAAGACTTCTGCAACAGAAAAGGTACTTTTCTTTCTATGGGAATTTAACAGACATGAAAACCTTACTCTATGGGAAGAAGGTATGGGTATGGTGGAGGAATTTCAGATACTGGCCAAGTCCTCATAGACCTGAAGCTGTGCTACACATAACAATGTCTGCTTTCTCCAAGGTTTCAATACGCCTTTGCATTCTCTCAAGTTCAAACCAAATAAAAAGCAAGGTAGTTAAATGATAAGTGCTCCACTTTATCAGGAGATATTTTGACTTGAAGTTTTTCTCTCATAAAAAGATAAAATGTTGCTGACAAAGAAATGAGAGCCACCTAGTGTGTTTGTGATTATCTGTACACTATTTTCTTATTATATCAGATGCAGAAAATATAATGAAAGCAAATAAAAAATATATTGATGTGTTTGGAGGCATAGTCTAAATACTATTTCTTTGGCTGGAGGACAGATGTTTGAATGAGACAGCTTGGTTCAAATCTTAACTCCACTACCTACCAGCTTTGTGACTCTGGCAAAGTCACCTAACTTCTCTGGGTCCTATTTTCCTCACCAGTGAAATGTGGATACAGAATATTAACTGCTCATGTTAATATTAATATATCTAATGTGCTGAGAACAGCATCTGGCTCCTAGTGAACCCATAAAAATTAAAAAAAAATATTTTTATTGAGGTAATACTGGTTACAACATTGTGTGTAATTCAAAGGCATAGTATTACACCTCCTCAGGTACATGTCATCACACCACACTTACCAACAAATCATCCACAGTCCATAGTATCATAGTATCCATAGTCCATTGTATCATTTCCCCACTTTGTTTTCTTCTCTCCCTTCCCCATCTTGTAGCCTGGATTCCATAATCAGATTTCTAGGGTTTGTTTAGTTTTCTCTGACCCTTTGTTTCTCCTTATTTTACATATAAATGAAACCATCTGGTATTTGTCTTTCTCCTTCAGATATTTCATTGAGCATACTCCCCACCAGTACCATCCATGTTGTTGCAAATGGCAAGAGTTTTTCTTTGGTTTTTAAACTTTTTTTTAAACAGCTGAGTAGTATTCCACTGTGTATTTATACCACATCTACCTAATCCAATCTTCTCTTTGAGCACTTATGTTGTTTCCATAACATAGCTATTGTAAATAGTACTGTAATGAACATAGGAGCACATATATCCCTCTGAATTAGTGTTTTTGCTTTATTTGGGTAGATACCCAGAAGTAGAATTACTGGATCATGCAGTAGATATATTTTCAATATTTTTAGAAACTTCCATACTGTTTTTTTCATGACCACTTTTAATGTGCCTGTTGGTCATCTGTATGTCTTCTTTGGAGAAGTATCTATTTAGCTTTTCTGTCCATTTTTTGATTGGGTTATTTGTTTTCTTTTTATTGAGTTGTAGGAGTTCTTTATATAGCCTGGATATCAGCCCTCTGTCAGATGTATAACATGCAAATGCTTTCTCCCATTCAGGAGGGTGTCTTTTTGTTTTACTGATGGTTTCTTTCACTATGCAGAAGGTTTTTAGTTGGTGTACTCCCATTTATTTATATACACTTTTGTTTTCTTGCTATTGGAGATGAATCGATAAGACATCACAGAAGTCATTGTCATAGAGTGCTTTGCCTATGTTTTCTTCAATGTAGTTTATGGTTTCAGGTCTTAATACATATTTTTAATCCATTTTGCGTTAATTTCTGTTGAAGATATGAGATGGTAGTCCAGTTTTCCCAAAAATCATCTATTGAAGAAACTCTTTTCCAATTTTCCAATGTATATTCTCTGGTCCTTTGTTATAGATTGACTATCCAAAGATATGTAGGTTTATTATGGCTCTCAATTTTATTCTATTGTTCTATATGTCTGTTTTTGTTCTAGTACCATTCTGCTTTAGTTGCTATATCTTTGGTACAATTTGAAGTCTAGAAGTTTGTTACCACTACTCTTCCTCTTTTTGTTGGGGTTGTTTTGTCTATTTGGGGTATTTTGTGTTTCCTTGTGAAGAGTGAATTTGGCTTTTATACACCTGAAGTATTTTGATAGAGAAAAGAGGTCAGTAGGGAAGGTGAGAAATGTGTGAACAAGAGATGAAGTTGGAGACATATTTTAGAGACATTAGATAATAAGGTTAGTCACTGGATCTCTTTTGACATGAGGCCATGCATCTTGGAAGAGTAACTGAGTTCTTGGGCCTAGGTAGCTTGTGGAGCCAATAGAACCACTCACAAGATAAGCAAAACCAGGTGGCAGAGCTGATTTTGAGAGGAAAACACATCTTGCAGAGGACTGGATGAGATGCTCCCTGTAAACCAATTATCACAGTGCCTGGCATAGAGTCAGTACTTGATATTTGCTAGCTACTATCACTACATACTCTATAGAGTTCAGACTGTAGTAACTGATGTAAGTGCAATGCTAAGAAATGCCAGCCATGATTGTAAATAGAAATGTACATATTGTATTTTCTAGCTTTTGTTGGAACACTGGGTCCTTTTTCTTAAATAAACAAAATATATGTTTAAAGATTTAACTTGAATTCTCATCATGATTTTTGCTATGATTAGAAAAACTGGGATAATAAAGTAATCAGACCATAGGGAAGAATGACCATTTCCAAGAAGCCTTATAGAGGTAAATTTGCCAACAATCTGTTACTTTTTCCTTTGATTCCAAGTCTCCCTTAGAAACTTTTTCTCCACCTAGAATAAAGGAAAAAGAAAATCTTGACAGTCTGTGGTTCAGAAACAGTTGATGGTATTGTTAGAACAAGCACATTCATTATGTGCTATAAGATTGCTGAGAGCACTGGTTCATTTGCAGAACCATGTAGAGGAACTGCCCGAGGAGGCTTGGTTGCATTACAATCTTGTGTATACACTGCAATTTTAATCTGTAAAAAATGTATATAATAATTTGTTGACATTTGTCTTCTTTCTAGGCTCATTCCTTTGCATTTTATTGTAAAAAGTATTTACTTAAATGCTGCATGAGCACTGAAAGCAAGCATTGTAACTTAAGTTACAATGACTGTGCAATACTACTGACTGTGCAAAATTACAAGGTTTGGTGAGGAAGATGAGGTGTAAAGGAGCTGGCAATTAATACTATTTGTTTTAAGATGTTTTCACTGAGAGTTGGTATGCTTTTTTAAAACAGTGTATAAGCTATGTTAGTCTTTTTTCATTGTCAAAGCAAACTGAGAACCTAGGCTCAAAGAATAATAGGACTGAGAAATGACTTGGTAATGATGGTCTAGCACAAATGTACACTTCATAGAAGAGATTTCTGAGAAGTTATGTGACTTGTTCAAGTCTACATCAGAGCACAGAACCAGGACAAGAACCTGGGTCTTGTTGCCTGCTTTCTTGTTGCCTTCCTCATTCTCCACCTCTCTGATGCTACTGAAGGCTCATTACTAATAACCAGGGGAGAATTCTTTAAAACATTATAGGATTTTAGATGGAAAGGGCCTTCGAGAACATCATTCTTAACCCTGTGAAGCTTTGGGGCTTGCTGAAGGTCAGGGATAAGGATGAGAGGGAAGGCCATGACCCAGCTACCCTAACTGAATCCTGGGTCACTGGCATTTCTTTTATCTACTCCAGATCCAAAAGACTAATGATTCAGAGAGTCTCTGTCAAGGTAACCTTGACTGCTCAGTCCTTACCTTAACACCTGTGTACAGCATGCATTCGTTGACTCTACTTCTCTGGGCTTAGAGGTTTCTTCTGCAGACTAGAGGAATCCAGGCAAACATTCTACAGTTCTGCCAGCCTAAACAGACAACACACCTTGGTGATTCTGGATACAGTGCATGACTGCACGCCCTATTCTTTTCATAAACCTTTTGCTGCAACCAGGCTAATCATTTCTCCTGCAAACAAACCATGACATTTCCTGCCTCTGCACCTTTGTAGTCATGCCCTTTACCTAAGAATATTCTTTTGCCTCATCTTAATTTAATTACGTTCCCTTTGGAATACGAGTGCCAAGGGACCAGACTTGTTTGCTTTGCTCACTGCTGTAGTCCTCCATTTATAAGTGTCTCTGGTGTGTAGTAGATACTCTATTTGCTAAAAAATGAATCCAAATGATTATAGATGCTGCTTGTCTTCTACTTTGTGAAGCCTTATTAAACCATAACTAGAGGTCCATGATCTTTATCTGTTAGTTCAATCCCACTCTTAGACTCTTTGCTCAATTTTGTTTCAGACAGAAGAGTGGCCAGGGTACCTGCTAGATGTAACTTGACATTAAGTCAGTTTTGTTGTCAATCTGGTTCTGTCCTTGGGCCTTAGTTCCACTTAGTTATGACTTTCAGAGTATATCTGACCTGATGATGAATCAAGCACCCTTCTCCGCCAGGTGAAGTTTGCTGTATCTTGTTTAATTTTATTTTGAAAAGGTCATGCTATAGTACTAGATATAATGTTCAGCTTGCCAACTGACCTTCCTTCTGACAGTTGCCATGAACATCTCCACAGTACCTGCCCTATTCTAGTGGTACATGACTCCAGGCCTCATCTCTCCCTATCTTGCTTTGATTAAATGAGTTGCCTTGTCATCTGAGCTGTTCTGTGTGGGAGCTACTCTGTTGGTACCTTAATACATTAGTGACCATTAAGATGTTTGCCTTACTTTGTCCATGATCCAGTGCTCTCTCTCTAAACTCCAGGTCTGCTTTCTGAAAAAAGTCCTAGAGGATGTTGCCGATTTGACTTAATGGAGTTTCTACCCCAGGCTTAATTTCTTGGTTTTGTTTATTGTGGAGTCATTTTTGCCACCAAGAGTTGGACTGGCAAAGCTAACCATCATCCTGCATGGCCTTTGCAGAGTTTCATCATAAACAGCAGTTAGCCGAAGCCATTGGCTGGACTGGTCTTTCCCCTTGAACTTGCCAATGTATCCCTTCCTCAATCACCTTCATGTTCAGGGATGAGTGGTGAATTCCTCATCTAGGATCATGGTTAAGAATTAGTATTCTGGTGTCTAGATGCTTGGACACTGTTATGTGACTTAGGAAAGTTACTTAATTTCAGGCTTCACTAACTTCATCTGCAAAACAGAAGAATATAAGCAATAACAGTATTTTGTTCCCAGTGTTGTGATGAGAACTGAGTTAGAAGTAAATGTAACCTGGAAGTTTCATAGTCCAGAATTATGGGCTCCTCTGCCTACTTTAGCCTTCCTAACTATTCTATCCTATCAGCGAATAGGATAGCACCTATTCTCCATCCAACTCCTTTTGACTTTAAGGCACCATTTTACAACTGTAATTTCTGTGTTTTGACCTACATCTTGTATCTCCAGCAATAGAGTTGATTTCCTTAGGTAAAAAATCCACCTTGTATCTCCTAAGCCTAGCCCAGTGCATTGCACAGAACAGAGACACAAAAAAGGCTCTCTTTGATTGCTAGTGAGTATAATGATCTCATTTACACAAAAATCAAGCACCACTATCCCACTCACTCTGATGAGTTTGCTCACCCTGGAGTTCATTTCCCTTGTCGATATTGCATTGGCAAGGACAAATGCCAAGGCAGACAAAAACACTTATTAACTATTCTAGGGATTATGCAGGTGGCAGCTGTCCTGGGACGATGTTCCTTGTTAATGATATTCTTAGACTCACTCACAGCAGTGGAGAGAAATAACAGTGGTCATGCTAAAAATCTGCTTTCCTATTAGCTTCGGAAAAAAATGGCATCTGGGACTCAGCCAGTTGGAAACTAAGCTACTCACTCCACAGTATTTCAGAATACTGCTTCCCCTGTAATGGCAGTCTCCCTTGATAGTATTATATTTGCCCACTTAATTCAATAATTTTCCTGAAACCATACACTTTATCTTTATTTAATGTTGACCGGTAATAGAAGGAAAGCCACTACAAGTGTCATGCCTAAGTTCAATAATGTCACAACTTTCTTGAAAAAAGGAATTTCATACAATTAACAACTTGACACATGGGAATGGTTTCTTAAACCCATTTTTAAGTCATTCTTTTGTTGTTGCATGAATTTAAAAGCAACTGGTATTTGTGCTCTGACACTATAACATCTGCAATGACAGGATTATAGCAGTAAAACAAGTGGAGTTTTATGGGATACTCTAGGATTGAGATTGGCAGTTCCAGGAAGAAGTCACAAGTGAGGATATGGAGTTGGGGGAATGAGAGAGCTGGGTACCAACTTCACCTTTCTAAGCTATGAAAGTCACACTGTCTCTTTAGCTCTTCTATAAAATAGGGGGTGCAGGTCTATTTTCCTATCTTGGCCTCCTCAGAAGGTTGTTACAAAAATCACATAGGTAATATTTGTGCAAAATCTTTATAAACTTAAAAAATCTGAGTAACTATAAGACAAACAAGATGGTTTGACTATGACCTCCTCTATTTCCAGTGACTAGAATGGTGGTCTGGGGAGAGCAGGCAATGGGGTAGAGGTTGAGTCCTGCTGGTGGTGGCCGTCATGTAATTCAAGATGGGCTGATCTAAAGGAGGGCAGGACATTCCTATAGGGTAAGTCTTGTTTTTCCTTTAGATTCAATTCACAAATTCTGATTAGGGACTTAGAGGCTTTTGTTTCAGATCTTGGGGAAAGGATCCAGAGGAACACAGCCAGGGACAAGACTCCTACCTGGGTATCTCTTTCTCTCAAGAGAAGAAATTGCAAGATACACTGAGAAATATATACTTGTTTTTCTCTGGATCACTCTTCTCTTGGATGTAGAAAACTGAGAAAAAAATGGATTTAAAATTACAAAAGGGATATTGTTTGGCATAGAGGGTATAAGGTGATAAGGTGACTTTTTCTAAAGGGAAGAAAAATGTGACAGTAGAGAACAGGAGAAGAGTTTTATGTCTGCTTGAGGGTTAGCAGTAACATTCCCCATTATCAACAGAGGCCTGGGTAGATTTCTGGATTTTTTTTTTTTTTTGAAAGAGAGGTAATTACCTTTCTAAGGTGACTTAAGGGCATTTCTTTTCAAGGTCTCTTCAATTTCTTTTGAGTCTATAAACTTTTTGAGGGAAAATAGAAATGTATATCCACTTCAAGAATAATGCGACAAGCTATCTTTTATAGTGAATTCTTTTTTAAGGAGTTTTTATTCTTTAGTACTGAGATTTCTGAGAGATGTGGAAAACTATTGAAATTTGAAGTCAAGATGTCATTAAAACACACTAATAACTAATTAGTTAAGTATGTAATTTAGCTTTCCATTAGGTTGGTTATTTTAAGTGTTAATTCCAAGAAATGTAACTCCAATGTTATTTCCAGAAAGGGAGAGAATGATGAAAACCAAAAGCCAAATATCTCTGATAATTTTAAAATTGAAGTGACCCCATTGTCCCAAAGTAGCAACAGAATTCATAGAAGATATTATAAATAACTGACCCACACGATAGCTCAGAGGGTCTCCAAAGAGACTTTCTTAGGGAGGGATGACTAACACTTTTTCAAACAGTTTGCCTTTCTTAACAGTGCTAATAACATTAAGGTTTTTATAAGTACTTTCAGTTTGTTAAACTTTGGGGGTAAAAACCCTACTTATCCAGAGGCAAGAAACAACTCATACTAGATAGTCCATTAATCCCTGAACTAGGCCTATAAGTGAAATGGTTTATAGAGAAAAGAATTAAAGAATTTACAATCTTTGTCAAAATCTCAAAATAACTCTTGTTATTTCTCTGTTTCAAATAAAGATTCACAGGCAGATCCAAAGAGTAATGATTTTTAAATTAAAAAGTTTTATGAGCTTTTCAAATAGAAGATTAAAACTAGAGAGCTAGGCTCTTTCTCTGAAGAAAGAAAAAAGCATGGGCGTGGAAAGGAGGATAAAAAAACCAAGCAGGGGAGCAGAAAAATATTTTGAGGCGTGTCACAAAAACATTTTGCAGAGTATGGTAAAAGTATTTAATCTAAACTTTTTATTATTAAGAGAATGGTTCCCTAAGCAAATTAATAGCACAAAGAAGATTTCAGGTAGGATCCAGAACCTAATTATGAGAATAAGTCATGCTTGTCATTAACAGCTCAGTTTGCAAGCCAAAAAGTCTCACTTAATGGTTATGAGTTTACAACATAAGGGCTGGTAACAATCCTACTTGACAGCACTTGGGTAAATTATCAGTTAGGGTTATGTGTTTATGATGATGATCACATACTTTTAGAGAGTGGGAAATAATAGAGAAAATCTGAATTGATTCCATGTCTCAACGTAAGTATAAGAAAGGGATTTTAGAGAAAGGGTGTTTGATTAAAGATCACAGCTAATTGAAAGGGTCTAGGACTGTATTTAAAAACTTTCCTTTCCAGACTTCTTTTCTCTATCTTAATGTTTTGCTTAAAAACAGTTATAGAATTTCACTCAGGTTGGGAAAAGGTCCTAATATTCATCTAAAGTCTTTTTTGGTAATGTATTCATTCATGTATATATAACTTACTAACTAAAAAGCATGTAAGTCATAAATAGACTATAAATATATCCACTAAAGTAGAGAAATAGGATGAAGTTTCCTCAAAAATGTAAAAATGCAAGTACCATATGATCTAGTAGTTCTACTTCTAGGTATTTCTCTGAAGAAAATGAAATCACTACTTCAAAAAGATAACTGCACCCCTACATTCATTGCAACATTATTTATAGTAGCCAACACATATACACCCTAAGTATTCGCTGATGTATAAAGAAAATGTATCATAAATATAGTGTCTACACACACACACACGTGCACACACACACACACACACAAATTGAATATTACTCAGCCGTTAAAAATGAAAGAAATCCTGCCATTGATGACAACATGAATGGATCTTGAGGGCATCATACTAAATAAGTCACAGGAGACAAATATTGTGTGATCACTTACTGGAATATGAAATACCAAACTCTATTTTGCTTTTAAGGGTTATGTTTACTGTGTCCTATATAAGAAATCTTTGTCTGATCCAGGTCATAAAGATTTTTCTTTCTATATAATTGTACTTCTTATGCTTATGATCCTCTTCTTATGTCTATGATCCATTTCCAGTTAAGTTTTATGTATGGTGAGATTTATGGATTGAGGCTAATTTTTCATATGGATATGGTTATTCAGCATAATTCCCTATAGAATTACCTTGGCTTGGGAAAGGAAGCAGCATATTCCAGGAAAAGAAAGGTCAGTGTGGCCTGAATATAGTGAGAGGAAGAAAGTATTGTGTAATGATGTTGGAGAAAATGGTAGGTGCTGAACTTTATGAGATCTAAAGCCTTGTAAGGTATGGGGCCTGGATAAGAGACTTGGATTTTATTTTGAAATAATTGCTTTAAATGTGTTAAGCAGAGACACTGGATAATTTGATTTATATTATAAAAAGATAATTCTTCATCTATTTGTGCCAACCCAGTGAAATCACCCTGATGAAGGTTACTACTAAACCCTGCAAAAGTAAGTAGCTGTGTCTGATGTTTTTTTATTTAGTGGGGCAAAATTTGACCCATAGTTTGGCATGGTTTAAATTGCCAACCTCACAATTGCTCCTTCTCCCTCCCCTTCTTTGGAAGAGTATGTATAAAATCAGAGCTGATGCACTTTTTTGATGCTAGCTTACATACTGCTATTGCCAGAAATTTTTGCTGGGGATATTACAAATGCTACCTAGTGCTTTATGTTCCCTTGGCTTCTCTTCCTTTCTCTATTCCCTTATTGCCAAGGTAAACAATGTGCTAATGCCAATAGCAAAAATGTGAAGATGACTTTTTTTAGTTATTAGAGATTGCACCCCCTTGATGATTATTATCAGTTTTTTGAAGTAAAGAAATTAACTAAGCATGAGGAATCCAGGATAACACTTTTAAAGAAAAACTATAATCCAGTATGATCGATCATTGAGTTTAATATGATTAATTTAGCTTAAAAAGATAGATTTTGATGCAGTAAAATTTTCTTTTATATTTGATTATAAGAGAAATTACAGAGATTGATATTAATAAAATGGATTTGTTTTGGCAAAATTTTGATGAATGGTCAACTGGTTAAATTATATATAGGCTATCTTTTCAGCTCAATTCCACATAGCTCTTAATTTAAATATATAATTTGTGCTTAAACATAGTAGCTATAGTAGATGTTTTAACTTGCAGAGCATTATATATACTGAAGGAAAGAGATTAATAAATGAAGGTTAACTCTAGTTATATAAATAGGTGATTTTCTTCTATTGAATTAGTTTTATATGATTAAAATCACTTGTTTGATTAGTTCTACAGATAAATTTCAAAGATTGCATCATAACTATAATTTATTTAACATTATGAATATGTTGGCTAGCAGGATAGACATCTTATTAAATAAAATATTGGTGCTTCCTTTACTAATCTTGAAATCCCTTAATTTTACTTGCTTGATATTACCTACATATTAATCCAAATTTCATTTTAAAGATCACTTTTAGACTTTCAATTATAGAATTTACCACCATACATACCCTTAACAGTAGGTTGCACATGCGCAAGCCACTGCCACCACTACTAGCATCCCAGCTACTGTAATGCACTTCCCACAGCCTAGCAAGAAATGCTGAAGGGACTCATCTAAATTGAAATGAAAGGCAATAAGTAAAAGCAAGAAAACATACAGAAGAGAAAAAAAAATCTCATTTTAAAAGATATATTCGCAGTAAAAGTCACCTATAAGTAGACTTAGGATTCAAAGATGAATGTGGTAAAATTAACTGAAGTTAAAACAATTGGTCAAGGGAATAATATTACATAAAATTTAGACAATAAATATAAATTATGTAATGTTTTGGGTATAAAAATGCAGTTTCAGAATGTGTTCAAATATAAGTACGATAGCTTAATACAGATCTACATTTGACATTATATCTGATTCTCAAGGTAATCACAAAGTAAAACCTATAGTAAAACACATACACACACACACACACACACACACACAAAGATGAAAAGAAAAACTTCAGACCTCAAGGAAAAAGTAAATAAGAAGAAAGGAAGAGAGAAGCATGACATAATCAGAAATCAACTAGCAAAGTGTGAATACATACATAGCAATTGTCACTTTCAATATAAATGCATTAAATTCTCCAGTCAAAAGACAAGAGCAGCTGAATGGATTAAAAATAAGACCCAACTATACTGCCTGCAAGAGACTCTTCAGGGATAAGAACATTCACAGACTGAAAATGAAGGGATAGAAAAAAATACTCCATGCAAATGGAGTTAAAAAAGAAAGATGGTACTTCTCTGCTCACATCCCACAAGAGACTTTAAAACAAATACAGTAATGAAAAACAAAGATGCACATTATATAATAATAAAGAAGTCAATGTATCAAAAGATATAATAAGCATTTATATATACACCCAACATAAGAGCTCTAAATATATAACACATATATTAACAAGCTTTAAAGAGAGAAAATTGATAACACAATAATAGTAATGGATTGTATCACTTCACTTACATATATTAAATAGACACACATACATATTTATATGGCATATATAAATTAATTCCTAACAACCCGATTAAGTCAGTCCTATGTAAATTATCTGTTGTTGCAGATGAGACAATGAGGTAATAGGGAGATTAAAGCAGGTGTCCAAGGTCATCAAACAGGACTGAAACATAATAATTTAAAATCCAGAATCTTTACTGCTTCCTAAACATTGTTCCCATGCTGTTAAAAAAAAAAAGTGCCAGGCACTGTGCTGGACACTGGAAGGGAATATCATGTTGAACAAGAAAGTCAGTTCTTAGCTTTATCTATCTTGAAATGGGGAGACAGATATTAAACAAGTGGTCACCACTACTCTAGAGGACTTACCATTCTCAAACATTTCATTTTTTTAATGAAGTCCTGCTTTTCCTTGACCCATCTTCTACCATGTAGGTCTCTATGATACAAATTTTTTCCAAATGTCCCCCAGAAGTATTAATTTTGCCCTTCTTTCTGAGATTACTGTACTCTCCTTTTTAGCCTCCAACTTGCAGTTGTTAGTTCCTCTTTCTGCCCCCATCAGTAGTCTGTGAGTTCCTTGAAAACAGGGATGATTTTCTATCTCTCCATAGTCATGGCACATAATAAATGTTGAAAAGCTGTGCTGACATGTGAAAAGTGAAGTACTGAGGCAATTATACAGACAATACATGATTAAAATGAAGGTAATACATGAAGTCTTTTGCCTCATAAATTAAAATATTAACTGGGAAAAATTTATGTTAAAGTAGGAAATGAAAGCAAAATGATACCATGAAACTATCAAAGGTTTTTTTAGTTGTACCCCCCTAACACTTTTTTATCTTGAATCCATTCCACTTTTAGAGTTTTGTCAAAATACTGACTTTCCCCTGTGCATGGAACTTCCTTTATATGCAATCAAAAAAGGTAGTTAAATTTAATAGCAACTGCAAGAAGTTCTGATGAAAACACTCCCCATTCAAGGACAACTTTTCTATATTTGATTCATACAGAATATTTTCATTATTGACCAGTTGCTTGGGAAAAAACTTTTCCTTCATAAGTATATTAGTAAGAAAACACTAGTATTTTTTAAGCTTTCTTTTTCCTTGAGTTGATACATAACTTCTCTTTCAGTTACTTTATATGTATAAATATTGCTATCTTATTTTTTTACTGTAAATTAGATTATTACTCTGGATCATGTACTATGCTGATCTAACTTTTTTTCAAATTACACCCAAGATTAATTGTTACTGAATAAAATTTCAGAAGATCTATTAAATACTTACACTAGAAAATCTCTACTCAAAAACGTTATTATTTATGATCACTTGCATGCAACAGCAATTTGAAAATGAGATGACAGCCTTAGCATTGAATGCATTTGGTCAGAACATATTACAAAAGATACACTCTGTTGTCCTATGACAAAATTTTTTTCAAGGTTCCTCTACCAAAAAATCTTCAGTCACATACACATTTAAGAAGAGAGTGAATTAAATACCTTATAATCATAAAAACACAAATGAATTTAGTTTTCCATTATTCCACCAGTAACTGGAATCTGACTTTTGCCCTTAGACTTGCTCTCATAAAGGCATATCCAATTCTTATCACCAGAATCTCTATGGCTTTTATTAAACCACCTCATCAACACAGAGAAAGACAGCAATTTGCTATGTGTAATTCCACAGAATTTCTCTGAACTTCTTTGAGGTATTAGAAAGTTCCCTTGATTTCTACCTTAAAAGAAAATTGGATCTTAAATTTAACTCCACAGAAACACATCTGTTGGAGTATCACAAATAAAGCAGGTTTCCTGCCTGGGGACACTTGCCAATTGCTCTAGCACATTGCACTTACTATAACTGCGGAAAATGGAACACCACTACATTTTTCTGTCTCAAAAATTGCCCTAAGAAGGATGCCCATTATCTTCATTATTTTTCATGCTGAATTGGGAGTGCTGGACAATGCATTCAGATACAAAAAAAGAAGTAGAGGCGTGATGGGTGTTAGGAAAAATAAAGAATTAAAACTATTCCTATTTATAACTGATGGGATAATATTTTTGAGAAACCTGAGAGAATAATAAAATTAACATATATACAAATGAGGAGCACCATTATAACCAAATAATCAATGTTAGCATTACCAGTAATGGGACAAATCAACATTCTATGTACTTCTTGATGTGAAACAGTGGAAAGTATGCTTATACAGTGATCTTGCAAAAAATGTTTAATATGAATTCAATTATAAAGAAATGATGAAGTTGATGTTTGCGACATTGTATATAAGACTATTGGCCTGAACTGTTAAAAAAAAAGTCTGTCATAAAAAGCAACAAAATTATGAGGGGGAATCTTTTTCCCCTTTATTAAGGTAACATTGGTTTACAACACTTTTTATGATATAGAGGCATAGGCTCCCTCCTCCTCAGATGTATGTTACCACCCCCACCTACCACTAAACACCTGTAACTTTGCCCTAGATCATTTATTCTCACTTCCATCTTGTCTAGTAGCCTCAATTCTTCAGTCATATTTCTAGGGTTTTTTTGGTTTAGTTTTGTCAGTTTGTGTGTGTGTGTGTGTGTGTGTGTGTGTGTGTAGTGTTGTTGTTTTTTCTATATGCCACAAGTGAAATAATCTGGTATTTGTCTTTATCCTTTTGACTTATTTCACTTAGCATAATTGAGTAGGGATATTTTATATTAAAAGAGATGATGGAGAAATAAACACTACTGCAATGAATGATTCTTGATTAGATTCTGGAAAAAATAAAACTGATGTGAGATATTTTGGAATACAGATTTCAAAATTGATGGTATTACTATATTGGTGTGAACTTCTTGGAGATTGCTAATTTTATGGTATTGTGGCTATGACATGATGTTGTGGTTATGCAGAAAACGCCTTTCTCTTTAGGGGATATATGATAATTAATGCTGAGTGTCATGATGTTTGCAACCTATTCTCAAAGGGTTCTGCTGGAGTAGGGATGGTGGAAGAAGAGGAAATACATAGAAATAGGAAAGAGTACATCTGGTAAAATATTAATTGGTGATCCTAGTGAACATTTTTTGTTGCTTTAACTTTTTTTAAATTAAAAATTAAAATGAACGATTCACACTGCAAAATAGTATTTTTTAGCATGTTTCTACTCTATTAAGCCTCCTAAAACAATTTCACATCATTTTCAACTAATATATAGCAACTTTTCCTTAGAGACTGTGATTAGATAGATCCCATTCCAAGTTACAGGAGTGATGAATATATTTTCATTTTTCTTTTTCTCAACCCTTTGTCCATAGCAATAGCATCTTTAACCTTAAATAAGTAGTTTTAGCTAAGGTGGAAAAATTGTGTAACAGAATTTCCTTAAAGTCATAAAGTCTTCATTTATTGTCAAGCCTCTTGAAGACTTTTACATTTCCTTTTTATTTTATATATATTTTACATCATTCTTCCTTTTCGTACAATGTATGCTTTCTCCTCTCAGGTGTAGTTCCCGTGAAATTCCCATCACCAATTCACTGGTGCACCACCACCATAGTCCCTTGTGTTCTTCCTTCCCCTGTTTTGATCCCTCTCCCTCCTCTTCCCCTGCAGAGTGTCTCTGTCTGTTTTTTAATTTATTATAATTATTTTTTTTCCTGATCCCTAATTTGGTTCCCCTACATTCCTCCTATAAGTAAAACCATCCAATATTTTTCTTTTGCTTTCTGGTTTATTTCATTGTACATAATCCCAAACCAAATGCCCAAAAATAGATGACTGGATCAAGAAGATGTGGTACACATACACAATGGAATATTATTCAGCAATCAAAAAGGATAAACTCATGCCATTCACAGCAACATGGATGGAGCTGGGAGGCATTAAGCCTTCACGTTTTCAAGAACATTATATGAATCAATTTTGATCACCTTTCTTGTGATAAATTCAACAAAACACAAAACATCATTCCCTTAGAACACCATGATTTCTATTCTGTTAAAGCTCAGAGTTCCATTTTTACAAATAACACAGTCCCAAAGCATGGTGGGGTGTGAGAAGAAAGTATTTTCTATTTTCCTTTTTAACTTATGTCTTTTGCCAGTGCTGTTCCTAATTAGCAAGTTCATCCAGGTTAGTGAAGCTGTGTCATTACCAAGGGAACCCAGGCTTTCTTGAAACCACAGTTTATATGATTTTTGTGAACCATTTAAAGAAAAATACTAGTTATGAATAGAAAATCAAGTTCAAATATGAATGAGAAAGAAGTCACATTTAAGTACAACTTTCAAGAGTTAATACCACAAACAGAAAAATCCTAAAAAAAAAATCATACATATATAAAATTAACTGATGCCTTTTTATTTCTCAACTATAGACTTTTGATCATCTTTTCATGAAGTATCAACTTTATAATATTTTTATAAAGACAATAGGAGGCAGGTAGTTGAGTCTTTCCCTAAGCATTACTGATCAAAATTTATAGAATTCAGTTTTTCTGAAACGTTCTGCTTCCACATCTTGTTATCATTAATGTCATGAAGTTTTAGGATTGTCAAATTTGGAAAAATCTCTACCAACTATCTTCTACATGTGAATCCTATTGTTTCAGATTATTATCTTATGTTTTAAATAGGAGAGGATTTCAGGTTTGACTGAGAGTTAATGAAAGTCAAATCTTCACTCACAATTTCATGTATTTGATTATTAGAAGAATTTTCCACAGATTAATTTATATTTCCTGATATTTCAAACCTCATTTATGCTCACTACCCACATAATTCTAGGATGTGGAATTGTGGGATTGTTACCTTTGTGTAACATGATGGATGCATTGTCACAGGAAATGGTAGTTTTTTTGGAAGCAAATGTTAGGTAGGATAACTAGCAGTGATTTGATTATGTGTGGATTTGACTATGAACCACATAAGTATATACCCCTAAACCAACATTATCCACAGCTGCTGTAGGACCTCCTGCCAGCAGAGGTATGATGGATGAGAAGTTGCAATCAAAAACGACAATAGTCTCAACTGGTTCCAATAAAAATGTGTAACTTCTACAAATTTTCCCAAGACATATAACTGGTCATATTACTAGGGATTAATTTTCTTCAGTTTCATGATAAAGCCATCTCTGGCCATCACTCTAAACAAAGTTGTCCCTTTCCAAGGCTTCAGTAAAAATCTGCTGAGGAGCTAGGAATACTGGGGCCACACTTTGTGGTCCTTTCCATCTTTCCCAGGCCATGTGCATCTGAGTAAGAGGAAAATATGTTTTAGTTCCTCTGTTAGTACAACTTACTTTATGTTTGCCCACAAGCAGAGGTAGGGATAAATGACATTAGCAAACTTTTTTTTTATTGGTATATAGTGGTTACATGGCTTAAAAGAACATTGTTAGGAAATTCTTAATTACAGAATCACTTAGGTGTCTCATAATTGTACAGAAAACATTGCAAAGAACATTTTCAAAAGTAATAAAAGTTTAGCATTTGACTGAAAGTTTACTAGATGGAAGGGATTATGATCTCAAAGGAAAATAGGAGGAATTAAATATAATGTTCACAAAGGCAAAAAACTATATTAGCATAACACTATAAAGCTCAACAGAAATACTGGTAAAAATTAAGGATAAATATCACCCCATGCATTTTCCCCTCCTCCAAGGGAGGAAATTATTTATATAGAGTAGAAAATTAAATGGGATATTACTTTTATGAAGGAGGTGGCAGGTGGCTGTCTATTGGAGTGTGAAAAACCAGTAGAATCATTCGGATAAAATTTCAAAAAAATAATCAGATGACAAAATTACAAGGTAGAATAATTTTCTCTTCCTTTTGGAAATTTTTATGTGCAGAAAGTAGGAAGGTATTGGAATTAGAGGAGATAATAGCAATGTATCGAAAAAAATAATTGCCAGCATAAAGAAGAGATGAATTATTTGGTAATACAGACAATTAAAATATTCTTATCTTTTAAAATATATTCACTTTTTTGCTTTTTACCTGTGCATTTAAAATGATTGACATACAAATCTCTTGAAGTATATCACATGCAATATTGCAATTTATTCTCACATTACAGCCCAAAGAAATGGATAATGGCCAATTTTATACTTGTCATCAGTAGAATCTAATAAAATAGTCTTTTTAACACAGAGGAACATTTGTGAATGTGAGAGATTTCAGAGCAATATATTGAGAATATGAAAATTTGTTTTATTTCTATCCCTGACACCAACTAGCTTTGGTCATTTCAGAAAAATTACTTAACCTAATTTCCTTATCTGTATAATGAAGGTTGGAGTATATAATATGTAAGATTTCTTTAAACTACAACATTCTATGATGCTATGTATGTTTCACCACATATTAGTGTTTTATTCAGGAAAATAGATGAGAAATAATTTAGGCTACTGAAAAATAAAAACAATAAACAAAAGTGATTAAGAGTATTGCTGTAGACCAGAAACAAGAATTGACTAGGGTATGGAGGATAAGGAATCCTTATGCACTGTTGGTGGGGTACACATAACCACCACCTGCCTGTCTCTTTAGAAGACAGTATGGAGGTTTCTCAAAATATTAAAAATAGATCTACCATATGAAATAGCATTTTCATTCTTAGGTAGTTATATTATTAGGTGCAAAATTGTTTTGTTGTTTTGGGCATTGTTCTTGTAACGTACCATGTAAAATATACTGAGTTTCTCAAAACTTTATACTCAAATTTTATTAACCAGCATATAGCTGAATTTGTTGTTGTTATTCCAAACTCATCTTTTAACAGATGAGTTTTTTCTGTTTATATGCATGCTGATATCATATATATTTGGATTTATTTCTACCACCTCCTTTTGTGTTTTCTGCTTACTGTACATGTTCTTTGATTTCTTTTTCCTCTTCTTTCTTACCTCCTGTGGGATTGATAAAGCATTATGTATATTCTGATTTTTCTTCCTTTCTGTCTTCCTCTTCTCACTTCTTTTGATGCATCTAGTAGTTTGAAAGTGATCAAGATTATTTCTATATCTATATTGGGTATCTGTTTTTCTTTATTTTTTTATGTGTTGCAAATATACAGAAATAATCATATTTACATACATAAGTATACACTTTAGTTAATTTTCACAAAGAAAACAAATCTGTGCAACAATAGCCCTACCAAGAAGTTGAAGATTACCAGCACCCCAAACTATCCTTTATGCCTTCTTCCAGTCTATCCCCTACCTTTTATTCCCTATTATATATTACATTTGCTGGTTTTGAACTTTGTGTAAATGGTATAACAACATATGAATGCTTTATGCCTGACTCCTATTACTCAATGTTATGTTGTTAGACTCATCTATGTTGTTGGATATTCTAGTGTCATAGAGGAAACCAGTATATGAATACACCAGAGTAAGAGTAATTAAAGTAGCATGGTATTGAATTAAAACAGACACACAAATTAATGGGATATAGTGGAGGGCCCAGAAACAAGTCCAACATATGTGGTTAATTTATGTCAAAGGAGCTAAGAGTATACTTTGGAACAAGAAAATCATCTTCAATAAATGGAATAGGAAAAACTGGACAGCCACATGCTGACAAATAATTAATTTAAAAAGGATTAAAGACTGTATGTAATACCTGAAACCACACATCACATAAAAGAAAACAGACTATATACTCCTTGACATCAACCTTAGAGACGTCTTTGGGAATTCAACTCCAGGGGCAAGGAAATCAAAAGCAAAAAATAAACAAATGGGACTGTATCAAACTAAGAAGCTTCTAGAAACTCAGGAACAAAACTAACATCAAAATGAAAGTCACTCTACTAGTAAGATATTTGCAAATCATATGTTTGACAAGGGGTTAATGTCCAAACTGTATAAAGAATTCATGAATTTCAACAACAAAACCAAATAACCTGATTAAAAGATGGACACAGAATCCAAACAGCCAGTTCTTCAAGAAGACATTCAGATAGCCAATAAGCATATGAAAAGATAATCATAATCTCTTATAATAATGTAAATACTTATCAAAACTTCCCATGGGAACAACTATTATCCAAAAGACAGGAAGCAAGTATTGGAGAGGATGTGGAAAAAGGGGAACACTTCGTATACTTGATAGAAATATAACTGGTATAGCCATTATGGAAAACACTATTGAGATTCCTCAAAAAAATAAAAATAGAAATTCCATATAATTTAGTTATCCCACTTCTGGGTACCCAAAAGATAAAAAACATCAATACAAAGAGATTTGGTACTGCCACATTCACTGCAGCATTAGAATAGTCAAGAGCTGGAAACAATCTAAGAACCCACCGATAGCTGGAATAGCTGAATAGATGAATGGATAAATAAGATGTGGTAGATACACACACACACACACACACACACAGGACTACTCAGATGTATAAAAAATACAAACTCCAATCATTTGCAGCAACATGTTGGACCTAGAGAATAATATGTGCAATGAAATAAGTCAGACGGAGAAAGACAAACATTGTATGATTTCACTCATAAATGTGGTATATAGAGAATCCAAATAAATGAATTAAATAAAAAAAACTTGTAGATATAAGACAAAGTTTGTGATTACTAGAAGGGAATGGGGAAGGGGAAGAGGAAGATGGCTAAGTTGAATAAAAGGGGTCAATTATATAAAGAATAGAATTGAACTATCGATGGTGAGCTTAATATAGTATAGACAGATGTTGACATATAATAATGCACACCTGAAACTTATGTTATAATGTAATGTTACTTCAATAAGTAAATTCCAAAAAAAATTCATTTTGTATAGGAAATCACTGACTTGCTGTAGTCCTTTACATTTCCATATTTAGATAAATTAGATTCTTTGTTAATATCCATAAAAATAACTGTTTTCAACATAGAAGCTACATTTATAAATAAAATTATATTTTTTTTTCTGAAATTATTTTTCTTCTTAAACCCAAGAGCCTAAATATACTCTAATTATAGGTTGAATATTTCTTTTCCAGTATGTTTTCATTGCCTAGTTATCTGGATATAATATACTAACTCCATTGACATATCCTCATTACATTGAATATATTTCCCCATTGTTTATGGTGTCTATTGTTACTGGTGAGAAACCTGCTTGGTTTAATGTTTAATTACCATTTTTGTTGGCATTCTTTCTTTTCTTCTGATAACAGGGAAAAGTGCCTCTTAATTCTTGCTTTCCAGTTTCACTATGATGAGTCTATGTGTGAATTTATTTTTTTCATTCTTACAGTTCACTTTAAATTTCAGGACACAGGTCTTCATTAAATTGTGGAAAATTAACAGCTCTTTTCAAATATTGCTTCTTTGTGATTCTCCAAATTCTACTCTTTTGGCAGTCCTATTTCTTTCAATCAGCTCCATGAATTTCTTAATACTTGGATGACTATGAATTTATTATTTAAACTGGGACATTTTTGGAAATTTAAGGGAGTGCCATTATTACATGAAAATAATAGACGTAAAGTGGAACTCTCCCAGGCATATGGAGGTATATGATCGCTATGCTTAACATTTTAAATAATATATTGTTCCATATACTTTGATATGGATAAATCCCTCAGTAAATTTTCCAATTTATTTTCTCTTTTATTGTCTCTGTTTCAAAATTTATCCCATTTTTAAATTTTTTATTTCAATCACTGGATTTTTATTTTTTACTTCCCAGGATGTCTAGTTCTGTTTTTAATTAATTTGACTTTTTCATATTTTTTCCTAAAATAATTCATATATTTTTTCATTTTCTTCTTAAACATTCAATTTTACATTTTTAATTTTTGCTAGACAGAGTCCATGAACTTTCACTTGTAATAAAATTATGTTGCAATTGTTGTTTTTTGACTAGATCACTTTCACAGCATAAGAATTCTTTACATTTTAAAAAAAATTTTGCTTTGCAGCCTAATTTTGCATGAGATCCCTTTCTTTTTATTTACACTGTCTAGTAGCTTTGCAGCTTTGTTCATTCAATGTCTTAGAGAGCACCTCCAAACCAGATACTGTACAGAAATGAGGAACATTTGTCTATGGTTTCAGCAGAAATATGATATCTGTTCCCAGGTCAGGCGCAAGTGGTACAGTTGCTCATGTATAAGACAAGTTTGATGCTCTTGCTTTTGAAACATTCAACAAAACCATCAACCCAGATAGTGGGCAATTGCAGATTTCAACCTTGTTTTGCCAGGAGTCCTACCTAATCCCTCTGTTCTAACCTGACTCCTGTCCTCTAATTTTCATGAAATATCTTCAGTTTTCCTTCCCTGAATTCCTGTCACTGCCTTCTTCAGGAAAGGAGCCTGGAGTGAGCATGGCCTTAGCCCTGCTCAACTGTTTGCATTTCTCTTCTGCTTGTGGTGCACAGGCAATCTTTTAATAGGATTTATATCCAGACATATGTTATGGGTTTTTCCTTTTATGTTTTTATTTACTTTTGCTACATATTGATTTAGAGGAGGTATATTAAACATGAACTAACTGTTCTATTTTGATCAGAATACTCAAAATTTTGAAATGAAGAAGTAAATTGAATTTTTCTAAATGGAAACACAGGTGACTATAACATATCCAGGTTTACCAAATTTTGGAGCACATTTGAGACTGATTTTCTTTGTAGATGTATCTGAAACATTTTTGTAAATGTATAGTAGTGGTACTAATGGAATGGACAGAACGTTCTGTCCATTGGAACACTGAAAATAGTTGTCATTTTGCAATTATTTCTTTCTAAATTATGTCATATGGAACATTCCTATAGGTTAATTTTTTGTACTATATGACATTATGATTTGATTTTGAAATTAGACATACTTTACCAGTTAAAAAAGATTAAAGATACAATTTTGCACCAAAAATTATGTATTCTAAAAGAAAGAAAAAAATATTAATTCCAGTGCTTTCAACAGTGCTTGGTACATAGTAAATATTTGTAGGAAAAAAATGGACAAATATGTGAGCTTCAAACCTTTGCTGATTAGCCCCATAGGAGTAAAGGGAATAAGAGAGGGAACATGCTGTGGATGGGAAAGAGGTAGCTCACATACGCAGGATCAGTTGAGAATGAGAAGTGTAATGAAGGATAGTTAGTATAATCATCAGAGTTTATTGCTTTATAATCTAGTTGTTAAATACATGATTTTTTCATTTTGACTTCCTATGTGAGTGAGTTTATGAGTCACAAAAAAAAATCTGTCATGCATTAACCAAAACAGAGAGACACCCCCACTGATTGGGAAAAAATCTTTGCACGCCAGTCAACTGATAAGGGACCGGTCACAATTATATACAGAGAACTCACATGACTCAACAAAATCAAACAATCCAGTCAAGAACTGGGCAGAAGAACTTAAAAGACATTTCTCCAAAGAGGAAATGCAAATGGCCAACAGGCATATGAAAAAATGTTCAACATCCCTTATAATGAGGGAAATGCAAATCAAAACCACATTGAGATATCACCTTCCACCAGTAAGAATGGCACATATCAAAAAAAACAAGCAACAACAAACGCTGGCGAGGATGTGGTGAAAAAGGAACTCTCCTACATTGCTGGTGGGAGTGCAAACTGGTCCAGCCACTATGGAAAGCTGTCTGGAGGATCCTCAGTCTACTGAAAATGGAGCTACCATACAACCCTGTAATTCCACTCCTAAGGATCTACACAAAGGACACAAAAACATTGATCCAAAAGAACACCTGCACTCCTATGTTTATTGCAGCACTATTTACAATAGGTAAAACCTGGAAACAACCCAAATGCCCAAAAATAGATGCCTGGATCAAGAAGATGTGGCATATATACACAATGGAATATTACTCAGCAATCAAAAAGATAAACCCATGCCTTTTGCAGCAACATGGATGGAACTAGAAGGAATTATGCTCAGTGAAATAAGCCAGAAGGAAAAAGAAAAATATCAGATGGTTTCACTTATAGCAGGAATACAGGGGAACCCAAAAAGACATCGGTGTAAAAATATAATAACAGTACAAAACACAACAAAGCAAAAATGGACAATTATAAATCTGAGACATACTGCAGGGGAAGAGGAGGGAGAGGGATCAGAGGAAGGGAGAGAGGAGCACAGGGGACTGAGATGATGGTGCATGGGTGCATTGGTGAAGGAAACTGTATGGGGACTACACCTGAAGGGGGAGGGGGAAGCAACTATTGTTTAAAAATGAACAATGATGTAAAAAATAAAAAAAATGGTAAAAAATATGTCATGTTGACTTAGCCATGTCTTAATGTCTTGCTTCCCATTTTGACTAAATAGTACTCATCATTTATAGATCAGAAGAGACAGGCTACAGTGTGAGGTTTATGTGAATATCCTGCATACTGTGAAGGGGACATGTTTGGAAAAAAGATGTGCATGCATCATCCCCTGGTATTGTTCTAGGATTATGGATCCTAAAGAGATGGTTCATACAAAAATGTCTTACAATGTATGGGTATCAGTTTTCAGTAACATAGCTTTACCAATCCTTATTCCACTCAAGTCCCTCAATGAGAAAAAAAGGGAGTAAGTTTGGATCTTAAGAATTAGTTAGATAGAATGACATGGTTAAGTCACTACAGATTCAACCTAAACTCTCTGCTCCATTCCAGTACTCAGCATAAGCAATTGTTAAATACCAGTGGTTTTGGATCAAGTCAGATGACCAAGCTACACATTTGGACAATGACATTTTTGTGAATGATTTTATAGAAATGTTGGCCATGGATTTTTGTCTTAGGGTATGCTCAAAGTTAGTCATGCAAATTTATTTGCTGTGAAATACTGAAGTTATTATCAACTGTACCTTATTCTCCTTATTCTCACACACATTTCTATGTTTTTTAACCAGGAAAATATATTTTTTAAAGATTTATTTATTTATTTATTTATTAAAGATTTATTTTATTTATTTATACAAGCACTGGGTACAGTCAGAAGCGCGGGAGGCTGAGAGAATTCACCAGAGCCAGAGCGGGGAGCAGAGCAGGCAGAAGGACCGAAGTACACTGCTGAGGGGAGCAGCAGGCGCAGGAGAGGTCTGCGCGCCATGTGGGACCCTCCTCTGGTGGCCGGGGAGCAGCCAGGGATCGAACCGGCACTGCAGAGGCTGCGGGCAGCTTCACAACCCAGCGCTCAACCGCTGCGCCACCAGGGAGGCCCTTACCAGGAAAATTTTATCCCCCAAATATTTATAGGTAATTATTTTAGATGATACTTAATGATTTTTTTTTTTTTATAATTTATGACACTTTCTTCATCATGGCTAGGAGAAAGCTCTAGGTTTTATGCTCAACATAGCCTCTCTGCTGACCACTGATTGGCATATGCTTCTTCCTTCCTTTATATTTTATGAATCATTTGTAAATATCTCCTCCTCTTTTTGAATAATCCATTTTATGTTTTCTAAATGAAATAAAATGTAAGTACATTAAATTGATGTGGATAAATTCTATCTTTTCTGTTGGTGTTTTTAATTTATATATATTTTACATCATTCTTCCTTTTTGTGCAATGCATGCTTTCCCCTCTCAGGTGATAGTCCCTACAAAATTCCCACCACCAATTCACCCACCAATTCACCACCAAGCACCATCACCACAGTCCCTTGTGTAAGAACACATTCCCTCCCCTGTTTTGATTCCTCTCCTTTCCCCTCCCCTGAAGAGTATCTCTGATTAATGGCTACCTGTTAATATTGCTTTTTTAATTTATTGTAATTATTTTTTCCTGGTGTTTGTGTTATTTTTCAATCTCAATAGGTGTTTACTGGTAAAATTTGAGTCTGTGACATATTTTGGGTTTTGGCTCAATACTATCCCCATCTGGTTTCTCTCTGTCCTTAATCCTTCTCTATTTTCTCTTGTTCCCTCCCACCAAAATGCTGTCAGCAAAGACATCTTTCTTTCCCATTTATACTAAGTTGTTGCCACCTCCTGTGTCATGCACTGTTTCATAAGATCTTGCTGTCTGGCCTAAGCAATTGCTTCTTTCGCTTGTGCCTATGTTGTCTCTGCTTTGTCCTATTTATAGCAACTTCTTGGCTCCATGTTCTTTATTTTACAATACCTCCGATGCTCCTATAACACAAACGATGACAAATAAAAAATCCTATGTCATTTGTTCCCCCTTTAATAATTCCTTAAATACATTTACTCATAAAAATCCTCTTAATTCTCAAAAATACTCACCTATCACTATTCAGATTTTCTGAATTTATAGATTAAATTCTATATTGTTGTGCTTTATTTTACTAATCGTATTGTTGAATAGTTATATGTAACTATAAAATAAAGCATTGAAGTAGTCCCTTAACACACTCCACCCCAACTAAATATGATCAAACAATTTTATATTTACAAACATGTATTTTCACAAAAGTCCTTTCAGGATGATATAACATAATAAATTTAGTGACAGACATAATCAGAATAACAAAAGACAATTAGAAAAATGGAAAATCACAGCATCAATTTGGTAACTACAGAGGATGATGATAAGAATTAAATTTGAGAACAACTAAGTCTGAATCTTTGAGGTTTAAAGTTTTCTCAAATGTGAAGTCATTAAGATAAATTATAATTGGGCACGATGGTCTAAATTTATGAATAAAGAACATAGCAGGTACTAAGTTGAATTGAAGAATGAAACTTGGAGACAAGAAATAAAATGGAGTCTTGTGAAATTAAAGACTGCATTTTGCATATAAATTGTTTAGTAGAAGTTGTTTTACTAGGAGTGAGGAAGAAAATTGGAAATCTCATTGCTTTAGACATGGCTGTATTCACTGACTTGTTTCAGCCTAATAATAAATCAGTTTGTGAATCTTTTACAAAGAAAGATGTCACCATAAATTAGTATTTAGATTTTATCTTAACTAGTATTATCATAAAATATTTAATCAAGACGCTAAAACTGTCAATGTAGATAGATAATTTGAGACCTGGTATTTAAAAAAAAATCTAATTATTTCACATTGGGATTTTTCATTGTATATAAATACTGATTTGTGAAGTATTAGAACTTACACACTAATAACCAATGGATAATTTGTTCACAAATTATAACTATTACAAATGCTTGGCAATCACAGATGTTAATTAAATACTTTGGTTAGAAACTAATAAGAGCAGAGTACATTTTAAGAAAATAACACACTATAATACTTAGTGCTATTTTGTTCTGCCACAAAAAAGAAAATATTCTTACCTCTTCTTGATTGTTATTATTTTTTGAGATTTTTTTTTTAGGTTATCTATCTTTCCATATATTTCTCACTTATATCACACTTTGATGACTTGTGAAAATACTTATATTGTTCACATTATTTATCAAAGTCATATTAATGATGATTAAACTTTGTATATAAAATTGGGTTTGATCCTTGCCACACCCTTAGTAGACAGGGAGCATAGGAAAGAGATAAAGAAACTGAGGCCTAATGGGTACTGGATGCCTCCTTCTGTTTTGACTTACACTTCAGGAGGAAGCAAGAACTCATCTTTTAGCTCTTTGCCAGAATTACCATCTTACTTATAACCTCTTCAAAGTGGTAGGTCCTTGCTTCATTTTCACTGGCTATTTGAACCACTGGCTGCACTAGTTAACTAGTCAGTTGCCTCAAGATTTTCTTGCCTTGTGACTGTCTTAGTGATACATTTCTGATACTGATCTCTGACTTTATTATTTGCTCTTTGCCTCCAAGTAACCATGGAGGCAATAAGAGCCATAAACTGCCATCTGCACCAGTCTCTCAAGCGTTTTTGAGCCATGTCAGCTTTGTCTAGCCTTCCACCATAAGAGAGTTCCAACACCCAGTCAGGGATCAATAAATTTCAGACAATAACTCAACAGAAAACACTTTTAGAAAATGTCATTCAAACTGTTAAAAATGAGAACTTCACAAATTCTTGACAATTTCAGTCAACAGTAGGCTGGCGACATGGATTAATAAAAGTAGTTGTTATGAAGGCAGATCTTTGCAGTCCTCTTAATTTTTAAAATTGAAGTAATAAATTCCCCAGGTATACTTGAACAATTTCTGTTGACTTAATTAGAGAAGGAATGCTTCAAGGGTGAATTCTTTTCCTAAACTTGGTTGTCTTTTCAACTGATGATACATCTGAAACCATAGGTAGGGAGCAGGTGTGTGATGGTTTGAGTGTTAGCTTATATTTGGCAAAACTCTGACTACAGAGTGAAGCCATTAGCGATGTTGTCAGTGAGATTGATGATGTTACGCATTTTGAAATTGTCCTTGACAAATTACATAAAATGCACAATTCTTCTCCAAAGACATATCATGCATTGTGGCAAAATGTAACTTATAATACACTCTTTTCAGGGGCAAGGATTTTATTAGTTCAGTGAGGTATATCCAGATTAAGTTGGGTTTCTGAAATTCTCTGAAATAATTCTATGAAAATATATTATCATAAACAGCTCACAGAGTCAAATGAAAGGAGATGAATAAATGTGCTGGGAGGGAACTATTGAAATAATATGAACCTCTCCCAGGATATGATCTCTCCTTCTGTGGAATCAGGATCTGGTATGTTGGAGAAAATAGGTCTCATGGAGGTGTGAAAAGACCATGGATAATAACCCAGAATTCAATCTTGAATGGCCTGAGTTTCTGAAATTGGAGTGCATTTGCCTTGTGCATACAAAGAAACTAGAGGCACATCTTCTTATAAATGGACTGGGTCAAATTGTTCACCTTTCCTACCCCCAATAATTAACACTTTAAATACTATTTTACATTAAAATTAAACAGATATATTATGAAGTATAATTTAAAATTCCCATATTTTTTAAATGAAGAGTAAAAATTCAAAGAAATTTTGTGCTTATATTGATTGGTCACATCTCTAGCTAATGGCATGTATCTACCTGCCTTTGATTTAGATATAATTATGGATATGCTACACCAGAAAATGGACCTAAGTATGGAGACAGACTGGACAGGCAGAGCACAATCTCAGGAAGCCTGAGGTAACTCCAAAGACCAAGGCGGAAGTCCACACAAGGCTGAATATCTATGTTAATTCCTTTCCTCATTCCTTGTCACCCTCCTTTTTTAACATAAAACTAAAACACAAAATCATCGAGTTTCAGGATTCAGAGAGATTTGCGGGGGGGGGGGGGGGCGGGGTTTAAATATTCTTACTACATAAAAATTCTAGAAGAGGTTTTCAAAAGTCTGCTGGAATACGTCAATGACAGGAAACTCACTATTTTGCAGAAAGTTCTTTCTACCTTCCAAGCATATGAATTATGTAGGAAATGGAGGTGTGGTATGAACAATGGTTTCTAAGGCCACACATCAGAAGAAAAGTTAGCTTTAAAAATCTCTTTACCCTGACTTTTCATCAGTGCTCTTTTCATGAATCTTTAGTGGAAAATTTGACTATAACTTAGTGTAAAGGAAACTGGTTTGGCAAAACTCTGAAAGTCCTAATTCAAGCCAGAAAAACATATGATACCATAAAAAGTTACACAATCTAACTGAATAGAGAAATATGCAGCACTATTGCCCATCTCCTAACACTGGGGCAGGAAGTTCTTACTCCATTTTTAAGTCATAGAGCTTGTGTACTGAAGAATTATTTCCCCATTTGTTCTTCTCCTCCTCTTCTGGGTTTGTAGGTAGCCCAGATATAGACTGTTACTTCAGAGGAAAAAATTTAAAAGGTATTCTCCCATTTTTGAGTCAATAAAAGTAAAGAATCTATAATAAACCACAAGTAATTCTAGAATTATGCAAAAAAATTCCACAAAATATATACAAAAATTTTTACCAAATATTGCAATGATTCTTTACCCTCAATTCTAGAGGGTCAACTGCATATCAATTAAAAAATTTTAGGACATAATTTTAAAGTAATAAAAACATTCTACTTGTAATCACACAACTAATTGATTGCTTTATCAAGTGCATAACTTCTGTAAAGATTTTGTTTAAACTGAAATTGCTGTAAGTCACACCATGGAGAACAAAAAACAGACTTAAAAGGACATAAGGGAAAGGCAGAAAAAAGGAAAACTGCTGCTGATAAAATGACAAGATTTCAAGGAAGAGATTTATATAAACTGAATTGAAAATTCTAGATAGGCAAAGAAGTTGAAAGGCAGAAAAACAAAGCAGACTCAAAAAATGAAAAGTATAAAAACATGTTAGTAGAGGTGTCACTAGGTCTTACAAACCTTTATCAAAGTTTGGAAAGAAGAGAAAAAAGATAAAGGACTACCAAATCCTGGGCCACTTCTATGTATCCCACCTAGTGCTATCCCAACCTAAGACAAGGTGAAGAGAGAACAAAAGATAATGAACTTGACATACAATATTTCCCAGAATTGCTGAATATGCATGCTAACATTGTTAATGTTATCTATGTTAATGTTATATGCATTGTTAATATGCTAACATTATTAATGTTAGCATATCCAGCTACATTGTTAATGTTAGCATATTCAGCTGTTCTGGGAAACATGGGGACAAACCATGCTATTTAAATATTACAAGCCTAATCATCGATTATTAATAATATTGTATGTACCAGGTATTAAGTTCCACACTGACATAGCCGTTAATAGTTCTCATTTATACTAAAGCGTTTAAGGTAGTTTATTTATTGGTCTATTATTGATGTCAAAGCTATGTAACTTTATGCTACAAACATTATTTCACTTAAAGCTCAGAGTCCATCTTCAGTTTTTTAACATTCTAACAAGATTAAATGGCACAATTTTAGAGTGATGTTTTCAAAACGAAAACCCATTTTCTTTCTTAGTACTTAGAGGTAAGTTAGCTCGAGTAAAAAAAACATATCATTGGGCCTCCCCCGTGGCGCAGGGGTTGAGCGCTGGGTTGAGGAGCTGCCCGCAGCCTTTGCAGCGCCGGTTCGATCCCTGGCTGTTCCCCGGCCACCGGAGGAGGGTCCCACATGGCGCGCAGACCTCTCCTGCCGCCCACTGCTCCCCTCAGCAGTGTACTTCGGTCCTTCTGCCTGCTCTGCTCCCTGCTCTGGCTCTGGTGAATTCTCTCACCCTCCCGCGCTTCTGACTGTACCCAGTGCTTGTATAAATAAATAAATAAATAAATAAATAAATCTTAAAAAAAAAAAAACACGTATCATTAGCGTCACAAAATAAGTTAATACTTTTGCTAAGTTTAAGAAACTGATAGTTTGGCAATGCTGCATTTCTGCATAGTAGGCATTTTACTGAAGAAAACCTAAAACACAGACAAGTTCCCAGACACACAAAGCCGAAACCGGGCTGCGACTGACATCCAGGGTCCATCCTCTCAACCACCCGCACGCCGCCTCCCGCGGCAGAAACCTGGCAAATCGAACTTACAGTCATGGCTCTTCAGAAAGCACCAGAGCCTTAAAACGAGAACAGGATGCTCCGAGAAAGGAGGAGACACCAAGAAAGAGCTCTTAAACGTTGACAATGTGAATAAGCAAAATAAAACAGAAAAACGAGAAACGTCTCCCAGCACTACCAGCACAGCAGCTGCGGCCTTCAGTCCCGCACCCCCTGGACCCGCCGCGACGACGCTCACAGGCCTGCCCGGGGCCCTGAGGCCAGAGGCGGCTGCTACAGAGCCCAATGCGATCCCCAGGCACCCAAAGGCCCTCTGGCACCCCCGGACACAAGCGTGCGGCCTCTAACCCCGGCTGTTGCTTGTTCCTGAGACACTTGGCGCCAGGAAGCACGCGGCCTGCAGCTGTGGGCAGTTACCCACGCAACAGTAAGACCAAAAGCGAGGGGAAAATAGGCAAATAAATTCTTTTTTTAAAGGCTCATTCCCTTCAGAAAGGCTGAGTGGGGACAGCAGCTTTCTGAAGTTGTCCTGCAGGACCCTACAACAGCTTTTCACAGAGCTGTGACCTTCTTAGTCACTTGGCCCTCCGGCCTTGCCTCACTCCCGTTTCCAAGCACTTTTGCTTCTCTGGCTCTCCGCCCGCCGGGACTCAGCTTGTTACCTCAGCGCCGCTTCCCAGGGCATCCGGTCCAGGATAAGGCTCCTCAGACAACGCCCGCCTCAGTTCTGAAGTTTTGGGACAATTCACATTGTCAAAAGCAGCTGCCACTGCTTTTCCCAGAGGAAGCCGGATCTCGCCAGATCTTGGGGATCCTTATAGGGTCCCCGCGAGTCCTGGAGTGAGACACACCTGGTGCCCGAAGTAACGGCCAGCAGGATGGGCACAGTGCAGGTTTTCTATGATCTGAGCAGACGGGATAAAGGAGGAGAGAGTCCTGGAGCCCTCAGTGGCTTTTGCAGGCTTTTATTAGGATTTACCAGGTACACGGCAGGCAGAGGTGCCTGGGGGCCGGGAGGCTGGCAGGCCACCCAGCCCCCAGCAAGTCTTCCCTCTATCTGGGCTCTCCGGCCTTCTCTAGTGGCCTCTGCTTCTCCCCTCCTTTCACTCTGCTGTTCGTTCTCTTCTCTCTTTGGTTCTGCTCTTCCGTTTGTTCTGTGGGCATCCCCGTGATGCGCCCTTATAACCCCGGTTTCAACCCAGGTGAATCCCATCTACATATGCCCACGCACTATTCCAGGTGTCCGCCATCAGGCATGTATTTAGGACGGCAGAGTCATCATCAATCCTGATGGCAGGAGGGCAGAAAAGCCTGATGTTTTTTTCAATTACCCTACACCTGGTCTTAGACTCCGCTTCATGGCCCACGCATGTTCATTTCACTCTTCCACTTCTGGACTTTGGCCTCTAGACCTTCCTCCTCTGTACAACCTTTGGGGCAGAACCCATCTCTGGCACCAACCCTGGCCTCTGAGGCAGCCGCCCCTTCACGTGATTCCACGTGGGTGGAAGCAAGACCAGAGTGTCCAGGATTTAGGGTTGGCCTGTTAGGGCATGGGCGAGGACCCTTTGCTGCGGAGTCTAAGGTACCCCGAAAATGAATTGAAGAGACCATCTCTTAGACATGTCAGCATGAAATTTCAAAGGTGCAAATAAAGAAAAGATTATGAGCTTCGACTAAAAAATTATAAATGTACACACACACATACTTTATAAAGGAACACAAACCATTCTGTAATCAACAACTCCAGAGACCACATAACAGCCTAACAGTGGAGCAATATCTTCAGAGGCTGCAATCAGTCAAACTCCCACCAAGGGTGAAAGCAAAGCAAAACCGAACAAAACATTAAAACATGCAAAGAATCAGATAATTTACCTCATATACATCTTGTTAAAAGAAGGCACCTCAGCATGCACTCCAGGAAAACAAAGGAATATCCAGGAAAAAGGAAGACTGATTGAGGAGACACTGATTTCCACTCAAAAGGGCAAGAAAGAGAAGTTCTAGGATAGATAAGAGGCATGCAGAAGACTAACAAAAGCCAGCTAGATTGGAACAAGAGGCTAGAAGCCTGGGGGAAAGGGAGATAGATTTAACCTGAAAATCTGAAGAAGATGATGCAAGAAAACAAGTGAACAGTTTGAAATTTTAAGTGAAAATATATAAGAAAGTTACTTTAAAATGAAGGAAATTATAATGCTGCATAATTTTAAGTAATAAGAAAAGTTAATCCATTTGACTTAATGCTTAGAATTGTCCAGCAATGGCATAAAGGTCATGAAATTGGAGAAGGAAGTATAATTGCAGTCCAATATTTACTCAACAATGGACAGTATTTACAGAACTATAGTAATATAATGCCATTTGTTGATGATGGAAGGGTAATGAAGAAGTCCAACTGAGGTTGATGCAAGATAGAAGGCAAAAAGGAAGGGATGATAGGATTGTTCATATTATTATTCTACAGAAGGGGAGTTAAGAATACTTTTGGGGGCCTCCCTGGTAGCACAATGGGTTAAGCACAGCAGTATGAAGCAATCCGCCACTGCAGCACCAGTTTGATCCCTGGGCTGGCCAGCAGGTGAGTCAGGAGAGGTCTGCTGCGCCATGTGGGTTGCTCCCTGGCCGGGGACTGAACTAGTGCTGCAGAGGCTGCAGAGAGCTTCATAGGTTGCGACTTAATCCCTTGTGCCACCAGGGAGCCCCCATTCAAACCATTTCATCATTACCAACTTTATTTCGATCCCCAGCCAGGGAGATACCTGCATGGCACAGCAGAGCTCTCCTGGCTCACCTGCTGCTCCCCTCAGCAGTGCATTTCAGTCAGTCTGCCTGTTCTGTTCCCCACTCTGTCTCTGGTGAATCCTCTCACCCCCTGCACCTCTGGCCTGTACTCCAGCTCTTGTGTGCATAAATAAATCTTTAAAAAAAGAATATTTTCAAAGGTTGATGGAAAAAATTAGAGATTTAATTCTTATAATTTAAAGTTATAAAGATAACCTATAGAAAAAAGGATGGTAAAAAAGGCAGATACTACAGGGTGAAGAGAAGAAAGAGATGAGCACCTAGTAAACTTTATTGTCACCTTTCATATTGGGAAATCAGTGGATACTGTCCAAAAGTGCTAAATAATGACCTAGAAGTATGATAATATTATCCAGAGTCATGAAAATCACAGATATCAGTAAAAGAGTTGCTTCTGATTTGTATGGTTCTGGGTGAGGAAGAGTTGCTCAGGAGAGCAGAGCACTTTCTCTATAAAATGTCTGAAATCTTTGACTTATTTCATGGGCACGTCTAACTTTTATGAACATGAATACAACATTTTTTTAAAACTCCCAGCATACAGAACACAAATCAAGCCACAAGAATCAATAAAATTACTTAGAGTACAATGACAGTGATACCTAACATAGAATTTCAAAGCATACAAAAAAGTAAGAGGAGGTTAGAGCCGTGAGAACACAGCAAGGCACAAAAAGAGAGGCAGATGAGTAAAAAGGACAGATATTGTTGTGATAAGGAAGCCATGGGGTCAGGAGGGGGAGCTCAACTGTATCAAATATTGCTGAGGCCATGCAAGATAATCACCTGGAGTATCTATTGGATTTGGCAACCTGGAGCAAATTAATGGGAGCTGTAACCAGAGAAGGAAGCATTGAGAAGGAAAGTTAGGAAGAGTGGTTGCAGATTTAGGTGATGTCCAAGTTTTGGGGAGGAGAAGAAAGGAGACAACTAAACACTGACAAGAGATCACAGAACCACATTTTGTAGTTGTTTGATGTAGAGAGAGATGGGCTTGTCCAAATGCTGGTGGGAAGGTGGCGGTGGAGAGGGGAGAGGTTGAAGATGAAAGGATGTGGGAAGATGGACTCCAGAGATCAGTGAAGGGAACCCACAGAAGAGGGCATTCTTCCTCTGCACAGGAGGAAGGGGCCACTGATGCAATTGTGGTCACATGTGCAGTGAGCTCAAATTTAGGGAAGTTCCTGCCTGACAGCTTCTAATTACTCTGTGAAGGAAGAAGACCAAGAGAATAACCAAGAACACTAAGACTCAGTTCAAAGTATGATTTTTTTTCAGCACTCAGCAATCCAGAATTGAGGCAAGACAGGTAGGGAGCTGGGTTTATTCAAGATTGGAGTTTTGACAGGTGGGATGGAGAAGGCAAATAGGTATTTTCTAGGAGCATATGGGGAGGAAGGCAGAGATAGGCCAATTAGTAAAAGGCTAATTTGTCAAAAGCTAATTTTGCAAATAGTGAAAAGAATTTCAATTATGTAACAAAATAATCTTATTTTTTTAATGCAAGAAGGGAGACCAGAGGGTTGTTTAAGGTGCAGTTCAAATAACCAGCCTTAAATAACCAGCCTTACACAAATACTCACATTCAGGGTTTATTAACATTTATCAGGCTAGTGGAAAGTCCTGAAGGCCCCCTTCTAAAACTTGGGCAATGGAGAATTCCAGAATAGAGGGAAAATTTCCAACTTAATCTCAGTCTTACTGGAAAATAGAGAAATAGGCCCATACATCAAAAGATGGACCCACTTAGTGAAGCATCCTCATGTTTAGGTGCCAATTTGGGTGGGGAAATATTTTATTGCAAACTGCTATGAAACTACCCCATTTTGGCAGGAAGGATGCATGAGAACATGACTGAGCCACGCAACTGGGCACTGTGCATTGCTGGTCTCAGCTCTGTTCAGTTTTTCTGGAATGGCCTTTTGGCAGCTAAGCTCCCTTTCACTGGCATTTGCAGGATTTAGTATGATGCTGGCTCAAGAAGTGAGACCTTCCAGGTAATGATAAACTTCCGTAAAAAGCTGATTTTGATTCAGGTCCTCCAAGAAGGTCTGGCAATCAGAATTCTGTGTCATGAAACAAAGAGTTACCCATTTTAAGGTAGGTTGGGGTATACTGGAGGAGTATACCTTCTGAAGGAGACTGAGATGAGCAGTGATGGCTGCTGCTCTCATACACCCCACAAAGTAGATGGGACCAAAGTCTACTAGTAGAAATTAATTCTAAGCTCTTTTCTTTGTTTGCTGCTGTTGCCTGTAAGCTCGGGGTGGCATTTAGCAATAAATGGATACCTATTTTTGTACTGGAGGTGAGACTGAGAGAATGAACATGGGAACTATGCCACAGTGCCCTGGCTGACAAAACTCCCATAGGGCAGTGTGTGACAGTGGACACTAAGATGATTGCTTGCTTATGGGCTCTATCATTACACCTTTGCAAACCAACTTCCATACCAAGATACACATTCCTTTGGTTTGATCCTTTATTCATTTACTTTTAAAATATTTTATTTATTTATTTATTTATTTATTTATGCATAGAACTGGGGTGTAGGCTGGAGGTGTGGGGGTGAGAGGATTGACCAAAGACAAAGTGGAGAGCAGAACAGGCAGATCTACTGAAATACATTTCTAAGGAGAGCAGCGGGGGAGACAGGAGAGGTTTGTTACGCCCTATGTAGGTTAGCTCCCTGGCTGGGTATTTAAACTCAGGTTGTCACGGTGACAGCTCTGAGACTTAACCTCTAGGCCACCAGGACTTAACCTCTAGGCCCTTTGTTCATGTAAACATTTGTTTAGGATTTTTATGTGCCATGAACTGTGCTAGAAATCAGAGATGGAAAGTCGAATAAAGACAAGATCCTTGCTTATGATGGCTCAGGGTCTATTTCCCTTCTTCTGAACCTCCTCAGCAGTTTCACTTGGTGTCTTTTGAGATGTTTTAACACCCTTTACTTTGAACTATAGTTTTTAAATTAAATGTTATCTCTTCTCATAGGCTTTTGACTAGAATTTGCAAAATTGCTCTGATAGGTACTTTGACTTGGAGATGTAGTTTTCCTGTCACTTCACATAGAACTTACATAAAAAACTAAAGCAAGAAGAACACCAAACTTCCACGACGAAAGGAAAAACACAGCAAGACACATAATAGTAAAGCTCCCAAGAATCCAGGACAAGGAAAAAATAATGAAGCTGACAAGAGGGAAGAAACAGATAACATTCAAAGGAAAACCAATCAGGCTGACATCAGACTTCTCTGAAGAAACACTACGGGCAAGGAGAGAGTGGAGGGACATAGTCAACAGACTCCAAGAAAACAGATGCCAACCAAGAATACTCTATCCCGCAAAGCTCTCTTTCCTCCATGAAGAAAGAATATGGACCTTCCCAGACAAAGAGAAACTCCGGAATTTCATTGCGACTAAACCCCCACTCCAAAAAATACTACAAGGAATCCTAAAGCCAGAACCTCAGAGGGACGAATAACAACGAAAGAAGACCAAAAAAAAAAAAGTTATTAAAAGAATAAATAAATAAAATCAAAGGAAAGACAAACATAATGGCAAATACAGATGCTAACATATCAATATTAACTCTAAATGTAAATGGACTAAACTCTTCAATAAAAAGACACAGAGTCGAGCCTGGATTAAGAAACAAAACCAACCTTTGCTGTCTCCAGGAAAACACATTTAGCTACAAAAGATAAAAATAGGCTCAAAGTCAAAGGATGGAAAACAATCCTACAAGCAAATGGGCCAAAAAAGAAAGCAGAACAGCTATACTTATATCAGATAAAACAGACTTCAAACTCAAAAAAATAAAAAGAGACCCCAATGGTCACTATTATGATTTAAGGGGACAATACTTCAAGAAGAAATAACATCATTAACATATACTCACTCAAACGAAAGAGCACCAAAAATATCAGAACAACTTGTTCCTCTCTGAAACAGACATCAGAGAAAAACACATATGTAGTGGAGACTTACACAAACTAAACAATGGATGATCAACAAGACAAAAAATAAGTAAAGAAACTAAAGCTCTAAATAAGGACCTAGAGCATTTGGGCTTAACAGACATCTATAGAACACTAAACCCAAAAAAAACGGAGTACACATTTTCTCAAGCGCACACGGATCATTCTCCAGGATCGATCACATACTGGGGCACAAACAAACATCAACAGATACACCAAGATTGAAATCATACCAACCATCTTTTCTGACCACGAAGGCATCAAACTAGAATAAATCATAAAAAGAAGGCAAGGAACTATCCTACCTCATGGAGATTAAAAGCCACACTACTGGAAGACCACTGGACTAACGAGGAGATCAAAGAAGAAATTAAAAAATTCTTTGAATTGAATGACAAGGAGGACACCAAATCCTAAATGTATGGGATGCAGCAAAAGCAGTAATAAGAAGGAAAATATATAGCAATAGAAGCTCACATCAAAAAACAAAAAGAACTCAAGAAACAACTAATCTCGAAGCTCAAGATCTAGAAAAAGAACAACAAAAAACCCCAGAACCAGTAGAAGAAAAGAAATAATAAAACCAAGCAGAAATAAATGAAATTGAAACTAAAAAACAATCCAAAGATCAATGAAACCAAGAGCTGGTTCTTTGAAAAAATAATAAAATAGACAAACCCTAGCTAGGCCTCAAAAGGAAAAAAGGGAGAAAGCACAAATACACAGAATCATAAATGAAAGAGGAGAAATCACAACGGACACAGCAGAAATCAAAAGAATAATCAGTAACTACTAGAACAGTTATATGGAAACAAGTTCAACAATCTAGAGGAGATGGACAAATTCCTACAACTCTACAATCACCAAAGCTAGATAAAGAAGAAATAGAACACCTAAAAGACCAATTACAAGCAGCGAAATTGAAATGGTAATTAAAACCTCCCAAAAACAAAGCCCAGGACCTGATGGATTTACAAATGAATTCTACCAACATTCAGAGACGAATAGTGCCTATCCTTCACAACTCTTCCAAAAATTGAGAAGGAAGGGACAATACCAAACACGTTCTATGAGCCAATATTACACTAATACCAAAACCGAATAGGACAACACAAAAAGGAAAACTATAGGCCAATCTCCCTAATGAACACTGATGCAAAAATCCTCAATAAATTTAGCTATCAGAATCCAACAATGTATCCATAAGATAATTCACCACGACCAAGTTGGATTCATTCCAGGGGCACAAGGATGGTTTAACATCCGAAAATCAATCAACGTTATCCAACACATCAACAAAAAGAAATATAAAAACCATATGATAATATCAATAGATGCTGAGAAGCTTTCGACAAAGTGCAACACCCATTCATGATAAAAGCCCTTGAAATTCTTGGGATACAAGGAACATACCTCAACATCATAAAGGCCATCTATGACAAGCCAACAGCCAGTATCATTCTCAATGGTGAAAGCTGAAGCAATTCCATTAAGATCTGGAACAAGACAAGGATGTCCACTCTCACCACTGCTTTTCAATATAATACTGGAAGTCCTAGCCAGAGCAATAAGACAAGAGAAAGACATCCAAGGAATCCAAATAGGAAAAGAAGAAGTCAAACTATCACTATTGCAGATGATATGATAATATACATAGAGAACCCAAATCTCCACAGAAAAACTAATTTCAACTCATCAATCAATTCAGTAAAGTGGCAGGATACAAAATCACACGCAAAGTCAGTAGCCTTCCTATACACAAACAATAAATCTGAAGAAGAAGAAATCAAAAAAAACCACCCTTTTATTATCGAAACAAAAAAAATCAATATTTGGGAATAAATCTAACAAAAGAGGTAAAGACCTATACAAAGAAAACTATAAACACTGTTAAAAGAAATAGAAGAAGACACAAAGAAATGGAAAGACATCCCCTGCTCATGGATTGGAAGAATAAACATTATTAAAATGGCCATCCTACCAAAGCAATATACAGATTCAATGCTATTCCAATCAAAATCTCAATGGCATTCTTCAAAGAATAGAACAATTATTGATGAAATTCATATGAATCACCAAAACCCCGAATAGCCAAAGCTCTACTGAAAAAAAAGAAGAAATGGAGGCATCACACTCCCAGACTTCAAACTATACTACAAAGCCATAATCATCAAAACTGCATGGTATTGGAACAAGAACAGACATACAGACCAATGGAATCGAATAGAAAATCCAGAAATAAACCACAGATTTATGGTCAACTAATCTTTGACAAAGGAGCAAAGACTATGCATTGGAGCAAGAAAGTTTGTTCAATAAATGGTGCTGGAAAACTGGGTCGCTACATGCAAAAGAATGAAGCTTGACCACTACCTCACACCATACACAAAAATCAACTCAAAATGGATTAAAGAACTAGACATAAGACCTGAAACCATAAAATACATAGAAGGAATATAGGCGAAACACTACGGGATTTGCACATCAAAGACATCTTTACAGACACATCACCCAAAGCAGTGATAGTGAAGAGAAAGATAAACAGCTGGGACTACATCAAATTAAAGAGCTTCTGCACAGCAAAAGAGACAATAACAAAACAAAGAGAAACCCCACCAACTGGGAGAACATTTTTGCACCCAACACTAATGATAAAGGACTGATCACAAAAATCTGCAAAGAGCTGATGAGATTCAGCAACAACAAAGAAAATACCCAGTCAAAAAATGGGCAGAAGAGCTAAAAAGAAACTTCTCTGAAGAGGAAATGCAAATGGCCAACAGACATATGAAAAAATGTTCAACATCACTTGTAATCAGGGAAATGCAAATCAAAACTACCATGAGATACCATCTCACACCAGTGAGAATGGCACATATTAAAAAAAATAGCAACAACAAATGTTGGCGAGGATGTGGAGAAAAAGGAACTCTTGTGCACTGTTGGTGGGAGTGCAAACTGGTCCAACCACTATGGAGAGCTGTGTGGAGATTTCTGGACCTACTAAACATAGGGCTTCCATATGATCCAGCAATTCCACTCCTAGGTATTTACCCAAAGGACACAGAAACATCAATTCCAAAGAGCACCTGCACTCCTATGTTTATAGCAGCACTGTTTACAATAGCTAAGCTTTGGAAACAACCCAAATGCCCAAAAATAGATGACTGGATCAAGAAGATGTGGTACATATATACCATGGAATATTACTCAGCATTCAAAAAAGATAAACACATGCAATTTGCAGCAACATGGATGGCACTGGAAGGGATCATGCTCAGCGAAATAAGCCAAAAAGAAAAAGAAAAATACCGGATGGTCTCACTCATAGCAGGAATCTAGAAAACTTAAATAAGGGACCAGGAAAATGAATATAAGAAAGTGAAAATCAAATCAACAAAAAACTATGACCAGAGACACTTTTTGGGGGTGGGGGGCGGGAGGAAAGGATTGGGGTCAGAATGGGGCGTTTGCAATTGTATGGGGGAATATAAAAATAAAATTTAATATTTAAAAAAAAAAAAAAACTAAAAAAACCAAGAATTAGTTGTCACATGTAAGAGTTAGAAGACTTCACTTAAAAATTTGGATTTCTAATTTCTATTAAAATATCAGAAGCTCTGCAACATTCCATGCAGTTTCTCACATCTGGAGCTGAATAATGACTGCCTGTTCACCAGAACATATATTTTCTAGTTAACTTCATTCCCCACCCAGTGGCTTTGTCCACCTGTGGCCCTTTTGTGTCTCTGGACACCCTGAGACAAGTCAGGAGCGGAGGGTTGTAGTAAATGTGAGTAAGAACTTAGACTGCTCCAAGGAGTAGCTGGGAAAAAATAAGGAAGGAGGAACACAGGAAAGAAATGATAAAGGCAGAATTATCAAGATTTAATGACTAGACCAGCGTGGCTTGACAGGAATAGTAGTTGTAACCTGCAGTGGCCACAGGAGTGATGGTGTTTATAGTAAGTGTGGTTGGTAGCCAGGCAGGCAGGTATCTTTCACTGAGTGGTGCACAGATCCTTCAGCTGCTTTAAGAGTTGGCTGGTAGTTTTTCAAAGCTGTCCCTTTCCCCATAGTTACAATCTGCTGAAAGAATGGGCGTATAAACTTTGAGAGGTTACACATCTGCTCTCTAGGGGAGATAGTAGCTTACTGTCAATGATTAATTGACATAGAAACACAAAGGCAATCTTTCTTGCTTTTAGGTAGCAGCAATTCAGGGGGACAATCTATGCTCCAGAGTGCCTCATGGATCAGGCTGAAGCTGGATCTCAGCTGGGGCTTAGCTACTTTCCTTGACATTCTTGCTTACTTTACTCGTTTTATCATGAGGGCACTCTCAATAAATCAGGAATACCACAATCTTCATAAATCATGCACTTCTTGGGAACCCAAACTTAGGTAGTATTTGCAACAAAATTAGGTAGTTTTAAACTTGGGAAATGGTTAATAAGGAAAGATCTAGGATCTCCTCTCCATAGGGATTCTTTCATATTCATGGATTTTATTGCTAGCTCAGTAGCGCAGGAACTAGACTATACAAAGTGGGCAGCAAATTTTATTTTTTTTGTCAAATGAATTTGATTTGGAGTCTATCAAGTTTAAGGAAACAGCAGAACATCAAGTATGAGAAATACAATATGTGAGCATTAAAGTGACTGTGGCTGGATATTTAGTCTTTTTATAGGGAAAGAAACCTTTCAAGAAAGACAAAGCAATTAGTGTCAAGTGCAAATAAAATCTTGATTCTTTTCAGTGTAAAGCAGCCAGCATTTGTCTTTAACTCAATTAGGTGCATAACTCCAATTTGTCTAAGTCAATGATTTACTATCCCTTTGTAAGTAATGTTTAGGCAAAATTCCAATTACTGAGTTTTGCTCATTGCTAGTAAGTAGGTCTAGTGGAAAAGATTAACATTCAGATGGGGGAGTAGTTGTGAATTTTGTTTGTTGTGTTTTCTATTGCCCAATAATTGAGTAGCTGAGATTCTTTTAGAACAGGGAGTGTGCAAAATAAAATAATCAAGTGTTTATTATACTTACACTTAAGAAGAGATTTATGACTATTTCTCTTTATTAGAGTGATTATAATTTTCAAAATATAAATGAAAAGGCAGATAAAGGATTCAGATGTCCCAAAGGTCACACTCTTTTCTTTTTAAATACAGGTCTCCGGTATCCCAAGAAAGGTGGTTTTTAAATGCTTTAAATCTTGGTTATCTATTTTCATCCCATAAACTGTAATTATAGCTCTTTATAACATGCTAAATAATTCCTCCCCTACTGGATGTTTATACCTTTCAAATATTTATAGACTGTCATCATTCCTTAGTCATCTCTTTGCAAAGTTGCACATATTTTGTTCCTATAATATTGTTCATAAATCAATTTCCTCAAGATGAAACTGCTTTTCTTAGTTCTCCATTCAATTTGTCTCCATCTTTTTGATAGAGTGTTAATTAAAGGTAAATGGGATATTTCTGGTGCAATTTATCTTCAGGTTGTTTGAGAGGATTTAAAATTTCCTCACCTGGATTAGAGTTACTCATTTATATATAGCTCTGAATAGTGCTGACTCTATCAGTGTTTTTAGCATTTTACTTTGAAAATTCATAACTAATTTCCCATGTAATGGCATTCAAAAATCCCTATGCTGTTACTGTTCTTTCACTGATCATGGAGTATGCAGGAATTAAATGAGTTCAGAATATATTTCTGTCATTTGTTTCTTATTATGCAGTATTGAATAATAAGATATTGCTTTCCAGTTGCTTTAGATCCATAAACTATTATTATTTCTCAGTATCCTTTCAAATCAGTGATATCTAGAAACTTAAAAAAAATTATTTTCATTCTAGTTTGTTCAAAGAGCTAATAAATTATTTCTTGCAATGGCATTTTTAGTCTTTTAACATAATTATTTCTTTCCAACAACATTTCAGTTGACCTGACTGTCATTATTATGAAAATTTATTAAGACAATTCCTTCTGTTTATCATGCCTTGAGCATCCCACTGATGGTATAATATACATACACCCTATGTAGCAGATATATAAAAACATTATAAAATGCTCAATATTTTCTTCTTCAAGTAACATCATTCCTCAATAATCATTTTCTATATTTACATGTTTCAAATTTTAAAACAGTATAAAGCCTTGCTATGTGACTTTTTTTGCCTTCAAAGTCTTCTGATGGCTTCCTGATGCCGGATAGGGTAACTGTGTGGGTTGGTCTCTGAAGGTTCCACTCAGTCTGATCCCATTCCACTTTTCTGGGTGTCAGCTCTTTTCATTCAGCCCCATGTGCCTGAGCTCTGCTATGTCAATGAATTATCTGTGAACCTTTTGGTAGGCTCCCCACAGGTTAATTCTCCTCCTCCCTGTATTTGTTGCTTTAATTTTACCTCTCTGATAGCGCTTATTTCACTCAAAAGTCTACTGTCATTTGTTTACATCACTGTCTCCCATACATCATTATGTGAGCTTATTCCCACCTGCCTAGTGACTCACAGAATTCCTTAACATATAGCCATTGAATAGTGGCAAATTCAGATTTTCTACTTAGATAGGGTTTTGGTTGCTAGTCCAGTTGGAGAGAGAGAGTTGGAAACAAGCAAATTGCACTGGCAAAGTGAGCACATGACATTTACTTAGATTGCTTATTTGGAAGTAGGCTCTGGTACCTTGACAGAGATCATGGAGGTCTATGGGCCCCTTTGCAAATCCTGGTGTTGGAAGCAACCAGGAGGAAGGAAGGAAGGACAGTCAGGTTCAGAGTCATGAAATGACTTGCAGAAGTCACCCCAAGATTGACTGGGATTAGAAGGTTGGGTTTGCATTTTCATTCATAGTATTATTTCCAAAATTCTTTATTCCATTTTGCTCTTGGTGTTTCCCTTAACATTTTCTACTTGAATCATGGTTTCAAGGCTGCATTCTGAGGCTGAAACTATGAACAAAGTTGAAGTTGGAACTACCCACCATCATTCACTGAAGCTGATGATACCCATTGTTGTTGAAAACAAAATCATCTCTTATATAAAAGAAAGTTTTCTTTTTCCTTAAGCTTTCCAGTCTCCTGCCAGTGCCTTTTTTGAAAGAACTGATCCAGAAACCATCTTGCAAAAAAAATCTGGAAAAAATAATTTTCCAGTTTTGAGTCCTAGAATATGAAAAGGCAGAAAGGAAGCCAAGAGAAAGAATAGCAAATGAGAGTCATTTACCCCTATCCTGCCAAATCTATGAAGTAATTCTAATTTTCTACTTTTTCTACTCATGAAATAATGATAAAAGTTTAAGTTTAAACATCAATATCATAAACAAACATTATAACCTGGAAAAGTAGTTTTTACATAGATAAAATTTCCAAATATTTCTTCAGCTCATCAATTCCTACAGCATATTGCACAGAATGCATCCTGAAGAAAGGGTCTATTGATAAAATGAGTTTGGAAAACTCTTTATTTTACAACTCTCTGGGAATTTCACACTTCATATTAATATATTAAAGGCTCTGGGAAATTAATCAGTTTTTACTTTGCAACTGGTATGCATTAGTGAAAAACATGGTTACAGTCCCTGTGACCTGAAGTTTATGAGGAAGAGGCAGGGGAAAAGGTAAGCAATGTGTGTGTGTGTTTGTGTGTGTGTGTGTGTAATTTTTTTTTCAAAGATTTATTTATTTATTTATACAAGAACCCGGGTACAGGCCAGATGCACGGGAGGGTGAGAGGATTCACCAGAGACAGAGCAGGGAACACAATAGGCAGACAGACGAAATACACTGCTGAGGGGAGCAGCGGGTGAGACAGGAGAGGTCTGCCATGCCATGTGGGGCCCTCACCGGCCAGGCAGGATCGAACAGGTGCTGCAGAGGCTGCGGACAGCTTCACAGCGCAGCGCTCAACCGCCTTTTCCACCAGGGGAGGCCCTTTTGTGTAATTCAGATAAATGTTATGAATAAAACAAATAGAATGCATTTGTGATAGAAAATATTATAAAAGGAGATGGATCTAAAGTATGGTTGGAGCAGATGCTTTGAGAAAGTGACATTTAAACCAAGACCTTAATAGCAGATGGAATCAGTTATACACAGACTAACACAGGGCTACTCAGTAGCCCACAGATCAATCCCCATCAATAAATTGGTCTTGAAACTTGATGTGATCTGCAGAAAGGCTTCAAATAAGCATTTGAAACATTTATAGCAATTTCATAGACAGATTACCTTTACATCTGTTAAGCATAAAAATAAGGTCTATTTCTTTAAAGTTATTTTCCAGTATTCTTAATTGTATTTTACAAAATATAATTCCATGATAGGTTGTAGGAAACAATATGATTCTTTACCACAAATAATTTGAGAAACTTCATTCAATAAAGTTTTTGAGCACATATTTAAAAGTTCATGAATAGTATTAAAAAAGATAAGTGCCAAACAAGAGCTCCAAGAGTCTGTTATCTGGAAGAACATCTAAGATATGTACAAAAGTACAAGACTAATCAAATACATGCTATTAGAGATTTACAAAGTGAAATGAGAATCTGAAATGGTGAAACTTGCAACTGATAGCATGGTAGTACTAAGTTGGTCTTAAAGGAGTTACATAAATTTGAATCAACAAATAGTAGATATATGTATATATATATACATATGTGTGTATAATATATATTTGTTATCAACCCCATGCTATGTATGTGTGTATATATATATGTGCGTGTGTGTGTGTATATATATATATATTATATATATATATAGTTTGATATATATATTTATCTCAACCTCTACCTATTCCATTTCAATCCAAAGCCATAGGGTTTATACTTTTTCTGAATTAAAAACCTTTTCTCATAGTTTACAATACATTTACTTTTTGTTTAATCATACTAGGGAATTGCTAACTTATACCTCTGTGAGAAACACATTTGCTAACCAGAATACAGTATATCTGTACAATAGATTTTGCCTTTTGCTTTAATAGTATCTAATCAAAATATAATTTTCTGAAGTTACTTACGTTAGTTCTTTTCTTCCCCACCTGTGTTAGTGTGGTGATGTTATTCAACATCTGTAAGTAGGCTACATTAGTAATATTTGTTAGAGTTTATATTCCATTTTGGGATATTCCAATACCCTGTTACATTTTTATTTATTTTACATAAAGTAAAATTGACTTGTTTTGGTATATAGTTCTTTGGGTTTTAACAAATTCTTAAAGCCATGTATCCATCATCACAGTCATGATGCAGAATAGTCCTATCACCCTCAAAGTCCCCCATACTCGCTGGTTGTCGACAATCATTCCTTCCATCTTCAGTCCCTGCAACCACTCATCTGTTTTCTATCCCTGTTTTGATCTTTTCCAGAAATTCATATAAATGGAATCATGTAATATAGGATCTTTTAGGTCTGCTTACTATCACTTGTTGAAATATATTTGAGACTCATTAATGTTGTTGCAAATACTAATAATTCTTTCCTTTTTATTGCTGAACAGAAGTTCACTGTATGGACATGCCATGGTTTGTTCATCAATTCACTGAAACATACTTCAGTTGTTTCCCATTTGGGGTGATCATGAATAGAGCCAAGATAAACATTTATGTGTAGGATGTTGTGTGAACACAAGTTCAGTTATGTTGGATAAATACTAGGAGATTTACATTTATTTTTCCTTTCTGTGTTTCAATTTAGGTCATTTTTCTCAGTAAGTTTCAAGTTCACTGATTCTTTATTATGTCCACTGGTGAGTTCATTGAAGGTGTGCTTTCCTGTGTTATTGTGAATTTCACTTGTATTTCAATTTTATTCTTTCTTATGGTATCCCATCTCTCTGTGAAATTACCCATCTTGTTTTGCATGTTCTTCTTTTCCATTAGAACATTATTATTTGTCATAGTTATTTTAAATTCCCTGCTAGTCAGTTCTGACATCTCTGTCATATCTGAATTTGGTTGTCAATTACTTTATTTTTTGATTATGTGTTGTTTTTTCTCATCATGTTTTTGTATGCCTTGTGATTTTTTGTTGAAAGTCAACATCTTAATTAGGATAGAAGAGATGAGGAAACTAAATTACATGCCTGGAAAAGCATATACCTGTCTTCCTGCTAGAGTTTTAGTGTGTGAAATTGAGTTAGGAGTTGGGGTGAGTGTATAGTGTCTTCCATAATTTCAGTAGTTATCCTCATTGCACCATAGGCATCAAATTCCTTTAGTGAAAATAGATTTTCAACCAGAGCTGGTTTTGCCAATAGTTTTCTCTCAACATCTTACCCACCATTAGATTTTCCCTTCACACTACACCTCAGGGAGGCTCTGTCTCCGTACTCTATACTCTCTTCCAGCAATATCCCTCTGCCACGTCTTATTCAGTTTGCGAGGTTGGTTGTAAGGACAGGTCCTCTGTTATTAAGCATCAGTCTTATGCCAGCACTGAGTCTGGGGATTGTGGTTTCCTCTGTACTCTGCCCTTCCTCAACTGATTTGTGTGTAGAGCCTGACTCAGAATTAGAGTGACATACTCCTCCCAAGGGACTTTCTCAGCTTTAGTACTGAAAGTGCTATGTCTGTCCTAGGCTCTAAAACTAGGAGTAGAAGGATTATTTTCTGTTTCCTTTCTCAGCTGCAATAGATTTTTCACCAGTGTCTTAAGAATGACAGTGTTTATTATCCTCTTCCCTCATAGCTTAAGGCTTTTGATCCATAGATGAGAAAAAGAAGATAGGTCTAGTGGCAGGGGACGTGGGGGAATCTTATCTATTTGCAGAGACTGCTATTCCACTCCTTTTTTTTTTTTAATAGAGGCATGTTTTATTTATTTATTTCTTTGTTTGTTTGTTTTGTTTATACATGCACTGGGTACAGTCGGAAGCATGGGAGGGTGAGAGAATCCACCAGAGCCAGAGCGGGGAGCAGAGTAGGCAGAAGGACCAAAGTACACTGAGGGGAGCAGTGGGCGGCAGGAGAGGTCTGCGCGCCATGTGGGACCCTCCTCTGGTGGCCGGGGAGCAGCCGGGGATTGAACTGGTGCCGCAGAGGCCGCGGGCAGCTTCGCAACCCAGCGCTCAACCGCTGTGCCACCGGGGGAGGCCCTGCTATTCCACTCTTTAGGCCTCTACAACCAGGGATTTTTTTTTCTCAGTGTGCTCTAGATTGGGTTCATGAAGAAGGGGCTGCAAGAAGGTATAAACTCTCTTGCACCTACAATTCCCAAAGGTTCCTTCCGCCTTTGCCTACCAGCCCACATTCATCCTCCACCAATTTGCTATCTATTTTGGTTGAATTAGTCCATAACCAATGTTTGGTTATGACTTCCCAAGTTAAGCAAATGACTATATTATCTGTCTCCCTGGAGATGCCTGTGTCTCGTTAGGTTTTGGGCTAGTTGGTTATACTGCAATCTCAGTTCTCTGGTGAGTTCAAGAAGAGTAATGAACTTGTAGTCAGCTTGACAACTTTTGTCCTAAGAAAGTGACTTTCTTTTTAAATGCCCCATGTCACTAATCCAAATTTTTGATTTTTAACAATTGTACTAATGAAAAAAATTCAACTGCACACACACACACACACACTATATATATATATATATTCAGCTCATAGTCAGAGTACTTCTTTGGTGAGTATACTTAAAATTGGCCTATAGTCGTCAGGTGTCTAGTTTAGAGCAGGCAGTTTTAGTTATAGATGAACTATTCTGAAAGTGTGTCATCTCCATGTCTCTTTTATATGCAATCCAGCAATACTGTGGGATTTTCTTTGTCATCTAAAATGTCAACCACTATCTCCCTGCACATCTCTTCTTCACAGATTGGATTTGTATTGTTTACTAGTTTTATTTTTGCTAAAGTAGACTAATTCAAATGTGCTCAATAAATACATATTGAATGTATTATAGAGAGTAAGGCAGGTTAAAGATGCAAAGTGTATATTGAGTTTTATGGAAAATCCCAGTCTTATCAGTTTAGAGCTCAAAGGTATCTTGTAAGTTGATGTTTTATGATTTTCAACTCTATACAAGTCTCTATGTTGGGAAGAGTTTTATAAATATATTCATACAAATCCTTCTACTAGCCAGAACACCTGGCATTTCTCTACAAGGACATAGCCTCTACCATGTACAGATTCTCTTTATGATCTTTATCTTCATCGAATATTTACTGTAACATTTTAAACTAAGCTATATGGCAGTCATTATACCTCCAATTGATCTTTTAATCCATCACTATTATAACTACTATCATAATTACTGTTTTATTACCTGGTATTATATGTAATGTTTCTGTGTCATAATTATTATCTCTAATCATAAAAGTTACACATTTTTTGTATTTTCATGACTACTCATAAAAAGTGTATTGTACATTTGCATCCCTTATTTTAATATTAAAGACACTCTATTACAAAAGAAAATCACCTTTGAAAAGGTGACTATAACATTTTTAACTACTCGAAGTATAATTTTATTAAATTTAATCACTAGCATTAGTTTCATGACTTTTTAATAGCAAAGCATTCTAAACAAACTAAATAATAGCAGAGATTATTCTGGAGTTATACATAGCCATTTCAAGTTTTATTATTTTTATAACTTAAAATTTTGTTAATTTGATATGATTATATTACTTCTATACATAGAATAACTTATTTCTATGCAATTATATGTTTTAACACATGTATTGATTCACACAATCACTAACAATAAGGATACAGAACAGTTCCACCACCAAAATTCACCTAGTGCCATTTCTATTTACTCATATTCTCCTCTCCTCTAATCATAAATGGTTTAGAGCATTATAATACATGAAATGAAATTACATGATGTGTTCAATGTACTGTTCTCCTAAGCAATGCAATTCAATGCAAAATTGCAATGGACATGATACAAAATACATCATTTCCATCAATTTCTATACATATTCATGCCATACATTTCCTCAGAAGATGTGTATCTCTGATTTCCTCTAATAAGCCTTTACCTTAACCAAGAAGAAACAATCAAGAGAGTGCAACTTGTAAAAGATTTTAAAATAAGTTCCATTTTCAAAGATATATATATATATATATATATATATATATATATATATATACATATTTTTTTACCAAGAGTAGACAAGACTGAGAAGACAAGACTGAAGATGCAGGATGGTGGCCATGATCATAAAGGTTAGACTTTTACAATTGATATGATAATAACTGTTGAATTTCCTAAGGGAATCAGTACAGAGAGCAAAACAAGAAGGTAATCAAGGACATAAGAAGAGAACTAAGGGAAGATTTGGAAGTAAGATAATATGATATGATCCTACGTGACAGTATGTGATCCAGGAAGCATGGAGTAAGCAGTTTAGAGTTGGAGTAAGTCATCCAAATGGTAAATACCATGTCAACAGAGATTATGAAGCTTGTGCAATAACTTCTAGCAGTATCAGTAAACTGGATGGAATGAATAATAAGGAAGTAGAAACAAATAGATCATTTATCATGGTAGGTGTCTGGTAGTGAGTGAAAGATAAAAAACAGAATAGTAATTATAAGAGCATCTGATCAAGCTTACTCTTTTTAAGTTAGGGAAGGTGTGTGTACGTGTGAGTAAGATAGAACCAGTAAAAAAGGAGAGATTGACAATGTTGGGCAAAGAGTGGTAGATATTACAGCAAGGTACATTAGGACTTGGCTCGAAGGAGATTGCGGAATTCTATTTCCTACTTCAATCTTCACTCTAATTTTCATCATCTGGATTTGCAACCAACCTGCTCAATTGTTAGTACATTTATATTTTTTGAAGGAATATACTCTTGGACACACTTGACTTAATAAGTGATATTAATACTCTGGACCAATTCTCCCTATTGAACTTACTCAGTTTTGCTTTTTCTTACCTTAAAACTTTGCATGTTATAAACTCAATCATCACCCTATGCATTTAGAAGCTCCCTCTGTATGGGACATTACACACTTTGCAGACTGATTGGTTTCTACTATAAATTCCTAGGAATGACATTTTTTACTTATTAAAGTAGAACCTTGAAAATACCTTCCTGGGAATTATTCCATACAGATTTCCACAATTCTCTAGTGCAAGCCCAGAAATGTATTATGCCCTGAGTTTTTTGTTCCATCTATTTGACAAAATATGAAAGAAGAAATTAAAGAAAAAATATTTCCATTTAAATGGATTACAGGATGCAATAGCACATGAAAAGAAAGGCTGCTCATGACCAATGATTCATGCAATTACTTCAGCAGGAAAAATGACAGCATGATTTAATAATTATTTTAAAATAAAAAATCCATTTATTTTATTATACTTGGCAGTTGTGGCTCACATTCCTGGGACAACAGTGGGCTCTGTCTATGACCTCCCCATCATTTCTGAAAGACTGTGGCCACAATGCAGACATAGTAAAAAGTCTACCTCATTGACACTTAAGGAAGTGTTCATTTTTGTTGAACTTTGGAAACTCAAAACAAAAATCACCCCTCTCTGTTTTCATAAATTCAAAGATAATTAAAGGTATAATTAAAATCAGTGAGGGAATGTGGTGTAGTTGGTATGTGGACTGTTAAGAGCTACCAATATTAAGCAAAATGGCATCTCTCTTAAATGGATATACTGAATGAGGAAGTATGAAATGGGTACAGGCAGTCAGATTGGATCAAGGTGACCCCAGCCCAGGTGCCCCAAGTGCATTTATCAAAGTAAATGAGGAACAGGTGGTTAGAGTCAGGGTGTCCCCCAACCCAGAGAAAAATGGAATGTTCAGAACACAAACACAATGCCAAAGTGATGGAACAAAGCTTGTTTTGGGAGACTCAGTGGGCCTCTGTAACCTAGGAGACCCCACAGTCCTCAACCAATCAGCAAGAAACATAATCCCCACTCCTTGCCCACTGTACCCATATAAACACCTACTTCTTGCCTTCTCGGCAACCCATACAAGACACCTTTCTGCTCAGAAAGCATTTCCGTCCTTCTTACCTATCAATAAACTTCTTGCTTTTCTGCCTAACTCTGGTCTCCATATTGAATTATTTTCTCCCCAAAATAAGAACTAGAGCCCCTTTGGGTAGCACTCATTCCAGGATCCCCAGGCCTGATTCAATACCACTATTAGGTTAGGGTAAATATTCATTAGAAAGCATTCAAAAGTGCCTGTCATGTATTACCTGTAACAGATAGTTCCGAGGGGAAAAAAAAAATCAAGTTTATTACAAGTTGCAACTTCAAAAAAAATTAGTACCAGAGGTAATAATGGAGAGACTTCAAGAATTTGGAAAAGCGTTTTCCTCTAGAACTAAAGATTTTCCCCCTCAGATTTAAATGAACAACTGCCACAAAGAGAAAGAGTGGCATCAAGATTTCCTTGACCAAATTACAGTATTCACATACATGCAGATTTATAGTCGGCCTATCAGTAGTTAGGATGGAACTAGTCATAGTCAATTGTTACACAGTCATGTCTCCCAAGCCCTAGCCCTCCTCCCCTCTTCCGGTTACCTTGGAACTCCCACAATTAAGCAGTTGGCAGTACAGGGAACCTTCAGCCTTGTAGCCCTCCTGCTGGAGCCCATGTTGTATAAGTTTTTATAGATTTGGAATATCCTCTCTGAGTAATCCACTCAGAAGCAGTTGGATCACTGGTGGATCATCAGAAAAAACAGAATCTAAAAGGCATAGTGTACCTAACAGAACAGTGACTGGGTTGGAGGCTATTCTCACTGTAGACAAGAAGAGGCTGAAAGCTTTGGGATCTTAAGAGCTTTAAACATTTAAATCGCATAGTGTTCCCTGTCTGATTCCATGATTAGTGTCTTAGTTCAGGATGCTATAAAAAAATTAAAAAATGGGTTACTTAAACAACATTTGTTAATATTTCTCACAGTGGTTCTCACAGGCTGGAAAGTCCAAGGTCAAGTCACTGGCAGATTTGCAATCTGGTGAGACCCTGCGTCCTGGATGATAGACCACCAATTTCTCAGTGTCCTCACACAAGTAAGGAGAGAGAGCGCTCTGTGGAGGTCTCTTTTATAAAGGCATTAGTCCTATTCATGAGAGCTCCACTCACATGGCTGACTCACCTTCTCCTAATACCATCACAATATGGGGGTTAGGATTTCAACATATAAATATTGGAGGACATTCACCAAGCCTGATGGTAAGTTTACACAAGATATTTTGTGAGTATAGTTCTCATTTATATTAACAATTGGAATTCTGGTTTTATGAATTAGTCTCTTGAGAGCTCAATTTATATGAGTGAACATACCAGGTCAGATCAACTCAGTGACATTGACAAATAGATTCTGAGCCTGTGCTGGCTGAGGCTACCTACCTCCTGAGCTCCCTACCTCCTGAGCTCACCATGGCAAATACCACCTAGTAAGAGCCATACAGACTTTCCAATGATCCTCGTGTACACATCATTGAAGGAGAGTATTTGGGTAGTATGATAACGAAACAAATGGAGTTGATGGAACGAAGGACATTGTAGTCAAGGAGAACCAAGCTCTTGACCTGTCTCTCTTTGTCTATCTACCACTAATATTCTTGAAAGAACATAACACATGTTATATATACAAGATATGTTATTATATATAGTATGTGTATACGCTATGCATGTTTATAGTATGTGTATATGCTATACATGTATATATATATTTTTTTTTTCACACTAGCAACCTCTATTTTCCCCAGAGCAAGCAATGGAAGAGAATAAGGTAGAGGCTATAATGTCTGGTATGATTTAGCCTCAATGTCTGTCATGTCCACCCTATTTTACTAGTCACACAGGGACAGCCCTCTTTCAGTGTGAGAGGAGACTTTTCAAAGACATGAATATTAGGAAGTGAGTATCATTTCATATACATAAATATTAGGAAGTGAGCATCATTAAGGCTATCTTGAAAAATAAGCAGACTATATAGTCATATATAGTCTATATAGAAAACAAAGTTTCAAATTGAGACAAAACCATGCTCTAGGCATTCTTCTAAAGGTAGCCATAAGCTATGAAGTCTGGAAGAAAGAGCTGTTGTCAAATAAGATGGCACCTCTCTGAAGAGTGATGTCCTCTGGATGAATTGTACCTCGCCAAACACACCCAAGTCTCAGTTATTTTCTGATGGAATTGCTGACAGCACACCCATTTCATAGAAGGCCAGACCAGAGTCCAAGATTAGGGTAAGCCTTAAATTGGTATGATTTGGTCATCTGGTATACAGATGCCACCATTAAATCCTAGAAAAAAGTGCCAAGGGTTTCTCTGCATTCCCTCTGGATGTTCTGGGCTTAGTGGCAACTTGTCTACTATTTCTTATGTGTCTTATAGGAGCACCTGTACTCTGAGCAGCCTAGAGGAATTCCATTCTGAGAACCTTCCTGAGGGAGTCTTTTCACAAGATTACAAGTAACTAAAAGAGAAGGGCAGACACTCTGCAACTTACAGAGTTTGTACTAATTTTCCTTAAAAATTTGAATGTTCTTGGATGGAACTGGAAGGGCTCTCGAAGCGAAATAAGCCAGAAAGAGAAAGATAAAATACTGGATGGTTTCACTTAAATGTAGAATATAGAGAAACCAAACAAAAGATGAGACAAACTTTAAAATGGACCCTTGAAAGCTGACCATAGATATGAGGCAGTTAATGAGCAGGAGGTGGGGGAGGAGGAAAGGGAAAGGGGAGAAAACAGGGTGAGGGGAGAGCACAGAGGACTGTGGAGGAGGACGATGGGTGCTTTGGTGATGGGAGAACTAAGGTGACCATACCTGAGGGGAGAAATTCCATACTTTGAAAAAAATGAGCAAGGCATTTCATTAAAATAAGTAAATAAATAAATAAATAAATAAGTCTAGTAAGTTTGTTTTCATTATGGCATTTTAAATTAATGAAAAGTTCCTAATGTGGTCTAAATACTCCTGAAGAGTCCAGATATGAACAAACATTGCTAATAAATTTTATTTATTTTTAAATTTAAGCATGACTATTTATAGTCTACAACCTGAATTTATTTGCTTAGGTATGCAAATAAATTTCAAACTACCTCCATTGATTATACACTAATTCAACACTCATATTCTATGAACATTTTATTTTACCTTTACCTTATTAATAAATTTAGTGTGATAACTTAGCATTAGTTTAGCAACACTAAAGTTGGTACACAGGGCTTTACTCTGGGAAAAAACTCAGTATTGTACTTCTGCACAGCAAAAGAGACAATAACAAAAACAAAGAGAAACCCCACCGACTGGGAGAATATTTTTGCACACAACACTAATGATAAAGGACTGATCACAAAAATCTGCAAAGAGCTGATGAGACTCAACAAAAAACAAAGAAAATAATCCAGTCAAAAAATGGGCAGAAGAGCTAAAAAGAAACGTCTCTGAAGAGGAAATGAAAATGGCCAACAGGCATATGAAAAAATGTTCAACATCACTTGTAATCAGGGAAATGCAAATCAAAACTACAATGAGATACCATCTGACACCAGTGAGAATGGCACATATTAATAAAACTAGCAACAACAAATGTTGGCGAGGGTGTGGAGAAAAAGGAACTCTCCTGCACTGCTGGTGGGAGTGCAAACTGGTCTAACCACTATGGAGAGCTGTGTGGAGATTTCTTGACCTACTAAACATAGAGCTTCCATATGATCCAGCAATTCCACTCCTAGGTATTTACCCAAAGGACACAGAAACATCAATTCCAAAGAGCACCTGCACCCCGATGTTTATAGCAGCACTGTTTACAATAGCTAAGCTTTGGAAACAACCCAAATGCCCAAAAATAGATGACTGGATCAAGAAGATGTGGTACATATACACCATGGAATATTACAAAGCATTCAAAAAAGATAAACACATTCAATTTGCAGCAACATGGATGGAGCTGGAAGGGATCATGCTCAGTGAAATATGCCAGAAAGAAAAAGAAAAACACCGGATGGTCTCACTCATAGCAGGAATCTAGAAAACTTAAATAAGGGACCAGGAAAAAGAATAACTATAAGAAAGAAAATATCAAAATCAATAAACAACTATGAACCAGAGACACTCTATGGGGGGTGGGGGGCGGGGAAAGGAGGGCTTGGGGTCAAAATAAGGGGGTTGTAATTGTATGGGGAATATAAAAATAAAATTTAAATATAAAAAAAGTCACATACCTGGAAAAAAAAATAACTCAGTATTGTATATGAATCTAGAATTGGTCTTTGAATTGTAAAATATTTCTTAGGAATAAACTAAACGTTTAAAAATGTTTAACTTCTCTATTAGCATGGATTCTATATTATATAGTTCTTCTGACTTAATTATCTCTAAAACAAAATGCATGTTAGAATCAATTATTTTTTAGATTGCATAAATACAGTATGTTATTGCTTTGGGTATTAACCAATATTCCTGTGGATGTGGAAAACAGCTCATAAGTGTAGACAGAACAGATCTAACTCTTGAGGATGTCAGTTATCTACACCCTACATTTTTATTTTACTATTGAATAACAAATACTACCAGAAATAATACATAACCCTATTGCTTTCCTCCTTAGGTCTTAAGTTCCAGGAAGCTATTGAGAAGTTAACTCCTAAGTTTGGATAACATGGTCTTTGATCTAACCTTTCTTGTCAAAATTATGTAAGAAATGAACTTTATTTGTTAACATTGCTAAAAAAAAATTCACTATAAAAATCAATTTTAGGTATGTCATATATACATTAGGTTTTACCCCCAAATATTTTAGTTTCTGAAACACCAGTTCCTTACAAGGGTCTCACTGTGATGGAAACCATGACGAGACTGAAAACAGTTATAGTGAGGATGACTATAGTATCTGTATAGCCTTAGGGTAGATTCTGGATACTCAGAATCGAGGTTATATTTTGGAATAGGACATTGTGCTAGTATAAATATATTTATATTATTGTTAAATTCAATATTCTTTGAAAATATATTGGGTAAATAATGATAAATACATAATAATACATATACTGATAAATTAACATGGGCCTGGCATTGATTGTTGAAATTATTTTTATATGAAGCAAAGACATGCTTTTTTAGTGTCAATGCAGAAATGTTAAATACTTTCAAAATTTGGAAATGAAAAATTCAGGTTTTTAGTAGGACAATTCCTGTGTTCCAAGCCTAGAGACGAGAGACCTATGGAATTAACTTCTTAATACATAGATTGATTAGAATACACAGATTGATTAGAATAGAACAGATTGAATATAATATGATTAATTATTCCTGTAAACTTACTTTTTAAATTATTAAAGTTGCTGTAATACTTCATATATAATTATGTTTTTTAGAAAATATATTGTACAAGTTGGCACAAAATCTATAATCCTATAAAAATTGGTATATTTGCCAAAAGATGATAGAAAAGGTAAGGAATTAATTGCAGCAGTTATAATACACAAGCACATATACCCTTATGCTGATATTTTTTGCACCACCATTATCAACTACTGTATAATAAACTGCAAAATTAAGTCATTTAAAATGACAGCTATTTCACCATATATCACTTTTTGGTAGGGATTGAGCAGGTTTCTGCTGGCTCCTTTCTTTCACATGGCATCAGTGAAGTTCACCGGTGTTCAGCTGAGGGATGGGCTGGCCTGGAGGAGCCAGAGGAAAAAACAGCAGGATGTGATGGGGAATGTTGGAAGGTAGAGTTCAACTGCCTTTGTCTCACGGTAGTTGAACTTCTTGCACAGAGGCTTGGGGTTACCAGACAGTAGCTTCTACAATATCTCACTGGAAGTTGTAAGATTCTTTATGGCTTAACCTTGAAAATCCCAGGTGTACTATTTTTGAAAATCCTTTACATTCCATGGTTGCTTTTTTTTTTTTTTTTTTTTTTTTGGTGGGACCCTCACCCGCAGCGGGGAACGAACCGGCCCTGAAGAAACTGCCGGCAGCCTCGCAGCCCAGCGCTCAACCGCTGTGCCACCAGGGGAGGCCCTACAGTCTGTTTTAAAGCAAGTCAGAGTCCAGCCCTGATTCAAAAAGGTGGAGAATTAGATTAGACCTCTCAATAGGAGGAGAGCAAAGCAAATGATTAATTACACACTTTAGTCTACACATGCCTAAAGCAGCAGCACCTGGCCACAGCAATCATTCCTAGATTTTCTATGTCTGAAATACTCACAATTAGATGAGTGGCATTCTGTTCTGCAGTGTGTTCTGGTCCTCTGGCAACAGAAGATGAACCCAGATATGACCTGTCCAATGTCAGAAACTAATTAGGAAAAGGGCCACATTTGGGATCTCCTGCGGCAATGTCTGCACCTATGGACTGGGCACCTTGCTTACTATGCTTCCCCTAGAAAGAACCCATTTGCCTTGATTCAGCCACCTCTTTTATCATGAAACATTCAACAAGAAACTCTATTTCAAGTCCAATCTCACATATCTAACCTACTTTCCTGGCACATATTTAACCAATGTTTACCGAGTCCCTATCAAGTTTCATGGGTGCTACAAACGAGGCTGTCTTTCAAGTCTTCTCTTCAAGTTAGCTCCTAATACAAAATTTACAATAGCTACTTTCTCTAGGCCACATTGTATCATGTTATTTTATCTTTAAGTACTTTTACCACACCTTTTCTCCTCCTTTTTTCATTTACAGAACAGACCAAGGGGTAGAGGATTCTTAGTTTTTGTTCTACTCAGAGTGCTGGACTGGGTGTTAGTAAAACTAACCACAGGCTAAGGTGAAAGTCTAGTGGTTGTTGCTCCTTTTGTTTCAGGAGACATTTGCTCTTTAGATGAGGTGACAGCTTTGACTTTGGGTTGCTGGGCAAGTTCTAGGTTGCCGCCCTAAATGCAGAAGTGGTAGCTTGGGCTTTCTGTCTCTATGGTGGCAGGTCACCATTACCTTCTGTCTTTTGCTGTAGATAATTTTTCTTCCTTTTGGACCAGCCTGGAGAGGGGGAGCGCGTGTGGACAGGACTGGAGTGCAGACGGTGACACCTTCCAGGACCTCACATCACCACCACCCGAGCCGCCTCTCCCAGGGCACAGCGGGCACCCCTCTCGCTCAGCTGGACGGAGCCCCGGGCAGGTCGTGTCCATCCTGGGCTGTGTCTGTACCCGGGGTAGGATGGGGGCCGGGGGTGCTGGCGGGCCAGTGGCGGGCCCAGATCTACCCCTGGGGCCCTCTAAGGCTGAGCGGAGGCAAGTCGGGAGGGGGGGCGGGGGATGCAAAATGAGGTGCGTCCCCAGGGGCCGCGGCTTTCGGGCCCAGAAGCGGCTGGTCTCTCCTCGGGGAGGAGAGGGAACCAGATGGGCGGGTTCAAGCGTCGGCGGCGGCCGTCCCGGGGCCTCCAGCTCCTCCCCGCAAGTGTGCCAGTCTGCCGCTCACCACGCTGAGGCAGTGCGGCGGCGGGCGCGCCGAGGCTGCCGCCCAGCGCCCTCGCCGCGGCCATGCCCGGGCCCTAGCGCGCCTGCCGCAGCCCGCGCCCCGCAGCCCGCAGCGCGCGCCCGCCGCCGCCTCTTCAATGGGCAACCTGCTCGGCGGGGTCAGCTTCCGCGAGCCCACCACGGTGGAGGACTGCGACTCCACCTGGCAGACGGACTCGGAGCCCGAGCCCGAGCCCGAGCCCGAGCCCGAGCCGGAGGAGCCGGGGCCGGGCGGCGGCGGGGAGGGCCCGGGGCAGGAGTCGGAGCAGCCCGCGCAGCCCCCGGAGCGCGCCGGCGGGCGGCCCCGCACCAGCTCCGCGCCGGACGAGGACGCCGAGGCGGCGGGCGCCGAGCAGGTACGCGGCCCCGCGGTGGCCTCGGGCCGGGCCGGGGCGCCTCTGGCCCCGGCGCCGGAGGAAGGGACCGCGCCGGGGCGAGGAGCCAGCGCCGAGCGGCCCCCGCGCGCGCAGGGGGCAGGGGCGCCGGGCGGCTGCGGGGCCTCCGCGCGCTGACCCCTCCGGGCGGACTCGGGGGCCTGCGGTGGCCCGAGCGCCGCGGCCGCTTGCTGCCGGCCTGGGCCTGACCGCGCGCGCGGCGAGGAAGTCCCTGAAGGCAGAACCCAACTTGAACGGGTGTTTTCCGGGTGTTTTCTTTGCAGCGCAGCTGGGTGATGCGAAGGTGGGCTGGGAGGAAACTGTCTAAAAATAGGGGGTTGTGAAAGCCGAGCTAGTGCGTGTTATTGGTAAAAATGACCCAGAATAAGGTGGGACTGCAGTTGAGGGCGGCGAGAGCTCTTCCCCTGCGGTGGGGTCTCCAGCCATTAAAAGTATTGCAGGAAGTCTGCATTGAAGTTAAAACGCCACAGTTTTTTCTTACCCTAAGTGAGGCCTTAAACCTAGGAGTTCAGGGCACTCTTCAAAAATTGTATTTCGTCCAGAAGACTTGTTGATCCAACTGTGCTTAAGTCATTTTACCTAATACAATTTGGAGGAGAGGTTCGTAAAGGGATAAATATCCCGTTTATAATTCAGAAAAGTTTAAAAAGGAGGAACTGTGTAACCCTCTGAAGTGTGCATCCTGGGGGTGTTTGAGGTTTGTGATTCTCCATTAGGCCCAGCTCTTTATCAGCGATGGGGAAACGAGTGAAAAATGCAGCCCAAAGTCAAATGTGACCACAGGATTCTTTGCTAGAGTAGAGGAGTCACCACTAAATTTATTTCAGCTCATCCATTTTGATGATCGTCTCTGTTTAGGGGGAGAAAAAATAAAGTCCTTAGTGCAGGTTCCTTGCTAAACATGTTATTTTAACTAGTTTCAATTTTGGAGTGGGATGGGAGTTGCTGTTTTTAATCCGGTTTAGAGAAAATTGAGGATTAGGAGAACCTGCCCAAGAACATACTTAGGAGGGAATGATTCAGGCCCAAGTGTGTATGACACCAATCTTTAACCTGTTGAAATTGTGACTGTTCCTCTGCCCCTTGTGTTCCGGGTCATTATGTATTGCAGTTTCAACCCAAGAAAAATATTAGATGTTATATTCCAGTTTTTCTCCTTTCTACTTGTTTCTAAAATAAGTTACCTTCTAAAGAATTTTGTTTATAAAAAAAAAAAAAAAACAAAAAAACCAACCCTTCCCCAAAAACCCAGTTCAGATCAGTCTAATTAACTAGATCCATCTATGCAACCCCAGTAACTGGTAGACCACATTAACTCTTCCTCTCCCCTTTAACAATTTATTTTTCATGTTAGTATTACCATCTAACTCTTTTAAAAAATCTTTTTATTTTGCTTTTTGACTATTAAATCCCATTTGTGCCTTATTCCCCACAGTCTAATTCATTTGCAGATACTGGATCTATAGTTAATATGTATCTCAGACTAATTATTTCTCACCATCTCTACTGTTGTCGTTGTTCAGGTGACTATTTGACAAATGATAGTGCCATTAATTAAGATGGGGAAGTCCAGGGAGAAAACATCTTTAGAGATTAAATCAAGAATTCGCTTGAATTTGGTATCCTATTAGATACCAACTGCAGTTGTTGAGTCTCTGAATGGAGCCTCAGCCTAGGACTGGAATTAGCATATGATATTGGTGGTATTTAGAAGTCATGGGCGATAAGGAGGTCATCAAAGAGTGCTGAGGACAAAGGATCACACCCTGAACACTCCTCCATTTAGTGCAGTTGAAGAGGCGGAGGAGCCAAAGAGGCTGATGGGGGACAACTAATGAACCCCGAAGAAAACCAGAAGGTGTGGTATCTGACTTTCAGGAAGGAGAGAGGGGTTAACTGACTCCATGTAGCTCAAAGGTCAGCTGAGCTCTGCACTGAGCAATGTCTTGGCAAGATAGAGATAAGTTAGTGACACTGACAAGAGCCCCTTTGATGGAATGCTAAGGATGAAAGCCTGATTGGGATGGGTCTTGGGAGGGGAGGAGGAGACATGGAGTATGAGCAACTCTTTGTTGATGTTTTACTGTCAAAGGAAGCAAAGCTAAGGATCAACAATTGAGGGTGGATTTAGATCAAGGAAGGTTTTATGTGTTTAAGATTAGAGATACTACCTCTTGTCTTGTTTGTTTGCTGGAGGGAATGATCCAGAACAGAGGAAATGTTGATGATTCAAAGTGTTAAGAAACAAAATCCTTGAAGAGCTGGTAATGATAAAGGAATAGAAAAGCGTTCAAAGGGAGCAGAAGTTGGAGGAGCAAGGATGGATGTTGGTAGGTTGGTACATTTAGAAGTTGGAGGATTCAGTCATTCTCATGATAATCCCAAGAAGTGTGTAGGACATGAGTCATTACCTTAATTTCACAGATGGCAAAACTAAGATCCAGTTAAGTGATTTGCGTAAGGCCTTACAAATAAGTAGCAGAGATATGACTCTGCCCAAGTCACCTGACTCTAAATCATGGGCTATTGACACTATACCAGGGTTCTGATTATGATCCTTTGCACTTTTAGGGGTGCTGAAATTGGGCCTGAAATAATCACATCTAATTAGTTGGACTTGGAGGCTGCAGCTTGGGATTGTAGTTCCTGGGATCTCGGTCTTGATCAACTTCTCTAAGCCTAGATTACCTTGTTTTTAAGCTATCAGTAACACTAATAACTGCTAGCCAGGTGTGTTATCAGAATCCAATGAAATAATATACATGTAAGTGCTTTGTAAATGGAAAAGTGCTTTCTATACAAATGTAGGATGATGATTCATGTGGTTGTAGCTCAAGCTAAATAGCTTCAGAAACTTGCTAGGCAGAGCTATTTTGAAACGTGTGGCAAGGACCAGAATTTAAGCTTTTCCTTGCTTATGTAACATGACAGAGTAGCTAATGTTAAACATCAGAGATTTTGGTGTTAAAGTATCTCTGTACTTGTAGTAATAGTGAGAATTGCACCACTTTAAAAATGTGCGAAAATTGCTTACAGGATGCCAGTCTGTCAACGCAGATGGGGGGTGGAGGTGATGAGACAAGGATTGGGGATGAAACTCTTAATGAATATTCATATCTAAATTTTGTCTTCTATTTAATCATTGTCACTAGTCTCATTGTCCTGACTGCATGACACTGGACACAAAAGCACTTTCTTAGGTATTGCCATACTACATAAAGTTTACAGAGGCCATAATTGATTTATAGTGGCCTGCATTTTATACTTTAAAATTTACTTCATAGTGGTGGAAATTTTGTTTAGAATATAAATAGCATGATTAAAATATCACATATAAGCTACTACAATTGGAAATTCATTTCATTTGAGAGCTTTTTATTGCTGTGTCTGTGCATTTTATATTTGCTGGTTTATATCATATTTTATTATCACTGAATTAGCAGATTGTTTTGATGTACTTTTTATGGTGTTTTAGGATAAAGTTTAGAAACTAGTTTGTTTTAAAAGCCCGTTTGCCCTTCTTAAATATTACTTGACTAACAAGCAAAGCTAAATGTTACAAAATGAAAATTCTCTTTGTAGAATTATCTCAACACTTTAAGTATTATGTAAAGTGTTCTAAAATAAATTTTGTCATAGAATCACTTGTGTAACCTGTGGTAAAATATATGTCTTGACTTCATTTTGTGTTCTATTTTTGATGGATACCAACTTTTAACAGTTGGCGGGTCTATAGTTCTATAAGCTTTTGGTAAAATGTTTCTTATTTAGTAAGCACCTTAGGACAAATGACTTTGGGTTTAAATCAAATCAGGAAAATGGTGACTGTAAGCAATATTAAAAGGACATTTATAATATTTTCATTAATTTGGATAACTTGATACTTCTCAGACTTTATGGATGTTCATTATTTTAATTTTGTTTTGGAAATTAATCAGGAAATTATCTTGCTTCAACATGTAAATGGAAATTTACTTTTGACCCTAGGGTGGTGATTCCACTGAAGCATCTGCCAAACCAAAGAGAAGTTTTTATGCTGCGAGGGATTTGTACAAATACCGACACCAGTACCCAGTAAGAGTATAGAATGCTTTTTCTAAAATGTGAAATATTTTCTGTTACCTTATTTGTGGTGCTGATGAGCAAACATGCTACAGGGTCCTTGTGCCTTTTTTACCTATCCAAATGCTGGAGATTGATTTATTTTTTCCTTTAGCAGAACTTCAAAGATATCCGATATCAAAATGATTTGAGCAATCTTCGTTTTTATAAGAATAAAATTCCATTTAAGCCAGATGGTGAGTAATCTACTACTTTGGTAAAGGCTAACTTGACTTAATAATGTATAATAGTTATTCGCTGTTTAGTCTAACTGGAAATAGTCTTAATGACAGTCAGACAAAGAATTTATTAGATAACCAGTGAGGATTCGAACCAGGAAGCAGCCTGACAGAGTTTACTCTTTGAGAATTTTAGCAATTTTTCACCTTTAGGGGTGCTGGATTTAGTTTATATAGGCAGGAGCAGTGAGTCATTAACATAACAATTACAATTATTCCTGACAAGGAGGGCTTCTAGTTCTGAGTTGTCCTGATCTAAAGGTATGTGATCAAAGAGGAAGGCAATATAGGATTTCATGTATTCCTCTTTAAAGTATGCGCCACAGCGCTGCAAACATTGGCTAACCATTGGTAAACCTTTATCTGGCTTCCTGGTCATCAGTGGGGGTGAAAAGACTGGCTTTATCTAAAGGCATCAATTTTGCTTAGCTGTTTTGGACTTCAAGTCTATGCTGATGATCTTGCTTCCTTGTCTGCTACAACAGGGAGGGGTCATTTCAAAACATATTACAGCCGACTCATAATTCTATGGGCAGTACATCCTTAATGCATTTGTTCATTGACTGACTGTACTTTGCAATGCAGTCCAATGTGTCCCTAAAGTCCTACACCCTAGAGTCGTGAGCATTAACTCTGGCAAATGCTAGAGAAATAACTATGGATTAACAATATCTTTCATTATTTGAAAGGCAGTTGGGCCATTTTTGTGACAGGAAAAGGAAAGAAATTTATAGAACTATAAAATATTAGATTATTAAGGAACATTAGGGGACATCAAATTCAGCTTTCTCTTTTAAAGATGGTCAGCGGGTCTTAAAGTTTGAATGACTGACGTGTTGGGTCATTTGATTGTAGAGTTGATTCTTGGTTCCTCAAGTTCATTGTTCTTTCCACTGTGCCATACCTGGAGTTTTTTTTTGGAACATAATTGAAAAGTGATGTTTATTAAATTAACTTTGCTATTGATTTTTGGATTCAGGGGTCCCAGTTCAATGTTCTATTATCCTAGGAAGGGATCTACAGTACAGTAAATCTCTGTAACACTGCCAAATAAACTTTCGTTCGCCTTAACAACTCTACAGTTGGCCTCAGGAATTTTTTTTAAATCTGGAGTGAGAGGATGTAGCCCCTATGGCATATACATATTTCATAGAGACATCGTGCTGTGTTTATGGTGGTCATCCTAATTTTATCCAGGTCAGGCCAGAAAAGCTGGCTTCTATCCCTAGAGCCCTTTTCTCCATGAGGTGACCAGATGGCACTGGCTCCTGCTCTTTGCTCTCAGTGGAAACCAAGCCAAATCCACAGCAATATGTCAGGGAATGAAAGCAATGGAGTGCAAAGCTATTCAAGTGTCAGAACCTTGTATTCTGACACTTTGGTGAATTGACTAGAGAAAAGAAACCTAAAGGCTGGTAGCGCCAGGAGGAGGAATTCCCTATACTTAGCAAAGCGATGCACTGGTTGGGAAATAGAACCTAAGAAAGTCGCAGAAATGGCCAGATTCATGTGTCTTTAATTTATTTTTTGGGTGTCCCAAAATTCTGCTCTGATTTGGAAGGAAAACCCTGGTTAAAAATGGTCTGTTGTACTTACTAGTGGTTGAAACATACTGCTTTATTTACTAATTGAAACAGTATCAGTTAAACTTTTAGTTTAGTTTTTGTTTTTTAGGACTTGGGGCAAGGAAACCATTTGAAAACATGCTATGATAGATTATTAATTTGACTTTATTTTGAATTTAATAAAATTTGTGTAAAGCAATGCCTTCAAATATTAAAAATATTGAACACAGATATGACAGTATTTAACTAAGTTATTTTTGTGTTCCTAACAGTGAATTTATTTTTTGAGGTAGTAACTTAAAGCATTAACTTCAAGCAGTGCATTAGCTATTTTGTAATTTTCATCAAATATTTATTTTGAAATCTTACAAGATTGGTAGGGATAAGGAATTTTAGCTAAGGTCACATAAAATGTTATTCTAGCTTTATATAAATTGCAACAATTCAACACAATTTCTTCTCCAGTATGTATATGCATATACACACTCACATACACACATACTTTCCAGTAAACATAATCCTGCAATAATATATTTTAATAAATAAGTAAGAGGGGTAGTAGTTGAAAAGGGGAACAAAAGAGAGCTTAGGAAGATATATGGTTGTAACATGCTGTTAAAGGCAACATTTTACCAAATGATCCAAGAGTTGCCCTTTACTACAAACTCGTGAAATCTGGAGGTCACAAAAATGAGAAGAATTATGTTTAGAGGAATAGTATGTTGTGTTTTTTCCCCTATCCAATGGCCACATAATCAGTTTCAAAGACATAGACAGATTTAAGAAGTGGAAGATTTTGTTATCGATCCTTAGAGATGAGCAACAGGATGTGGTGGAGAGGGCTTACTTTTTTGGAAACAGAAATATCTGTGTTCTATATTCTTTTATTAGTATGTGACTTTAAACATATCACATGATTTCCTCATTAGTAATACTGGGATAACATTACTGGTTTGGGAGAGTTCTGTGAAGATTAAGCTGGACGATGTATACCCTGTGGCCCAGCATATTGTCGGTACCTAATACCTTTTTCTTTCTTTTTTGTCTCCTCCCTTTTCTTCTTTTCCTTGCTTTCCTTTTTATCTTCCTCTCCTGTTTCTATCCCCACCCGCCCCCCCCCCATTCATTTCAATTTGATGCTATCTGGTATTTAAAGAAATGTATCACCTCCTAGCACAGAGATTTGAAACCTTTTTTGGTACGAGGTCAAGTAGTAAATATTCTTGGCTCTGTGGGCTATATGGTCTCTATTGTAAATACTTATCTCTACTGTGGTTATGTAAAATGCATAAATAAATGTGCATGGCTGTTTCAATAAAACTTTATCAGACAGATGGCATGGTATAGTTTGCCTACCTCTGCTATTGAGTAACACTGTCCACTAGAACCTTCTGCAATTTGAGGTGCTATTAACTTTTTTAATATTAGATTTATTATAAAACTAAGTGTATGGCATATGATGTTCATCTTTTAAAAGCATTATTTTTGTGTGCTGTTGTTAATTTTAAGTTTTAATATAAAAAAATTAAGTGATGAAATCTTAAAATGCCTTCAGCAATGTTTTAAATATCTGATCCATTTTCCAAATACTTAGGTGTTTACATTGAAGAAGTTTTAAATAAGTGGAAAGGAGATTATGAAAAGCTGGAGCACAACCACACTTACATTCAATGGTCAGTTATTCATTATTTATCTTGAACCATGTGCTATTTAATCATGTATGCTTCCCGTTTTTAATGTAAAACTATTATTTTTCTGAAAAACAGGCTTTTTCCTCTCAGAGAACAAGGCTTGAACTTCTATGCTAAAGAACTAACTACATATGAAATTGAGGTAATGTAACTCATATTATCTTCAATGAGATGGCCAAATAACATTGCTGTTTTATTGTCTGGTAGCTACTGAATCATTTCAGCATTTTTGTTTTCTTTTAATAGGAATTCAAAAAAACAAAAGAAGCAATTAGACGATTCCTCCTGGCTTATAAAATGATGTTAGAGTTTTTTGGAATAAAACTGATTGATAAAACTGGAAACGTTGCTCGGGCTGTTAATTGGCAGGAAAGATTTCAGCATCTGAATGAGTAAGTAAATCTTCCCAAGATACTTTGGGAGCCAGCATGTTTTTTCCCTTGTTTGGAATTATCTGTGGAACATAGGAACAACTAGCAGATGGACTCAGGAATTTGAATTCAAAGACTAATCTGAAAAGCATTCTAGTCCCCATTTATATTCTAAAACAGGGCAAAACAACAGAAAAATAAAAATACAGGTAGAAATACGGTGATTAAACTTCAGAGCTGTTTGTTCCTGGCTTCCATAGCCAAATGCGGCCTCTTCCTTGTTATGCCATGTTTATTTCCATTTACTGTTATTTCTTGCATATGGTTTTCTGAATCCCCTTTGTAGCTGGTTGTAAGCTTCTTGTGGCTGTCTGTATCTAACATCCTCAAGCATGGTACTGTTTTAGATTAAATCCATGAATTAAACCTATGTAAAATTCATTTTATAAACCTGAAATGTACCCCAACCTTTTATTTAAAAAGTGGAAAAATTAAAATATTTTATATCTAGGTCAAAAACAAAAGCCCATTTAATAAATCCCAAACCTGTGAAGAAAATTTTAAAATGCTTTCTTTGGAATAATTTGCTATATGCTTTTGCTTGGATATTTATATAACTTTTATTAATACTTATAACCAAAGTGTCGTTTTCTTATTACTTTCTTTGCATGTAAGCTGGCTCATGTTTTCGTTTTTAATTATAGGGTGCCTTACAAGTGCTGGACTATAAAACCAACAGCTTTGAAGCATTGGTTAGCACATTATAATTAACTGACTGGGCAAGTACCAAGAGAAAAAAAATTAAGGCTAACCGAAGGAATGTTTCTGTGCCCAAAACAAATCAGAGTTTTATGCTTCAATTAACTATTATCTTTCTAGAACCTTTATCGTGCTTTGGTAAAATAAATATAATTTTTTTTAAAGATTTATTTATTTATTTATACAAGCACTGGGGTACAGGTCAGAAGCGTGGGAGGGTGAGAGAATTCACCAGAGCCAGATCAGGGACCAGAGCAGGCAGACTGACAAAGTACACTGCTGAGGGGAGCAGCGGGCGAGGCAGCAGAGGTCTGCTGCGCCATGTGAGGTTCTCCCTGGCCGGCGGGGAATCACTGGCGCTGCAGAGGCTGCGGACCACTTTGCGCGCGGCGCTCAACCGCTGTGCCAGCAGGGAGGCCCAAATATAATTTTTTTTTAAAGATATATTTTATTTGTTTATAATAGCACTGGGTACAGTCAGAAGCACGGGAGGGTGAGAGAATTCACCAGAGCCAGAGGGAAGAGCAGAGCAGGCAGACTGATTAAGTACACTGCTGAGGGGAGCAGCGGGCAGCAGGAGAGGTCTGCGTGCCGTGTGGGACCCTCACCCAGCGGTCGGGGATCGAACCGGCACTGCAGAGGCTGCGGGCAGCTTCGCAACCTTGTGCTCAACCGCTGCGCCACCGGGGAGGCACCCAAATATAATTTTTAATGTAAAACTTTCCTTTTACTTTATTGTTAGAATCAACATCATGGGCTTATACTGAAACAAGGAATACAAGGACATAAAGCTTTATGATCCTGACTAGAAGACCCAATAACTCATAACTCAAGTTAAATTTGATTTATATAGGGTACTTATAGAATATATGCCTCTGCCTCAGCAGCCAGGTAGCTAGCTCTGAACAAAGTTTCTAAGCACTCACATCATATGTCAAATGAAGCTTTATGCAAGTAGCCTATTGACATGAAGGATAGCAAAAGTAAATCTTTGGAGAGAATCTTCATCTTCCATGTAGTCATATGCATATGGTTTATCATTTTAGAGTCTCCATCTTCAAGTTGTTTTTGGTTGGAATAGCAATTTCATTTGGTAAATGTTTGTTGATGAATAAATGATGAACAAGGTATGTTAGCTAAATCCTCCTTGGGGTTTTATTGTCAGATTCTCCAACTGAGAGTTTGAAATAGAGCACTTCTGAAGGCTTTAGTTAAATGATCTCTCGAGTCAGGGGAGGGAAGCCTGAACGGTCATTTTTCACTCCTCTGTTCTATGCAACTCTCTTTCCTCCATCCATTGTCTTTTTTTTCCTTTCCGTGGGCATTTCTCAGATCTTTTCCAGCTGTGAATTAATGGCCTAGAATCTTGCAAGAACAAATTTCCCTTCTGATTTAATTGCAAAAAAAAATTGTTCTGACTGGATTTGAACATACTATAGACATTTTAACTTGGCCATTCAGCATATATTGGACTTCTGTTTTCTTTCTGTGGTTTCATTCTTTTCCGATTTATCCTCAAACCTAGTAAGTTATTTTGTGTTTTATTATGTAGCTTGAATTTGTAAGAATAGGTAGGGAATTCAATATATTGTAGTAGCCTAACAAACAAAAACTATTGATAGAAAATAAAATGAAATCATGTTCAGTGTACAAGTGACCGTAACTAAAAGAGATGAAATACTTTCAAATGTGAGAATACAAATATACAGACCAATTATGAAGATGTATTTCCAATTTTATTTGTAATCATCTTGGACTACTGAGCCAATTTTAGATCCTGGAATACCCTCTTTTCTTTTCCATCCCCTGGGTTTTGCCTTTTGTGTATTTTTTTCTTCACCTACCTAATCTTTTTGACAGCTTTAGTTGTTTACTCTCCTTACCTGGAAACCTAGCCTCTCTCTTTATCTGTTGTGCAATCCTGAAGACTGCTTCCCACATTTTGTCTTTATTTGTGATACTTATTTCTAATCATATCGAAACATCCAATTTCTTTCTCAACTAGTATTATTCCAGAATCCTGACCTTCATTCTCTTCAGCCCAAGTTCTTGCCCTATTTTACTGTTATGCAAATACCAATCTTTTAGTTTGAAGAATGTGTAGATTCAGATAATACAGATATTTTAGCTTGGCTATTCACCTTAATTATATTTATGAAATTGAACTGGTTGCAAATATAGTAAATTTTGTTGTACCATATAACTCCTTGAGATTTAAAAAATATATTCTTCCACTCTTCCATATATTTCTTTCTCACAGACTTATGAAGTAGGTATTACTCAAGTTTTTAGAGTATACAAATTCTATACCAACCTAACCATTAAGTCACATTATCTTAATGTCACCCCAATTTGTATTGTCTCAAAAGACTCTTATTAACTATTGAAAAAAGAGATTCATAAAACTGAAACACATCTGTGCTATATATTTTATTTTTTGGCTTTCAAAGAGTTTAATATTAATACTATTTTGGTAAATACACATAAGGAAGGAGGTAATAAAAACTTCCAGATTTGTCTTTTTCAGTATTTGCTTAGCCTGAATCATTAAGATTTTTATCTTGTACAAACTCTTCTTAAAATATAAGACCATGGAACTACTCCTTCAATCCCTCAAATAATTCAGCATCCTTCTCATTTCCCAAATAATTTGCTAGTCATTCCTAAATCAAATACTGCAAGCACTTCTGAAAATCAGGGCAGGTATCGGCAATGGTTATCTAAGACTTGGTGTCTGAGGTAAAACAGGTTTTAGGAAATTAGAAATTAGTGATAGCTATGAATACTGGAAATAACTGCAGTGATACTGGGTAAATACCTGGACTGTTAATGAGATAGATCATTATTTTATGTAGCTGAGGATTCCTTTGGGATGCAAGCTAGGCATGTGTAATAAGGCAACTATTATACTGAGTAAGGTAAGGGAGGCAGATTATGAATTATGACATCTGATGATGGCCTTAGTTTTAGGAGAAGAAAGATTTTAGTGCATTTTGGGAAAATATTAATTTGGAATCAATGCCATTAGAAGCAAATTTCAAATTCTCTGATAGGAAAAGAGCAGGGGAGAGATCAGGGATAGAAAAGAATTAAATTATTATGCTGGGATATGTTCAAATGTGGTGGCCCTTAATAAATGTTAGATAATATTTAACATTAATATTACTATTGCTATTAAATATTTGAACTGAATTCTATATGCTTTGCATATGAACTCAATTGATTTTTACCGCAGTCCAGTGAGGTATGGGCTACTTTATAGATGAGGATACTGAGCTTTAGAGAGACATTATAATCCTAAGTGAAAACCAGGGTGTGAACTGAGGTGACTTCAAACTCCACGTTCTTCTTTTTTTAATTGAGGTAACATTGGTTTGCAAACACTGTATATGATTTGGTAGAAGAGGTTCACACCTCCTCAGATGAGACAGATTTGCATCCTTTGTCAGAATTGTTCTAGCAAGGTAGAGTATTTTTTATTGTTTTCCTTATGAATTGGCTAACACGGAGGCTTTTGCTTATCAGCTCACATTATACATTGTGTATTTCAGCAGATAGGTAAAGTTGCGTGTATTCTCAGCACTGATTACCTGTGATGGCTACAATACTGTTGTTGCAAATAAATGCTGTTAGATTATTCATCTTCAGTGTACTTAAAAAAACAAACAATTCAGCATCAATGGGAATAATATTTATATGTAAATATTTTTCAAATATTAAGATCTATAGAAGCAAGAAGAATTTATGGTACACATTTGAGTTTCACATAGATTGACATTACACTGAGGTATAGGGATTTAATACCTTGTAACTTGTTCTTTATGGTATCTATATAACTTCTAAAGTCATTACAAGGCTTATTTCTATGGTTTACAGTTCCATAAAAAAATGTTTTCCAATCATTTTCACTCCTATGTTCGTCCACCTGTTTTCTTCCTCCTCATTTTATTCAATTCTTTCTTCCAGGTCCCAGCACAACTATTTAAGAATCACTCGTATTCTTAAAAGCCTTGGTGAGCTTGGATATGAAAGTTTTAAATCTCCTCTTGTGAAATTTATTCTTCATGAAGCTCTTGTGGAAAATACTATTCCCAATATTAAACAGAGTGCTCTGGAGTATTTTGTTTATACAGTTAGAGACAGAAGAGAAAGGAGAAAGCTCCTACGTTTTGCCCAAAAACATTACACGCCTTCAGAGAATTTTATCTGGGGACCTCCAAAGAAAGAACAGTCAGAAGGAAGTAAAACCCAGAAAATGCCTGCCCCTCCAGCCTCCAGTCACAACAGCCAAACTTCTATGCACAAAAAATCCAAGGACCTTAAAAATTCTTCCTCAGCAGTTAATGTAAATAGCAAAACAGCTGAAGATAAAAAGGCAGCACCTCGAGATCCTGAAGAGACAGAAAGGCCCAGTGCAGAGCTCAACAATGAAGCTGCAAGGCCAAGTAACACAGAGAAGGATGGTAATGCTGAAAATTCAAATCCTCAAACTGTAAAAGCAATGAATAATCTGGCAGAGAAAAAAGAGAACGCATCTACTTCTGAAAAAGATGAAGAAGGTGAAAATCACAACAAAGACTGTGAAAATTCTGGAAATACAGTTTCTCATGATGATACCCTATCACAGTGAAATATCAGAGATCCCATCCACAAGTTTAGGTAAGGGAGGAAAACAGACTCTACAACTTATCTTAAAGAATAGAAGTCACATTTCAGGTTTTAGCCATCTGTTTCTGATTTCTGTTGTAAGCGTTTTGTTGTTCCTTGTTTTTGATTTTGGATCACAATGTGATGAATAATTAATTTTAAGGCAAGACCCAATAAAGGAATATATTCTGTAACACGTTTAGGATATCTTTTCAAATTCTATACACAACAATTAGTTTAAAATTGCTTTCAACCTATCTGGAAATAATCATGGCATATTTGATATGTCAGATTATTTTGAGAGATTACAATCTACATGAAGAAAATCAAGAGGATAATTTTATGTGTTGCCAAACCTTTACCTGATTTATGGGTTAAATTTTTTAAGTGGGAAGAAAGAAGTTGATTGCAAGTGGATTAACAAAGTAATCTGGATGTTTTCATTACAGCGCCTCAACATGTTTATTTTTGAAGTAGAATAGATGTTCTTGGGGAGCCCGAGTCTCCCAGCCCTTTTGTTGGTCCCACAGACTTTTTCTTTTCCCCTAAATCCACACTTAGCATAATCCACCATCTTGCCAGTTAGCATGTGCATTTCTAGTGTACATTCAGATGGTCTCCTATATTGAAATTTAAATGGAACTAAGAGGGCAATTTCAACTGTCTGATTATTAGAATTTTCTTTGATTAAAATAATAAAAATGATTTTTCCATTAAGTGCTTAAAAACAAATTTTGATGCAAAAGTTCAAGAAAACAATTTTGCTTTTTATGGCTTCCATATAAATTTGGTGCTTGTTTGTAAGTACAAATGACTGAAAAATTAAAAAGAAAGGAAATGATTTATTTAAGATAAAAACCTCCTGCATTGGCAACAAGGTGGTGGTCCCTAAAACCATGTATATCTCAGTGTTATGTGGATTATGAAACTAGTACTATTGCTTAATCCACAGTGTATCTTACTTAAAAACACACACACATACACACACAATTTAGTACAGCTTTAAGTTACCAAACCTTGAAATTGAGAATAGATTTGAAATTCCATATACTCAGTTTTAGAAGCACTTAATATATATTAATAGTGGGTAAGAGCAAATAATATTAATTCCTGTAATATTATGACTAATTATTATAAAACAAAACTATGGTAAAAACTTCAAAGCATACATACAAGTATAGTTAAACCAATTAGTAGAAAACATTTTTTTTTACTTTATTTCACATAGAAAGGGATTGACTTGTGTGTATCTCTTAGGCTTTTAAGAAAAGTTCTATTCACTTTAGCCCTCAAAGCATTTTTGCAATATCCTATTTTTTAATCACATCATATCTTCACTTACCTCATTTATCCACATGTTCAGCACAGGATTTTTAGAAAATAAACACAATCATATGCCTTTAGAAATAGGGTTTTATTATCTTAAAGTTTACATGAAACATCACAGCTGCTTAACCCTGATATTTTTAATGTTAATGACACTTGTGATATATCATATTCCAAGAAATATAGAACATTTTCTCATTTTCAGTTCCCATACTACGCCAAATTTTGTTTTGTTTTTCACTGTTTTGTGAATTGAGTACAGGATTTAGGGAAACAATCTGCTTTCACATTTCAGTTTCTTTTTCACATACAGGAACTACGTGGATCCTCTCACGTGGTGTTAGTTGTAGCAATGTCCCCACTGAGCTTACTAGTTTTACAGGGTTAGAGAATAAGGGTAGATTGTTGCATAAGGTTGAATTTTAGGAAGATGATTAATTCCTTTCAAAACATCTTATCATTTTGGAAGCATAATAACATTAACATGTTCAGGCTACTTTCTAAGTGCATAATATTAAAAATTTGTGACCATATATTAACATTTTACTAAACAGTGGCCAGCTAGTAAAATAAGTGGATATAATCTGAATGACTTAGACACTAGCATATCAGAACCCTTAAAAGTAAAAACATTACATTCAGAAGTGTAACTTGCAGAATATTATTCCTAATTGGGGGTTTGATTAGATAGTGCCATTTGACAGTATTTAGTTTTAAGGGGGAAACTGCCTGGCTCCATCTGAAACAGTGGCCTTTTTCCAACATGTTGTTTTTTAAATGCATATTCACATATAACAGTATGTTTCCTACATTTAATCTGTAAATAACTAATGAAAGAATGATTCAGCGGAGAACAAGTGAGGATGTCATTCCTTTTGCAGATAAAAATGATCAGCGTCTAGAATTTTTTCTATTAAGAATACTTTGTACATTTAGTAGTTTTTAAAATAAGTGCTACAGATATGTATTTCTGTGTGTCTTAGATATGAAACCGTCCTCTGGGTTTGACGCTGATATTTTGTATTTTTAAATTTTAAACCATATGCCTGCAGAAATTTAGTGAGAAGCTGTTAAAAAATGCAGTGAAGCATGGCCAAATAGCTAGAAATATTATTGAATCTTTGCAAATGTATAGTCTTTATTGTACCACAGACTGCAAATATACTAACTATTGGCTATTGATAAACATTAACTTGCATTTCACAAAAAAATAGATGTTATGCTGCTTGGTTATCTCGTACATTTCTAATTTTTGTGTTTTCGTATCTTCAAGATGATATATGTGAAAATATTTTGAAATACTGTAAAATGATATATAATTATAAGATATATTTCTGTACAGTAGAGGAAAAGTTTATAACATTAAGCATATCATACCATCATACATTTTCATGCTTAATCTCATAACAAACTCAAAAGAATCATGATAGAAGTGAAAAATAGCTCTACATCAAGTTCAGTTCTTAGCTCAAGAATTATTTTGTATAGTTTTATGTTGAATTTAGGGTTGGAAACTACTTTTTTTTGAATTTCAAAGAGAAAATAAAACCTACAACTCAGGAGTTAATAGAGAAATTCTAAGATGTTTTGCTAAGTAGTAAATTATAAATATGAAAATGCTACAATATATATCATAGTCATGTTTTATATTTTGTTATATGAAATTACCTATTCTGCTTCTAGCTTTTATACTTTGAGTGAAAGTACTATCTGGTGAAAAAGGAAAAACAGTGCAGTAGTACACCTGAGTTATTTTTTAAATAAATCATTTTAGTAAGTAAACTTCCATATCAAACAGTCAAAAATTGGTTGACTTGACAGAGCATATTTGGTTAATTGCTTAAAGTTAAATTTCCTGAGTTTATAGTATAGTTCTGGTTGTATTTATAATCAACTGAGTAACTAAATCAAGCAGGGTTTTTTGCCCTGTTACAATTGCTGCTCTTCTAAAAGCTTTATTTTCTAACTTGAGAAAAGAAGGGCGTTCTTGATTTTGCTTGGTTATACACATCTATGGATCTTTCATGTCTGTTTGTGCTGAGTGGACATCCTTTGTTATAAGAATAGTTTCAAAGATTTCTATTTTTCCCACTTAGGAAATCTCCCTTTCTCTTTTGGGGTGTATGTGTTAAATATAAAGTAGGCTAGAGTTAGACATGCTATAATCATTTCAAATGTAGGTGTAGTTGTAGAGAAAGATGGTCTGGGTTAATGTAGGATCTGGAAAATTAGGAGTGTGCTGTGGATCCTGTACAGATTATTACATGGACAGATTTGTGTGGGTACTCTAGGGTGACAGTGAGTACTACTGTGCCTCCTCTGTTCTAATTATCCAGCCCACCCAGCAGATTGTGTCCAGGACAGACTATGTTTTCAGAAATCCCTTATTACAGAAGTTAATAGTAATTATAAATAAGAATGCCTGGAGGTGTCCAGATGTGCCTTACCTAATGTAAATGGCTTTCATTCAGAAGTTTAAATTTTTACTCCATTATGAAATCTTACCACAAGGAACTTTCCAAACCATGCATACCATTTATTTGGATGAAATTTACTTTGGTGCTTTTTCATTTTGGAGAGATCTCCATTTGTGACAATAGCATCAGCTCCTAAAGAAATGTATTCACTACAATGTTCAACAATGTTATATTTGACAAAAAGTGTTTAAGAAAGATTAATCATGTTGTTTACTATATTTGCAATTTTTTTTACTATTGATACATGCTACAATTTTCATCTTAAACATTTCTTAGTTACTATAAATAGTATTTATGTGTATTTTATTTCTTGTTCTTAGGAACAGGTGGATGCAGAAATGGATTTCTTTTAGAGGAAATTTTAAAAGTTTAATTTCAATAGATACTTGGGGGAATCTGAAATCAGTTTGAAAAACTTTTATGCCATAGTTTTATTAGAAACATTTAATATGCACGATTCTTGCTTTTTTCCCCAGATTAGAGAGAATGTTCATTGTCACCTTATACTTCTTTACTATTCTGCTGAACTTACTGTTTTATTTATTTGTAGGAAATAACTTCTTAGTATGTTTGTTACTTGGAATTAAAGTTTTTATGTGGAGGATACAGTTAAGTGCTTTGTTTTATGGCCCAAACTCTGCCTGGAAATAGAGTTTAGAGAGGGAAAGGTGACCAAGAACCAGAGTGTGCATCTGAGTGAAATGCAGGCAACACAGGTTCCTCAGAGCCTCCTGTGGATAATGAAGGTGTTAGGCCCCATTTGACTTCTGGGGAAGGCAGGCCACTTGGACTTCATACACAATTTTAATTGGTTTTCATCTTCATAAAATACCTGTAACAATTTATTTGCTACCATTTTGTAGTTTAAGAAATTGTGAGCAATTGGGCACCTGCTATGTATATTATAACTGAATCTTTATAACTATCTTAGGAAACATATTGAAATACCAATTCTGCCTTTTCTTTTCCCTGATTAATCAAAATTCTTTGGGGTTGTACTTTCATAGGTATATATAGAAAAGTCTAAATAAAATGATTTAAAAATGAAGTGAAGGGGAAAAGACATCAATGTTCACTTGTGCTAAAATAATCCCTTTAAAAAATCAGAAACCTTATGAAATATATTTAAACTATGAAATTTTATTGTTTACTTTTTTAAGTTACAGTGAAGCTTTGGAATAGTTTACCTTAACTAGAGAGGATAGTTTTATAATAAGCTTTGGTTAAGAAACAGTCCAGTTCTGCACTCATTGGTCAAGGTAGCATTTTTTTCAGTGCTGATGGATTTAACAAAAGATGAGAAGCAGTAGCAAGAAACTTACCACAAAGTAAGATATAAACAATTACAGGCTATACAAGTGCCAGAATTATTGGAAGCATATGAGGGATAATGTACAAAAGCTTCATGGTAAGGACATGCTTTAAGAATAAGCTCTATATATTGTGTCATGGAGATCAGGGACTGGTATAGAAACAGAATCTTATCAATACTCTCATTTGAACCATAAATTCTGCCTACTCCAAAGTGAAACCTTCCAGTAGACTGACAGAAAAATCAAATGATCAGATACCAAGTTACCAAGTTTAATTTCTTTTGCTGGTATGTACCAACAGTTGGTGGTTTCTAAACAAGAAGCTAAATTGAGGGACTAGCTGCAGATAAGATTCAGTGATAGACAGTTTATAAATAAAGTCTCTCCCATATCATCAAGGGTTGGCAGCATATTATTTGTATGGCACTACAATGAAAAGAAATAAGCAATAGTAAAGTGTTAGTGCTTTAACAAGCATTTCCCCCCTTAAAAATAAATGACGTTTACTTTTCTCCTAAGTGAAATATTGGCTGTTCTTTAGTATTACCTGAGAAGACATATAGCAGGCTGTGTCTAGTTACTATTCCACTTTGGAAACTATTGTGTCCTTTGTATTTTAAGTATTTCAGGAAAATGGGTGTGATTTTGCAAAGCTGTGTTTTACTTCCCACTTAAGCGCTTATTCTCCAGCAGCTGCTGGGCCTTCTCTGTGTCTGTCTTTACTGCAGTGTGAATCACAGGATGCTGTGCATGTCTGACAGTACCAATACCATGTGTATGTGGTAGGAGTTGTAACCAGTTTCTGGATCTGTATGGTACTATGAAACACTTATTTTATAATTCTGTAACTGTATGGCAGTGTTATGCCAAAAATGTATAAAGAGCAATAGTTTCTGTTGCTTACTGCTGTATTTTAGAATATTGTTTCTAAACAAATACATTTAGAGTTCCTTTAGAGTAATTTTTTAAAAAACTATCGCCAAATATACATCCTGTAAAATGAATAAAAGCCACTTAATCTTAGCTAACATTTTAGCATTGTGTTAGAGTATATTATGTTGGTTTTGCATGATTAAAATATTTTTAAATAACTGGACCAAGTGACTTGCTCTTTCCCTATGACTGTGCATATATTTTTTATGATTATCATATAATATCAACATTTCCTTCTTTTATCCTATAAAAGAAATATTTTGTTTTGAAGGATGACATCTTATTCACACGTGTTTTTGTTGTTATTGTGAGATTTTGGAGGACAGGTGAGGTGTGTAAATACTTGTATGTTTATTATTAGCTCCCTATTTTATTTTAATGCCAGATGAATGAAAATGAATAACAGAAATGACATTTCATTTAAGAGAGCTAGTATTTTTAAAAAGTTAAATTTTGGCACATGGTATGGTAACATACATTTGAAGAGGTATGAGCCTGTATCCTAAAATATGGCCTGTGCTATAAACCAATGTAACCTCAGTAAAAATAAAAAAGTCAAATTTTAATTAAAATGTAGTTGTGAAGTTAGAGAGAAGACTGTTCTAGATGTCACAGGACAGACAGTATGGATGTAGATGAGTTTGATATTTGAGTTTGATTGCATTGATACATATAGACAAGGAAAGGGTGAATGAGAGAACAAAGAATAAATTTTAAGAGTCAAAATTAAATCACATTGTGCACAATTGAGAAATTGATAGAGTGGGGAAAAAATTAACCACAGTGGTGAGTGAGCATGATTTTAATTGCAGCCTTTTGGATGAATTGTTTCGCAGAGAGAGAAATGCACACAAGCTATTATGGGGAAAAATGGCCATATTCCGATGGTAGAAAATTTAGAGGTTTTCTTTTTCCCGCAGGTTGAATGTCTGAAGACAACATAAAATCTTTAGAGAACAGGTATTCTCAGCATAGTGAAAAATGCAAAACTGAGTCTGCATTTTTTCAAGAATGTAAAATTTAATATGGGCTAGTGTTTGAAGAAGAGATTTATAATATGTTCCTTACTTTTAAGACTCCAGTGTATGCAAAACAGACAACTTGGTTTTCTAGGGTTGGAAAGAAATCCCAACCTAGATAGAAGATTTGGCTTTAGATAAAAGCAGTTTGACTTTTTTTATTTTTTTTTATTTTTTTATTTTTGCATACAAGAGCTGGGGTATAGGCCAGAAGTGCAGGGGTGAGAGGATTCACCAGAGACAGCGTGGGGAGCAGAACAGGCAGATCTACTGAAATACACCTCTGAGGGGAGCAGCAGGTGAGATAGGAGAGGTCTGCTGTGCCATGTGGGTCACCTCCCTGCATGCTGCAGTGGCTGGCATAGCTTGATAGTGCTGTCTTTAACCCCTACGCCACCAGAGAGGCCCCAATTTGTGGGTGATTTTAGGTTTTTGGCAATTGTGACTAAGGCGTCAAACTGATGACACAGTGAACATGTAAGGATTCTCCTGCCTTTGGGATTATCCCCATGAATAAGTAGGATTAATTGGGAGTATATTTTAAAATAGGTTACTAAAGAGAGAGATTAGAGATTAGAGATTAGAGAGATTAGAGATTAGAGATTAGAGTCAGCATCAATTTGACTTAACTTCAGGAAGACTGGGTTTATTAATTTTGCAACATTAATTAGCAGTCAGCTGTTTTTATAATTATAGTCACCACTACTACAGAACATACAAATTTTTCTCTTCGAATAGTGTATAACACATTTTTGTTGTGATTGAAATAGCTTTTGTCTACTCTGATCTTTGAGAGGGAAGAGTTAGAGGAAGTAGGAAAAACAAAGAAGAAGTGGTAGATGAGGTGAACTAAGTGAGATCTGACAGCCTAACTTAGAACACTCTGGTTGTCTGTGATCCTTGAATGGATGATTCAACTATCATGAAAAGAAAAAGCCCTGAAAGGGTAAGAAATTAGGGCAAAGATACATTTTGTTTAGTGGGGTGAGTTGGCTTTGAGGGCACCTCTACCGGGTCCGTATTGCAACATCATTTATATTTGGCTTTGGGTAAAATAAATTCTCAGGGTCTCTGGTCTCTCATTGGTGATATTATCTGCTTTGTGAGTTTACTGAAAGGATTAAAGTGTAGGTTAAATTCCTGGGACCTTGTCAAGATACACCTTTATAGTTGCTGCCAGTGTTCTTGAGAAAAAGAGATGTTTTGTCACAACAGACATTGTGTAACTTTGATCTCAATGGAAACAAGCATTTTAAGCTTTACTTAATAATTTTAAAGTAATTCTTACTAAAAAGGCTATGAGGTACTGAATTGATGATTTTGTATTAGACATATGGATATTGACAGGATAGAAATTTTTCCTCGTAACAAAAAAAAGTGTTTTCAATTTTTTCCTCATTGTGAATGTAACGAATATTTAAAACAGCCCCTTATTACTTAATTTTTTGTACCAGTTTTCCTTCTCTGACAGGAAAGAACTAGGGGTTGAGGCACAGTTGAAGCCTATTGATCAAGATCTGGAGATGACCTTTATTTTAGAACACTATCAGTATTCTATTGAAAACAGAATTTTAGTTTTATACCACTTAAAGCGATATTTTCTTCACATCTTAATGGAAAGCCACTTAGCAGTTAACATTATATTAAAAAAGTGTACATAATTAATTCTATGAATATAATGGCCTACTTGCCATTTGTTTTCTGTCAATCAGAACTAGAAGAATGAATAATCTTGTGCTAAATATTCATTTCTCAAAATTCTAAATTGTAGGTATGCTCGTACTGTGAAACTAAAATGGGGACACTAGAGGTCTTGGGTAATTGTCTTGTTTGACCATTTCTCCTTTCAGAATAACACATACACAGTTACTATGAATAAGATGTGAAGAAAAATTCTCTTTGATATAAATAGAAGCTGAACATTTGCATTTACTCCAGCATTCATTTCAACTAGATTCCCCTCATTTTTTTTTATTTTTAATGTTTCAGTGTCCAGAAATGGAAAGGAAAATTATAGACTTTTATAGTTGGCTGTGAGTATGGAATCTAATTTTATGGATAATGAAGATGAGGCATGGCGAGGTGACATGACTATTCATTCAATTGCTCAGATGGAAAAGCTTGAGGTGGAACTCAAGCCATCTGGCTCTCTAATCAATGTGTTTTCTATATGTGGTCCCCTTAGACTTAGTGAACACACTTTAATAATTAGAATGAATTCAACATCGGAAGCCAAGGCAATGTGCTGCAATATTAACCCAAGACTAGAGTTCTCTCCTTGAAAGTGAATTTCTCACTACTTAGTGCACTGGCTGCTAGATAGTTCTCACATTTAGCAGGTTCTGAAGCAGCTTCAAACATTTTCATTTCAGAAGAAAACCTGTTAGGGTTCTGAAAATGGTCTTTGAATACAGTCATCTTTGACAGTTTATCTTCCTGTAAATAGGTGCTCCTTTAGATCTCATCTTTGGGGTAATGTTGGGCCTGCTATACTATTCTAACACTGTACATGGTCCCCAAACTGGAAAGGAGGGAGCTATCCCTGACTTTTCAATCAAATTCTGTTCATTCTCTAATCCACCCTCTTATTGTACCCCCACTTTCTCTACAGATTTTTATTTATTCAAAAAACTCCTAATTCTCCCATCTGCCTTCAGAATGAATGTAAGCTTTCCAAGAAACCACAATATATCATTGTATCTTGAGTGCCTAACACAGGTTTGAGCACATTATAAATGATCATTGATTTAAAAGTGTTCAGCAGTTTAGCATCTTGAAACAAGATGCCTAAGTATGTGTACAGCTATTTCTAGATCCATTTCTGAAATAAGAATCTTAAAGATGGCCTTCAGAATGAATCATTCATATGACAGTACAAAGATTTATGTTGAAACGTTGCATAAGAATTTCATGTTTTGTTTGAGGAACTTAGATCATAGTTTCTTCCTTTTTTCATGCTTACTTAGTTTTGTTTTTAAACTGATTTAACAGAAGTTTCAAATTTGAGATTAAAACAAAGAATGGAAGTATGGGTCCTAATTTTTCCTGTTTGATTTAAAAGTTCAAGTCATATGGGTAATTTTAAAATCATATTCAATGGATCAATAAAGTACCTTTTTCAGTGCCTGGCTGAGAATTATATGCACGGAAATAAGTAAGTGGGGCTGGAGACAGAGGTCTCTTTGTAAGAATGGTGTCTAGAGCAATTGGCAGCTAAAAGGCAATTCTTGTGGCAGTTCACAGAAGGGCTGACTTTTCCCCTCTAGTTTTATACTTAAGACAGAAATTCTGACTGACAGTAGAGGTCACACTTTAAGGAATAGCTTTTTCCCTTAACGTTTAATTTTCAAACTGTATTGCTCCTTTTGATGTGTGAGCTTTTCTTTTTCTTGTATATTGACAACTAAATTGAAGCTAAAAACTTAAAGTTTCACTAAATGGAACCCTATGGAAATTTTCATGAATGGCAGTAAATGGTCACCCAATTGCCTTTAGATTTCATGAGCATTTTTTATGAGCAACCCCAAGAAAGGCTTGAATGTGTTATATATACTTAGAAAATATGATTAAACTAAACTTCACTTAGTGCAAAGGGTGGTTCCTCATTTTGTTTCTCTTTTGTAGCTAACAGTAATAAACTCAATTTATAAATGTATAGTGAAGTCTCAAAATTATTCACATTAACTCAGATAGGTAAGGAAAATGTAGCACCTATTTCTTTCTTTTTTTTTTTTTTTTAAAGATTTATTTATTTATTTATGCAAGCACTGGGTACCGTCAGAAGCGCAGGAGGGTGAGAGGATTCACCAGAGCCAGAGCGGGGAGCAGAACAGGCAGACCGATGAAATACACTGTTGAGGGGAACAGCGGGCGGCAGGAGAGGTCTGCGCGCCATGTGGGACCCTCCTCCGGTGGCTGGGGAGCAGCCAGGGATCAAACCGGCGCTGCAGAGGCTGCGGGCAGCTTCGCAGCCCAGCGCTCAACCGCTGCACCACCGGGGAGGTCCACACCTATTTCTTAATAGCTCATCTGACTTTCCTCATGAATCCCACCCTGCTAATTTATAGGGACACATTAGAATTGTCAGGGGGAACTACTTGTATCACTTCACCTTTATATATCTGAGTTTGGCTTAAACATCCAGACTATTCAAAGTTTGGATTAAGACTAGTAAAATGGTCGTTTTGGAATGATCATCTTTCTGTAAATTACTAGTCGCTCCCTTTTCTTTTCTTGCCTGATACGGCAAGTCATTGAAGATATTTTATTATATTCTTATTATAGTAGAGGAGGACAAGTGAAAAGATCTGGGGGTGTCTTCTAACTGTTCTCTGGGCACAGCTGTGGAATAGTTGGGCTAGGCTGCCCCTGGATTGGTAATTATGATTCATCTGTCTGATGGGACTTAAACTTAGTGTTGGCCATGGTGGAACCAATAGCCTTCAGTCTTCAAGTTGCTACCGATAGCAGCCACATCATCTAGACTCCAAGCCCTTGTAAGGCCATGGGCAATGTGGGCTCTCCTGGGCCCGCGTATACAATGGGAAAACAAAGACATTGATATATGCTGATTTTCCTATTCACCTTCTGCTACCATCTCAGTTCCACTGATCCATGCTATGGTGGAAGTGCCTGCTAGAGAAGCATCTCCTAAAGGCTTTGGCTACATAGACCACTTGGCCAGGTGTGATGCCTAGAAGACCTGGCACTTTCTGCCTCTTGATATGGATGTTTCTGAAGACTAATATGAATTGGCTAAAGAGGTTATTTATGTAGAAAGTCAGAAGAAAAACTATATTACTGTATAATAAAAGACACAAAGTACTTTTTTGGGGGGTAGAATCTAGAAGTTGGAATAGACATTAGGAAGTATGAAGTCCATCATCTGCATTTACTTAGAAAACAGTTATTTGTTATTTAGGTTTAGCGCTAATCTTCATCTCCTAATCCTCTAGAGATTCTGCTTGCCTCAATGACACAAGTGCAAATTTCTGTAAGTGCAAATTTCTATGAAGTATCCTAAATAGATGCAGACTGGAAGATGTCAAACTATATATCCTAATGTCTACCTTTCTATTCACTCTTTGATCTAAATTAGTTAAATAAGTACTTTCATTTTGGAGACGTCTGTGTGGTACAGATTTGATTCCGTGATTTGAATCTCATCTTCTTGAATTGGCCATGTGACCTTGGCCGTGAGATATTCTAGAACTTCCGTTTCTTTGTCTGTAAGGTGGGAATATTAATACTCACCTTGCAGATGTCTGAAAGTTAGAGGATTGCAGTATTTCCCTGACACAGTTTAGGTAATGCCACTAATATTGCTGTTGGTATTTCTTGAGTATTTATTGTTTCTGAGTGTTTCTTTTAAAGCCCAAAATTTTACAAAGGAGGCAGAAGGTAAGAAAGAAGAAAAGATACAACAACAGTGCAGTGTTACAACAATTAAAAAAAGCATCCAGTATATATTTTGCACTTACAGTACATCTCAATTTGACACTAAATTTTCATTGGAAAAGACAGAAAGGCAGATCTTTCTATACTATTTTAGAATGTCCTTTGATTTTTGTTTAGCATTTGTTTTCTGTTTAGAATAAAAATCAAATCCTTATCAAATCTGATGGTTATGATAAAAATGACATCACAAGTAGAAAAAAACACTATATAAATTAATGTTATTATGTTTATAATGTAGTTATTTCAGGAATATTAAATAATCTACTTTTTAAACTAAGGAAAATCTATAAAAAATGCCCATCAGGGAATTTGATGAGAAATAATAAAATACTTAATGGTTCAGAAAGTTAGTTTCCATTTTGTCATCAATATTTTTGTATGGAAAGCAAAAATATGAGCGAGGTAGTTAGTTTTCCCAAAAGTGTTTTCAAGACAAATTTGTCCACCTAAGTAAAACTCTGCCGATAAACATTTCTCTCTACTCTTAATCTTCAGGCCTCCTACATACACTGTACCTGCACAAATGCTATTGCTGGTTCAAGCTAAAGTATGGGAATTCTGCTAAAAGAAATAACCAGCCCAGAAAAAAATTTCAACAAGTGTCCATAAAAGCGATAAATCAGATAATTTTTGAGTGGTAACTATACTTAGATTCGCAGAGTGGATAATCCATAAAAGAGCTGCTTTCAACTTTACAGACATAATTATCTTGGTAAGCAGCTTCATTATTGACACCAGGGAGACTCATACACTTCTATAGTATCCTTATATGTGGAGGTATTGACATCCTTAAAAGTTAGGGGGAAGTGAGGTTTTATCATGGGGTATTTTTTCTAATATAACAGGGAATTATAACTAGAAATGCTTCCAACGGGAAATTATGCCTTCCCCATTACAAACCTTCCTCCACCACCATCAATTTGAAGAAACTGTTACCTTGGGAATTAAACTAATGATACAGGTAATGGGTAAAATTCCTTTTTGCAGTAGTTGTCTTCTGAGGTAGGCTGTCTGAAATATTTAGGGATGTATTTAAAATATATACCTGTCCTGAAAGTTACATAAGATTGTTAAACTTAAAAAGACAATAAAAAGAAATCATGTTCTTGGGTAGAAAACTTATGTTGTTAACATGTCAGTTCTCCCAAGTTGATCTAAGATTCAGTGCAACATTGATGGAGGTTCCAGAGGACTTCTTTGTAGAAACTGGCAATCTAATTCTAGTGTGTGTGCATGCATGTGTGTGTGTGTGTGTGTGTGTGTACTTCAAAAATACATAATTAAGACAATGTAGTCTTGGTGCAAGAATAGACAAATACATCAATGGAATGAAATAAAGAGTTCAGAAATAAACCAATACTTACAGTCAACTGATTTTTTGATGATAGTGCCGAGGCAAAATTTGATACGGATAATACTGTCAGGACATAGTGCTGAGACGCCTGGATATTCAAATGGAAGAAAAATGAGCCTTGATTTCTATTCATTTTGTACATAAAAATAAACTCAAAGTGGACCACAGACTTAAAGTAAAATTTAAACATAAAAATTCCAGAAGAAAACAGGGAATGCTTTTCAAGATTTGAGAACAGTGAGTTTTTTTAGGTAAACGATAACCCTATCCACAAAAGTTGATAAAATTTGACTTTATTAAAGTTAATTTCTGCTTTTCCCAAAATATTGCTAAGAAAATGAGAAAAGCCATAGATCAAAAGAAAATGCCTGATATTTATATGTAAGGATTTATATATATTCAGGTCTTGCATTCAGAATATACAAAGAAATCTTGCAACCCAATAAATAATAAAATGACAATAATAAGGTGGGCAAAATGATTTAAGTGGACACTTCCCAAATACACATATATATGAAATGATGGCTAATATGGACATGAAAATAAGGGCATGAGCACCTCCTTAATCAACAGGGAAGTGTGAGTGTAAATTACAACCATAATGATATATTACTAATGGTCTAGTCAAAATTGTAAGAAATTGATGATATCAAGTGTTGGAAATAAATTGGAGTAAATAAAACTCTCATACACTACAGCTAGAAATGTAAAATACTATAGTTATTTGGGAAAACAGTTTCTTATAAAATTAAACATAAACTTCCATATGACTCAGGTTTGTGCATATACTTGAAAGGAACGGTACACTAATGGTACACTAATGGTCACAATAACTTCATTCATAATAGCCCCAAACTGGAAACAACCCAATAACTTTTCATATATGAGTGGAAAATTTGTGTAGTATTTCTACAAATTACTTAGCAATAAAAAATAAACTTCTTTTACATGCAACAACAGCGAGGACTTTTCAAAACACCTGAGCAAAAGAAGTCAGACCCAAAAGAAAATGAGTTGTATGATTTTCTTTTCTATACCCTTGCTGTAAATTAACTGATAGTTCATAAAATTTAATCCCCCCATTTGTTTTCTCTTGTTTTGAATTTTTTTTCAATTATATGCCTTTAGAGAAAATATTGGAAATACAGAGAAGTTTTAAGTCTATGCACAGTACAACTTAAACATACAATCATGACTAATAATTCTGGTATGTTTTCCATTCAGTTTTGACTTGTGTTTAGGTATAGCTCAAGAAAACTCTTCAAATTCAAAGGGATGAGATTAAGTAATTAAAGTAAATGGAATTGGTGAATAAGAGTCAGCTGTGTCAGGTACTTATACCTTAGGATCAGGTTGATGGAAGAGAGAATATTTCAGTTTGGTTTTAGAACAGAAATAGCATTTTGAAAAATAGAGAATAAGGAAAAAAGCATTACATGATAAAAGAAAAATATGGAGGCATTAAAATATATATGATATGAATAATTTAGTGGTTAACAGTGGTACTGAGGAATCAATTAAAATGTTGTGTGCCAGTTTCCTTGTTTCTGCGTTGGGGATAGTCATATTTACCTTTTTAATTTTCTATAAAATGGAACATGTTTAGATAATCCATTTTCAAATACTCTGAACTCTTCAAAGGAAAGACACCTAAAAATGTACAGCATAATTGAGGTATCAGATTTTTGTCACTCTTGCTATTATAATTATATATAAAATATTGTAGGGTAAGCTAAAAAGTATCAGGCTTTTCTGCCCTCCCGCCATTAGGATAGATGAGGGAACCCTGTGGTCCTGAATGCATGCCTGATGGCGGGCACCTGAAGTGGGTATACCTGGGCTAAGACTGCGTTTTTTTTTTTTTTTTTTTAATAGAGGCATGTTATTTATTTATTTATTTATTTATTTGTTCATTTGTTTTGTTTTGTTTATACATGCACTGGGTACAGTCAGAAGCGCGGGAGGGTGAGAGAATTCACCAGAAGCAGAGCGGGGAGCAGAGCAGGCAGAAGAACCGAAGTACACTGCTGAGGGGAGCAGCGGGCGGCAGGAGAGGTCTGCGCGCCATGTGGGACCCTCCTCCGGTGGCCGGGGAGCAGCCGGGGATCGAACCGGCGCCGCAGAGACCGCGGGCAACTGCCCAACCCAGCGCTCAACCGCTGCGCCACCGGGGAGGCCCTAAGACTGCGTTTTTAAGGGCAGCATCACGGGGCCGCCAGTAGAAGCCGAGAGAAGGAGAAGCAGAGAAGCAGAAGCAGAACTATGAGAGAGCCTAGATAGAGTGAGGATTTGCTGGGGGTTTGGAGGACTGCCAGCCTCCCGGCCCCCCAGCACCCCTGCCTGCCATGTGCCTGGTAAATCTAAATAAAAGACCTGCAAAAGCCACTGAGGACTCTGACTCCTCCTTCACCCGGTCTGCTGGATCAGAAAACCTGCTCAGTGCCCTGTTCCAGCCCCTACAAATATATAATATAACATAATAATATAATGTATATTATATGACTATATTTTTCAGTCATTTCTATGAAAAAATTAGCAAGAAAAATGTATTTCAAGTTTTTAGTAAAAACTTATTGTATAGATTTTTATTCACAAGGAAAAGGTATTAGAAAATCATGCTTTTTCTAGATTAAATGGGAAGACATTAACTTAGTTTTTTATATGTTTTTGGAGCCCTCTGACTATGATAGTATGCCTGGCAATGATTTTTACAGAGATAATTTTCAATTTTAATCATTACTAGTTTGGCTGTTTCAAAATCAGGTTATATATTATTCAAATACCACTCTTTAGAGTCTAAAAACAACTCACTACTGTGTATTCAAAAACATAAATTTATCAGTTGTAGGCAGTTGTAAATAGTTCAGAGTGTTAAAATGATGGCAGTTACATTTCTGATATTCTGCTTCTCATGTTAAAACAATAATCTAAAAAGCAATGGAACAAAGAGAAACATTGACAATCTATCTGTTTAATTATCCATATGAAGACTTGACTCATTACAATCTTGAATTCCCCATGTTTTATATGATGAACATAAAAGCCTCTTGTTAGTTCCCATGTCATATAAAATTATATAGGATTATATTACAATTAAGGCTGTATTCTTATCTTCACATGGGCTAAATAAAAATCTTATTTAGACTTAGATGGGAATAATTTATCATTTTGCGAGTGGAATTTTATAGTTTTATGAAATAGTTTTAATTTTTAAGGGACATGTAATTCTGTTGTGACAGGTGTAGAAAATGAACTCAAGTGTATAAGATACAGCACAGATCTTACTGTCCAAATAAAATTAAACAGATTCTGACTGTGGTGTGGGATAAGGAAAAGGGCCTATAGTTGCTGGGCCATCATGGTCCCAGTTGACATATGATACTTAAATTTCAAAACTGGTACTTTCTTGAAGTTTCATATCTTTGTTCCCTGACAAGTACAGGGCACAGGACTTTTTGCTAAGATTGGGGTGGTCAAAACCTAGGGTCTATCCTTCTCAGATACACCAGGGAGTCATCCCTTTGAGGTCTTGCTACATTTTTGCAGGTGTATGTGCACAGTGGTACATTTTGTGCCATGTGAAAAATGTTAAATTGAGGGAATAAGGAAGTTTAGATTCAGACTGTACCCTGTACATCAGGATTTGGGCTCCACCATGAGATGTTCATTTTACTCTGGATAGAGGCATCATCTGTTCATAATATTCCTTTGGCCTGTATCTGTGCAGAAGGGTTGCCTTTTCTAGTAGCACAAAGGCTTCAGATACAAACTAGCTGTGGCCCTCCTTCCTTCCAGCATTGCATGAACAGCACACATTGTTTCCCTCTATGGAGCCAGTCTTCCAATCTTGATTCTCTTTCCACTGCATGAGGAGGCGATCTCTCAGCACGGCTGCCTCTCAAAGGCACTATTCTTCTCCCATCCTCTTCTAGGACTCCTAGCAAAATCCCCTTTGAGGACTTAATATTTTGAAAATGAGTGAAAAGATCTTTGACTGCAGATTATTTTGCTCTCTCCCTGGCCAAGATATCTATGGAAAGGAATTATCAAGGCATTAATACCAAATTGGGACAAGAGTCAGGAGAAACTAAGTGTGCAAGGCACACACTTTTATCTCAAAACCCTCAGCACACAAGTATTAAGGGTAAATAATGGGCTGATGATTATGATCTGCCACTCCTCTCACTTCTAAGGAGGAAGGATCCGTTTTTGGGTTTTTTTTTTTTTTTTTTTTGTTTTTGTCTTTGCTAGACCATTTATCTTGGACTTGAGAACGACTGTCCATAATAAGACATGGGGAGGAGGAGACCAGAAGTCAACAGCTGGACAATAAATATAGAAGAAAGTAAGGGGGGAAGGGTATAAGGCTGAGACGATTCCTAGAAGAGAGGAGATCTGAAGGTATTACAAGTGGAGTCCTGAAGAGGGGGGGCAGCAGACATGACAGCAAGTTATTAAAGAGCAGCTCAAAAGTATCCTTTAGAATGTCTGCTTTCTTTGTTGCTGCAATCCCCACCACCCCTCACCTTCTCAAGAGACTAGGTAAACACCTTGTGGAGAGGCCGAGAAATGTATTTTTTCAGGCTATGACAATGTACAGAGACTGTCTTCCAGGTGGCTTAGTCTAGTTGGAGCATGTAGTTAATCTGCATGGTCAGGGCCTCCCCGGTGGCAGCGGTTGAGCGCTGGGTTGCGAAGCTGCCCGCAGTCTCTGCAGAGCTGGTTCGATCCCCGGCTGCTCCCCGGCCACCAGAGGAGGGTCCCACATGGCGCGCAGACCTCTCCTGCCGCCTGCTGCTCCCCTCAGCAGTGTACTTCAGTCCTTCTGCCTGCTCTGCTCCCTGCTCTGGCTCTGGTGAATTCTCTCACCCTCCCGCGCTTCTGACTGTACCCAGTGCTTGTATAAATAAATAATCTTTAAAAAAAAATCTGCATCATCAACAAGGAATATGCTGTAAATTGTAGTCATGGAGGGAAAGTCAATGATGGGCCAATACACCCATGAAAATGGATACAATTTAAATGGATAATTTCAAATGTACTTTAGGATATTATATGGTCATTCACTGATAGTAGCATATAAATTGGTAAAACCACTTTGGAAAACTATTTGACTGTAGCTACTAAAGAACAATGTATGTATGCTCTATTAGCAATTAAACTCATAGATGGATGCCCAGCCAAAATGAATATATATGTGCAACAAAAAATATATACTATTCAAATTGTGATTATTATTCATAAGTGAAATGTATATTCAAGAACAGAAACCTACATAATAATGATCATGAATCATTTACAAATATTCATGGCAGTAGAACTGATTCTTATGAACAGAATTTTGAGTGAAAGTAGTCAGAAGCAGAACAACTGATAATCATATACATATAGAATGCAAAAACAGGCAGGACAGTTTTAGTGTGTTACAATTCAGAATGGCGATTACCCTTGGGGAAGGGTTGGTGACAGGAAGTATAAAGGGGCTTCTGATATCTTGATAATGTTTTTTTTTTTTTTTTGTGGGCCCCTCACCGGCGGTGGGGGAACAAACCGGCGCTGCAGAAGCTGCGGGCAGCCTCGCAGCCCAAGGCTCAACCACTGCGCCACCAGGGGAGGCCCAATGTTCTGTTTTTTTATTGGCTGCATGGGTGTGTTGTTTGTGAAAGTACAGTTAGCAGTGTAGTTATAATGTGTTCAGTTTTCACTGTATGTCAGTAAAAACTAAAATAAAAGCAATGGGTTTTAATTTGTCCACATATCATATATTGGCCTTTGTTTTCTTTTTACAGTGAGGTAATATTGGTTTACAACATTGTTTGTGTTTCAGAGGTACAGGATTTCCCCTTTCAGGTGTTGTTACTAAATCACACCCACCAACAAAGCACCCACTTCTATGGATTGTTATTAGTTTGATTTTATCTAATCCTCTATTTTGATTCTCTATATTCCAAACCTAAGTGATATCATTTCATATTTGCATTTATCCTTCTGACTTATTTTGCTTAATTCCCTCCAGTTCCATCCATATTGTCTCAAATAGGAAGAGTTTATCTTTTTAACAGCTGAGTAGTTTTCCATAATATATATTTCATATCTTACTAATCTACTCATCTGTTTTTTGAACATTTAGGTTGTTTCCACAGCTTGGCTATTATAAAAAAATGTTGCAATGGATACAGGAACACATATTTCCCTTGAAATCAGTGTTTTTATATTTTGGGGTAGACACCTAGGAATGGAATTGCTGAGTCCTATGGTAAATAATGGTAGAGCCATTATTTATATTTTGAGACACTTTCATACTGTTTTCCATAGAGGCTGGACCAGTCTACATTCCCAACAGTTTAAGAGGGTTCCTTTTTTGCATAGCCCCACCTACACTTGTTTCTAATATTTTGGATATTTTGCAAGGTGGTTTCTCACTGTGGTTTTGATGTACATTTCCTTGATGATAAGCATTTTTTTCCATGTGCCTGTTGGTCATCTATATGTCTTCTTGGAGAAGTATCTATTTTGGCCACTCTGATTATTTTTTTAATTGTCTTTGTGATTTGGTGCTGCCGATTACTTCTCTTGATGTATATAAGAGGCAATATGATACAGTATAGTATTATTCTGAGGATTGCAATTTGCTGGTTTTCCATCTTCCCATTATTTGATTTCTAAATATCAATGTTATAAAGCTTCCACTTTTCCAGTAAATGGTGCTATATGTCAGGGAGAACTATTCTGTAGTTCTGGGTCTTCAATGGGTGTGTGTGGCGCTTCAATGTGTGTGTGTGAGGTCCTGGGGGTGTGTCTTGCGGGTCATAGGTGTGGTCTGTGAAATAAGTTTGTTTTTTTTTTTAAAAGATTTATTTTATTTATTTATACAAGCACTGGGTACAGTCAGAAGCACGGGAGGGTGAAAGAATTCACCAGAGCCAGAGCAGGAAGCAGAGCAGACAGAAGGACCGAAGTACACTGCTGAGGGGAGCAGCAGGCGGCAGGAGAGGTCTGCGCTCCATGTGGGACCCTCCTCCAGTGGCCGGGGAGCAGCCGGGGATCGAACTGGCACTGCTGAGGCTGCAGGCAGCTTCGCAACCCAGCGCTCAACTGCTGCGCCACCGGGGAGGCCCGAAATAAGTTTGCTTTTAATGAATTCTTATGAGTAGCTAAATGTCAATCAACATTTATAGAGTGCTTTGTGCCAGGCCTTGCTCAAGGCAGAGCTGATTGGAGGGAGAGAAACATCTTGTATAAATTACAAGAATCCAGTTGTCTAAAGGAGACTTGGGGAGTGTTGATATTGTATGTCAATGTAAATTTTATTTTTTTTTTAAAAATTTATTTATTTATACAAGAACAGGGGTACAGACTAGATGCGCGGGAGGGTGAGAGGATTCACCAGAGCCAGAGCGGGGAACAGAAGAGGCAGAAGGACCGAAGTACACTGCTGAGGGGAGCAGCGGGCGGCAGGAGAGGTCTGCGCGCCATGTGGGACCCTCCTCTGGTGGCCGGGGAGCATCCGGGGATCGAACTAGGGCTGCAGAGGCTGCGGGCAGCTTCGCAACCCAGCGCTCAACCGTTGCGCCACCAGGGGAGGCTCTCTATGTAAATTTTAAATAAAGATTTTTAAGTTGGATGATCTAGTTGATAAATTCTGACTTTTTTTGTGTATGTGTGTTCTGAACCTTCAAAGTAGGTAGTACTGTATCCCATGGAAGAGAAAACAAAGTCAAAGAAAGGGTAATTTTTCCAATGTCATACAACTAATAAGGGCTCTAACCAGAATCTGAACTCAGAGCTGGCTCCAGAGTCTAACTTATTAGCAGTCAACATATGCTCTCTGAGTAATGGTGACTTATTCATATATATGTCACTAAGTTCAAACAGGAAAGAGGATGATCCAGCCACAGTGGAAGGCAGATGTGTCTGAATGTTAAAGATTAATCTAGATAGTAAATGACGTCTAGATCAAGGAGTCACAGAAATCTCTGGTAAATGTGTTACTGGAAGGTTTCAAACAAAATTCAAGTTTATTTTAAAAGTCTAAAATAGTTTCTTACAAAGAAGAAAAGGCTCCATTGTAGTCAATTGGGTTCATATTAACATAAAAGAGTCATTTAAAAGTATTCTATCTTATTTGAAGTGTTTTTAATCAATATTCTGAAATAATATACTTAAGTTGCCATATAAAATTCCTTTTTACATCCTTTAGTAACATAAAAGTGTTCTTTTTCTTATCAACCGACATTTAAAATGCATTCCTTTCATTTTACTGGGATTTTATATGCCTGTTTAAATACCATGTGGAAATAATCAAATCCCATTATGAACCCAAAATCAATTCAATGCCAATTTCAAAGCAGTTTATCCACTTAATATTAGCAGCTATGTACTTTTAAGCCACCAGTTAAAGTTTTTGAGTTCTCTTGTTTTAATTTTGAGTACACTTCTTTGATGTAAGTTAATTACTTTGGCAGGATTTGGGGTTTTCACCACTGGGAACCAGCCCTCACTGCACCAGGTGGCATGGAAGATGTCTGGGAGGAACGCTTAATGTTTCCTGGCAGATGATTAGCTTTTTGTCTTTCCTTTTGGGACTTTTATGAACTTTTTTCTGATCATTCAGGCTTAGACTGGAGAGTTATTTCAGTTTCGCAGAGATTAATGCAGACTCTCCATTAGCCTTATTCCCTTCTAAAATCTTATAAAGGGAATCTGGTTGATTTCCCTTGACCACATTTGTTGAGTTTGGGCCTCACTGCAACCTCCAACTAACTTTCTTCACCTACTCCTGACCCTGATGCTAGGTGAAGAGACTCTAACCCCTGGGAAAGGTGACACTGATGAAAGAAAACCAGAAAACCTCTCCAGTTCACCCCAATGAGGCCATGAAAACCCAAGTAAGGATCCTGGAAAGTGAATCACCTGGGAAGCGAAGTATTATTTGATGAAAAGTTAGCAACGAACGATGTGCGAGGCACTTTAGAACAGAAAACCTCATAGCACCTCTTAAAAAAAAATAACTGAATTACTTTGTATATTATTTTTGAAGCAAATGACTGTTTGACTTTCAGCAGGGAAGTCTTACCTGCCCCAGACACTGGTTGTCCTCCTTCAGTTTAAGTTTGAAGAGCACCGTAGTCATTGACAAAGCTCTTTACCTGCACTGTTAGTGTGAGTCTCTCTTCATTGCCCATAGTCCTCAGTCTGTAGGCCTGCTCCTTGTCTCCAGACAAATGTTTTGTTAAACAAAAAACTGAGCCTTGTTCAGCTAGAACAACAAAAAAGTGGTTTATTTGGGATTTAGGACTGTAGCCCTAAAGACATAGACACAAGAAGACTTTTACTGGTGTTTTTAGTTATTGTCGGGATGGGGAGGGCTTATATACAAAGAAAGGTCCCATGGTTCACATCCAGGTTCACTATGCAAATTAGGCTAGAAGTCAGTCAACTTCTAATTGGTGCAATAATATGTAAACTGGGTGAAGGGTTAAACTATGACTGGTTGAGTTTCAATCCCCAGAGGTCTGTGGCAGGTAGATTTTGTTTCAATTTCTTCAACGAGGTAGAATTGCTGATATAGTTCCCAGTATGTCCTTGGTGTATTGGATATGCCTGGACTGGACCTTCAATAGTTTCCTAGTTCTGTTTTGGTTTTATCCAGACTAAGATGGCTCCACTTTTTTCATTCCTTCCCTTCATACTCCTCTCCCTCCTTGTCAGAGTTTGTAACACTTCTCTGGACACCCATCCTAATGCTATCTATTCCAGTTAGCTGGCTTTCCATGTTGTTTGTATGTCACTCTACAGAGACTCTGGAAACATTTAACTTTGTCCTTCCCACTTAATGGTATTTTCCAAACTGGGTCTCATTTTAAAATCAAAAGATGTCATAAATGAACAATACAGAAGGAAAGTTTCAAAAGACTTAGTATTTGGACATGTGAAATTCTTAAGGAATAAGATTTTCTAAGTAAATAAAAAGTAGCTACTTCCCCCCCCCCCCATTATAAGAGCAATTCATGATCCCTGCAGAAGACTTAGGAAAATCTGGGGGAAATGATACTATACAAAAACTGCATGTTTATTCAGCACTGGGAGTAGAGTGGTAAACAAGTTACATGATGTCTGTACTCTTGGGGATCCTGTATTCTAATAAGATAAACAGGCAACAAAGAAATAGTTGAAGTCAGTAAGTTATTTGAGGAAATAATATAGCACTAAGGAAGAAAAAGTGATGGTTGTGGGGTCTACGTAAGAAAGTACTTAAGTCTGAATAGGCAGCATTTTTAATGATCAAGCAAACACCTGGTGGTAGAGCATTCAGACAGAGGGAAGAGGAGGCATGAAGATACCGAATGGACTTGATTTACTTGAAAAACAGAAAGGCAGCCAGTGTATGTACTGTAGTTGAGTGAAGTGAGCTGGGGTGAGGATTAGGGGAGGAGATATGAAAGGCAGACAAGAACAAGGTCATAAACACTTGTAGGTGATGGTAATTACTGCCATTCTTAATCTAAGTGCAATGGAAAAAAGCCTTTGGAGAGTTTAAGCAGGGAGTAACATGATGCAGTTTGAACTGTAACAGATCACTCAGTTGTGGTGTGGATAATGGATTATATGGGAGAAGAGTGGAAACAATTAGGAAGTTATTTCTGTATTTCAGGCATGAGATGATTTGGCTCTGATGTTAGTAGTGGAAGGGAAAAGAACAGATGTATAATACATTTTGGAGGGACAACTGATAGGAATTATGATGGATGGATGTGGGAGATGAGGGGAAATATGAAACGAGTGAAAACAAGAATGAACAATTAAGTGAGTAATCACAAAATTTACTGAGATAAAATATCTTTTATTCCTCACAATAGCCTTTTGAGGTGGGTTCTATTATCCCACTTATCCTATATGAGCCCTCTATTCTATTATTATTGTTTAAAGATTTATGTATTTATTTATACAAGAACTGGGTTACAGGCCAGATGCGCGGGATGGTGAGAGGATTCACCAATGACAGAGCAGGGAACAGAACAGGCAGACTGACGAAATACACTGCGGAGGGGCGCAGCGAGCGAGACAGGAGAGGTCTGCTGCACCATGTGGGACCCTCGCCGGCCGGGATCGAACCGGTGCAGAAGAGGCTGTGGACAGCTTCACAGCGCTGCGCTCAACTGCCTGCGCCACCAGAGGAAGCCCTATTTATCCTATTATTTACATCCCTATTTGTAACCAGTACTTCTCCATTATTATTCCTTTATCTTTTCTAACCCAAAGAGGAAAATTAAAACCTTAAGTCTATAGGGTAATTTGGCCCTGACATGCAATCAGAAAGCAGTGAGCAGGGACGTAAGTCAATTCTGCCTGAATCCAGGGTTCATACTTTTATCACTGCTCTAAGATTACTTTCAGTTACCTTGTTAACATTTTATTTCCTTTCAGCTTTAAGATGTTTTCCCATAATTTAAATAGACCCATGACATAATTTTGTGAATTATCTTTTCTATCAATTATTTATAATAGTAAAGTATTATTAAGCATTCTTCACAACATTATCTTCCATGCAAACTATCATTAAGAGAGTAAGCCTTCGCGTACCAGTATATGAGGAAAAGAGAGGCAAATGTTTTCCTTATAGGGGGTAGGGGAGGAATGAGAAGAACAAATTTCTTTGATTAACTATTTGTTTCTCTAAGATTTTTACTTGTATATATATATATATATATATATATATACACACACACACATATTTGAAAAATCTGTGCTATTACATAAAGCATCTTGTTGCACATTTTTATATACTGGCAAACTATTTTAATAATTGTTTAATTTTATTCTTCAAAATTACCTCCAAACTTTAGTACCTTTCAAGAAAAATCTTTACAGAATTCAGCTCTGAATAGTGGAACAGTCCACCCATTTTTGTATTTGGTTTGGAACTACAATATGTACTCTACCTCATTGTTTTAGTCTGGATTCCTTGGATTCAAGTGACAGAGACCCAATCAAACTAGTTCAAGTTATAATAACAACACTAATAATAGTTCTCTTAGACTGGGTACCTAGAAAGAAGAGTTTGAAGAAAGCAGGAATTTTGAAATCGGGTTTAATTGGGAGATGCAAACACATAGAAGCCAGAGTAGAGAAAAAGGGAAACTGTAAAGAATGTTTCAGTGGCTGGGGTATACAGCATTACCACTCTGGCTCCTGCTTCGTGTGACAGACTCAGCAGATCTTCTAGGGAGCTCTCCAGACAGGTGGCATGGGGAAACTGCCTAGAGCAGTCCAGGCATGTGGGATGGAGGGGGTCACCTGCCTGGCTCCTTCTCATCCCCTTATCATTGATCTGAGTTTGTTCCCCACGGGTTGACTTCATTTTAATTTCAAGCTGCATTATGAGGCACCTTCAGTGAGTGCTCAAGAAGTTTGGTGAAGCTGCCACACATGGCCAAGGGGGAGGGCCCTATACGCACAGCCATGGGGGCTTTCTGGCAGGAGGAAAAGAAGGAGAATCTGAAGAGGTGCATAAAATTTGTCTGGTGTAGCAGAATGGAATTGGGCAGAGATCTATACTTGGATTATCTTTATTGAAACTTAATCAAAATCTTATGCAGCAGCTATTACGAAGCTTAATTTACAAATGGAAAATTTCCTGTGGGAAGCTGAATCCAGAGATAATATCTTAGCCAGTATACTTTTCTAGAAAGTATTCTAGAAAGTCTCAGTATCAGGCTCTGATGGTCATACCATGTATGTGCCAGCCCTGGGACATTGTCTTTTCCTCCTTTGCATAAAATGACCTAAAATTCAAAGTCCTTGAAGAGCATCTGAATGGCCAAATGTAAGTGATAATGCCAAGCATGTTAGGCTATAAAAGAGATATTAGTCAAAAAGAGTCTCCGGTGAGACCTAGATTCACTTTCCCAACAGGATGGCATATATTAGGACAGATTGCTACCTGGGAAGATGGTGGGACATTATAAGGTATAATGGAATACATATTTGGTAGAAAACATTTGGCAAATGTTTCCCACGCCAGTTCATTTTTTCTCTTGGTTCAGCACACTACTCATCATTGTTGGCTAGTCTATAAATGGGCTATTTTATAAAGTTGTGGACAGCTTTAATTCATTTCAAAGTAAAACATAAATGACTTTTCAAGTATCTTCTATTTTGAATTATTTATGCCATTACTTCCTTCTTTTTGAACATTCTAGATCTGATCATGGAAAAAGGACTATAACATAATCATTTATCAACAAAACTTTGAGACTGTATTTCTTTATTTACAAACACTTCTATCAGCATCAGTCTTTTATTTGCTACTGTCACAGGTATTATGGAGATAGAGGGTAAGGGTGGGTGTGATTATTGCTTTATCGATGCTTAAAATCTAATATAGGAAACATAGCATAACATATATAAATATATAACTAAAGGTAAAAGTATGTGTATGTGCACGACGGTAGCATGGTTGAGAGCATAACCTGTGCTAATGAGAGAGGAGCTATGTACCATGTGTAATTTAAATCTTGAAAGAATGTATTTGAATTGTGGTATGACAACTAGTTGATCTATGTCCAGGTTACGTTAACCTAAATTACAACTTTGCTGTCCATTTGTTCCAAAATATAGGACAAAGATTGATTTAGAGACTTTATCAGTTATTCTGTGTGTTGTATAAAGATTTTGTCCCAAAGTCATTCCCCTTGGCCATGGTCCTACCATGCTGCCAGGCAGGGGCGGTGCCACAGTGTTGTCAAATGGCACAGGCTGGCCCGCCTGTCTACTGTTATCTTTCTACTGCTAATGTCATGAAATGCCTCTGGCAGCATAAATAACTTTATTACTAAGCTGTAAAGCAGAGAAAGTTATTAATATCGTATGAATTGCATTCTATTCAATTTTTTTCTCTAAAGGGGCAAGATCTCACTATATTCTGGAAAATGTACCCTCAAAACTGCTTACTAGCATATATTGAATGAACTGAATGAAGAAACCCCACTGCAGCTGAAATTTTGATTGGTGGCTTACTTTAATAAGTTCAGGTTTACTTCTGAGATGCTCATTTTCTTTAGGAATTCAATTGATTGAGGCAGCCTAACTCTCAGCAGTAACTGTAAGAAATTAGATTCTACTGTGAAGTATAAACAGGCCTGCGATTGATGATATGACACTCTGAGCATTATCAAGAGGCTGCTGGACTGCTTTGTTGTGGGAGGTAATTGACACTGAAAGCTTTTGAAAATTGAGGTTTGCAGGAGCAGGCCCAAGTCAATGATGTTTCGTTTCATCTGAGGTATTTAAATAAGACATTGGTTGGCATGTTCTAATACCACGTTACAAAGCCCAAGTTTAGGAAGATATTAGACTCCTCACAACAGCAGAAGTTAGAAAGGATAAAAATAAAACTTACATCCAGATTAATGTGATTATTCTTTGAGGAACAGAGGAAGAAAGGCGTCTACAGATACCTCAGAATGAGCTTTGTTTGAAATGGTTTTATTTCCACGGACCATTAATAGACATATGTTTAATCCTCTCCTTTTCTGATGGTTAAAGATGGACAGTCCTATCTTATTCTATTCTATTCTACTCTACTCTATTCTATTCATTTAAAAATCTTTATAAAAATTCAGTCTTTTTTTTTCCCACAAGTTCACAACATTTTCAACTTTTACTTCCCCAATGACAAGAAATACCTGGTTTGTGATATTGACTTGCTTAGCTTAGGGGTTCCCAGTAAGTGTGCAATTCCTGGCTCACTAATAGAGAACAGACTGACATTTTTCTCACCTGCTATCTAATCATCACTATTTATTATTAGTCTCAAACTCCTGCGACACACTTCCAACAGATGGTGACCTACAAAGTATTTTACTACCTGGCTAGGACTTGCCACATAACCATGCTATCTGGCCCACCGTGAATATCTCACTACTTGTCTCTATGCTCTGTTTTCCTTATTCTTAGGCCCCTTCCAATTTTAAATTTGTACATGCACTGTCCTCCAGCAGTAACCAAACATAATGGGGGCTTTAGATCATGCAACATAAGAATCGCCACTTACTGACTTTTTTTCTCTACAGCAAATATCTAGTTACCATCCAACATCAACATTTTCCCCTTCCATCCCCCTCTGGTAACCATCATTCTGTGTCACAGTCTAAGATCTTGTTTTTGTTTTGTCTGTTTGACTGCATTTTCCCCCTATAGTCCACAAATGAGTGAAATTAGATGGTATTTGTTGTCCTCCTCCTGACTTATTTCACTTACCATAATCCTGTTAAGGTTGTTCCATGTTGTGGCAAATGGCAAGATGTGATTTTCTTTATGGTTGAGTAAGTAGTCCATTGTGTGTGTGTGTGTGTGTGTGTGTGTGTATCTCACATCTTCTTTATCTATTCATCTCAACTGTCACAGGGGCACTTGAGTTATTCCCATATCTTGGCAATTGTGAGCAGTGCTGTAATGAACATAGGGGTACATATCTTTTCAAAGTAAGGTTTCATATTTTTCAGGTAAGTACCCAGAAGTGGGATTACTGGTACACATGGTAGTTCTATTTTTGAGAATCTCCATACTGTTTTTTTTATAGTGGTTGTTAACAATTTACATTCCCCTTAACAGCACAGGAGGGTTCCCTTGTCTCCACACCCTCACCAGCACTTATTATTCATATTTCTTGACTTTTTGATAATAGCCATTCCAACCAAGATCCTATACCTCTAGATCATAGACATGTTGTAAACCAATGACATGTGTAGTATTCATTATTATATAATTATTGCGTATAATATTATACACAAAAAATATTGGAACCTTGTTAAGTCATAGTTTTTCCAAAACCCATTTTTGAATTTGACAATGGCACGGGGATATGATTTCATTATTCTCACTCGTATTTAGTGAAAATATTCTGGTTACTCCCTTGAAAATATTTTTTTCTTTATTTTTTCTCTCTCCCCCCGTGTGTATGTGTGTGTGTGTATGTGTGTGTGTGTGTGTATGTGTGTGTGTGAGAGAGAGAGAGAGGGAGAGAGAGAGAGAGAGAGAGAGAGAGAGAAAGAGATTTATCATATTTATAAATGCCATTCATTAATGCATAATGACATACTGTGCTATAAATTTCAGTATGATATAAATATTAAATTTACATTTGCTATCCACTCCAGTCATCAGAGCATGAGCCTATAAATTCCACAAGAGCATGTCCTTTGGTTTGTCTTGACCATATGCTCAGGGCCTTGCACAGAGGAAATGTCTAGTAATTTTTAGCGAGTCAACCAACTACTTCCATAGTAATCACTTAATATATATAGAAATGGCATCTTTAAGTTTTGCATTATTACATTCTTTAGGTCTACATGTGAAAGAACACAACAATAAACTTTAGCAGAAAAGAAAAGATGCTGCTGTGTGACCAATCCTAGAATGGAAGGTGGGTGCCTGTCTATAGGGGCATACTAAAGACCCAAACTGACAAATTGTCATCTTTATCTCTTATTCCTGATTTGTTCCAGCCTTTCCCATGAGGTGATTCATGGCCAGAGGGGGCACCTCGAGATTCACATTTCAGTTCTGCATTAGAGAGAGACTACCTCCTTCCTTAGTTTCAGTCTGACTTGAGTTTTTTACCCACTCCAATTGTCAGAGGATAGGGTCAGGACACAGGAAGTCTTTTATTAAGGACTTGTTAGCTCATGTTTGAAAGTGGATTAAAGAAGAGAAAGTTTTAAAGGGCCATTTCTTAAATATTTATTTTAACTTGAATTAATTTGTCAATCTTTTGATGTAAAGCCAAGACTTTTTATTGTCTTGGTGTAGACAATGGTTCGAACTGTTTTCTTCTTGAGAAAATCAGATCCTTCATGCATCATACTTTTTAACTGTTATTTCAATAAAATGGAGCATAAACTTAAAGATAAAATTTGATTGATGTGACAGCTCTCTCTCTCTCTCTCCCCCCCCCGTGTGTATGTGTGTGTATGTGTGTGTGTGTGTGTATGTGTGTGTGTGTGAGAGAGAGAGAGAGAGAGAGAGAAAGAGATTTATCATATTTATTTCCTCCCCAAACTTTCAGGATACATCTCACAAAAATAAAGCTTTCATTTCTGTTGCACTCATTTTATGTTTAATATTTAATGAAACTGAATTCCTACAATAACTAGTAAAACTGGCATTAAAGTCCTGGGAATAAATGCAATCGACTCTTGATTGGTATACAACTCAAAAGGGGCAACTGAAGTGTGCAGACATTCTGAGAGATGCCAACTCGCCACAGTGTAGTGTGCTTTGAGTGCCAGCTGGTCTTGTTAGTAAGGGAATGAAGAACATCTGTTGCTGTGGCAATTTGAGCTTAACAAAGATAATATCTCTGCCTTTGAGTCTTCTGTGTGTGTAGGCACAGGCATGGCCATATAAAAATATACAATGCAGAATATGATTTTTCATAATAAATATCTGTATGATGAGAGCAAAGAGAAGGAAGTCACTAATTCTGCCCAAGTTAAGGAGGTCACTTAGAGCTGCTTCTTTAGGAACAGCAATAGGGAGATGAGAAATGGCAAGGAACAAAGCAGAGACTATGAAAAACTAAAGAAATGCCATAATACTTTGTAAAAATTGTGGAACACTTTAAATGTTTACATTTAACAAATTAAAACTACAAACACACGCAAAAAGTGTTACTCACAGGAAATCACAGGATTTATTTTAAAAAGCCATCCAAACAGTATGGGCCAAGGATGGTATGTTTAATGCTGTTTTATGAACAGCTGAATGATAAATATCCTGCCAGTGAATTTATATGATTCTATGCATAAAGTCATTTGGACATAATGCCAAAAATCTATATTTGAAGTGCTTATAAATGTTCCAACATAGTCAAATTGCTTCCCGCCATGCATGGCTCCTTGCTTATTAGCACCTGGAGCCTGGTATATTAAGGTGACTACAAACTGAAAGTGATCGGGGATGGCTATGTAGGGCATGTTTTAAAGAACTACATTAGCCAAGCAATAAAGGAGATGAGAGACAAATCATGTAGGACCTCACAGCCATGTTCAAAATTTGTAATAAAGGCAACATTTTCCCTCTGAGGAAAAAAGTGATTGGCAGTCACAAACTAATACCTGTATTTTCCCATTCTTTACCTCATTCTCCTATAAGACTGTGATCCTCTCTTAAAAATAGAAGGGTTCAGAATTAAGTTTCAAGTTATTATGTATTCAACAGATTGGATAATAAAATACTGAAAAACATCCTTAGTCAAGTAACTTGGGATATAGAATGATATGGTCCAAGGATAAAATTTTGGCTTAGCCTGAATATGAAAAATGTTCAAGAAAACACTTATACTAGAGCTTTGCACAAATTCTGATCTAGATAAAGTATCCTAGCATCTCATAGTTTCTGCTGTTCTCAAGTCTCCACCATCATCATTCACTCTGACATAATCTACAAGGGATTTGGCTAACAATACCTCTCCCTATGGCACTGTATCTTACCCTAGCAGGTATGACTCGTGGTGATAGATGTTATAAACATACACAGACAGCATGTACATAAAAAGGTTGTGGTGTCTCAAGGAAAAAAGATATAGGCAGAGTGATGTTAACTGTCAGGGAATGTGATGATCAAGACTATTTTCTCAAACTTGTTAATAGCTCCACACTTTAAAGGGAAAAAAGGAATATACTTTTAGAAACATCGGAGAGAATAACCTTTAACTGAAGGAAGTATATCAGACAGTAAGTTATGGATGGATTTTTAAGAAGGACAAATACTGCTATAATGAGCACCCATAAACTGGAAAAAATCATGAGGTAGTTGACAGTTTTTCAAGCATTAAAACTTTCCTTTTAGCTTTGAGTCATAGAGTTTGATTCTTTCAAGCTTGACCAGGCACTGATGGGGCTAACATGTTGACTCTCAACACGATTGACTGATGGATTAAGGAATATTTAAAAATATACTTGACATTTTTAGGAGTCATGCAAATGCAACAATGTTTTGAAATTTTTAAATTAATTTATCTTGCTTACTTTTTTTCCACACAAATGTAAGATTAATTTGTATGATTAAATGATAGGATTTTACAATTTAATTACTTATCAGTAACATGACAGAATTTTAAAAGCTAGCACAAAATGGTAGACTGGACAAAGCTAACGAAATGTGAAGGTTAAACTCTGGGATCTTTTTATTAATGATTAGACTCAGATTCAGTGGTCCTCAGTGTTTGACTTTAAGAAATGCAGCTGTGAGCCGAAGTTTGTGGAACCTGTCCCTATTTACAACTTGTCCATATTGAGGTTGAAGTTTCTATTATCACCCCATCATAAAAGGGAGAATGTCTCTGTTATGTTTATGAATGGATTGTGAATAGAATGGAATGACATGAATGGAATTCTACCTTTTCTAAGTTGTTGCATTGAATGAGAGAATCTTTACAATTGTTGTATGTGTTACTACTAGCATTTACCAGTACTGGTTTATATATATTAGTCCGTTTTTAGGTGATGGTGGCAGTTCAACAAGGGCAGTATTTTTTGCTATGATCTACAACGAGAAATGTATTATATATCAATTCATATAAATTTATAATACAAACCTAGTATTTATATAGCATCTATTTATTATTATATTTATATAAATATCTATACAAATTATATAAATGTACATATGAACCAAAAATCTCACAAAACACACTGTATTCTTAACCACTAGTAATGCTCTGACAGAAACCTATGCATATATAGGGCTCCCAAATCACTGTGTCAATACCATCTCAGCTCCCCAATCTTATAAAAAATTGTTGGCTGTACCAGTCAGCAAAAGTAATTCCCTCATGAGACATCTCACTGAATCAGTGTCAGGCCATGGGGCCCCAGGGGAATACCACAGGAATGAGTCTAAGAAATTTCCAGGGGCATCAAGTTGATGGAAAGTGCAGAATGAAGCATCCCAAAGGGGAGGAACAGAAAGTGGAGTCTGGGGGATAAGGAGTTGGTGGTTCTTGTCTAGCACTGCAAGCCTAGCCAGTTACTAGGCCTAGGCACTATGAGGAATTAATATCAATTATGGGGGGAAGGGTGTGTGCCAAGAATATTGCCCTATGAAGATTCAGAGAATAGTCTATTCTATTATTTCATAATTTAAAAAATGTCTTATGACTTTCTAGGTTGGCAATCCCCAATCTTCCTTTCTGTCTCTCCATTTTGGGTCCTGGGGGAGAGATTTTGATTAACTGGGTTTGAATTATGTGTGTATGCCTGTACTAATCCATTGTAAACAAAGAATAGGAAATTGGATCCTATAGACAAGACATGGCCATTTTCTATTCCAAATTTTCTACATCAAAGAGGTTAATTCCAGCAGGTGGAGGTCCTATGAGATAGGCATCCATCCACTTTAGGCATCATCTACCAGAGATTTAAATATTCTTAGGATTTTGGAACCCAGTCCTAAGCTTTGCAAGGGCTGTACACCAGGGTATATATACAAATAGCAAGTGTTATTCTGATTTACTGGAGGAGAATCCAGAAATAGAAGGCTGAGTGATTACTCAAGAGTTTCATAGGTGAGTCCACAGAAGAGACAATGTTAGATCCATACCTTCTTACTCCTAGTGAATGACACCATATGTTTGTCCAACACAATGTACTCAGAAAACTTACTGGCATCAAAACTGCTTTGCTCACGTCATTCCTTCATAAAATAGCCTACATAATCTTAGTTAATATGATGCTCTTAAAAAAGTTATGTTCCCTTCTACATATCTTATGTAGTATTGTAATGTTTGATCACTTGCTCTGGTCCTCATATAAATTCAGCAGTCTATAATTTCCTGTGACACTCCTTTTCCCTTTTTTACTAGGGAGGGAAAGCATTTCTCTTCTTTCATCTTTCAGAGGTTTTTTGTGTGTCCTATATAATTCCTCAGAACGATTGAATAGTGGCTCCGTAGTGACAGCAGTAAAGCAATTTGTGAACCTTCAAAAAAGATGCAGTGCAAGTAAAAATTATTACTGTGCGTTAACCAAGTAACATGACACCTAATATATATTAATCTGATCCTCATGTCCATAACTCTGACTTTTCCAGAATCATGTCTATAAAAATATATATTTAAAATATGAGAGAGATATTGGTCAAACTGGAAGAAAAAAATTTATGCTTTTTACTTTTTTTTTTTGTTTAGAACCAACCCACGGGGTTATGACCATGGGCATTTTGGGTAGCGTTCATTGTTATTGGTTGAGAACATTAATAGCCCTAAGCTTAGTTTTCTATTATCCATTCTGCGTCTCTGTCAGGGTCCTGATAAAAATAACTCTTTAGTAATTAGCTAAAACCCACAAGAGTCTTCACACATTCTCTTGACCGTCTTATACTTACTATCCCATAAGATCTCTACAATGAAAGGTAATGCTTTAGGGGCCTCTCTGGTGGCGCAAGAGGTTAAGATGCAACCTATGAAACTTACCACAGCCACAGCAGCACGAGTTTGATCTCCGGCCAGGGAGCAACGCACACGGCGCAGCAGACCTCTCCTGACTCGCCCGCAGCTTCCCTCAGCAGTGTATTTCAGTCAATCTGTCTGTTCTCTTCCCCTCTGTCTCTGGCGAATCCTCTCACCTCTCACACCTCTGGCCTATACCCCCATTCTTGTACGCATAAATAAATAAAACTTAAAAAAAAAAGAAAGGTAATGCTTTATAAGTGTGTGTGCATACGTGTGTTTCAGAACTTACGTTTCAATAAAGGATGTAGGTGACTGCTCTTTTTAGAAAAGGGTCCAACAGAAAGAGAAATATATGAGAGGAACTCAGTTAGTGGTCAGGAAGGAACTTAGCTGGAGGTAGCAACTTTGCTTTGTCAGAAGTTAGTAGCTGGTGGTCATCATCATCATAGAGAAGTATCTGGTTTCTGCTTCAAAAGTCTGAGCAGTTTTTAAATCTCCTTTTACGTTCTCTCCCCCCCCCCCACCCCCATAACCCGGCTCTCCATACAATGGGTTTCAAATTGATTCACCATTTTCTAAAATTTACTGGATTTAATTTTCCCCTTGGTGACTGAAAGGATAGCAATTTATATACTGGTTGCCCACCAACCCACCTACCCCCGACCAACAAAATCTCTTCTTTTGGTTTTTCAAAAACGAACTTGAACTGCTTCATAAAGCTATAATTCACTACCACTAGGAACTGAGAAAATGAAAGTACTGAGTAAGCTTTATTCTACCAGGGTGAGGGCCAAATAAACTCAAAGGATACTTAAAGGGAGAGAGTACTGTACCTATACTTAGGCCTTTCACTGCTTGTGGGTCATCTAGTGTTCCTTCAAGTGAACTTGTTTTCCCCTCAAAGGCCCTGCTGCTGCAGCCTAACAGTGGTCTACAAGAATGTTCTGTTGATCTGCTAGTTTTTTCTGCAGTTTTCTTTTTCACATTTAAATTTAGCATAGAAACAAGGTAAACCTGTACAGGGAAGAACTTAAGCTGGATGAAGTTGATAGCAGCAGAGCACAGATGTCTGGGGGAGCACAAACTATCTCACCCAATTTACCATGAATATTTCATTAGATTCAGGGGTAAAGTTATTACTTTCTGAGAAGTTTCCTATAGAGAACAAACTATGAGAATTTGGTCTTCCACTGACATGTATTAGATGGTTCCCCAGGGTGGGACAGGAATGTCTCCCTTAGGAAGCCATTACATCCAGGTTGAGCTATCAATAAACTGTTCCCTGTATTTGGTCTAATTAAACTGGACATATTAGTTTGGGAGGGGGTATAAAATTGAGATGCTGACACACCAGCATTTATGCTGCTGACACAAATGATCTCAGGACAGTTGATGTAAGTGGTGCTGACATAAACCTTCTCATTGAGAACAGCTTCTAGAAGTGCTTTCCCACTAGCTTCAGTAGATTAACTTGAGTATTGTCTGGGCTGAGAGTTGAAACATCTACATACTGAGATTCAATCCCCTGATATGAACAATTAACCTACTGATTTTTTAAAATTATTAATTTCTATCATGGCAAAAACAAATTAAAGCATGACTTCTTTTAAAGTTCAGTATTAGATGAAGAATGCAGTACTAATTATCATTGTACTAGAATAGTTTGCAGGGTTCTAAAGATGACCGAAGTTCATTTAGTTTGGGGTGAAAATAGAGGCATAATTATTATTGCATAAAATAAGGCACACTGTAATACAAATGTCATGTTAAGATGACTTTTGAGCTACTGAGTTAACTATTGCTACTGTTGATAATTTTGTAGATTAATGTGATGAAAGCTGTGGAGAACCGCACACACACTCAGCATAATACACACATCTTTCACGGATTTAGGATCTCCTAAAGTCACCTGTGAACTATTGGTTCCATTACATGATCAGAGATGGCATTTCTTTTTTTTTTTTTTTTAACTTATTTATTTATACAAGCACCGGGTACAGTCAGAAGTGCAGGAGGGGGAGAGAATTCACCAAAGCCAGAGCGGAGAGTAGGACAGGCAGAGTGATGAAGTACACTGCTGAGGGGAGCAGCAGGCAGCAGGAGAGGTCTGCGCACCATGTGGGACCCTCACCCAGCAGCTGGGGATTGAACCGGTGCTACAAAGGCTATGGGCAGCTTCGCAGCCCAGCGCTCAACCGCTGTGCCACCAGGGAGGCGTATTCAAGTCCTCCAAGAAGTTAATGCCATGGTAGAATTAGATATGCCAGATACATTGGGAGGATATGCCCACAAATTATGAAGGAGGGAGTAGGACTTGACAGGTGAACCTTCAGACCTGGAAGAAAATCTGGTGCCTGTTAAAGCACGGAGTGAAGGAAGGACTGACAACGAATCTCAGACTCTAGAATGCATTTCTAGAAAGTCCTGGGGTAATTAACATGAGCATCATCATCAAAATACCTTACTTGCTATTTAGGTGTAGAGCCCACAATCTTCACCAAGGTCCCACAGGAACCATGATAACATCCAGTGTCTCTCTCAGTTTGTGGTCTCATTGGGATGAAGTCCTGAGACTATTGTCCAGTTTCTGATCCCCATGTGGGCTACTGGTCCTTTCGCTCACTTCCACAAAAGACACACGGAGGATTTCCTTTCCTTAAATAGTAGAACAGACCATAGACTACTCTCTCCTGGGTCTATGTCCTCCAGGGAAGAGAGCTGCATTAGGTGGGAAAAAGGAGAGGGGTTCTGAGAGAATAAAGTAGCAGGAACAGGGTGGGGAGAGCTCCTCTGGGGGAGAAAATGAACTGCTCTCAGGACTCAAGGGATTTTAGATAATTCATTCACTTATCAACAACCAGGGATGAAGCAGTGAATATGTATCATACACTGTTCTAGCTCCTTAGGACATAACAGTGAACAAAATAAAAATTCAGGCCCTTTTTATTGTTACCAATGTAGTAAGGAGACACAAATTTATATGTACACAATAAAGAAGAGGCTTAACTAAATTATATCTAGATAATTTAGTTATTACACATAAAATGCAGCTTTTCTTAAATTTGGTTTTCAGCAGGAATTGCTCATCTGCTATTACCAGAAGCAGAAGTCTCTTCTCTGTTTTTTTAGCGCCTATTAAGTTCTTTGCATTTGGCTTCCTGCTTCTTTCCCTGGGGAGAAAACACTTCCTTTGTAGAAATTCATCAAGTGTAATTTCCAGGAAGTCACTGACAGAAAGAGATGATCCTGACTGTATTATTTAGTTAATACCTTTGATTTCTGAAAATCCTACTTTTATAGCCATATGTTAATAAATTTTTTAAAACCAGTTCAGAAAATACATTTGAAATATAACTGGCTAAAACCAAATTAAAACACCTAGTCTTTAATTCTAAATTCAATGGAATAAGCCTACTGAGATAGACGTGGCATGGATAAAGACAGCCAAGAATCTCACTGATTATGATCTAAAATCCACAGATCTCCTCGGAAATAAATAGGGATGAAACAATTACAAGTACCCAACTGTGAGGAAGGCAGGCATTCCAATTCTCCCTTGCTACATTAAACAATATAGTCTGCAATCTAGAGTGACAGGAGGAGAAAGCCAAGTAAGAAATAATGACTTCAAGTGTGCGGGATTCATAATTAAACCCTGACCCCATTATAGTGCCTGGCCCTACAACATTTGAACATATACAATTCCAGCTTGATTTAATGAAAGTGGGGGGGAGGATGGAAAGGACTGTTTAAGGTCTTACGGGTTCATCTTTTCAGGAAAAAGTAAAAAAATTGACAATTCATATTTAAACTTAATGATACAGTTTAAAAGGGAGTATAAGTGAATCATCAAAATACTCCTCCACCCCAAATCCATACCTGGACATAGATTCTATTTTTAACTTCTTAAATTAAAAAAGCAAAAATTATCCTAGTAGCTGTGGGCAGTTGAAATTTTAATGAAACTGGATGAGGCCTACAATCAATTAAAGACAATGTAGGTCACAACCAGAAATAATTTACAGTATGTATGGAAACATCCCTCATCCCTGCTATGACTAACATTTTTAAGAGTAGGTCACACAATCCTCACTCTCTCTCCACTGCTGCATCTACATTCTGCTGTTGTGAGGCTCTTTCTCAAGTGCCCAAAACAACGGCTATAACAGTTCTTCTCCTTTCTTGGCTTGCTTGATTCCTTCATCTGGTCTCTGATCCAACAACAGCATATAAAATTTCTAGGAATAATCCTTGAAATATGTGAGAACTGTATAATTTGTGCCTCTGTCAGAAATTTTTGACTTAGTAACTGTGGATCACTTGTGAGCCTGTGGATCAATTTCTGCAGGCCCTTGAATCTCCTGAAATGAATCTAATTCATTTTTGTAACATATACTCATAGACTTTTTCAGGGGAGTAAGGTCCACATCTTCTGTAAGATTTTCAAGTGTGTTCTTATTCTCTAAAAGGTTAAGAAACATGGTAAACCTACTGAGAACTTGGGTACCAGAAAAAATTTAATAGAATATATAAAATAAAAATGAATGACAGTGTTTCATCAGATCAAGTATAGAACTTCATTATAAAATGTAAAAAAATTGCAACTGGGAATTGTAATGACTTGCCTGAAATCATTTATACACTGAACAATACTATGTAGATTAAATTGGTCTTGTCTTCTCTATTGTTTCCTGTTTCAAACCTAAACCTTACTCTTTTTTTTTTTCAACTAGAGTGAAAGTTACTTAAAAGAAAGGACCTTAACTTGAAATGATAATGGTGATTATTAGTTGTTTAATTATTAGTAGTTAGCAACCCAAAATGCAAGAATTATGCACTGTTGCTAGCACTACTTTATATTTAGAGAATTCAATCTCTCTCTTAAAAATCCTGGATAATGAGAATACTAACTTAAATCAAATACACTCAATAGGTCAGGCAATTTTCAGATAAAGGAAACTTTTTAAAATGGAATGCTCTTGAAATGATGGATTCTCAAATTTGAAGATCTGAGACACTTAATTTTTCTGTTACCCAGTTGATTTATGGATTGATTAAAAAAGAAGCTTCCATTTACCTATGATATCTTTTATTAGACTATGGGAATCAGAGTAACTTTCTTCACATTTTTATTTAACCTTTACCAGATAATCCAAATCTTCCCTTTGTCTGTTTCACTGATTTATAAAAGGCTTTAGGAATGGTTTTATTTTGTAAGAGAACTAAAGTGCCCTCTACTGTTACTTGTCTGTCATTACAGTCAAATATATGAAGAAAATCGATTAAATAGAAAAGTTGTCCTTATTGAAATAAAAGCAATAAATTAATTTTTGATAGTTAAAATTATGAGTTACACTTATAAAAAGTAAATTATCATTGAATAAGCCTTTTGAAGCATTTACATGTTTTATAATTTTATTTGTAAATAAAATCCCAAATATTCCCTTTAATCCTATTTTTGTCCCTTATGTTGGTACACATATGGAGATAGGAAGTTGTACTCCCAATATATAGCTATGTAAATAGCTGACAACTTAATAAAATTTGAGAGAAAAAATGCAAATTAAACTTTACAAAGAACATTTCCAACTTCTGACATTGGTTTCAATTAATTTTTTTAAAGATTTATTTCTTTATGCATGCAGGAGCTGGGGTACAGGACAGAGATTTGGGGGGTGAGAGGATTCACCAGAGACAGAATGGGAAACAAAACAGGCAGACTGACTGAAATACACTGCTGAGGGGAGCAGCAGGCGAGACAGGAGAGATCTGCTTTGCCATGTGGGTTGCTCCCTGGCTGGCCAGGGATGGAATTTGTGCTGCAGAGACTGCGGATTGCTTCATAGCGCAGTGCTTAACCCCTTGTGCCACCAAGGAGGCCCCGGTTTCAATTAATTTTTATATTGCCAAATATTTTTACTATGTGGACTAACAGCTTTTAAAAAAGATGAATCAAAAGATATATTTTCAATTTAAATATTCAAAGCATAAAATAATTAAGAACAAAACATGATTAATAAAGTTTACTACTGAAAATCTCTCTTGTTAAGATGTCATATGATTAATATTGAATAGCAAAAATAGAAACATCTTAAGACATTTACATATCTGCTGGTGGCAAACAAGTCTTGACTATATGCATATTACTTCCCTTCATTAAAAATTTCAAGTTAGGTCAGATATTTTGAATCATTATTACTAACAGCATCATTAGATAGTCAGTAAATGTCATTTGTAAGCCTTAATATTTCAGTTATCTCTAGATACTAAGAGGCCAAACATTAGTGGAAAAATTCATTTACAAGTTTATAAATCTAATCATCACAGAAATGTTTCTTGTTTCTCACTCTTTTTATAAGACTATTACATCACCACCACAATTTTTAAAATTTCCTACTTGTTGGTAGCTATTCAGATCTTTCACAAAGACACAAATGCTGGCTGCTGGCCTTTTGGCATCTCTTAATATTTTCATAGACCTCAACTGAACTTTCAGTCTGTTGATGGAACCTCAGAGGCTACAATAGAAAAAAGCTTCTATTTGTCTTTTTCACCCTTCACTCTTAATCCTTTCCATAAGCCACTTGAAAGTAGTGTACTCAGCAGTTCAGGGATAGAGAAGAAAAAAAGAAAAATCTATGTTCACTCCATAATGTTTGAGTCCCCTTTTTCATCCAGAGAAAAGAAAATTAAGCAAATATTAAAACCGGGGACAATATGGTGCAGATAACTAAAATTAATATTGGATGAGCTTCAAACATAGTTATTTGAACTTGTAACAGTCATTTGAACTTCCGTATGCCAGAATTAATCAGCAGAAGCAGCCATAAAATCACATACAAAACAGGGAAAATGGCTTACTAATGTGAGCAGAGGCAAAAGGGGCCTGCCAAATAGTACTGAGCTCACACCCAAATTATAGAAATGTGTCATAACACACAGGTCCTTCTTGGGTGTCAGTTAGTCACTCTTACCTTTCCTAAAGGCCTGAGAAGAAGTGCTGTCAGCTGACTTTCCTCACACTCAAGATATTCCAAGGAAAGAGGTGTGGCTCTGTCTTGTTTCTCCATGTCACATCTGGATCAGATCGCAGACCTGTCTCCAGGTCTATGGGAAGGCCAGTTTCTGCAGGAGCAATTCTGGGTGAAGGTGAGTGTTTTGCCTACCCTCTCTAATTAGATACTACCTCAAAGCAAGGATACAGATAGTGGCTGCTGACATAAGCTGTGGTTTCCAATAAAATCCTATTGGTAATAAAAATTTTAGATGACTTCCTGGAAAATGATAAAGGGCCAATTCTTTGAGATGCAATTTACCTCTGATGTAGTTTCCCTCAAGCTCCGGGGACAGTTGCATTGTTAGCCCCGAGTCTGTAGGGTACATCTTTAGCTAATAAACTTTAGTACATCTGCACTGCAAATCCTCTCAATGATTTTTTTTTTACTCTATTAAATGCCTGCTGCAATGTATGCTGCTTAATTTGCTGTGGCCAATTTTTCTGACCTTTGTGTTCTGGCAAACCTTTTATAATGTCAGACAAAATGTGGGTGAATAGACATGTGAAATCTATTGCAAATAAGAGAAGTTTACTATGATGCAAAATAAAATCCAAGTTTTATATGCCCTTTAAGAAATGTTTGCAGGAATAAGAGAGATTAAGAAAAAAAATGGGATTGGTGGGCGTACTTTAACATCCTGAGGATTATTACAAATCTCATGGCAAACTAGGACAATTAACTGAAAAGCGAATCAATGGATAGTGGATTGCTAGGATTTGAAAAGAGAAGCAGTGTTAGATGCTATAGCCAGTCTTTCTCTCTGGGAGGCAAGCTATTGTCCCAGAGCCCTGGATTTAGCCATTTCTCCTAGAATGCTTGATTCTTTTGAACGAGGACCAAGGTCAAGGTCCTAGGTTTGCTGGGTGCTCCTCCGATGTTTTTGCTTTCTGGCCCTTTCAGTAAAGAAAACTAAAAAAATCTATGCATATATATATACACTTAGGGAAACACTTGCCTTCCACTATACAGAAACAAATACATAACTGTATGTGTACATGAACATCCATATACAAATACATATCCTAGAAATCTTGCGTTGTCACTAATATCTCCAGTAGCAATTCACTCCCAAAGGGCTCCTTGCCTTCAGGCTGTCTGAAGGGCATTTGTATGCCCTTCCACAGCCAATAATAATTGGCTTTCAATAATCTCAACACATTTACTCATTTGCTCAATCCTTTAGTACATCTAAAATACCTTTAGAATTGCTTTCCTCATACTACAATAAGCAACTTACTAAGAAGAGTTTGGCACTTATTTGTATTTCTCTCTCACTCTATTCAGACTGGGGGTATATAGCCAAATACTGTGTTTATAAATCACAATTTAAAACTCTTTATCTGTGATATATGCTGTGAATATTTTCTACCTGTTTATCAGTTGTTTTTGTTTTTTTTTTGTCATTCAATTTTCTTATTAGAAAGTACTTAACATTATTAACCTTTTATTACATATGGAATTTCAGATCATAGTTGGAAAGTTTTTCCTTACAGATTTTAGAGGGAAAAATCTTTATTTTCTTCTGGCACTTGTTTTATATTTACCTCTCTGATCCATTTGGAGTTTACTCTTGGGTATAATGAAAGGAATGAATTGCTGTTATCTCTTTTCCAAATTGTTATCCAGTTGTCCCTACACTATATATTAAACAGAGTATCTTTGCTTGAGTGAACTGAGACACCATTTTTATAATAAACTGAGTTCTGTGGAACATTTATACCTGGTAGTAGTTTTTCCTTGTGCTTTCCCCATATGTCCCCAGCTCTTCATAGTTAATAATTTCCTAGCTATTCTCGAATTTTTATTTTCAATTTTTGTAAAATTAAAAATTTAATCAACAGTAAGGTGGCTTTCACTATAACATCAATAATTTATAGTAAACTTGAATTCTGGGCAATCCTTTTATAAACAAAGAGGAATGATATCTTTTTATTCCTAACTGTGAAATACTTATTTCATGTCTATACAAGTTGAAAATAAAATTATTTCCAAATGTATAGCCTTAAAATATTTTTATTGCCTTATTCCTAATATCACCTTGTTCTTCCTACTCTTGATCTTTTACGATTACCTTCTCTCATAAAGGGGAAAGAAACACTGTGTTCTGGTAGTTTCTACTTCACAGATACAGAATTTGTAGTTGAAACATTTTATCTCATCATTATTGAGATTAATCAAACCCTCAGATGTATGCACGTATGGCCCAAAAACTGACTCAAGACAACTGCAATCCACTGACTCTTCTTTGGGACTGTATCTGTACTGAAGTTCCCCTACAGAGACCAGAGAAGATTAACCAACTCTGATTCCATCACAGTAATTTATGCTAGTTTACACACCCGGCTAGGCAAACTTTAGGTCAATTTCTTCTGTTTCAAATGTGTGATTTTAGAAATAACATCTACTGATCCCAGTGGCACACAAAGTTCCACTGTGTCTTAAAAATCCAGATCCTATAGTATTTATGCTTATCATTATAGTACATTTTCTTTTGTTTGTGGCGTAAGTTAGCATTTTAAAAACTATATTCTTTGTTCGGTTGAATCAAAAACAGAGTAATTCTTTCCATTAACTGTGGGAAAAGTTTTGTAATCTCAAGGTCAACCACATATTATAGTTGATCAGTAGAATTTTATACTTCATTGATCTAGTCCAAAGCTTTTAAAAATACAACTCAAAAGATATTACACCAGCTTAGATACTCAATTTTATGTAGCTTTAAGCCAATGGACCATTTCATGAAAGCTTCGTTTTTCAATCAGGAGAGATTGCCCTCAGTGTTAGAGAACTTTCATTTTAGTACTTTTCCATTTAGCAACTTTTGTGATTATTCTTGCTATTGATACTTTTAGTCATTTTAATGTCTTCTTTTCTGCCTTATCACTTGATATACTTTCCCATTTTTCTATTAAGTCTTTGTTTTAATTATTTAAGAGCCTCCCCCCTATTATGGCTATTAATCCTCTCGATGTCATCATTTTGGAGATATTTCCCCAAATTATTGTTTTTTCACATTTTCTTTGGCATATTTTGATACAAAAGTTTTAATTATTTATTTTGGCCTTTTATCGTGAATTTTTGAAGATTTCCTGCAATCTTCAGATCATATAATATTTCACTTATTTTACTTTTCAAAACTATTAATCTCTTTTACCAGCTACACTTTATTTTGCTATACAATAGGAGGCAACAGTCTACATATTTTTTTTCCTGTTAACCAATTGTCCTAGCATTACTCATTGATATTCATTAACTATTAGTTTATAATGATATATATCATATACGTAATTGTTTATGCAGGCTCTCTTGTCCAAATCACTACCACATTTGTCTATTCCTGAGACAACAGTATTCCATTTTGATTATTGTAGCTTTGAAATTGTTTCTGGCTAGTTCTTTGCTGATTTCATAAAGCTTAAATCAAGGTGTTATCAAGGTTGCATTTTTTTTTTTTGGAGGCTCCAGGGGTGAAACAGACCCAAGATCATTCATTTGTTTGTAGAACTTAGGAGTATGGTGGTTGTAGGATTGAGGCCTTTATTTCCTTGCTGGCTGAAGGCTAGTGACTGTTTTCGGTTTTTGAGATCTGCCTCCATTTCTTGGCTAGCAACTTCTTTTCCCCAGTTTCAAAGAAAGCAACACACATCTACCATGTACCATCTACCCATCTACCATTCTCATGCTTTGAATCTTACTGAACTTCCCTGTCTCATCTCCCCCTGCTCCACAGTTCCCCTGCATCTCTCTGACACTGTTTATCTTACATATGAAATTTAAGAGATCAACTTATCTAGTTCTATAAAAAAGGCCATTGGACTTTTTATTGGGATGAGATTATATCTGTAAATTAACCTAGGGAGAAGTGACACCCTGATGCTGAGATGTTCTAGTGAAGAATAAGAGTCGTCTTTTATGTTTTCAAGTCTATTTTTGTGTCTTATGAAGTGTTTTATAGTTTTCTCCATGCAGATTCTGAGCATTTATTGTGAGGTTTGTTCCTAAATATGTCAATATTTTTGTTACCAATTTAAATGGTTCTGTGCACTTATTATATGTTCTAGCTGGCTACTGTTTGTGTATATGAATGCTACTGAGTTTTACAAATTAATTTTATATATTGCTATCTCACTTTTTTGTTGCTTGAATTCATTTTATCATTGATTCTCTATGATTTTCCATGTACACTATCATGTCACCTCCAAACAGATGGATTTTAATTTATATCTTATTACTCTTGCAGCTATTTTCTCTAGGCTAATTGTATTGATTATCTTAAGACAATGCATGACACACTGGATACAGTGTACTTCCTAATCTTGCTACTAACCTTAGTGGGAATGCATCTACCATTTTTGCATGAAGAAAGGGAAATAGATATTTGTTATTACTTTCCTGAAAGTTTTTACTAGGAATGAATGTTGAAATTTTCCAATGTCAATTCTCAACATCTGTGAGGAAAGGCATGTCGTTTTTCTTCAAAAAACTTATTAAAATAGTAAATTAATGTTTTCTAACTTTAACCATTTTGGAATTCCTAGTACAAGTTTTATTTGGTTATGATATATTGATTCCTTAATGTCACAGTGAGCTTGCTATTATTTTATTTAAGATTTTAATGTCAATATCTACAAACGATATTGGTCTGCAATTTTTGTCCTATTTTTTATCAGTTAGATATCACTATATGCTTCATAAAAAGAAGCTGAAAGTTATTTCTTGAGTCTGACACAATTTATGTGGTATTGGAATTAAAAATAAAATGCCTGTTTTCTATAGGTTTCATAGTATTCTCCTATGTGATTATCTGGACCTGGGTGCTATCATCTAGGGTACTTAGAAAGCTTTTTCTATTTGTATAAAAGATGATCCTAGTTTTCTGTATTTACTTGGGTCAGTTTTGGTATGCTATATTTGCCTAAGAAATTACTCATTTCCAGCTTTTAAATTTATTTTCATAAAAGAGATGTCAATGCCTTTACAAATATTTTCCTTTGTATCATAATTATTCACACTTATAATTTCTTATTTTGGATATTTGTGATTTCTCCTCCTTTCCTGATTGAATTAGCTAGTGGTTTGTTCTGCTTTTATTTTGAATAATTCCTTCATCATTTCTTTGGATTTACTTCTTTTGTTCTTTGCTTAATGTCTTGAGTTAGGAGTTTAATTCATTTATTTTTATTAATCCCTTTTTATTGACATAGGTATGTAAGGTTACAAAATATTCTTTTATCATTCCTTTAATGTACTACATAATTTCTGGTATAGGATACTTTAGTTATCATTATTTTTTCAGAAATTCAGCAATTTTATTCTATTCCCTTTTTGCCTGAGACCCGAGTTATTTTAATACAAGATCATTAATTTCCTTGTGAAGTATCTATCATTTTTTGGATTTTATTTATTTTTAAAGATTTATTTATTTTTAAACAAAACAGTGGTATAGGCCAGATGCACGGGAGGGTGAGAGGATTCACCGGAGACAGAGTGGGGAACAGAACAGGCAGCCTGACTAAATACACTGCTGAGGGGAGCAGCAGCCGAGACAGGAGAGGTCTGCCTCACCATGTGGGATTCTCGCCGGCCGGCCGGGATCAAACCAGCGCTGTAGAGGCTGCGGACAGCTTCACAGTGCCCCGATCAACCTCCTGTGCCACCATGGAGGCCCCGGGATTTTATTTTTAAGTACAAATTTTACTGTGCTGTGATCAAGTCACTTTTTATTAGAAGTATTATTATACTTTCTAAAACCAACCTAAGTTTTATGTCCCAGAATAGTCATTAACATATTGTGGCTTACAAGTCAGCACCTCTTCTTATACAGTTTTTAAAAAACATAAACAGAGAACTTAATTATTTTAAAGCAACAGAAGTTTTATAACCCTAAAAGTAAGGAACTCCCCAATTCACTTTCTTAGTGACAACCTCTTCCTCTCTTAAGGGAAACTATTGGACTCACTTTTTTGGCAGTAACTTTCTTTTCTTTAGCTTTACCCCAAGTATAAATTTCTAACCAGCATCATTTCATTTTGCCTATGTTTTTAACTTTATGAAAATGGAAGTGATTTTTAAAATAAAACTTTTATTTTGAGGCAAGTTTTTTTTTAAATATTTATTTGTTTGTTTGTTTATTTGTTTGTTTATACAAGCACTGGGTACAGTCAGAAGCACAGGAGGGTGAGAGAATTCACCAGAGCCAGAGCAGGGAGCAGAGCAGGCAGAAGAACTGAAGTACACTGCTGAGGGGAGCAGCGGGCGGCAGGAGAGGTCTGCGCGCCATGTGGGACCCTCCTCTGGTGGCCGGGGAGCAGCCGGGGATTGAACCGGTGCTGCAGAGGCTGCGGGCAGCTTCGCAACCCAGCGCTCAACCGCTGCGCCACCGGGGAGGCCCTGAGGCAACTTTAGATTCACATGAAATTATAAGAAATAATATACAGAGACCCAAGTCCTTATAATTTTCCTTAATGGTAGCATCTTACAAAACTATATTACTGTTATTATAATAGTGATGTTGATAAAATCAACCGATTTTATTCAGCGAGATCTTTTTCTTCTTTTTTTTCCTCTACTACCTCATATCCAGTGGGTACAGCCTCTTTTCTCACTCTAATCCTCTCCCAGAAACACTTTCTGTCTCTACTCCAGGTTCTGCACTCTGTCAAGCCCCTTTTTTAATAGCTAGGATGATGAAATATTAAATATGTTTGACTTTTTGTGTGTACTCTTTCACTTCCTCCTGCTGGAGGTGATGTTGTTAGTGTAATCTATGTTCTTCCCCTTTGCTCTTCTTGAGGGAGTCATTTCAGTTCCCTCTCCTGCCTCCTGCCCAGAGTTTATATAACCATTTGTTTGCTGTGATGGTTTGCAGGTACTGGGAGTTTTGTTAGAATCTGGTTTTTTTCCTCCTAAATGATAATAAAGGTTGCAATGTTTTCTGTCTTGTGACAACGTTTAAGTTATGGTTCTATGAAGTTTTATTTGATGTCCTTGTTGATCTTATGGTTATTTTGGGAAAGTGATGGGGAGATTTGGAATCAAACTACTGCTATTGTTCTTCAACCTCATCTAATCTCTCTAATGGCTTTGGAAATTACTATCACCCTCAGTCTTTTCAATAGGAGGAAACTGAGTCCCAGAGTAGATAAGTGATACCCAAGTTGGTAAGTGGTACACCTGGGAAATGCTGATACATGTTTAATAAAATCCCAGGATTAAAGAGACTGTATATTTCCATAGTTTAGATCAGTGTTATAACACACACCCACAGTAACTATCAAAATTTCTGCATGAATATCTATGGTGATAAGGGACACATTGCCTGCCCCACCTTTGAATTCTCTAAATATGGCCAAGAATTTCTTATGTTGTATTAAATTGTGCTTCTGTGACTCTGGCCCAAGTTACATACTTTGTGATTGGGATAAACAAAGTTCAAAGTTCAACCCCTGTCTTTATTCTAGTTTTTTTATTGCTGGAAGTTACAAGTCTTCAACAATTTATTTTTTAAGTCTTCTCTACCACATCATTCTCATTTTAGACATGTCCTACTTTATTCATACTTTTACAGAAATGAAACCAGAGCTACTTGGACAATCTGATTGATCAAAAATAGAGTAGGATTGTTAGGGAAATCAAAACCATGGTAAGATCAACTCATACCTGTTAGAATGGTCATTACTAAACAAAAAAAGAAAAGGAGTAAGGAGGAGGACGAGAAAAAAGGAAACCCTCATGCACTATTTGTTGATAGGAACGTTATACTAACCATCACTGTTTACTATGAATAATAATCTTGGTATGTTTGAGATCTTCTGGATTTCTAATACTCTAACACATGAAAAATAATATAAAAATTTTTATGCATTAAAAATACCAATACTTTTAATAGAATGTTCTTAAAATAGCAAAATTATGAAGATGCAGAGATTAATGGTTGCCAGGTAATAGGCATGGTGGAAGTGGGTGGGTGTACTCATAAAAAGGGAGATCTTTGTGGTGATGGAACAATCTATAATAATTGCAGTGGTGGTTACATGAATCTATAAATGTAACAAAATGGCATAGACTCACACATACATTGTACCAAAGTCCTTTCTAATCTTGTTAAGGTACTATACCTTTGTAACATGTAATTATTAGAAGAAATTGGGTAAAGGGTACATGATCATTGTACACTATTTTTGCAACCCCCTCAAAGCTATAATTATATCAAAATAAAAAGTAATTAGAACCCCAAACATACAATTTATGCCTTGAACAGTTCATTTTATGTATTAGCTTGATATCATTTAATGGATATTTGCCAAGGTTAAACATATCACTGTAATTGCCTCCAGTCTTTTCCGGAATGAGTCAGGATTATACAAACAAACTTAAAATAGTGCAAAAGAGCTGTTCAATGAAAAGTTAGACCTTATGATTAAATGAATAAAGTAACCTTATAGTTACTGTAAGAATTAAAGTAACCAAACAACGTTAATTTTCAGCAAGTAATAGAAAACACCATTATTTTTAAAAGGTAACTCTGCTAGGTTAGGAGATAAAACATCCTCTTTGTCTTTTCCATCTTAGGTCAACACCCACTTCCCTATAGTCATTCAGTGACTTAAATAATGCCAAACGCAGGGTCCCCACTGTCTTCCACTCCCTTAGTGGTTTCAGGAGGATAATCCTCAGGAAAGAGGTTCAGAATCTCATATAGTTCTCCTATATGTTCATTGTCATGCCAGTGAGTGCTACATGGCTAAGTTGTTTAGCTTACTCAGCTGGAAGATTTGGGAACCCCCAAACTCTGAATTTAAATATTGGAACCTGAATAATTTGGTGACTGTATATATAGAGAAAGTGATATATAAAATGGATGATGGAATTACTTTACAGACTCAGTATTTGAGTGACACTTTACTTAAAACATGGCGGTCATTTATTAACTCACATTATGAAAACTATAAGCAGTCAGAAATTTGAGTCTTACTCAAGACAAATTACCATTCTTTAGATAATACTATTGCAGACAGTCTGTTGCCAGAATTTGAATGTTATAACTGAGAGAGGCAGAACCATTTCTCAAAAGCCTGGTGATCATGTTATTAGGCTCCAGACCAAACACTGGATCAGAGAATGACAAAGACTTACTACTACATGCTTTGAATCTTAGACTTACCATAGACATCAGACTGTGCTTTTAAGGTACTTTACTTACTATCATAAAATTAAAAGGCAAGCAAAAGAACTAAGTTGATGCTGGTCATGAGCTATCAAAAGAGAGATGATAAATGAAAGAAAGAAAAAAAAAAAAAAACGTGAACTGTCAGGTCAGAGAAACCTGGTTTCAATCATCAGCCTAAAGAATTGGGGCAAATTATTTGGACAAGTTACTCAATTTAGGCTAGATAATGGTATGGTTACAAACACTCTGCTTCCCCATCCTTAACCTGAATCTCAGGAATTTACCAGAAAAAAAGTTTTCCTTTGTACATCCAACACCGGTATGGAAGAGCAATGAGGCCCAAGACAGTTAATCAAGGATCCAAAGTAAAAAAGGCTCCATTTTGGAACTCAAGTATAAGGCTTGCTTGTGTAACCTTACATAATTTTTCTTAATCTCTCTTGCATCAGTTTCATCTGAGAAATAATATTCATGCTTATTATTTAATTGTGAGGGTTAAATCAATTAATATAAGCAAAAAAGTTTAGAATAGTAACTACTACGTAGTAAGCTGAACATTTGCTTTTTGTCCTTAACATGGTTTCTGGAACACAGAAAACCCTAATGCTATTTGATGGTTATCATGATGATTAAAATCAAGACAGTAAGTCATGTTGACTCCTACTCAGGACTGACCTATTGAATACTTATGAAATAAAAAATAAAGTCAGTAAAAAATACAATCTGATTCTACCAAGGGAGCTGGAATGGATTATATAGAATTTAAGATCCATTGAGGCATCAATTTAGCTAGAAGTACATGCTGCAGGTACAGTCCCAACAAAACTAGAAGGTTCTTGAAAGTGAAATCATCAAGTTATTTGCCACTGTTGTCCAATGCGGTCATATCCCTAAGCTGGCCTGCTGTGGAAATGAGTGGGTATTTGTGGAGAGGATGAGATGGAATGGCCTAGTAGTACCTAATAATTTCTTTCAGCTCATGAGGAGTAAGGGGGAGATTAGTCCCTTCAGTATGCTTACATGAGTGGGCCAGCAACAACAGAAAAACCAAACTATTTTTAAATATAAAGACACAGTTTATTTGTTTTTTTTTTATTTATTTGTTTTTAAGGCCTAAGTCTAGGTGATGAAAGCTTCTTAGTACATCTGGAAATCCACAGTTTTCCAGTGAATCCTGGATATTGTCAGATTTCTAAATAAGAGCATTACCAAATTGCAGAAATAATTGATTTACCTGATGGAATCTCAGGGTTAAAAGAGGAAGTCTTTTACTCTCTGAGCCAAAAAGTAGGATGTTAGGATCATACCTGCCTTTTTGGTGACAAAACTTTTGATGAACTCATTATAGAATGTTTGGCAGCCTAAGATCACAGGGTATGTTTTTAGTTAGTATGGAGATGCTTTTCATTCTTTAATTATGATTCTTTATAAGATAAGATCATCAGATCATCATACTTATCTCTTTCTGACTTGTGGGCAATCCCAGGTAAAATACTAGACAGGTGTGTTAAACTGAAGTCTCTAAAGTGTGTATGTTTCAAATTTTCCTAAAAGTAAATTGTCTTTGAGCATGGATAAATTTGTCTTGGGGAAAACTACTATTATTTTGACCAAAATTGTTATTATTTTGCTGTATGAGATTGTCTCAAACCTCTTAAGAGAGGCATTCCCCAGTTACTGTGACAACCAAAAATGACTGTAAACATTTCCAAACACCCTCATGGCTCACTGTCCCCAGATAGAAGCATTAGATGGAGCTTGTTAGCACATGTGACTTGGTATGTGAAGGAGTAGAGGTTTTTTAGTTTTGGATGAACATAAAAGCATCCTCCAGCTGGTGTTTCAAGTTAAAGATATTTCTTCTTAATAAAAGTTAATTTTAAAAACCACAAACCATTCAGAGAAAAGACAAAAATTCAATCACAATAACATTCTAAAAGTACAAAATAAGAAAGTTAAATTATAGTCTAGTCATATTATTCTTAACTCATTTTTCTAGCCTGATCCTAGGTTACCTGCCCATGGAGACAGGTGGTAGTATCTCAGAAAATCTAGCAGCATCTCCTTTAGTCCTCGTGTGGAAGTCTGTTAACTTTTTGATGTGTTGACCTCTTTCCCTGCAATTGAAGCAATGTAACAACACGGCATTAGCTGAATGCCTTTCAACATTAGCCTTTTCTCTCTGATCTTTCAGTAGTGTGGTTATGTGGGGGAAAAATGGGACTGAATTGGTATAGTGAACTTTTTTAAAGGGACATTGCTTTGCAAAATAGGATAGTATCTTGAAGTAAACAGGATGTTTGTTTAAAAGTTAACTTATTATGTTAACTGATAGAAGGTGAAACAACAGTTTGTGCCATTTTCAGAGGATGTTCCTCAAGATGTGTGCTAATGCTATGTTCTGAGAGAAAGATGATCGGGGAGAAAGAATTTCTCTGCTTGAACAAGAGCTCTATCTGCTAATTTACAATCAAGCAATATATCTTTAATTTTTAAAAATATTTAAAACTTATTAAAGTGTAACACAGTGAGAAAAGTACACAACTTTCAATTTGTAGACTTTTTATGAAGTGACAGACCTGTGCAACAAGTACTTAAATCAAGAATCAGTACATTACCAACACCCCATTAGTTCTGTCCCTTATGCCCATTTCCAGTCATTAGCATCCTACCCCTTCACTAACCAAATTCTAACTTCTATCACCATAGATACAGGTTAGATTTCCCTATGAAATTAATATAAATAGAAACACATAGTATGTCCTGTTTGTCCCTGACTTATTTCAATTAACTTTATACTTGTGAGATTCACTTATAATTTCAAATGATGTTGTAAATTGTTCATTTTCAGTTCATTCTTAGTCATTTAACATTCTGCTGAATGCATACCACAATTTATAAACCTTATTGTTAATGGGCAATTGGAAAGTTTCCAGATTGGATATATTACAAATAGTGTTGTCATGAACATCCTTATTCATTACTTTTGGAGAAAATACACATTTCTGTGGGGGTAGAAAACAAGAGCAAGGACATAGGGTACAGAAATACTCAGCTTAAGTAAATATCACTCAAAGATTTGTAAAGTGGTCATCCAATTTACGGTTCTATTTGCAGTGTTTCTCCATATTTTGCCAACAGTATTTTTTCTTTTTTAATATTACCCATTTTAGTAGGTACGTTTTTTCAGATATAAATATTTGTTTGAATTTTAAAATTTTTGCTTGACAAGCACATATATGTAAATATAGTGACAACATAAAGCACCTTTATCAGTATCTGGAGAAGTATAAGTTTGAACAAAGTAAAGTTCAAGCTAGTGAAATTTACTTGTATTATATACAATCATTATATTTACATATACATATACATGCATGAGTGTGTGTATATATATTAACTTGTGACTTAATGATGTAGTTTTGTTCCATGATGGACTACATATATACTGATATAGTCTCTGTATCACCTAGGTGTGTAGTAAGTTATACTACTAGGTTTGTGTAATTATACTCTGTGATGTTTCTACAACTGTAAAATTGCCTGATGCATTTCTCAGAACATATTCCTGCTATTAAGCAATGCATGACTATATATTTAATATATACACAAACATGTATAAACATATACATAAATATATATAAACATTATAATATATATAATATATATATAAACATTATAATATATATAAACATTTATATTATATAACTGCTCCGTAAGATCATCTCAGTGTGTGTATACATATATTTATGTATATTATGTATATATGTGTATAAATATTTATACAGTGACATCTCAAGCCTGTTTATTACTACTACTTAGCCATGCCCTAAAACAGGCTACTAACAATGAGAACATATTTGGAAGAACAGTGCTAAATACAAAGGCTAACAATATCAAATAGATTTATACCTAGAGATTTTTCATAAACAATGAAATATATATTTCAGAATATTGAAATTCATTTAGTTTTGAAAGACTGAAAAAGGCAATAATATTGAATAAAATTGCAGGTATTTTAGATACACAGAATAAACAAGATGTTTTTATCAAGACACATTATATTCACTTATTTGTAGGTATTTGTGAGTGAGAATTTGGTTTCTGTTGACTGCCTATATCCCAAGTACCCAGAACTAGCATGTTGTAAGTTCTCAATAATTATTTTTAGGTTATGAAATGAGTATCAGTACGTATCTCAATAAACTCTGAAACAGTCACAGTCATGAATGGAAGCCAAAATCAGCTTACACCTGGAATATTCAAATATCTCCCCTTTTGATTTAGGTAGGATAATTAAGTTATAGAAAAACACAGGCATTCCTTTCCTTCCCTATGACTGTGTGTACTTACCCATATAATCTGTACCTCCTGCCAGAAAGCAAAATTTCAAACATCCACAATAACTATTTCTTCAAGAAGACTGTAGAACACTGTCTCATGGAGGTCTTCCATAAGCCTGCCGGCAAAATGCGAAAAGGTTAAATAAAGACGCAACCAGGCTGGAGTTGCTCTGCCAGCAGTTCAATGCTGTCTGCCAGGCTACAAGGCCAGCTTGTTCAAATACTTCCTTGAAATCACATGCTAAAGAAATCATATTTACACTTTTTTTTTTTTAGAGTCACAGGAAACAATTGTTCCTATTGTCTCAGATTTTGTATTCAATGAGGAGATAACATTAAAAGTTGCTCCAATACTTTCAAGACAGTAGTGTCTTTTAATTAAATGACTGGCTTTTGTTGCCACACCAGGACAATATATACTAATATTTGTGTTGATATTTGCTTAATACTCAAAGCAGGCATTAAGTTAATTATTTAGCCTATTAATTAACTTGTTTAATTATAATATACCTAATTATTTAAATATGCTCCTTGGAAAGAAAATTTATATTTGATTTAAAAAGAAAAACAAGGCAGACCAGGCATGCAGGGGAGCTCGTTCCCGCATCGCCATTTTGCAGCAGGGACCTTTCTTGCTGGAGACTGTATGCACCAGCAGAAGGCTCACCAAGGAGACAGAGGTAAGCTGGGAGGCTTGCCCATGCTGGGCGCCTTCTAGCCTGCAGTTCCAGCCCAGAGGGGAGCAGCACCCACCACTGGGGCAGACCAGGCGTGCAGGGGAGCGAGTCGCCAGCACCGGCATTTTGCAGCAGGGACCCTTCTTGCTGGAGACTGTGTGAACCCAGCAGAAGGCTCACCGAGGAGACAGAGGTTAAGCTGGGAGGCTTGCCCACACCGGGCACCTTCTAGCCTGCAGTTCCAGCCCAGAGGGGAGCAGCACCCACCGCTGGGGCAGACCGGGCGTGCAGGGGAGCTCGTTCCTGCATCGCCATTTTGCAACAGGGATCTTTCTTGCTGGAGACTGTGTGCACCAGCAGAAGGCTCACCAAGGAGACAGAGGTAAGCTGGGAGGCTTGCCCATGCTGGGCGCCTTCTAGCCTGCAGTTCCAGCCCAGAGGGGAGCAGCACCCACCACTGGGGCAGACCAGGCGTGCAGGGGAGCGCGTCGCCGGCAACGACATTTTGCAGCAGGGACCCTTCTTGCTGGAGACTGTGTGAACCCAGCAGAAGGCTCACCGAGGAGACAGAGGTTAAGCTGGGAGGCTTGCCCACACCGGGCACCTTCTAGCCTGCAGTTCCAGCCCAGAGGGGAGCAGCACCCACCGCTGGGGCAGACCGGGTGTGCAGGGGAGCTCGTCCCCGGCTCTGGCATTTTGCAGCAGGGACCCTTCTTGCTGGAGACTGTGTGAACCCAGCAGAAGGCTCACCGAGGAGACAGAGCAGGGACCTGTCTTTGCTGGAGACTTGTGAACCCAGCAGAAGTCCCCCAGAGGAGCCAGTGGTGAGCTGGGAAGGTCGCCCAAGATGCCGGCCAGTACCAGCAACACAGTGTCACAAGGAATACGGCAAATTAGAAAACAGGCAGTAGGGAGTAGAAAAACAACATGCAACCCAGCAACTCCTCAGCAAAATAGCACACCACAAAAAGAAAACCATCTACCAGATTGCAACGACAGTAACTTGGAAGAACTTCTGAGCCTTCCAGATAGAGAATTTAAAATTGCTGTGATTAAAAAACTGACAGAAGTCATAAAGGAAAACAATGATAAGGGGAAAATAATTAATGACCAGAAGAATGAAATTGAGTCCCTAAAGAGGGAAGTAAAAGAAATGCAGGAGATCAAAGAATTAATGGAGACGCTAAAGAACTCTGGAAAAGCAGTGAAAGCAGAATAGATGAAATGGAAGAACGAATAAGTACTCTTGAAGACACAGAAATAAAAAGAACTAAAACAGAAAAGGAAGGAGAAGTACGAAGGAAAAAGACCGAAGAAAGACTTCGGGAACTATCTGACTCCATGAGGAAAGGAAATATAAGAGTTATAGGAATCCCAGAAGGAGAGGAGAGAGATGTAGGAACAGAGAAAATATTCATGGATATAATTGAAGAGAACTTCCCAAACGCTAAGAAGGATCTGAAAATTGATATACAAGAAGCAAGAAGAACACCAAACTTCCATGACGAAAGGAAAAATACAGCAAGACACATAATAGTAAAGCTCCCAAGAATCCAAGACAAAGAAAAAATAATGAAACTAACAAGAGGGAAGAAACAGATAACATTCAAAGGGAAACCAATCAGACTGACATCAGACTTCTCTGAAGAAACACTACGGGCAAGGAGAGAGTGGAGGGACATAGTCAACAGACTCCAAGAAAACAGATGCCAACCAAGAATACTCTATCCCGCAAAGCTCTCCTTCCTCTTTGAAGAAAGAATATGGACCTTCCCAGACAAACAGAAACTCCGGAATTTCATTGCGACTAAACCCCCACTCCAAAAAATACTACAAGGAGTCCTAAAGCCAGAACCTCAGAGGGACGAATAACAACAAAAGAAGGCCAAAGAAAGTTATTAAAAGAATAAATAAATAAAATCAAAGGAAAGACAAACACAATGGCAAATACAGATGCTAACATATCAATACTAACTCTAAATGTAAATGGACTAAACTCTCCAATAAAAAGACACAGAGTTGCAGGCTGGATTAAGAAACAAAACCCAACCTTTTGCTGTCTCCAGGAAACACATTTAGCTGCAAAAGATAAAAATAGACTCAAAGTTAAAGGATGGAAAACAATTCTACAAGCAAATGGACCAAAAAAGAAGGCAGGAACAGCTATACTCATATCAGATAAAACAGATTTCAAACTTAAAAACATAAAAAGAGACCCCAGTGGTCATTACATTATGATCAAGGGGATAATACTTCAAGAAGAAATAACACTCATTAACATATATTCACCAAACGAAGGAGCACCAAAATATATCAGACAACTATTGGCATCTCTGAAAACAGACATCAGAGAAAACACATACGTAGTGGGAGACTTCAACACACCACTATCAACAATGGATAGATCAACAAGACAAAAAATAAGTAAAGACACTAAAGCTCTAAATAAGGATCTAGAGTGCTTAGGCTTAACAGACATATATAGAACACTAAACCCCAAAAAATCTGAGTATACATTTTTCTCAAGCGCACACGGATCATTCTCTAGGATCGATCATATACTGGGGCACAAGACAAACATCAACAGATACACCAAGATTGAAATCATACCAACCATCTTTTCTGACCATGAAGGCATCAAACTAGAAATAAACCATAAAGAGAAGGCAAGGTATTCTCCTACCTCGTGGAGATTGAAACCCACACTACTGGAAGTCCACTGGACTAACGAGGAGATAAAAGAAGAAATTAAAAAATTCTTTGAATTGAATGACAAGGAGGACACCAATTTCCTAAATGTACGGGATGCAGCAAAAGCAGTAATAAGAGGAAAATATATAGCAATAGATGCTCACATCAAGAAACAAGAAAGAACTCAAAGAAACAACCTAATCTCAAAACTCAAAGATCTAGAAAAAGAACAACAAAAAAGCCCCAAAACCAGTAGAAGAAAAGAAATAATAAAAACCAAAGCAGAAATAAATGAAATCGAAACTAAAAAACAATCCAAAAGATCAATGAAACCAAGAGCTGGTTCTTCGAAAAAATAAATAAAATAGATAAACCCCTTGCCAGGCTCACAAGGGCAAAAAGGGAGAAAGCACAAATAAATAGGATAATAAATGAAAGAGGAGAAATCACAACGGACACAGCAGAAATCAAAAGAATTATTAATAACTACTATGAACAGTTATATGGAAACAAGTTTAACAATCTAGAGGAGATGGACAAATTCCTACAACTCTACAATCACCCAAAGCTAGATAAAGAAGAAATAGAACACCTAAACAGACCAATTACAATTAGCAAAATTGAAATGGTAATCAAAAACCTCCCCAAAAAACAAAAGCCCAGGACCTGATGGATTTACAAATGAATTCTACCAAACATTCAGAGACGAATTGGTACCTATCCTTCACAAACTCTTCCAAAAAATTGAGAAGGAAGGTATAATACCTAACACGTTCTATGAAGCCAACATTACACTAATACCAAACCGAACAAGGACAACACAAAAAAAAAGAAACTATAGGCCAATCTCCCTAATGAACACTGATGCAAAAATCCTCAATAAAATTTTAGCTATCAGAATCCAACAGTGTATCCATAAGGTAATTCACCACGACCAAGTAGGATTCATTCCAGGGACACAAGGATGGTTTAACATCCGAAAATCAATCAACGTTATCCAACACATCAACAAAAAGAAATATAAAAACCATATGATAATATCAATAGATGCTGAGAAAGCTTTCGACAAAGTGCAACACCCATTCATGATGAAAGCCCTTGAAATTCTTGGGATACAAGGAACGTACCTCAACATCATAAAGGCCGTATATGACAAGCCAACAGCCAGTATCATTCTCAATGGTGAAAAGCTGAAAGCAATTCCATTAAGATCTGGAACAAGACAAGGATGTCCACTTTCACCACTGCTTTTCAATATAATACTGGAAGTCCTAGCCAGAGCAATAAGACAAGAGAAAGACATCCAAGGAATCCAAATAGGAAAAGAAGAAGTCAAACTATCACTCTTTGCAGATGATATGATAATATACATAGAGAACCCCAAAAACTCCACAGAAAAACTAATTCAACTCATCAATCAGTTCAGTAAAGTGGCAGGATACAAAATCAACACGCAAAAGTCAGTAGCCTTCCTATATACAAACAATAAATCTGAAGAAGAAGAAATCAAAAAAACCATCCCTTTTATTATTGAAACAAAAAAAATCAAATATTTGGGAATAAATCTAACAAAAGAGGTAAAGGACCTATACAAAGAAAACTATAAAACGCTGTTAAAAGAAATAGAAGAAGACACAAAGAAATGGAAAGACATCCCCTGCTCATGGATTGGGAGAACAAACATTATTAAAATGGCCATCCTACCAAAAGCAATATACAGATTCAATGCTATTTCAATCAAAATTTCAATGTCATTCTTCAAAGAAATAGAACAATTATTGATGAAATTCATATGGAATCACAAAAACCCCGAATAGCCAAAGCTCTCCTGAAAAAAAAAGAAGGGAATGGAGGCATCACACTCCCAGACTTCAAACTCTACTACAAAGCCATAATCATCAAAACTGCATGGTATTGGAACAAGAACAGACATACAGACCAATGGAATCGAACAGAAAATCCAGAAATAAACCCACAGATTTATGGTCAACTAATCTTTGACAAAGGAGCAAAGACTATGCATTGGAGCAAAGAAAGTTTGTTCAATAAATGGTGCTGGGAAAACTGGGTCGCTACATGCAAAAGAATGAAGCTTGACCACTACCTCACACCATACACAAAAATCAACTCAAAATGGATTAAAGAACTAGACATAAGACCTGAAACCATAAAATACATAGAAGGAAATATAGGCGAAACACTACGTGATTTGCATATCAAAGACATCTTTGCAGAGGCATCACCCAAAGCAGTGATAGTGAAGGCAAAGATAAACAGCTGGGACTACATCAAATTAAAGAGCTTCTGCACAGCAAAAGAGACAATAACAAAAACAAAGAGAAACCCCACCAACTGGGAGAAAATTTTGCACCCAACACTAATGATAAAGGACTGATCACAAAAATCTGCAAAGAGCTGATGAGACTCAACAACAACAAAGAAAATAATCCAGTCAAAAAATGGACAGAGGAACTAAAAAGAAACTTCTCTGAAGAGGAAATGCGAATGGCCAACAGGCATATGAAAAAATGTTCAACATCACTTTCAATCAGGGAAATGCAAATCAAAACTACCATGAGATACCATCTTACACCAGTGAGAATGGCACATATTAAAAAAACTAGCAACAACAAATGTTGGCGAGGTTGTGGAGAAAAAGGAACTCTTCTGCACTGTTGGTGGGAGTGCAAACTGGTCCAACCACTATGGAGAGCTGTGTGGAGATTTCTGGACCTACTAAACATAGAGCTTCCACAGGATCCAGCAATTCCACTCCTAGGTATTTACCCAAAGAACACAGAAACATCAATTCCAAAGAACACCTGCACCCCTATGTTTATAGCAGCACTGTTTACAATAGCTAAGCTTTGGAAACAGCCCAAATGCCCAAAAATAGATGACTGGATCAAGAAGATGTGGTACATATATACCATGGAATATTACTCAGCATTCAAAAAGATAAACACATGCAATTTGCAGCAACATGGATGACGCTGGAAGGGATCATGCTCAGTGAAATAAGCCAAAAGAAAAAGAAAAATACCGGATGGTCTCACTCATAGCAGGGATCTAGAAAACTTAAATAAGGGACCAGGAAAATGAATAACTATAAGAAAGTGAAAATCAAAATCAACAAAAACTATGAACCAGAGACACTTTTGGGGTTGGGGGGCGGGAGGGGAGGGATTGGGGTCAGAATGGGGGGATTGCAATTGTATGGGGAATATAAAAATAAAATTTATTAATTAAAAAATAAATAAATAAATAAATAAATAAATAAAAAAGAAAAACAAAAGGGATTCACATTTGAGTATGTCAAATTCTAAATGAAATGCTCAATAAATCTTTGACTTAAATTATTTAATGAACAAAGAAATGAAAAGTTACATTTTTTTCTGTTTAAGGTTGAACCTCCTAGGAGTTAGTTCTGTAGATTTTTCTTAAAATTCTTTTCTTGCATCCCATTGCCTCCTCCACAATCTTCTTTTCTCATGATGAGTAACTGTATTCTGGCTTTAAATAGCAGACCTTATTCGTCCTGCTTATCATTATTTTTTGAACATGAGGCTCCAAACTGTATCTGATCCTTGACAAAATATCAAATCGCAGGACACCAGAACTTTTGCTTCAAACAAAGCTAAACTCCATATGGAAATGCTATATAGTTTAATGAAGATGTATTCAGCTTAATGTGCAGGCATTACATTTTGTGACTCTTATAGACCATGTTATAACAACCCACAAACTTTATTCTCACGCAAGTTACCAGAACTTTCATCTCTTGGGTAATTGGTAATCTATTTTCCCCCAAACAATAACAGACACTTCAAAGAAAACTCATCTTACAAATTATTTTATATTTGTTAGCATGACTCAGTCAGTTTACTTTTTTCCTTTTAGAGTTGATCTCATAAATAAATACTGAATAGGATCAATTACAAGACACACATAAAAATACTCCGTTTACCTTTAGTTGATTTCCACGACAGAGAGCGTAAACAGCCTTCTCCCAGCTTTCTTACTTTCCACAGCTGAGAGTGTAGGATGTTTACAGTATCTGTCGCTCAGTGCTCTCTAGGGTGGGGCTGGCGGTCAGCAGCACAAGCCTCAGGAAACCCAGCATCGTTTCAAGATATCGTAATATATTACAGGAAAGGGTCAGAAAGGTATTCTTGGGACTAAATTATGGTCCTTTTAGGAGGGGTGTTGAAAGACTGGGTGTGGAGGCCACATGGGGCCTCTCTCCCTGCCTGCTCAGTTCTTGTTCACTTTCTTCTCTGCACATCCTAGGGTCTGCAGCTTGGCCGTGCACCCTCATGGATTCTGTTAACATTCGATTTTCAAGAAATCAAGATTTCTAGAAAATGGTCTCAAAAGAAGCACCTACCCTATAAATGGGCACTTTTTTTTCTTTGCACATGTAAAGATGTGAACAACAGTGTCACACTCAGCTATCAAACTTTGTTCCAGCTTACTCCTGAGTATAACTGAGAATAGGGACTGAACAGAAGACTCAGTTTAATTAATAAAAGTTAGTTATTGTAATTATGAATTATGTAGTCAGGAATTCAATGAAATGAGCAAAAAGCAAAGATGACAGGACACACATAACATGCACAAAATGATGTACTGCAAATTGATAATGCTGAAATTTAAAAAAATCTAATATTTGCAAAATGAATCTATAATTAGAGGTATATGCATGAATGGAGTTAGTCTATACCTAGCATTCTTTTTTTTTTAAAGATTTATTTATTTATGCATACAATAGCTGGAGTATAGGCCAGAGACGCGGAGAGTAAGAAGATTCACCAGAGACAGAGCGGAGAACAGAACAGGCAGATTGACTGAAATACACTACTGAGGGGAGCAGCGGGTGAGACAGGAGAGATCTGCTTCGCCATGTGTGTTGCTCCCTGGCTGGCCGGGGATCTAACTCATGCTGCAGAGGCTGCTGTAGATTGCTTCATAGTGCGGTGCTTAACCCACTGTGCCACCAGGGAGGTCCTATACCTAGCATTCTTTTCTTCCTTTTCCTTTTATTCAAACAACTGTCTTCTTTCTGAATAACTTACAATAACATATCATCTGTATAATGTTTACCCTATGGTCACTTTACACATATTTAGCATATCTGTAAAATGAGTAAGTGTAACTAGTACACTTTGTCATTCTGAAAATGTTAATCCAATATGAGCAATTTTGCTTCCTTAGATAAGAATATTGAAATACTCGAGGCATATAAAAGAACGTATGTAAGTATGAAACATGGGCTTAAATGTTAGCCATTTTTCCTGTTTTTATTCTATATACTCTTCCAGGCTTATTTCATACCCATGACTCACTCTATCAGTTATAAAGCAATGACTTTATCTAATGCTGACATTTCTATTTATATATGTCATTGGTGCATCAAGATCAACATGATAAAGTCTATCTAAAACAGTACTTCTTCCATTAGTCAACATTTTATTAAGTGTACATCATTATCTATTCAGTCACCCAGAAATCTGGATACTATCCAAGTAACCACCACCTCCTAATAACCTACCTATAATTATCGCAAAACTCATGAAACCCCCTAGTCTCCAGGATAACATCATCAATTTACTCTCCCCAGTGCTATTGGTGTGGCCTACAGTAATACAAATGTAGTCAGTTAATTTTATGCTTTAGATCTTTTAAAATCGTCATAACAGGTTAGTAACTCAATGACAGGTGACCATTATTTGTTTTCTCTAGTTACTTCTTAGAAAGTTATTTTCTAAGAGTGATCTGTTCAAAATGGATCTTGTACTTAATTTGCTAGATTGATTTATGGTACACAAAACACCCAAGTGAAATATATTTATCAGTATTGTACATCAAGAAATATCCCTCTATGACAAGAGAATACCACATAGTAAAACAAAGTGACATATAATTTTAAACTACTACTGGGTATTGTTCATTCATTCCTTCAACAACATTTGCTGAAGGAATAACACACATATCAGCAATGCTTTAAATTCTGAGTGATGGTAAATGAATTGTATCATCCTTGCCCTTGCCAGACACAGACTAATCTGAAAGACCGACATATAGCCATTGTTATAAATATGATAAGAGCTGTGGTAAGTCAAGTCACTTGGAAAGCTGGCTCCTATATGGGCTGACTCTTGAAGATTAATCAATTTAGTAGGTGGAGATGGTGCTAATGGGGATTCAGAAAGGGTAGGCAGGGGAGAAAATAGTGTAGCTTAAAATATACCAGGTAGAACAGTCACACAACTGGAGAAAGAGAAAGATAATGTATGCTGAGAGCTTTAAAAATTCAACAGAGGTGGAATCAATGATGCATTTGGGGCAAAGGGATGAAGCAGAGGGAAGATAATGGAGGCTCTTACATGCTGGACAAGGAAGTTTGGATATTATCTCCAAACTGTGGAGGTCAAAGATAGACTGTAAGTGGGCAAGTGGCATGAACATGATTGCCATTTAGTTTACTTATAAGGCCACAAGTCAGGGAAATTACTCCAATAGTATAGGGGAGAATGCAAAAGTTTTAATTATGGAAGAAGTAGGAAGGATACATGGAAACCAAACAGGCAAAATTAGAATGAGAACAGAACTCCATGAGTGACTAGTTGAGGAGAGTGGGGCTGACAAGTCTGAGTAGTTTCCATTCTAACAAGGAATGTACTCTTCAGTTTAAGTAGGGCTTCTGATTTAACTGGCATTTTAGTTACATAAAAGCAATCTTTGTTAAACCTTTGAGAGTTAATGAAAAGATATTTATTTCAAGAATATATTCCTTCTGATCATATCTGGTACATACTGTGTTTAAAAAATCTTTTTATCCATTTTGCAGTAGTCTACATTACCTATCAGGATACTCAGTAACTTTCTCCAACTCTCATTTTTAATAACTTTCTCCAACGCTCATTTCAGCAGCTTAACAGTACCCCTGAATGAGTGACTAGAGAAAAAACAATGTCAACATTTTTGAAGTTTAATGTATCTTTTGTATTCTCAGGATTTTCAGTTGCTCACCCCCTGCCCAATCATGAGTGGTACTAATTCTGAGGCTCCAGGTCTCCTACCATTGTTGCATTTTAGAACTGTTGTATGACTTGGTGAGGATGCTTTCTTGAAACATATTATATAGACATGTCTCCTTATGCTACTTTGCCACCTGTCCTCTTCGCTCCCCTTAGGTTATACATTTGCCATTTGACTTTCCCTTTGTCCTTTGTAAGAGACAAACATTTAATACGCAATCATCATCTGTCCTCCCTCAGTTAAAAGCAAGATTAAGACTCCTATAATGTAACATACATACTCTAAATGAATAATAAATTATATAGGAATTTCCATGGAACAACTAAGAAAAAAACACAATGAAAATGTGATAATATGCACTTTGTTTCAAGCCTCCTTTATTTACAGTAACTTTAGAAGTTCTTACTCTAGTTTGTATTGACCCGAGAGCCTATAAGAAAATTCCAAGTTGGGGCCTCCCTGGTGGTGCAGAAGTTAAACAGCACTATTAAGCTATTGCCAGTCACAGCCACAGCTATACAAGTTCAATCTCCGGCTGGCCAGGGAGCAACCCAAATGGCACAGCAGACCTCTCCTGCCTCGCCCACTGCTTCCCTCAGCAGTGTAGTTCAGTAGATCTGCTTGTTCTGCTCCCCACTCTCTCTGGTGAATCCTCTCATCCCCACACCTCTGGCTTACACCCCAGTTCTTGAATGCATAAATAAATAAATCTTATAAAAAAGAAAATTGCAAATGCAGAATGTCTTGCTACAATATATGCTAAGCAACGACTTTAATGTAGATAAAAGTATAATTTAATCAATGCAAACATTCTAGTTTTATTTTCAAATTATTTTCTCTTTTAAATTAACGTCACATTTATCCTGAGAAAAAAGGTCTCCTCCCTTACCCCAAAGTGCTGTGCACTGATTCTATGCTTGAAATGATTATTTCCCAAGTTCTCACTGGAGCTTAAAACAACATGCTACAGTCTGAAACTTAGAAGTTTATGTTTTGTTTGTGTAGAATGCAGTGAGTCAAAGAATTATGAGACCAGTCAATGTGATATTACCTATTCAAATAATGCTTTCCTCAAAATTTCTTTAGATTCTTGATTCTGCTCTTTTGTTTTCATTTACAGTTAGTAATTCATTTAAGTTACTGAGTCCAGAGAAAAAAAGAATGTGGATAAATTAGTATATATTTTTTACTGCCTATCAATATAGTTTACTTTCAAGTAGGCAGATTTTAAGGTTACTTTAAAGGCAACATTATGGATGCTAAATATTTACATGAGCATACATATGGATTTTTCAATGAAAGTGGTAGAAAAATTGGATTCAAACAAGAAAAAACTTTATAGTCAATTTTTAGGGTCTTCTCTCCTGGTACTTTTTGAGCAAGGTTACATATGACAGACCACTGTGAAATTTAAAGCACAGTAAATAATTTTGGCATCTATGTTTAAAAGCTTACTAATTTTGGATCTAGCCACGATGATGGGAGTGTCACACTATGACATAAGAGGAGACACTCTGGCAATGCTGCCAAACTTGTACATCCATTAGAAGACTCAAATGCTAGTCCTGCCAATATTTTCACTAAATCTTCAAATATTTACTATATACATCTGAAATAACTTTAGAAAGAACTACCATTTCAAAGCATATCAAACTGTTATAATAATATTTTGTGGCCAAGTTCATATTTTGATAAGGCTAGTCCCTCCACTGAAGAGGTTTTTTCTAGTATAAAGCTGGCAAAATAGTACTAGCTGATAGTATTTGGTCAAATACTATATTTCATTTATCAAACACATAAAGAAGAAACTATATTAAACACAAAGTGTGTATGGTGGGGAAGGTGGCTGGAGGAGGTGGTAGTTCTGGAAAATTACACACCAAAATGACAGTAATAGCAACCTCAGGAAAGACAGGAAGGCACTGAGGGTGGGTATCAAAGAAGACATCAACTTTACTGGCAATAATTTAATTATTAAAAAAAAAAGAATGTACTCATCCAAAACATATAATAAATGACGATTTAAGTTTTAACTTAAAATTCTCAAAATTAGAGATGGGGTTCAATTAAAATTTTTGCTTCTCTGGAGATTTAATCAGCTTGATTAACTTTGTCATTCTGGGTACTCTAGAACTCTTTGTGAGCTTCAGTTTCTAGATTTATAAGATAATAAAATAATACAGTATTACTTTATGGGGTATGTCAGGTGCATTCTTAATAAATACACATTTGCAGAAGCAAATAATAATGCCTTCAGTCTTAATATTCCAATTTTAACATGCAACAATGTCCTTATTCTTGCCTTAATTATGTTTCTCCTGTACAACAACATAGATCTCATTCTCATGTCCAAGATGCTACTCTTGCCAACAGGGCTACTAGACCACATATCTCTGTCATAGAAAGTAATGGGGATGTGGTGGGGAGGAAAGGAGACATGTCTTAAGGTACATCCTACCCTCTGATAAAATTTTCACTTAAAAAAGTTTTAGATGAGAATAGAGCAAACTAGAAAATGTTCTAAAAAAAACCCCATACCACCAGGTGTCACTATAACCTAAAGCACTGACATTTATTTCATTGGAAACATACATTATAAGCAAATAATAAGTATTATCTTACAAGGCTTTTTCATGTCAGTAATTTAGATCATCACAGTTACTGAACTATAGTTAGTAACTTTTAAATAAGTGGATCACTAAAAAACTTAATTTTTAAAAATTAGAGTGCCACTGAATGCCTAATGATTTTAAATGAAATAAGAGGATTTTTGGAGAACAAAGGTTTCGGTTTTGCCTTTTTGGAGGCCAAATGTGAAGTCCATGATTTTGGTAACCTGTCATTTGACTGAAATAATTTCAGACAGGGAACAAGTGATTGAGTCTCACTGTCAGGCTGGCAGATCCCTATTCTCTACTCCTTACTGGGCACACCTCTAAAAGTAATAAAAAAATAAGAGTTGGAAATTCTCATAACTAATGAAATTATAATAATGAATTATTAGATTTACTTTAGAGACATAATCTTAATCACTGCCCAAGGATTTTAATATAATTTTTATATTTTTCATCTTTTAATTTCTTGAAGACATATAACACCTTAAAGTAAAAATTATAACATTGCATTTATAAGTATATAATTATAATAAATACAGCAACAGAACAAAGGATGGAGGGAAGGTAAATGGAATTATAGAGTTAAAGATATATATCAGTATCTATCTCTATCATCTATAATATATATTTAACCAAAGTTAACACAATAATATTTTAAGTTGATTGTGAACAGTTAAAGAAGCCTGTCAAAATCCCATAATAGACATTAGAAGAAGAATGCAAAGAAATATAGCTATAAGAAGTTTACATAATTGAAACAACATAAAATATTTGTTTAACACAAAATAAGGCAGGGAAGAAATACATGAGACAAATAAATGAAAAGCAAGGTGGCAAACCTAGAACCAACTATAGCACCAATTACATTAAATGTAAATGGACTAAACACTATAATCAAATGGTGGACCATATTAGGTCAAATTGTACAAAAAAAGATAGACTCTAGTATATGATATCTGTAAGAAATATACTTCAAATGCAAAACCACAAATAGACTGAAAGCAAAAAGTTGGGAAAGATACCCAGCAAGTGTAAGTAAGCTTAAATGGGCATATTAGAATCAGACAAAAAAGACTTGGCTAGAAATATTACTAGAGTCAAAGAGAGACACTTCATAATAACAAAAAAGTCAACACAGCAAGGATTTATGACAATTAATAAATACCTATGTATCCAACAGTAAAACTCAAAAATACATGCAGCAAAAAAGCTGTCAGTCTTCAAAGAAGAAATAGACAATTACAATTAGAGTAAAGTTGATGGCTTGAATATACTTCTTTCAGTAACAGGTAAGACAGAGTTGCAAAATGAACAAAATTGGTTTGTTATTTATAAATCACCCCACCAAACAACATCAGAACATACATTCAAGTACACACAAAAAGAACATTAATCAAAACAGGTTATGTCTCAATATAGTTAAAAAAGAATGAATTTATATAGAACATGTTCTCTGCACACAAAGAAATTAAAAATTAAAAGTGGATACCTATAAAGGAGTACCAAATATTTGGTCATTAAACAATAAATGTGCAAATATGTAACCTCTGTGCAATAAATTATAAGGGAAATAAGTATTATGAACTGAATGAAAATGAAAACACATATTAATATATATGGGAAGCAGTTAAGACAGGCAGAGGGACATGTAAAGTTTTAAATGTTTAGACTAGAAAAGTCATTTCAGGGCCTCCCCGGTGGTGCAGCGGTTGAGCGCTGGGTTGCGAAGCTGCCTGCAACCTCTGCAGCTGGTTCAATCCCCGGCTGCTCCCCGGCCACCGGAGGAGGGTCCCACATGGCGCGCAGACCTCTCCTGCCGCCCGCTGCTCCCCTCAGCAGTGTACTTCGGTCCTTCTGCCTGCTCTGCTCCCCGCTCTGGCTCTGGTGAATTCTCTCACCCTCCCGCGCTTCTGACTGTACCCAGTGCATGTATAAACCAAAACAAACAAACAAATAATAAATAAATAAATAAGACATGCCTCTAGAAAATTAAAAAAAAAAAAAAAAAAAAAGAAAAGTCATTTCATTGAAACATGAATCCAAATTTAGAAACTCCAATTCTTGATTATTTGGCTAGATGAAGTTGAAGGAGTTATGTCCAGTTTTAAAATATATTATAGTTATGTATTTAATATTGCTTTTATGAATGAGAGAGAGATAAAAAACAAATAAATATTTACTACATGCCGAATGAGTAACAAATGGTGTACTTAAATGACATAGCTTTCCCCTCCTCTGGATTAAATTTGGACATCAAGGTCACAGAGCTAACAGTGATGGGGAAGTTCAGACTTGGGTCGGCCTGACTTCACAGCTCATACTCTTGCTATACAGCAGGATGCCTGAATTCTTGATTACTATTCAACTTGTGGTCCAGTATTTTCTTTCACTTAAGCTTTAATCTATTCAGGTTATTTTCCATTAGGATAATTTATTTCTTATTAAGTGGAGTCTCCTACAATTTATCCATTGTTCAATTAAGAAATAAAAAGCAGCTGTCTATCTGTTGCTATGTTACTTTTTAGGTTATAAAGTCAAAATGGGCCACATTCATGTTTATGACATTGTATTGCCTACTGCACAATCCTCCATGTGCACAGGCCATACATGTGCTTCATAATGGCAACATGTTTTATTATTTAAATTTGCTTTAGGAAACATTTGATATAGCATGTTTGCAGCTGTAATGTCATCAATTAGTGTTAACTCTGGATATTATAAATCATCCTGTTAGAAAAAGAAAATGTGTTTATTAAAATTAATTTCATTGTATTACCTGAATAAGCCACATGTTACAATTGTTCAGGGATAATATGATTGATCAGACTTTAATAATAATAGCTACCATACTTATATGCTTTTCATGCTCCAAGCCCTGTGCTAAATGTTTGTTACCATAATACTGTTGGGAGCCCTTGCAGATGAAGAAATCAAGGCTTGAATTTGCTCAAAATCACACAATAGTTAAAATCTAAATTTAGGCTTACTATTCTCAACATCTTTGTAAACATGCATATGTTAAATAAATACGGTATGTTGACTCTGGTTCTAAAAGCTTTATATCTATAGATATTACTAAAGTGGGAATGGCTCAGATGTAGCTAGATAGTTTACAGCCTCTTACAGCTTTACAGGGTAATATACAAAATTTCATGCTAATTCTCTGGAGATCAAGAAATGTCTTTGTCATTCCTTGTCTATCAATGTTTCAATATGCATTAATGAAGTCAAGAAAAGCTTGTTTCCACACCTGTAAGTGTATAACTCCCCAGAATAAGTACAAATAATAAAATACAGCGATTGTGACTATTTTGTAATTAAGTAAGTAAAGAAATTTTTAAGTTAGAATTTTGCAGCTACTGGGTTAGAAACATTTAAATATACACATAGCACAGTTCCGGCTGCAGCAAATCTGCTATATATTCATGTGTAGGTTAAAAAAAACTTATAAAGAAATAAAGCAATAAATATGAAAAACTATGAGAATATTAGTAGCCAAGTAATTTGGTACAATGTGATATGCCAACGCTCATTGATAAAGTGATATGATATTTAAGTATAATTTTAAAAAATTGTAATACTACTTTCAGTGTGTCACATTCACATAGGTACTGCAAATAACGATAAAAATAGCATATTTTTCTTTTATAAAGTTTCCAATGTTTCAACAAAAAAAAAACAGAAAAACATGAGCGCATCTTATTAAAACTTAGGTAAATGATGTAATGCTTTCTTTAGATAGTTTAAATAAAAGATACTTGCTTACCACCCATTAATTGTGCTTTAAAAATAGTAGAAAGAATATATAAAAAGTTTTCAGGTGGCTGATTATATTCAGTCAAATTCATATAGTGGGCTCTTTACATTTTAAGAAAATGTCTGAAAATCATTTCTTCTCAGAAGTATTGAGGGTAGTACATCCTTGTACAGTTTTTTTTACTGCTATTGTATATCGGCTTGACAGAATGTTTTATTTTTGATAAAAAACAGAACCCAGCATAGTGAGTAAAGAAGAAAATGTGCTAAAAAATTTTCAGCAAATTAATTCACAAATATTTGGGAATTCTGTCATACTTAGTTCTTAATCTCTAGGTATTTCTAATTGTGATCGATCATGCATGTCAATTGAATTTATCACAATCTTTTTTCCATTATATTAAAATTTTATGTTGTTTTATCAGGAATTTATGATAAAATAATGTTATATTTTAACCACTGGAAAATCAGAGTTTCTAGTCTAGCCTATCTGCTCTCCACTGATAATTTTTTTTTTTAAAAGCTAATATCCTATCATCTGAAAATTTATCTGAGAACTATACATTTCCTTTCCACCTCATCTTGATGCCTTGGCAGTTTGCAAGGGAATCAAGAAAAAGTTCAAATGTCTAAACAAAACTCTGCCTCCCAATCTAGTTGCCTAACTGCTAGTGCCCAAGTGTCTCTAGGAAGTAAGAGAAAACTATGGAGTAGAAAGGAGCAGAATTCATAAACTCAGATGTGTTTCCCCATCATCTCTCTTCTTTCTACAAAAGGAAGAAAAACAAAGTAACAAGAGTTGGCTTCTCAATCTTAAATAAAATTAAATTGGTCCATTTCTTCTTTCTTAAAGGTTCTATTTAAAAATTTTGTGGAAAAAAACTGGAGTATTTGATTGATATGAAACCTTCAGATTAATTATAGGTTTTATTTACATTTGATAATCTGGCCTTATTCATCTGATAATAGTCTGATAGCAGTTGCTTGTGATAAGGTTTAATGCTTTTTTGTTCATTATGCTTTTTTATAAAGGTATATCAATATAGGGTGTCCCTGGTGGTGTAGGGGTTCAGTCTCAGCACTATCAAGCTTTCAGCAGCCATTGCAGCATAGGTTCAATCCTGGCCAGGGAAAGAACCCACATGGTGCAGCAGACCTCTCCTGTCTTGACCACTGCCCTCCTCAGCAGTGTATTTCAGTCAATCTACATCTTCTACTCCCCATTCTGTCTCTAGTAAGACAGTGGGAAGAGATTGTCTCTCACCTCCTGCACCTCTGGCCTACATCCCAGCTCTTGTATGCATAAATAAAATAAATTAAAAAAAAGATATACCAATATATCTTTATAAAATTAATTGATCTCTATTTTGAGACATTTTATAGGGTCACATAGATCTGAGTGGTTCCACTCCACACTGTGGGACCACTGTGGGACCCTTTGCAACCTCTAAAATTCAATATACTCAGCTTTAAAACAAAGATGACGATAGCAACTCCCTCTTTAAGATAAACCTCAAGGTTCTAAATTGTCAAAATTTAATGGGTACTCATTTTTAAAAAAATGAAAGAAAAGTGTTTACTAAGCAGCAGGCACTGTTTCAAATTATAGGCACAAAGAGCTGGCCCACTGGAGCTCTACATAGTGGAAGAGAAGATGGGTAGTGACAAGCATCCATTTGCAGGGGGTAAGTGAAGAAAGTCTACTGTTTTTCCACAGTCTTTCTAGTGGGACTACTAAACATTATACCCAGGAATAAGCTATACTGGAAAAGAGGGAAACGAATCAAGTTAGGATTAAATAGGAGGTCTTGGCCCAATTAGCTTATGTTTTCCCACCTTCTGTCCTTTTGTTATATGTGCATGACGTATGAATAACTTCAAAGTCTGTGTAAGAGTCTGTCCAGGTGTGGCACACACCTAAACAAAGAACTTTCAGAAAATGATTAATACAAGCCCTCTGGAAAAACAGTGGGAGAAATGGATGTTGCATAAGTAATTCTCTGAAACCCTCTGAAGAACATTAGACTTAGGCAATGTAGTAAAAAATTGATTCATTGTTCTGCTAGGTCTTTTTTTTTCCCCCTGTGGCAAAAGATTCAAAATTCTTATATGGCAGTTCTAAGTTCAGAGACATTTACTTCAGATGACAGTGCCATTTTTATAGCATGTTTACCAGTATGTGTGAAAGCTACCACTAATATGTGCTTGAATTACTGGTATGAAAAGTCTATTACCAAATGTTTTAGAAAACAAACTGCCCCATATTTCAGCTTCTTAGGGTTTATTTGTTACATAGTTCAACCAGTTTCCCAATCTCTCTAGACCTTGACACCATATTTTATGTTACAATTTCAGTAACTTGAAAAAATTCCACTTCTGCACATGCTATTTCCAAGCTCATCTGTCCCCCACTTACAACAGCTGTGTTATACTCTAACCCCACCCTCCAGTCTCTTTGAAAGCAGCCAGGCAATAATGGACATTTCAGGGGAGAGCAGAGGTGATGTCTGACCAGTTCACAGCTGTATCCTCAACTCCTCGGATCCAGTTCAGAGAAACTGCTTAATAAATATTTACTAAGTGAATAAACAAAGTCTAAATTCTCCTAGATTCACAATTATCTTTTATCATTTCTGAGAAGGAGCCAGGAAAGAAGGTAGGCAGGTACTTATACAATACAGGCATTGATTTTTACTTCCTGCCTTTCTGATAGGATTAGACAGGCAGACAGGGAAAATGTGCTAGGCAGAGTATATTTGACCACATCTCTCAAGATATCCTTGTGGAGAAATTAAGTCTGGATCCTAAAAAAATTAGGAAGATTCACAACTGTTGAGCAACTGTGCTCCAAGGAATTGATGATTGGACTGATCTCAACTTGGAAGAGAGTGTTCAGAATCAAGCCTTATGGCTCTGTCATTGCTTAGACATTTCCTAATGGTCATATTTTCATCTTTCACAATATCCTCAACTAAACTAGAGAATAAAACCTTTCTCAAATTGCAGTAAAATTAAAAAAGTCAATCATCATATTGGATAACTGAATCAGGATACAAAAGAACTCTGACAGATTAGTGTAATGGACCAAGTCTAACTCAATTACATAGCATTTCCTTTGTAGGGCAAGGTGACTTAACAGCAGATCTTGTGAAATCTTGGGAATAAATGTAAATATCTATTTAAATTCAGGCATTGGGTCCAACAAGTATCAAGTGGGGCAAGGGAGTAATTCATGTGAAAAAGGAAGGAGTTTTAATTGACAATAAATCTAACCTGAATAACAGTGGTAACTGCCAAAAAAAAAAAAAAAGAATGTGATTTTAACCAACATTAAGAGAATTGTGCTATTTTTAGAAATAAATGAACTATTTATGGAGCTTCCATTGGCATTGTTCTAGGTACTGTGTAGGATAAAGAATTATTGGGCATAAAATCCCTGCATTTGAGGCATATTCTAGTAAGAGAAAGATAAGCAACCAGAAACAATGTAAAATATTTGATTTGACAGTGTAACTACCAAGGAAATGACTCCTCAAAACTCCCAAACACCCAAAACCAAAACTGAAAATAAAAATGTTAGAGGCTTGAATGCATTCAACAGTCAATCTATTAAATGGTGTTTATAATCATGGCCCAAAGTCATCAAGAACCTGCTCGTTATAGAGAGCATTAGAAGTACATCTTAGAAATTATCTTTTCTGTTTAGTTGTTTAATTTTACATGGATTATGATTGTTATCTGGAAAATTCAATTATAAGGATCAGCTAAGTACTAATGGGGTCAAATAAATCAGATACTATTTACTGTACCTAGTCAAGCAATGAAATGTACAGATCAATCGATTAAGCTTGAGAAAATAGGGAAATGAGTGAGAAGTTAGAGGAACAATGTATTCTCCTCACTCTCAAGCCAGCTCTGTGAGTTCTGTGTACTTTAAGGTCATGGCATAACCAAAGATTTTGGAGTGCTGATAGGAAGAGAGAGGAAAAGACAGCTGTTTCTAGATGAGGTAAGCATGTAGTTTAACAAAACAAAAGAAGTTGCATGCACCATCACATTACTCTTTACAGCAATGGTACACGATACACCAAAAAAAAAAAAGGCCTGGTTCCTTCTCAGGTGAGGTTTCCAGTGCACGATATTCCCCTTCCTTTGTGCCTTTCGTACAATGGCCCATTTAGCTTAATGCTGGAAAAATTCACTGCACCAACTGGACATGTGTGTCTCCAAATTTACAGCTTCTAATCTCAGGTGGCCCTCAGTGAAACCCAGAATATGTTCCAGTGAGCAGCTTTTCCAAACCTCCACCTCTTTCCTATTTTCATCTCTCCAGGGATGACTTACCTATCTCACTTCCTATTTCACAAAGTAAATTCTACATCCCACATTACTGCATCCTGGCTAAATTCTGTTCCAATGTTCACCTCTCCTTTCTTCACAGGAATGACAACTTGTCTCTCCTGTTCAGGATTAGATGTTTCACTTTGTGAAGTTGTTGATTCTGTTGACTTCTCCCTCCTTCAATTCTCACTCCTTTAAACTGCTAGCCTTGCTTCCCTCCATCTCCTCTTCTGGATCCTTTCTGGGCATCCTCCTCTGCCCACTTTCACATGCCAGATTCCCAGATTCTGTCCATGGTGACTTCTTACCTGACTTAGGCATCACAATCCATCTGCTCCTCCTGAGCAGGTTCTGCTCTGTACAACCACATTTCTCCTTCTGGGGTATCTGTTCAAATAATGCACTTGCCCTTCAAAATGTCCAAAAAATTTTAAAAATCTGTTTCCTGATTCTCACATGAAGCTAACTAAGCCATCTCTATCTGCCTCTCCTCCTAAAAACTCTCAACAGAACAGTTATCACAGATTTTCTCATGCAATCCCCGATTTCTGTGTTTTTATGTTCTTTTAAATTACCACTCCTTGGGTAAGAGGCAGCATTGTTCTTTGCTATACCTTAGTGAAGAAAGGGCTCAGTAAACATCTATCAAACGAATGGATGGATTTTGTATGTGCAAAGTATGATGCTAGTAATGGGTTCCCTGACTCAGGAGATATTCAAACATTGTCTGGATGACCAGTTAGAGGGGCTGTCCACTTGGTAAGGATATGGACCAAGTAACTTAGTGCTAAAAGGAAGAGTTTAAGATGTTATGATGTTACTGTACCAAGTAAATCTTCTTAAAGTTACTTCTTCATTTTTTTTAAAGATTTATTTATTTTTATACAAGAATTGGGGTACAGGCCAGAGATGCAGGAGGTGAGAGAATTCACCAGAGACAGAGCAGGGAACAGAATAGGCAGACGGATGGACCAAAGTACACTGCTGAGAGGAGCAACAGGAGAGACAGGAGAGGTCTGTCCCGCCATGTGGTTTTCTCCCTGGCAGGCGGGGAATCGAACTCGTGCTGCAGTGGCTGCAGATTGCTTCATAGGTAGCGTCTTAACCCCTGTGCCACCAGAGAGACCCAGAAAGTTACTTTTTTTAAAGACTAGAAATTAATAAATTATAATCAAACTTAGAATAAGGTAAAGATTATACTGGTGGTGTTATTTTGCCTTTCTTTTTCTTAACAAATACTAAAACTCTGGTAACTTACCCTCTGTGCTCTGGTGGAATGGGTGACTGGCTAATGAAGGGCTATACCATTTTTGCAGTTTGTTTCTGTAAACCTAGTAGGTCCCACAGGAAAGGGATAAGTTTGTTTTTCAGCAGATGGCCTTTAACATTTCACTCTTACTGCTAATCAACCATTTGTCCATATTCCATAGGTGTAGATGTAGGAAATCTGTGTCTTCATCAGCTGGAGACCTCATGTGGCTGAGAGTAAACCAGGGAAGATGTGAACATCTTTTCTTTGTTTTGTATAATTTTTATTTTAATATAAAGCTATTTGTGCTTTAAGGGTTTTTAATATCAGGTCTTATGATAATTATGTGAAAAAAAATAGCTTCATAGTTTCTGGCATGGTTGGAGACATTAAAAGAGCTCCGGCTGTTGAATAAAATCACAGTTTTAAACCTTCCTGAGAGACTATTTCCTCACTAGTTCCCTTTAAGCAAAATATTTAAGATCAGTAAGAAGTTAAGAGACTACAGTTTTTTCTTCTGAGGATCACCTTTCATGGAAATGATAAAATGGAAAAATAATTATTCCACAATGTCCAATAAAAGAGCCCAAATCCTCCCAATAAATCCAGAGATATCATTATCTTTAAACACCCTCCACTTATCAGGGGGGAGAAAAAGGAAACTTCCTTAGATCCATTCAAATATAAAAACATTCTTTACTACATTGAATTTTATAAAATCCCATTGTTAAATACTTCCTCTCAAACTCTTGCCAAATGGGAGGATTACTGCTGAAACAGGCAAGGAATATGTGACCTCTTCTCCCTCCCCTATTGAACATCAGGGTTACACTTTGGCACACATACAGATCTATTTTCTACAAAGGATGCAGCTTTTCAGAGATGTGAAGGATCTGGAATGAGAACACTGGCCTTCATCAACCCACTTCCTCTATTGGAAGGGAGTCTCCCAAATAGTCCTCTAAAGGAAACACTGAAATGAAGTCACCCATGTTTAGTAAAGTAACAGTAGCTAGATGATGTGATTGTCTCAAAGTGATACAAGGAATAGGGGTTAGACTGAAAGTTCACTGGGACTTTTAATAATGCAATTTTTAGATAAATATTTGCACAGATGCATACACATATTTATTTGTTTTACTTCAATGGGGCTCATCCAAGTACTAGTTTTAAAATATAAACAGTGGGAAACTGCTGTTGTAATGACTAGCAAAATATAGCAATTATTTGCAAGAGCTTAAAACTGTTCATCTAATAAAGAGTAGGAAGCTGTGTGGGAGAAAAAGGAGTAAAATTCTTTAGCAAGTGAGGCCAGTGAATTTAATAATTCACTTTGGCAGTCAGATTTGTTTAGTCAGCAGGCCAGCATCCCTACCATGCTGCACAATGCCAGGGACAGTCTTCATCTTACACACCCTCTATGTTAGAAGTCTGTTTCCAGCCAAGCTGCATAAATACTATCACTGCATTAGGTCTTGAATATATACCATTTATTACATATCTCTGAGCAGATTTGTGAAGCCCAGAAAGGACTCGTTGGTTAAGAGATTTATTTGACTGAAGTGGCATCACATTATTTGAAACTGTATTATTAAACAATGTTTTGGAAGTGGTCATGTCAGCAGATATTTATGCTCTAGTTAAAGAATATAGAGGTTATTTCCAGATTTTATTTTTAATATCTTCTTAGTAATATAAAGTGTCCAAGAGGTAGAAAGCTCTCGTGATTTTGTTTTATTATGCAGTGTTTTTACTCCACAAGGAGATTTTCCTTATCACCTTTCATTGAGATTAACATCCTTTTTAACAATGAGTGATGTAAAAGTGGTTATTAGAATATGTTATAAGAATATATATTGCTAGAGTATTAAAAGCAGATAGTTGTAACTGATGATCAGAACAACCTGAGTAATATCACAAACACACAAACAGTTCAAATTTATAAATTACAAATAACTTACTACCTATACGAGATCCATAGAAATCAGGGATGCAAAGAAAGGGAAAGTTTAAGATGCATCTATACATATGTGCCTGTGTACATCAACTCACACAAATATCTTTGTTTCCTATACATATTCAGATTCAGTTGTACTTGACCCTTAAATATGATTGTCCAAATTAATGCTCACAAGCATTAGCCCTTTATTATGTTTATGGTAACCCAGAAGCCACAGACCTGATTTTTCAAGTAAATAGAAGTCAAATACTGCCTAGCAAATAATTTCCTTTTTCTATAGTAAATATATGATAGAAATTTTTGTGGATAGAAATTTAAATATCCTTTCAGTGGAGGAAGAGAGAAAATTGTTTGGAAAGAGGAGATTTCAAAATTAGAAGCAGAAAGTTTCATGACTCCTGTGCAATTAAAGATTTGTGCAGTTAGTTTTAATCTGGAGTGATTGCCTTTTCACCAGATAGAAACGTGCTATAATGAGCCCCACCCACATCAGGGGGCAGATGCTTACTGAGCACAGTCCAGAGAAGGTGGGCAGCCTGCAAAGCACAACCCCAGAGTGGAGGCTGGTGGCACTAGAATGAGGAGTAACTTTCTGGTAGCATGGGGGGGAACCGGACTTTTTTAGAGTACACTAGAGGAAAGTGATCACCTTAGAGAAACAATTGAGGAAGGTAAGATGTGAAAGTGAATTTAGAGCAGTTGTAGATTGGGAGAGTGAAATATCTTCACAGGACCAGGAAGCTCTAATACTGACAGGTGTGGAGCAAAAAAAAAATGTCAGGAAGAAAGAGAAAAACCAAGTTGGAGTCAATTCCCTCAGCCACAGCTGTCTATGGAGTTGGTTAAGTGCCCTACTTGGAAGATTGAAAGTTAGCGTCTGTATAATTTGATGGATAATAATTTTGTTTAGAAAACCCTTTCAGGAAATTGTGAATAGTTCCCTTCTAGCATTCCTTATCGTCCTCACTGAAGAGGGCAGCTGTGATACAGAAAAATAACATCCTATTATAGGTACCTTTGCCAAAATAGCCTTTCCTTCTGCAAGTCTGTCTGACCCAGGCCTCGGAATCTAGACTGAGAACAACTCAGGTCATTGTGATTTAGAGTATCCTGGTGCTAGAGAAGACACCAAGACTGCCAGCAGACAATGGCAGCATTAGAAGGCCCTCATTGAACAGAATATATAATTTCATTTAACAGCTGCAGAAGCTCATTAGCTACGTTGGCATGAATGATTCTTTACAACTACAAAAAGAAAGAAAAACAGCAGCCTATTTACAGATGCAGCAAGAGCTATTCCTTGTTTTCTATCTTTCAAGGGAAACAAAACATTTCTGCATAATAACTTTATCCTATAATTCGACGCTATTTAAAAGTAGCTTCCCATAAGCTTGAAAAGATATTTTTGCACATTTCCAAAACCACTGCCATACTCCAGTGTGGTTACTGATTGCATGGCTTCCAGATGTCTATGAACTGTTCACGGGCAGCAGTATGGCCAGCCAGGGCCCTCTCCAGGCTACCACCTCCCTGCACTCAGACATTTCTCTCCAAGCATATCTTGCACTTCTTTAAAGGCCTTCCGTAAGCCTTCTGGCTTACATGGCTGCTCTTTCATATGTGACTTTCAGTACTTTTTATTCTTTACTTTATTTAGGTTATTCACCATTTCTTGAGTGACTGTGACCAAGTCACTTAGCCTCTCTGTGCCTCAGTTGCTTCATCTGTAAACTGTCTAGCACCTGTCTCACAAGATCATTGCAGGGATTAAACTGTCAGTTAATACAAAGTATCTAGAACAGTGCCCAGCACCCAAGAAATATCAGCCAGTATTTCATTAATATTGTTACCATTAAGGTCACCAGACACCACTATTACTTACTTCAGACATATTTCACTGACTCTACCTCAATAAAACTGTTTGAAGTCTGGCATCAAGAGGGATTAAAGAGGCATATTAGCAACCCTCTACACCCTCCCTCCCTCTCCTCCCCGCCCAGATACGTACACATAGGAGGACTGTTGCTATAGTGCAACAGTCTGGTGTGCTGACAATTTCATAGCAATTGGGCTTAGTTGAAGGCTTGTCCAGACATGGGGACAGTCTTTAGCCCACATGGACACAATTTTTTGTGGATGTTCTTTGCCCCAGGAGTAAGCAGTAAGATGTGTTCTGGGATAGGTTCCTAGTTTATTTCTCTTTCATCATCTCAAATACTCTTCAAGATCTCTCATAAATAGAGCTGCTGCCCAGGGCCTCCCTGTTGGCACAAGGGGTTAAGCATAGTACTGTGAAGCTATACACAGCCTCTGCAGCATGAGTTTGATCCCCAGCCAGGGAGCTACCCACATGGTGCAACAGACCTCTCCTGTCTCGCCCAATGCTCCCCTCAGCAGTGTATTTCAGTCAGTCTGCCTGTTCTGTTTCCCACTCTGTCTCTGGTGAATCCTCTCACCCCCCACAACTCTGGTCTGTACCCCATTCTTGTATGCATGTAAATAAATCTTTTTTAAAAAAAATAGAGTTGCCCAACATGGCACTCTAACCTATAGGGGAATGAAATAAATGATGTCCTCAGCGCAGCCTGTTTCATTAGCATTCTATATTGGGGCTGGAGGGATGCTCTATTTAGTGATGTTGTTCTGTTTGCTTTTCTTTTCCTTAGCATGTATTTCCTGTGAGAGGTGTTCGGGAAGGAATGCTTGGGTTCAGACTGAATTCAGATAATCCTGGGTCTCTGGTGCACATAACATTACGTCATCCTCATTACAACCATAAGGATAAAATCTTTTCAACTTTGAGACCCTTAGCCCCTAACATTCACTATTCTTTATAAAAGTAGATATTTAATATTTACTGAAGTGAGTTGTTACTCATATTTTAAAATTTGCTACATATACATTCTGGTAGGTACAATCATGATTAAGGTCCTCTCATTTAATTAAACTAAATTCAAAGACCATTTCATGATAACAAGCACCAATCCAACGTCTAGCAGTAAAATTCAAATTTGTCACTTGTAAGATCCTACACTGACTACCCCTTGCTTGCCTCTTTCACCCCATCTGTGAACCAGAATACTTTGTAAGTTTTGCCTTATCCAACTTTTGTTCATTTATATTTGGTGCTCCCTGTGTCTGGAATGCTGCTTCCTACCTCACACCACCCCAATAATTTTACATCATCAGCCACTTCCAATTCCTGTCTCCAGGAGAGAAAAGAAAGCTATAGCAGAAAGACAAGAAAAGGGAAGAAGTCTCTGAGGAAATGACATTAAGTATGAGACCTAAAAATTATGAGCATGTGTGTATTATATGTGTACATGAATGTATGTGTGTGGGCACCAAGATAGTAAATAAGGACATTTAATCCATGCAGAGAGAACAGCTAAGGCAAAGGCTGTGGGATGCAAAACAACAGAGCAAGGTTAGCAGAATTAAGTCAGTATTTCTTGAGGGTAGAGCCCCATAATTTTCTCTCTCCTCTGCTGGCAGACTGTAGAAGATGAGGAATGAACCAAATGAAGGACATTCTCGTAGAAGTGGTGCCAAAAGTGGAACAGTACAACATTTATGCACTGCAGTCTTAAGACATATATAATTCCATGACACAGATTAATCATTCTTCATGAGAAAAAAATCCTTCTACTCTCATTTGTATTCTCCTATTCTTCCCTAACTAGAAGCTCTAGGTGTTAGTTACCCCTAGGATTAACTTCTCCCAGTACTAGTCTTAGGGTTATCTCAGATGGGAAACTGAATGAGTTTTTAAAGATGGTTCTTCATTAGCTATTGGCATATCCCACATTGTCACAAGAATTAAGTTTATATCAACAATCTGTATAGATACCATTCTACACAAAACAGTAAATTATATTTCAGTAAAATGCATTTTGACAAATGGAATTTATTCTATTAAAACAGACTCATACATCTAAGAATTTCTAATAATTCACGATGATTTATTTTTAATTTCTTAGAGATTTAGAAACAAGTTATAAGAAATCAATGAGATCAGCCTAAAAAATTAAAGTGTAGAAATTTTACGTGATTTGTTCAAGATATAGTTTGAACATTATTCTTTCTATTAATAAATAGTGTGCAAATTTCCTAATTTCTTCTTCAATATCTGTAAGAATTTATTTTGAGTAAAATACAAATTTCCTAGGGCAACAGAGTAGAATGAAAATGGAAAAAAACTATGTGTCATATATATATGTGTATACACACACACACACACACACATACACATATACCCCCAACAAAACCACTGAGGTATATGGTGGAAAAAGTTTCAAAATTAAATTTTCTGGATGGGCATTTCATAGGTGGAAGATTATAATTGCAAGATAATTTTAACCTGACATGATAATTAAGGAGTAAGAAATTTAACAAAATCACTTCCTTAATATGTACTTAGAATGATCTATTATGTGCAAAAACATGAATGTTCAAAGTCCAAAAGTTAAATTTACACTTTTACCAATTTTCTGGTTATACTTAGCACAAATAACTCTTCATTTAAATAGGGCAACAATGTTTCTATTGCAGTAATATCACACATCCTGCAAATAAAATGTATTTCTACTAACCATGAGAATCTTAACTGAAATTAATATTATGCAGTGGCATTGAGAAATTTGTTTTACATATTTAACTGCATGCATTTATTTAGATTTTCATGCATTTTCTTTCATTGGTACAATTATTTGTTCTTTCAGAATTAACACTTCAGCTGAAAACCACCAAATCCAAAATTCAGGATTCATAGTTCAGTTCCTGTAGGGAAGCACATGAAGAATAAAGAGCTATGATACATTATAACACTACACAACATTTTATGTTTTCTGACATACCTTCCAGTAAGGTACCTCATCCTTAGATCTCATGGTCTCATTCCAGGAAAGAGATGTAGGAAGATTCTGACTTTATTCAGAGTTGTTAACATACCTGAAGGACTTCATTCATTAATTTCTCTAACCATTTGGGACACTGAAATCTTTGGGGACAGTAAGTTCACAGTGTTTGTGTTGAATGACTCCCCAATCTACTGCGTTAATTTGCATTAAAAAGGCTCTAGTTTCATAGTAATGCATCATTAAATTTATATAACAATGAGATATACAAATTAGGAAAGGCAGATTAAATATCACTTGGCAACGTTAACTTGCCCCACCATAGTCACAATAAAGATTTTAAAAGTGCATATTAGCAGAAGATACTTGTCTGTGCCTAAAACTAAAGAAGCTTACTAAAGAATATTTAGTTCATTAACTATTCTAATAATAAGTACATTCAGAGGATGCGATTTTTTTTTTCATTTTATTTACTGGCATTTTTCCATTAAGAACAGTGAAAATAGAGAACAAAAACAATAATCATAAATAAACTCAATCTCTAAAATGATATAACAGCTTAGTTTGTGTACACAACTATGGTACACACTAGCAAACCTATCTTCCTATCTTGAATACTGACTCTGATCTAGCTCCATATAAAGAAAGTCTTCTCCATTAATTTACTGAGATTGCTAAGATAGGTTCACTAAGGACCACTTTAAGATTTCAGTAAATTGTCTCAAAAATTAAGAGAACTAGTGAACTCCCTGTTTTTCTTCTGATACAAAAAACATATGCATCTATACCTTTGTACTATTAAAGCACCATTCACCAATTACACTAAAGAAACCCCCCCATTGACAATATTTAGCTACAATTTTAGTGAGAGGAAATAGTCAAGGATGATAGCAGTTTGTTTGCAGGGAGAGGTCCAACAGGTGTAGTTTTTAACCCCAATGTAGGACCTCCTTCTAATGCAGCTTCTTTTGTCTCCTCATTGACCTGGTTTTGTTTATTTCTTAGTAGAAGAAAGGTTTCACACATTTGTAATATTTAAAGTTAGCACCACCACAAAATGAAACACAGGTTCAAATCAGAATTTTAAGGTCAGGGAAAATAAGTGTCATTTAAGTGAGTCACTGCTACCACTTTTAGAACCTCTTACACTTCCTTTAGAAATCTCCCTTTTAAGGATCTACTGGTTTTTATTTTGGCAAATCATAAATAAAAACTGAACACAAAATAGTTATGATTACCACTCAGTATGGTGCTACTTTTTTTTAACATTACAAACTTTACAGCAACACTCAGATTATGTTTATCTAGCACATATATTGACAGTGCTTTATTCTTAGAAACTTATCTACTACAGTCCATTTCAAGAATTTTATACTCTAAATCATATTTTTTATTATGTTGATATGAACATGAACTAAAAGTATATTAAGAAAAAAACACATGAATGCATTTAGCAATAAGTTTCTAATTTGTATTAAACATTAATTTATCTTAAGTGCATAATAACTTTGTAGTTGTGGAAATGTAATGGCATAATTTTCAAAAGTTGATTTTTTTGTATGAATAAAAAAACTGTGTCCAAATCTTATTCCAAATATGAAAAGCACATTTTTGATGCTATTTTAAAATAATTGTTAATTGCTACTATAGAACTATAGGGGTACAACTATTTAATTGTTACTATAGAAATATGGGGTACAAAACATAATAAATAATATATTTTAATTTCAAAACCACCAGAATATTTTCTGGATGTTTGCATTTGTTATTTTACAAATATTATAGTTTTTATATATTCTAAAAATGAGTTACTTATATGAAATAACTAAATGTAAGTGAAAAATGGAAAATTTAGAGGGTAGTGGGAGGGAGGGAATGTGAAATAACACAGAAGGAAAACCTAAAGAAAGTGAAGGTCAAAGATCTAGGAAATGTTTATTCAATTCTTCAAACCTACAGTTATTTACCTAGTAAATGTGGTTAAGTTGACTGGGAAACAGCTGAGTTAATTTGCTGGAAGTGTTTTAAGTTTACCAATTAAAAAACAGGCCACATTCTCAATTCCAGACCCCAGGGCCTAGCAGATGGAAACCACCCACTCCTCCTACCCCTGTTTTAGTGGCAGTCCAATGACCTCTCATGGCCCAGCATGACTAATTGAGATTTTTCACTTGATCACTTTATGTATGAGAAAACTTAAAAGTCATTTCTATACATATCTTTCTTCTTCCCAGCTATCAGAAATTTGATAAACATTTTAAAGTGTTATAATCACATTATTTCAATATCATTTTAGATGGACATTATCAATTGATATCAAAAGGGGAACAGAAATGATAATCTCTACATTAATGAATATTCTGAATGTTTAGAAGATTCTATGTCTTAGAGGACAAAGGATGCCACCTTTATCTCCTTTTGAAGTGTCAGGTGTCTACTACTTGTCTCCTTTGTACATATTACATAAATCTTTCATAAAACAAATACAGATTTACAAAAAAGACAAGTTAGAACTGTACTTCACAGAGATCTACAACAGTATTTTTTTTTTAATCTTGTTGCTTTCATATATTTAGTTTAGCATTTGATGCACTTATTATTTTAAAACATATGTGTTATTGCTAAAGCTAGTTAATAGTTCAAATGAAAAGACATATTATTAATGAATGCCTAAAATAATCTACTCATCAACTAAAACAATAAATAAAATTTTGAAGTAAGAACTGGAGTCCACATTAGTTTATTTTGGCTAGTTCATTAATTTGAGAGCTACATTATTACTTAAAGACTAAACCTATATGGAAATAAGAGGTTTAATCCAACTAATGTGAAAGTAAACTCCTCACACTAGACTTCACTTTTTATTTTTCTTTGCAAGTAGAGTTTATTAAAAGTTTTTGTGTGCCTCTAAAAATATCTATTTTGAAATTATAAACAAATGTAGACAGGACAAAACGACTCTCATTTTAAAATGAGTGATTTCTGAAATACTCTCCTAACACACTTATATTTGTTAAGAATAAAAATATATACATTTCCACACTTCTCTCAGGAGTACCTTGTTTTTCTTTCTTTTTTTTTTTTTTTTGATATTGTAAATTCTATATACACAGAGTACCTCTCCCTCTTTCCCTACCAATGTTGTCTAAGAATGTACTGAGATGGTTTAAAAGTAATTTAAATTTTTACCATGTCCACCCAGGCTTAGCAAGAATGCATCAAGAAATAGCAAGGTATTCAGTTTTAGTTAGCAAGGTAATTGCTCCTAAAGTAGTTCCTTGAAGTCTGAGGCAGTAGGCAGCTGCAAACATCCGACTGAAAGCCCATATGTGGTTTCACAGCTTCCAGTCGAGGATGTTTACAGTCGCTCACTGTCAACAGGGATATACATTCTTCCTATTTGGTGAACCTGAAGAAGGGTCCCTAGTAGGTGTTTCTAAGATGTACAGGTAGCAATGCTGGATGTTTCTAAAACAGCATTCAAACACAGAAAGAAATATTCAGAAATGTCTCAAATTTAAAACAAACAGAAAGTTCCATGCATGTCCAATATTTATCTACCAAGTTTCGATAAATATAGTGTGACATACTAAACATATCTGTGATATACTAAGACAACATATACAAATGGCTTTCATCCATTCGTATCAGCCTCCAGGGACAAACAGGCTGTGCTGGGTTACTTAAGATGACTTCAGCATGCATTATGTAATTAAAATCTTTGAGTGAAAGTGACCAAATATAGACGTTCAATTACTTTACAACATGAAGTGCACATCTAACATTAAATACTACATTTAAATGAACTTTAAGACTCTCAATGAAAATATAAAAGTTTATTCTGAACGTTATAAACTCTGACCAAAAAAAAAAAAAAAAAAGACTTACATGCTGCTTTCAGCTATCACTTTTGCTCTGAAATCTCTCCCAGATACAACTTGTACAGTCAGCTGGTTTTTGAAAGAATAAGCAACAATCAGGAGAAAAATAGAATGGAATAACACGCCTGTAACAGGCACATATCAGTTTGTGGATCAAAGTTTCCCACTGGAAAAACACAGAACCCATCACTTGCAACAGAGTGACGCACATTAACTCCAAATTTGAATGTTTTGAATTCCACTCCCATTCTCTTATAAAAATAAATGAGGAAAACTGAAGGTTAAGCTCTATCAGTCACTACTTTCCTGAAGTAATTCAAAACCCTTCCTACTCTAGTGGAAGATTAAGTTGATACAGAGAAGTAGGTGTGCCTTCCCCAAGATTTGTTTTTAGATGAAGTTCCCATAAGGTTCTTAAGTTGCATTAAGTCTTTTAGTAGTTTGTGAAACCAAACCCAAAACAAAAAAAGAATCCACACAAACAGTGTCACGTTTACTGACACCAACAAATGTGAAGAGCTCCGTAAATTACTTTTTTTCAAAGCAAAGGGTAACTCTATCCTATTAAGGTTAAGAAAGTTAATCTCTGAGGCAGCAGGTGAAAACAAGCTGAATTATGTTGTGGCCTTTTACTTTATTAACTAAAGACTTTGAACTATTAAAACTTCCTAGGGAACCACATTTTCTCAATGGGTCATGTCACATAGGGGAACAAAGCAAACTTTATCAGTGCTGTGCAATTCTACATTCCAGAAATTCTTAGTACTTGGCATTCATGTACCACTGCTGACTAGAGCTTGAGTCAGTCCACCAACTCAGTTACAGCTACCAACCTTGTGAACTTCTCACCAAGACACCCGCTTCTTTTAAGTTACTCATAAGTAGACAGGCAGGGTACTCTTTAATTAAAACATAAATACCAAGTCTTACACCCTGTCAAGACATTGTACAGCAGTGCTATTTACAAAAAGGAAATATTTTCACTTCTATAAATTTTTATCAAAATGACAAATCCCCTACTTGCCGTGAAACTTTATCACTTAAATAATTTTAATTTAAAAATAAAAACAGTAAGTGAATAATACATAAAAGGAAACGAACTCATGTAACAATTTGGTGAACATGTACAAGAGATGTGAAACCTTAGCACAACTTTGGAAATCTGGCCTTTGCTCAGAACTCTAGGAATGAACATAAAAAAATTCTACAAACAAAGCATGAAAGACCGTAAGCTCTTAGTTACAAGAGTTCACAAATGGAAGGGCACTGAACAAACATCAACACTTCTTGGCCTGTATCAACAGTCTTCCATTTTAGTAGGACACCAGCTAGGTGAAATCTATATGAAAGTTAACAGTTAAAGCTGATTTATCCCAGCAGTCGCTAAATAATTTTGAAAGTTTAAGTGAGATTCCATGTTATTTACTTGTCTAAACTATTTGCTTGTTTTATGGTAATTGTGTAGGTTTTGATAAGCAGTACTGATTCCACTTGGAAAAGCAATCCTCAAAATGAGAGTGTGGCAACAGAATTACCAGGACAGCTTCATCTAACCCCACAGACCTGGACTGCCTCTACCCCTATCCACTCTGCAGTTCTTATTCAGTAAATAGAAAATGGGGTATGTATATTTTGCAAAAGTTATCAGATGATTTTGTCAAACATTCCTGATAGAGAAAGAAAGCTAGAAAGAGGGAACTAAGTAAATTTGCTTAAGAATAAAAATTCTTGCCACTACCTCAGAAATATGAGCAATAAAGTTATTTTAAAAGTCGAGTTTAAAACAAATATAGTAGAATAAGATTCAAGTGTCTCCAATACAGTAGACTCTAATTTGCCTTACATAATCACAAAAAATGCTTGCAGGAAAAAACTCAGTTCAAAACTGTCAGTATACTCTTTTAGCCCTAATAGACAAGATCCCTAAAATGACACCCAACCTAAATGGTGATGTTTATGCCCTCTTCAGCTTTTACAATATATCCCATATTAGTTTTAAGTATTTGAGAATTAACTTCCTTCCAGTGGTGGACAGTGTAGGACTAGCACCACCTAAAGTCAAATAGATTATCTCAGCTACCTTAAACTATTCAGGTTTGAAATCCCCCAAGGTATGCATAACTGAAAAAAGCTTAAAATATTCCCACTCAAGTTCTCCTATCTCCTTCCATTCACATTTCCAGTTTTGGATTTTAAGCTATCAGAGTATTTAAATAGTCCAAACTTGAATGGTGAGATTTCAGACACTTATTAACAAGCAGGTGATGGAAGTTAACACTGCTTTATTCATTGATTTATTTGTTTATTCTAGTGTGACTCTCCTTTGGCTGTGGAAAAGACAAAGGTACACATAGGTGACCCTCCCCAACTAGAGAATAATGATTCTCCCTCAGTTTCCATCTTGTGCCTCACATGTCCATCTGACCTCCACCCTGCCTCTGACTTCCAAGAGTTGGCAGCACTCTCAGAACTGGACTGCGTCATGTGAGCACAGGGCTCAGGGCCCAGGCTCTGCTCTGGATTCTTCCACTCTCCATCTCTTTAAGGACCAAAATTCCAGTCAACTGTATCAATAATACCTGGTATTTGGCCCCTCTTCCTCCCTTCAGAAAATCCATTTAAAGAGAAGAAACACAAGTGGTCTCTGCTTCCTTTTGTAGAAAGCAAACAGAACACCAACCTAGCAGAAGTGAGATACAAAACAAAATTTTGCCCTTTACAATTATTTAATTTTCACCTTCTATTATACCTTACACTTAGTAGTCCAAAGTATTTTTAGCCAAATTCAAAGGCTTCTAATTCTTAACTATATTTCTTGTTAAGGACACTGATGAACTTTTCCCTGCCTTTTTGGTAATTAATAGAAATACATCCCTACCTGTTCCTTGCCTCTTGAAATGGGTGAAAGCTACAGGAATTTAATGAAAACATTTTCCCGTGGATTGTGCACATAGGATAGATAAAAGAAATTCAAATTCCAGGATAAGATAGAGTTTGAGAGTAAAATCTCTTCTCTAAAAATTAAAATTAGTATTTTTGTTCAATTAACATTCTAATAAAATGGTAGTGAGAAATAAGTCCAGAATTAAGGTAGATAAACTGTATGTATTTGTTTATACCCTTATTTTTTTTTAAGATTTATTTATTTTATACAAGAACCGCGGTACAGGCCAGATGTGCAGGAGGGTGAGAGGATTCACCACAGACAGAGTGGGGAACAGAACAGGCAGACTGACGAAATACACTGCTGAGGGGAGCAGCGGGCGAGACAGAAGAGGTCTGCTGGGCCATGTAGGACCCTAGCTGGATGGCCGGGATCGAACCCACGCTGCAGAGGCTGTGGACGGCTTCACAGCGCTGCGCTCAACCGCCTGTGCCACGAGGGGAGGCCCTTTACCCTTAATTTTAATGCAACATTTTTGTCCTATGCTAAGCAACGTCTCTGAATGATCTCATGTTATCTGTGCTGAAGTATAATGTAGTATCATCACCATCACACAGATGGGTTGGGGAAATTACATCATACCCATCACTCACTTCACTGTTCTGCTGTTTTGCTTATTTTAAGTGTTTCTGAATCATTTGTGGAGTTGGGGTCAGCACGGGTTTGAATGAACATGAGATAGTTATAATGGTAATTCAATAATAATTGTGCTTTCACAAAACAAAGGTTCAGATAAAACCAAAACAATAACACACTCTGGAAACCTAACTATAGAACTAAGGCTACTGGAGGGGACAGGTGAGAGAAAGAGCAAAGTGAGAACAGAGCACAATGAAGGACTTTTGGTGCTTTGGTGGTAGGTGTGATATAGTAAGATACACCTGCAGAATGTAATCCTGTACCTCTAGATCATAAGCAATGTTATAAACCAAAGTTACCTCAATTAAAAAAAAGTGTTTCTGTTGTATAAAGGTCATAAAATTAATAAAAAAATATTTAAGAGTAGAAACAAATATACATCTCGTTTGGTGATAAAACAACCCATTCAGTCATTTATTCATTCATAATATATTCACTTGCCAAACTCTCTTGTAAAATGGTACTGATTTATTGATACAATCTAGGTCTAGGTCAAGGTTCCCTAGACAGGAGGCTCTAAAAGCTCATGAGTTTTTGGTTGTCATCATCTACACCCTCATCTGCCTTGTCTTCCTCCCTTCCCTCTCCTACTTTGGCAGGCATTCTCACTAGGGAGGGAGATTCCAGAGGGTCAAAGTATCCCAACCTCCAGGCTAATAAGGGACTTTCCATCTCGCTCAGCCTGCCTTCTCTCCTTCCCTCCCCTCCAGCACCTCATGGTCAGCAGTTCCCAGGCTATCTCCCTCAGACCACCTGCTGCCTCAGCTCTTCCCCTCCAGTTCCAGGGCCATTAGACTGTTAATTGAGAGCAAATCTCCCCTAAAATATTCCCCCAGTCCCTGAGAAAATGCAATCTATTTCTAAAGGGACATTAGGTGAATTTAAGATGATTTTCATAATCACATGGCAGAATTCAGAATTCAAACAACCCTTGTTGCTTTTTAAAGTGATTCAGTTCCTCAAATAGTAAAAATTCAACCTAATTAGTATTATTCCTGTGGAATAATGAAAAATTGTTTCAACAGAACACAAACGAGAAATTATTTAAAAGAAATTCCATTTAAAATATTTTGTTTAAAAAGAGGTAAAGGACCTATACAAAGAAAACTATAAAACACTGTTAAAAGAAATAGAAGAAGACACAAAGAAATGGAAAGACATCCCCTGCTCATGGATTGGAAGAATAAACATTATTAAAATGGCCATCCTACCAAAAGCAATATACAGATTCAATGCTATTCCAATCAAAATCTCAATGGCATTCTTCAAAGAAATAGAACAATTTTTGATGAAATTCATATGGAATCACCAAAAACCCGAATAGCCAAAGCTCTACTGAAAAAAAAAAGAAGGAATGGAGGCATCACACTCCCAGACTTCAAACTATACTACAAAGCCATAATCATCAAAACTGCATGGTATTGGAACAAGAACAGACATACAGACCAATGGAATCGAATAGAAAATCCAGAAATAAACCCACAGATTTATGGTCAACTAATCTTTGACAAAGGAGCAAAGACTATGCATTGGAGCAAAGAAAGTTTGTTCAATAGATGGTGCTGGGAAAACTGGGTCGCTACATGCAAAAGAATGAAGCTTGACCACTACCTCACACCATACACAAAAATCAACTCAAAATGGATTAAAGAACTAGACATAAGACCTGAAACCATAAAATACATAGAAGGAAATATAGGCGAAACACTACGGGATTTGCACATCAAAGACATCTTTACAGACACATCACCCAAAGCAGTGATAGTGAAGAGAAAGATAAACAGCTGGGACTACATCAAATTAAAGAGCTTCTGCACAGCAAAAGAGACAATAACAAAAACAAAGAGAAACCCCACCAACTGGGAGAACATTTTTGCACCCAACACTAATGATAAAGGACTGATCACAAAAATCTGCAAAGAGCTGATGAGAATCAGCAACAACAAAGAAAATAATCCAGTCAAAAAATGGGCAGAAGAGCTAAAAAGAAACTTCTCTGAAGAGGAAATGCAAATGGCCAACAGACATATGAAAAAATGTTCAACATCACTTGTAATCAGGGAAATGCAAATCAAAACTACCATGAGATACCATCTCACACCAGTGAGAATGGCACATATTAAAAAAACTAGCAACAACAAATGTTGGCGAGGATGTGGAGAAAAAGGAACTCTTGTGCACTGTTGGTGGGAGTGCAAACTGGTCCAACCACTATGGAGAGCTGTGTGGAGATTTCTGGACCTACTAAACATAGAGCTTCCATATGATCCAGCAATTCCACTCCTAGGTATTTACCCAAAGGACACAGAAACATCAATTCCAAAGAGCACCTGCACTCCTATGTTTATAGCAGCACTGTTTACAATAGCTAAGCTTTGGAAACAACCCAAATGCCCAAAAATAGATGACTGGATCAAGAAGATGTGGTACATATATACCATGGAATATTACTCAGCATTCAAAAAAGATAAACACATGCAATTTGCAGCAACATGGATGGCACTGGAAGGGATCATGCTCAGCGAAATAAGCCAAAAAGAAAAAGAAAAATACCGGATGGTCTCACTCATAGCAGGAATCTAGAAAACTTAAATAAGGGACCAGGAAAATGAATATAAGAAAGTGAAAATCAAAATCAACAAAAAAACTATGAACCAGAGACACTTTTTGGGGGTGGGGGGCGGGAGGGGAAGGATTGGGGTCAGAATGGGGCGTTTGCAATTGTATGGGGGAATATAAAAATAAAATTTAATATTTGAAAAAAAAAATATTTTGTTTATAAATTTTCCAATTAAAAAAAATGCACTGGGCCTCCCCTGGTGGCACAGGCAGCACTGTGCTGTGAAGCTATCTGCAGCCTCAGCAGCGCCGGTTTGATCCCCGCTGGCCAGCGAGGGTCCCACATGGTGTGGCAGACCTCTCCTGTCTCCCCAGCTGCTCCCTCAGCAGTGTATTTTAGTAGAGCTGCCTGTTCTGTTCCCACTCTGTCTCTGGTGAATCCTCTCACCCTCCTGCACATCTGTCCTGTACCCGGTTCTTGTGTAAATAAATAAATAAATCTTTTTAAAAAATGCACTCAATTCTAATTTAAGTCAACTGTATTCAGTTGATATTTCTATCAAAATTTTCAGTCAATCTGCCACTTAGTTCATTACTTCATTTTAAATGCTTTTGCAAACTTTTTCTTAGTAATAACCAAAGTTAATCTAGATTCTTTTATTAATTATTTTGTATAAATATAATCACCATAGAAAAACAGCTTAGTTATTTGACATCTTCAGAACTAACCCATTCTGAAGTTATGTAATTATTAAAGTATGTTTGCAAAGCTATGCAATGATATAGATCATTAGATACCCTATCAAGTTAAAGAGAAACTACATATTATATAAACATTACCATATTAAAAATTCAGAAAAAAAAATGACTTTTTCTACATTATACAGGTTTTCTCTACTATAAATAATCCAACAGGAACAGTTAGGAAAAAAGTGACCCATTTTAATATCTTTCATTATCTTAAGAGTAATGTTTGACAGTATAAGCCATTTCTCCAGCACAGTTCTCTATCTAGATAAATCTTTGAAAGGAGAAAAGATTGCCCTAAGCCCCTCGCCTGAAGGTCATGATCATGTCCTAGTCACTATTATGTCTACTGGAGCAGCTCATAATGTGCCCTATAGATAGGAGGTGCTCAATACATAGTAGCTAAATTTTTAAATGCTAAGGAGATTCTTAAAGCACAACTTATTTGCAATTATCTTTACTTGGAAAATTTATGAGTTCACAACTCTTTAAAAAGTGTTTTTCCCCCTTTAAAAGGTGATGAAATAGATAAATAACTGGTCCAAGTTTAGATCCAGAGATAAAATACAAAGACAATATTCCTCATCCTATGGTCTGTGAGAACTCTCTTGAGGCCAGCAATACTTCTGTCATGGTGGGAAGATAGAGAGCACTGAGCCCTTGTGATAGATGACTGGTAGAGACAGGTCCCTGATAGTGACTGAGCATATTTTTGCTGTGAATGAAAAACATTATACCTATACCTCACACAGGTCACTGAGAAGTAACTGAGATACATATGATATTATGTTTTATTACCTTCATATTACCTTGATTATTGCTTATCATTACCTATGGTTATGAACATACTAGAGCTGATTAACCAGAATAGTGTCTACCAATGGAAATAAACTACTAAAATGTCATTTGGCCTTTTAAACTAGCTACCTGATCTCATTTGACCTCACTGACATCAATTTCCTTAACTGTAACAAGAGGGTTAATCATATTCTCTCTAAAATCCTTCCAGCTATAAAATCCAATGATTGTAATTCCTTCATTGGTTGACTTTATGAAGTGGGGCCAGGAAATTGGAGTGGGGGGTCAGAAGAATTTTTAACAAATTAAACATATACAAATCATGGAAGCCAATGTCTCTGAATTAGCATATTTTTTTAAATACATAGAACCACCAATTGCTCTGATTTCATTCACCATCACTTCCTACACCCAACACATTTTTGAAAATAGCATGACTACAAAATAGTTTGAGAGTATTTTGTAGACACAGTCTAATTTACAGACACAGTCGTTAGTAGCTGACTTATGAAGCTTTCTATAGAATTTAATTGTCTCTAATACAGTTGAGCAAGGAATTGGATTAAAAGTAGCAAAAGAGCCTCATATACCTTATACCTGTAGCTAACAATGACAGCATACACAAAACAGGGACAAAAAAATTCTTTTCAGAGAGCAACTTTAAAATCAGTTTGCAATATCTCCCCATACAACTGCTTAGAGAGAACTGACAACTTACTTGTAATAACTTACTGCCTCTCAAAATCAAAGACACTTTCAGCAGAGTTTTACTGTAAGTTAATATTTGACTTACACTGTTTTGGGGCTATTAGTAGCTTAGTTGCTCACATAAGAATTTTCAACAAAAGAACTATAAATTCAAAATAAGAACCATACTTTGATTCAAAGAGTAATTATTTGGAAGATTCATGTTATAATTTCACCCCATTATATTTTCCCAATTAATATGTACTCACAGAAGATTTGTGCTAAATTTGAATCACTAGGGTTAGCTGACAATGGAAATACAGTGTCATTAGCCCCAATCTCATTTATAGATTTAAGCATTAAAAACGGAGGTTAAAAAAAAAAAAAGGAAATAAAAGATCAGGTCAACCAAATAGAGTAACCACGAGAGCAACAGTGACAAACCACCAACTACTGTTCTGCTCCTCTTGCCTCTAGGGAGAAGAGAGTCTGAGAAAGAATGGGATGGTTTCCCTAGTTCCCCTTCTAACTTTAAGAAAACTTGGTGTGGTGGTGCCACAGGACATACAAGTGAGAAGAAAGTAGAGGAAAATTAAAATGTTCATGATTACAGGAAAGAATGGCAAAGTAGAAAAAATTAATTAAAAAAAAGAACAAAAGAAATAAAAGCTTCTTCCCCCCCCCCATTCTATTCCTTAAGGGCAATTATCAGTGATTCTTTTTTTTTAAGATTTATTTATTTATACAAGAACCAGGGTACAGGCCAGATGTGTGGGAAGGTGAGAGGATCCACCAGACAGAGCGGGGAACAGAACAGGCAGACTAACAAAATACACTGCTGAGGGGAGCAGCGGGCAAGACAAGAGAGGTCTACTGTGCCATGTGGGACACTCTCTGGATGGCCGGGGTAGAATCAGCGCTGTAGAGACTGGGGACAGCTTCACAGTGTGGCGCACAACCGCCTGTACCCCCAGGGGAGGCCCAATTATTAGTGATTCTAGAGGTGTTGGAATTGCATATTATTGTCATGCAATGACCAAGAAAAACAAAATGTTTAGCTTAATTTGTCCTATAGATAGAGACCTAACAAATCCTATTAAGATCATGTGCCTCTACCTGGAAAGTGAATAACAACATAAAACGAATTAATTTCTTCAAATCAATACTTTTACCATTTAGATTAGCTCAATATTTTGTTATTCAAACTATTTTCATAAAGGTTAATGAATAATCTACAAATTCTAAAGAGAATGGAGTAAAAAGACTTCGGGGGACCAAGAAGTGAATTATCAGAAAGTTTCGGGGTAAAACTAAAACTATCTTGGATTTTCTAGATGCCTCACAATTTCAGTTATTATGTCACAATCATAAATCAGTAGGAAATGCTTTCAGACCTGTGATCTGACTGACCAGGAAAAGTAATGAGAGATGAGTTAAGGAGCACCCAGAAAAATCTTCAATTCCCTAAACAACTAACCTTAGTTTTACATTTTATAGAACAAAGTGTCACACTTTTATTTTATCCACTATGTTGAAAAATGGGAGTTTATATACAATAAGAGTACTTTAAACCCATTTAAAAAATTTAATAGAAGAACCCACTCTAACTTAGAATCTTTGAAAACATTAATTAGAAATAAAAAACCCACCACATTGGTTGGCATTCCAGAGCCTGAAAGTCCTAACTTTTCTTATTATTATTCCTTTCTTTCTAAAGCTCTTCTTAAAATTGCCTCTGGTATTTTCTAAATATGCTCAGAAGTCCTAGGGCTCTGGCAGTTTTTTAACTAATAAAATAAACATAGCAATTGAGTACCTGCAGTTCTGCTAACAGTATTGTTTGTATTCTAAGCCCCATCCACAAAGGCTAGAGAGAAAAATATGCAGTATAAACAAATATTACTTAGATACCAGTGGCATCTCAAAGCAGCACACCCAAGTCTCAAAATGCAAAAGGAAGAAATTTTCCACTCCCACGGTGCATAACTCCCTGTTGAACCTCACATCAGGCAAAAGAGAGTGAAATTGTCTCTGTAACCAAGAAGTTGGGGAGGAGGCGTGGGTGTAAAGCACATCAGTAATTTTCTTTCTTCATTTCTTTCACCATCTTTTATCCCTCGATATATCTATTTTTTTTCTGTGGTGTTTCTTTTTTCCATAGTTCCTACTTTAAGCTGTTCTCTTGTCGCTTCCACTTCCAATTTCAAGAAAAATATAGCTCTGCCCTTTAATCTTATTGCTTAACAGCAATCTCTAAATTTCATATAGCACACATATAGAGAAACTATTGAATAATATTCTCAAAGTAATATACAAAGAAAGGCAAGAAGATAGAAGTAAGTGGGCTAGGGTTAAAGATGGAAAAAAATTTTTTTCCACTGGTATTTGAAACAGCCAAACTTCCAGCTGAGAGGGATGCTAATCCCCTAGAGAAGTTTGAGTCCTGAAAAATGCTAGGAGGAGGCAAGTCATAAAAGTTCATGCAGCCTTATGAGATTCACAATGAAGGAGTAGTGTCCACTGCACCAGATTGAACTGGCAGCTGAAAGCTAAGGCAAGGATCACTTCCCAGGACTGAAGAGGGCCTCCTTTTTTTAAATGTGAACTTTGCTTCTGTAGTCCAAAGGCTTAAAATTGAAGGAGGACACATTGCTCTTAAAACAGAGCTAGTTGAGTCCTGATCCTTTCCACACAGACTCATTTTCCCAAAAGTCTGGCTTATCTGCTTATCTTTTTGTTGATTTTTAACACTACTGCTAAGCTATCCACTCTGTCTACACTTATCAGTCTCCCTCCATGTGAGGTTCTATCCTATAATAAAACTAAGTGCCTTAGTTTCTCAATTGTAAAATTATAATATTTGTAGAGTAAGAAGATTAAATAAACTACTAATTCATCTAAAGTGCTTAGAATAGTTTTTGATACATGAAAGTATAAGAACTTTTAAAATAAAAATAAATGATTTGTGTGAATACATATATCTGGATTTAAAGGACAGAATGTACTTAGTGATGGCAAAACTGACTTCAAACAGAAAGAAAGAACAAATATATTGAATCTGTCAACGAGTGTCATTATTCCAATAGGATTACCAAGACAGATTGGCCAAGGAACAGAACTTTGTCTTAACATTCAAATTTAACCAATTCTGGCCTGTCCCTGATATGCTTAATTATTAAGAAAGAAATTTATCTGTTGAAACCACAGTTTATAAAATGCAAGTATAAGAATTACCCCTCAACATAGTGTATTCTATATTAGATTGTTCAGCACTATCGTCATTTGAATTTTTTTAGGTATTGACTAGGTAATACTATGTAAGAGGTTTTCCCTGTATATTCAATGTGTAGACTAAGGAAAAATGACCTATTTTCCTCTGGATGTGGGGCTAGAATGAGGTGAAAAATACAGTATAGGTTATAAACTGGGGTCAAAAAAAGGCAAGAAAAAAGGATAATATGGGAGGAGAGAAAAGAAAAAAATAAGGTCAGCTTTATGAGATGAGAAATCTACCATGCTTGTAGGATGTGACTAAGAAAACGTTTTAATGACAACAAACATAAGCAGGTAATAAAATATACCTCAAATAAGAAGCTACATATTTGAAAAGCATAAAATTAAATACTTATGAAAATGAAACTCTGGTTTAAATTTTAGCTTCCTTATTTAAATTTTGCTTTTAAGGTGAAAATACATTTTAAAAATGTCTGGAGTCTCAAAGGTAAATCACCAAACTTTAGTAATTATATGTTTCTATTTTTCTATCAAAATTTGGCAAAAAGTTTAGCTACTTTTTCATGGTCATTAGAAACTTTTAACACAGCAAACTATAGTAAAAATTATTTCCATATGGGCCTCCCCAGTGGTGCAGCAGTTGAGCGCTGGGTTGCGAAGCTGCCCGCAGCCTCTCCAGCGCCGGTTCGATCCCCGGCTGCTCCCTGGCCACCAGAGGAGGGTCCCACATGGTGCACAGACCTCTCCTGCTGCCCTCTGCTCCCCTCAGCAGTGCACTTCGGTCCTTCTGCCTGCTCTGCTCCCCGCTCTGGCTGGGTGAATTCTCTCACCCTCTCACGCTTCTGACTGTACCCAGTGCTTGTATAAATAAATAAATAAATCTTTAAAAAAAATTATTTCCATAGACTGATTTAATAAATTTAAGACCCAGAAAAGTTTAAACATTTCAGCAGATGTTCTCTAAGTGATAATAACAAAATTTTAATTTTTAAAAGAAATATATTTGACATCTCTTTACTGATAGATCATTTGTAATGGAGTAAAATTCCACTCAGAAACTCAAATAATATAAATATAGTTTGCTATGAAAATAGATCTGAAAAGCTTGTTTAGTAAAATGCATTACCACAAATAGTTTTAATTTACACAAATAGAATCGAAAGATTCTCAAAAGTTTGTGTTAAAAATAAATAACATCAAAGTGCTAAGCTTCTCCAAATTTTAGCATTGCACCTTGAAGAATTCTAACTTCAGCCAGAAGAAAAATACACTTCAGCTAAGCAAGAACTTTCCATTACTCCTATATTAAGACACCACACCCCATACAACTAATGACAGGAAAGCATTTCTATTCAAACTTCTAACACTACCAGCCTGAAGCGAAGTTTAAAAAAAAAAAAGATATAAAAATAAAACACAACTCACATTTCTACAGTAGAAGAGAAAGTCTTGCTAAATAAGTAGCAATTATGCTGAAGAATTTATATGCTAAGCACGACCGAATGTAAAAACACCAGAGCAGTCAACCATAGCTTTAACACTTTGAGTATGATTAACAGAATGAACTTTCAAAGGTCAATTAAATGTCAACACACTTTAAAGAGATATTCTTCTTAAGTCTGGTCAAAGTATAATAGCACATTATAACTTAAGGCTACCTTTCTTAATTTAAGTGTAATGTGCATGTGATATATGACTCATAGGCAACTTGTGCCACCAATCAAATTACTATAGAAAATCATCTAGCATCTATCCTAGTCCTGACTACTTTAATGTCTTTGAACTTTTGAAATGATTAAAAAAGAAAACAACTGTATTTATTATATATAGCATTATCCAACAAAAACAAAATACAAAATAAATTGCAAGAAAGACAGATTTATCAAATAGCTGACCCTATTTATTCTAACAGAGACAGTCATTTACAAGGAAAACCTTAGTTATAGCTAATATAGATCATCCTACTACTTGACTCAACCCCCGCTAACCTTCCCTGAAGGCTCATGGTTAAAAAGCATGTCAATAAACGTATGGGACAATCAAATTTTTTCAAGCTTAACATTAGAAATTTGTAGGACAAACAAGTCCTGAAGGAGTTTGAGTGCCCATTTCTGACATTTCCATCAAAGAACTCAATTAAGGGCCCCAGTCATGTCCCATGTAAGGAAAACACAGTTGCTCTAAACCTCAGAATGAGAAGGGACCATTAGCATCATCTGGCCCAAACTGATCCACATTCACAGCATGGGAAATATAGAATCACAAAGGTAAAACAATCTGGCTTGGTTCACACAACTCCTTGGCAGACATCAACTCTGGCTGTCTTTATTTGCTTATTCATTTTTGAGATCAAGTCTACAAAATGCACTTAGACCAGTATTTTCTCTATACCAGATCTATCATATAACTATGCTCCATTAGGACTTTAAGACCATGTTTTAATTGACCGAATGACTTCCACTGGCATTAAGAGGAAGATGGGATCCTTAAGATGCTAATGGTTCAGGAAAGTTCAAGAAGTGGAAACATGAACAATGGATAGAATTGGAGTGGTTTAAGAGGAGGCTTCACTGATGAGGGAAGCACCATGGATTAAGGCAAAGTGGTGGATGAGTGGGTCATAGGCCAGAAAATAGGGACAGTTAGTGTTCAGAGTGGGATGGGACCCTGGGTTTAAGGCCATCATATAACTTAGGCAAGGCTCAATTTGAAAGGATAAATGGAGGTTAACAAAGGATTTTGAATTTAGAAAACTAATGAGATGACAGTGAAGACTAGTCTAGCAATAGGTTTGCAAAAGGGAATGGATGTGGGCAGAAAGAATGACGTGAGGTGCCCCCTATACCTTTGTCTAGTCATATCAATCATTATTAATAATAGTTTATGGAGCAGATATAAGGAATAAGTGAGCTGATGTGAGAAAAAGCATTTTGAAGTTTAAGAGCCCCAGAAAGAGGGCTTCCCCTGGTGGCGCAGCAGTTGAGCGCTGGGCTGCGAAGCTGCCCGCAGCCTCTACAGCGCGGGTTCGATCCCCGGTTGCTGCAGAGCGTCCCGCATGGCACAACAGACCTCTCCTGCCACCCACTGCTGTCCACTGCTCCCCTCAGCCGTGTATTTCATCACTCTGCCTATTCTGTTCCCCGCTCTGGCTCTGGTGAATTCTCTCACCCTCCTGCGCTTCTGACTATATCCAGTGCTTGTATAAATAAATAAAAATAAATCTTTAAAAAAAAAAAAGAGCCCTAGAAAGAAAAGGTAATTAAAAAAAACCTGAGGATAAGGAACTCTGTGATTATATCCCCAGGTTCTAACAGCACATACTTCTCTGAAAAGGCAAATATGGAGTTGAATTTCAGATCTACACAAAGACAGATATCCCTATTCCTCAATAATTCCAAAAGCTAGAGCTGTCAAACCTCTGCAAAGTTGAGGGTCACCAATACTAAAATGTAAAACCTGGATTAAAATGTTAACGCAGGTCACACCATCTGTACTCTTCAAAGTGAGTCCAAAAAGCATATTAAGTGCTAAATAAGGTGGTATTAGAAGAGAGTAGAGTAAGGAAGATAGCAGTTGAGTCACAAGACAGCTGAGGAAACCCAGGTTATTAGCTGGCACTACAGGCTGGATCCCTCTCTGCCCCTTTTCCTTTTGCTCAGTAAATTACTACAGAGACCTTCCATTCTGAGCAGAAACTACTTATCTCCTCCTGCGTTGTCGTCTTTTGTCCAACTCTTCTACAGCAACTCTCCAGGGCTAAAAGAGAAAGTTTCACAAGTTACTATAATAAATAAAAAGCTACATATTTTGAGTACTATTGAGGTATTATCTGTCATTAATTTATATCCTACATAATTTATAATCTTATGTAACCCCCAAAACAATTCCCATGTGGCTGTACTATTATTCTAATTTTTCAAGTAAGGAAACAAATTTTGAGGGAGAAGATACAGCTCAAGGTCAAGCAGGCAGGAATGGAAAAGCTAGGACTTGAATCAAGTGCAGTTGACTCCTCAGCCTTTTTTTGCAACTTCTCTCCTAAACTTTCCCTTTTTTTCAATAAACATGAAAATTCTCACTGCATGTCAGGCATTTTATAGATACAGAAGTTTATTTGGGCCATTATATGGGTTTGTATATGAAAGTTTTGACAACAGAGGGCAGGGGCTTGGGTTCAGCTAAATTTGCCTGCCAAATTATCAGCTTTAGGACTGAAATCTTCAACTGTGAGTGCTGAAGGATGTTAGGGGATAGCCCTCCATCCAGCACTCTTGTTCTGTTCTCTCTAGGACCTTCTGTCCCTTCGGGTCCATTCCCAAGTACTTGCTTGAAACCTTCTTCTTAGCGAAGAAGAGGAGGTGGCTGGGATTGCCGCTTCCACCAATCACACACAAACTAGGGAGGTAGGTGGGAATACCCCACTAATAAGAGGGTATATTTATGGGCCTTGTGTCTTAAAGCAGCATTAACTGTGCTTGTAAGTGGTTTCTTGGTTTCTCTGTAGAAGTGGTTCTTGAGGGGTTTCCTGGCAATGGGGCCCAATTAGGGGTGAGGCCATCAAGCTTTTAGTGCTGGAAGGGAAGCAAAAAGGGCAGTGAGCATCTGGGGTGCTTTTTTAATGTTCCTAAGAGAAAGCAAGAATGGTCATTAAACATTGGTAAGAAAACTGTAACACTAAATCTCAAAATTTAGTGTGATTAATTCTCACTTTTGGAGGGGCTTGTTAATACAGATTCTAAGATCTACTCACAGACTTTCTGATTCTTTAAGTGCAGGAAGGCATTCAGGAATCTGAACTTTCGTAAGTACTAAGATTCTGAGACAGGGGTCTAAGAACCACACTCCCGGTACACTGCTCTCACCATTCACAAAGGCTGCCTAAGTAGCAAATCTGCTCTGAGGAAAATGTATATCTTACAAAGGTAGCTTGTTGTTCAAATATCAATGCTAGGTTCTAGTTTGAGTGGTCATTTTAAATAAAGCCATTAGGATTTCCAGAAGTTTCCAGGGGATTTTTAATTTTCCTGATATCAAACAGACTATCTACACAGGCAGGTCTCACGGGAAAAACAGAATGTCTCATGTATGATGCTGTCTGCATAGGATCTCTTCAGCATACACAGCACTTGTCTAGAGAGAAGCTTCTAGCAAGACACTATCTCCAGTACTAATTTTATGTTTGTTGTAAGACTGGAGATAATTTCTCACTGTAGATTTAATTGATTTCAAAAGGAACACTTTGCTTCATACAATTGCATTGAAAGGCTTATTTCATGCTATTTTAAAAATGAATTTAAAATTCAGACAACACGAGAGTGAAATATTATGCTTATGATTAGGCCATAATAATTAGACATTCAATCATAATGCAAATTGTTACCGATTATTTAAGAGAAATATACGTCTTCACAGGTTTTTCTTCTTCAAAGAAGGTTTGGTCATAAAAATGTATTATGTTGAACCAATATTGCTACCTTTCTCTTAGAAACCTTACCAACTGTCATTTTCCCTTTCCAAATCTCTATCCCTATTTTAAGTTATAAACTTTCAGGCTAGATACTGGAACGAAGCTCAATTTTTCTGCCAATTCTTTCTTTGATATCTTCTTTTTTCCCCACAAAGAGCTAGATTAATTTTCTTTAAGGATGGGCAAGAAGAATTTTAAATTATTCTTATCTGAGCACTGGGTATTTTATCCACCTAATATTTGTTATTTACACATTTTAATTTAAAAAATTAACTATTGCAGTTATAAGCTCCAAGAGAAGAAAAAATACCCAAAGGAGCACCTGAAGGCACTCTCATGAATGATGAGAAAACTGGGGGACTTGATCAATACGATAATAAAATAATTTCTTCTGCATATAGTACTGACAAGTACACATTTAATAGTTGAGAGAATTCTAGTTAGGGAATATGTTTGATTTCACTTTCATGGAAAAAAAATTGCAGGTTACTGCGATAACCAAAAGTTAACACTCTGCTGTATTGCAACACAACCTGAGATAACAATATTTCAATACTATCCCCAGAGCAAACCTTTAACATTAATAATTTATCAAAATTACACATGCCACTAACACATCCCAACAAAGAAGATTATATAAGAGAGCCTTCCTGGCGTCAGTGATACTGAACACAGCAGCTATTTTCAATCCTTCATTAAAATTAGATCAAGATGTACTTGCATTATGTGTTTCTGTTCCTGTAGGAAGACTTACATTAGTTTAAGAATTACTTTGGTTATAAATGGCATTTTTTTTCCTTCTTTGTCGGAAGTTAGATCCCCCTCCCCCACCTTTGCCCTCCCCCCCTCCAAGATTTCAGTTCAAAGAATACAGAAACAACAACAAATACCTGTTCTGTTTACACTCTCCCATGCATAATAAACCCTTGCTCTCCCAAACTGAGTCCTGAAGGGGTGAAGGGATCCCTTGGGGCACCTGCCACTTCACACTCAAGGCTAGCTCTCGGTCCCCAGTCTGGTCCCAGAAACTCCAAAGGGTGCGGCAAAGTAGACCAGACTGAAGAAGCGATTTTAAAATAAGCAATGAGTAATGTATTTTTCACTTTAAAAAGCCTTCAAGTATTACCGTTTGTCAACATCAGACGTAAAAACTACGCCTGAGTGGGCTGAAAGGTGAACCGGGGGGCTACGTAAACCCATCCTGGCCTACCTCTCCACAACTCGCGCACCTCCTTGAGGCCCAAGTGAGCTCTCACGCCCAGAAGCACATGCAAGACACCACAGGTCGTGCAAGTCTAGCTTCAAGGCTCATCCACGACGCGAGCTGCGTGAAGTCACTTGTCCAAGGTCAAGCGGAGGCAGGTCTGGTCCGCGACCTTCCACTCTTTCCACCCTCCTCCCACTCCCCGCCCCTGTCCTCCTCGGTCACCCGCTCCCCTAGGGTTCCCAGGGATACGGGTCGCCAGCCAGCGGCATGTCAGCTCCTCTGAAGCCCTCGCACTTTTATTTGTCTTCCCCGACTGCTTCCAAAGTGCTCCAGCCTCTCTCCACGCCTTCTCCCAGCCCAGGTGCCCCGAACCGCTCACGCTCAGCGCGCGCAAAGCCCACTCACCCGCCGGCGCGGGCGCAGGAGCCCCGGGACGCGCTCCGGCCTCCCCGCGGGCCCCGCCGGCCGCGGCCCGGGCCGACGACGAGTCCAGAAAGTCACCGGCGGTGACCGCGGACGCCGGGGGCGGGTCGCGTCGCGCCGCCCCGCGGAGGCGCCGCAAACTTTTCCCGGCTCGCAAGTTGCCGGGCTCGGCGGCCGCGGACCGACTTCCTTCCCCGGCCGCGGGATGAGGGGCGCCCCTTCTCCGGCCGGGGGCCGGGCCGGCCGGGCGGGGGGGTTGGGCCGGGCGAGCCGGGAGGCGGTCCGGCAGCGGCCGGCGGAGCGCGGGCGCCCGGCGCCGGGGAGCGCGCGGGGCCGGAGCGCGGCCGCATTGTCTCCGCGGCCTCCGACCCGGCCCCGGCGGCCGCAGCACCCGCGGGCTCGGCGGCGAGTTGCCGTCCCGAATTCGCCGCCCCCTTTCGCCGCCGCCGCCGCTCACCGCGTTCTTTGTGTGCCGCTCGCCGCCCTCGGGCCGCCGCGCCGCTCGCCTGACAGCTGAAGGCTCGCCGCTCGGGCGCGGCTCTTCCCCCGCGGCCGCCGGCGGAGCCCGGCCCGACCCGACGCGCGGGAGAGGCGGCGAGAGGAGGGGCGCTGACAGACGCCGTCTCGCAGCGGCCGCCGCCGGGGGGTGGGGACGTGGGGCTGCCCTCAGGAGACGCGGCGGGCGGCCCGTCCCGGCCGCGCGCTCGTCCTACGACACCCCTGCCGCGCCCGGACCCTCGCGTCCGTCCTCCACGGCCGCCCGCCCAGCGCCGAGCCCGGGCCGGGCGTCCAGCCCCGCTGCGGAGCGCGCTCGGGCAGGAATCCTGGGCACCCGCCCCGCCCCCTGGCTCCGGCGCCCTCCAATGAGCTCGGCCTGCAGGGGGCCGTTCCGTCCAATCAAGTGTCGGGAAGCCCGGCCCGCGCGTGCAGCCAATAGAGCGCGACTCCGGCAACACACCCGCCCTGAGCCTTCGGGAGCGAACCGCTCCGAGCCCTGAAGGGGGGCGGCCGGGGGTTGGGACCCCGAGCGCGGCGCCCCGAGCTAGTCGGGTCCGGCCCGAGCCCTGTCACAAAGGGAGAGTCTGTCGAGGGCTGTCAGGTGCTTAGGTTGCTGTGGTGTAATAAAAGGTGTTGAGGAAAATGGGGGCGCTGGACGCCGTACTTTTGTAGGTCCTCTAAATTCCCTGCTCTGAGCAGTAAACACGTTTTCTGCAGAAAAGTTCTCGTTGGAAAAAAGGCTGCACGACACGTTGTGGCTCTCCCAGCTGTACGGATTAAAGTCTTTCCTTTTAGAACATCCTTGAATGCTTCTCTGACGAGGCAGCACTCAGGTTGATGCATCCTCCGTCCTAGGCACTTGTTCTCCTAGTACATTTGTTAGAACGACAGGTTAATTTTTTTTTCCTGCTCCCAGGTGATCCTGGCCATTTTTTTTTTCTTTCTGAAAGAGAATTGAATTCAAGAATAAATAATGGAAAGTTTTTGCTGCAAGCCATCTTTGTTATAAACTGAAGTTTTATATTGAAGTCATACAAACTATCTTCAGTGGAGGTCGGATGATACAACTAAGTAAAGGAGTATTATATTCTTCTAGAGGGAAAGAGGATTTAAATAAAGCTCTATCAGTGACTCTAGCTCTCAGTCATAATACTTTGAAATTCGTAGGCACTTTCTAGTTACTTTTGCATTTGGCATGAATAGGAGTACTCATTTGTGGTTGTTTAAATAAGATTTGTAGGCTATTTTGAGGTCTTTACTGAAAGTCAGCTCACCATGATGAAGTCATTGGTAACACATATCTGCATACATTAAAATCATTTCACACTCATTTGTTCTTCAGATGATTGTCACTTGGTTTATTTCAGACGATTGTCATTTGGTTTATTCCTTCGGACGATTTTGCATTTTAATATTTTTTGCACACGTGTGACATATTTCTCCTGCATAAATTATTTCAGTGGTCAAAAAAATTTTTTTTACAGGATGACCTGTGCAGTGAAAGAAATGAAGAAAAAGAGACATTGAGAGTGATAAATCAAGTAAAAAACGGCTTGTGTAATCGTCTTGTTCTCATGATTGAAACTTAACAGCTCTTTATCGTATTAGCTTCAGGGGTCTCCAAGTCTAGATTGTGTCAAAAGATCCAGGTTCTAATTGATCTTGAGTAAATCTCTTAATGATTAACTCTGATGTAAGAGGACAATACTCCAGCTCTGCCTGCCTCATCTAAGTGCTGTGAGGTGTACCAAGATAGTCTTGGTCAAGCATCGTTTCCTGTAAGCTAGTGTGCCAAGTGTACAGTGGCCTTAAATGTGTTATTCTTCTTTTCTCCTCTAGCAACCTATCTACATTTTCATTTACTCCACATTTTTCAGCCAATCAGTTTTCCCTCAAACTTCTGCCTTTTAATTCTGGAGCAAAAAGCCCTTCAGGTGTGCCTGTCACCTTCCTTTTTTTAAAGTGGAGATGATGTTAGAAGAGAAGACAAGAATAATTAGGAAAGAATACCACTCAAATATTTTTTTGAAGATGAAGTCTTGCCATTTGTGACAATTTGGATGGAACTGGAAGGGATTATGCTAAGCAAAATAACTCAAGAAAAAAAGGCAAAAAAAGGATGATCTCATTCATATGTGGACTATAAAGAAACAAAGCTTAGTTCTGAGTTTCCTTATGGTCAAAATTAAAAAGAGAAATTACAAATATTTGACCTGGGAAGTTTCTAACAAAATTAGAAAGAAATTTTGTTTCCCCTGATGGGAAGGAGTGGGAACAAAGGGCAGAGGGGGTTCTGGTAGGCATGATCTGGTAATGTACATTTTGAGAGTGTGCACCTGTCAATACATTCCTAAAACACACACAATGTTGTAAGCCAATATTATAGCTGGGGGGGGGCAAGAATTAGGAAAAAATTGTGGATGGGAAAATTTTGAGAAATTCTCTTTACTGATTAATCTTAATATAGTCCTTAAAAACAAGAGGAATCATAATGCCCAGCTAAATGTTCTTCTGCTTATAATGTTAAAAACCCTATGCAAGTTTCTATAAATACATATAAGTTAGTTAATGTATCCCATGTCTGCCAATGTGCATAGTTTTATGTGGAAGTTGTTAATGGCTAGATCAAATTTATACCCATATAATCAAGCAATTTTGCAGTCATTTATTAGGGTTCCACTTAAGGCACTGGTACTTAACTTACAAAGAGGAAAGGAAATGTGTATTTTTAGAGATATTTCCATGTTGCATAATGTAATTTGTTTACTTTGTTCCAAAATATGCAATCTAGTACAGAAGTTTAATTATTACTTTAAACAAATGTACATATGGTAACACTAGAATGTGAAATTTGCTAAATTTAATTGAACCAGCAGTTGTTATTTTCAACTAATTAACTGCACAGATTTCATTTTGGAGTAAAAAATGTGTATGAATTGATCAATATGAATCCAATATACATGGCTTATTAAGTATACATATATGTCAAAATGTATAAAAGTCAGTATTTGGTAATTTTTTGGCAATAGAGGAGTGCATACTTCTATTACAGGGAGTGGCTATTTCATCAATTGTAATATTCATGATTCTACTGTGGTGATGTTGCATTTACTATGTGATATTTTCAGTTTTTCATCAATGATTTATCAGATGTCGAATATGAAACAAGAGAAATATAACTCTTTAAGAGGGAGCAGTTCTAAGAGATATTTCAATGTTTACTAAGGAAATTGTGATTTTGGAGATAGGACTATCATTTTTAAAGATAATGTTTTCTAAATACACAGATGTAAGGTCTTTTATAAATTACACCCTATGATTTGTGGTAGTGTAATCATAATATTTTTTCTGTGTTTTTACCTTTAAGATATTATCATCTTAAGATTGCTTCTTCAATGAGCATAATAACTAAGTTCACATCTCCAGATTCTGATTGATATACTTCTGAATTTATGTGTGTCTTGGGCAAATTAGATTTCCCAGTCTAATTTTCCCCAATTCACCAAATACAGTTTGCTCATTTGAAAGTGATGCTAATAGGGATAGTGAAATTTTATGTACATAGAGAGTATAGAAACATAATTCACACTATTTTTCTATTTCTGACCTGAAAGAGGGTTTGGGGTTTGTGAACCACAACATCAGATCCCTTTTACTCTCCTGTCAAAAATTTATGTTTTCCTGATTTCTTGAACTTGACCATGGAGTTTCCTCATGATGGGGTGTATTTATGGCAAGATTGTTTATAATCATATGGAGGAACAAAGAGGAAGTTCCAGAAAACACTAGTGATAGGGACCCTACACAATCCCTTACTTAAATATCTTGGACTATTGTCCCTCAGAAAAAGGACTTTAGAATTAAGTTTTTAGAAGAAATATTGTTTCCCTTGAAGTGAAATCTTTGTAATTTTTTCTTTTAATTTCAATGTAAGAAGCTCTGAACTAGATATACAGTTCAAAGTATAGTAGCATTGTGACCTGCTTCACAGTGATTTTTAAAATATAATAATTACCTTGTTTTGGTTTATTACTTTTTACCCACATATTATTAGCCTATATTTTAATGTATGCAATTTGCATTATCTAAAATACTTTCCAAAAGGAGGTATACACTCCTGAATAACATCTTTTGAGCCCTACATAAACCCTGGATGTGATGAACTGAACATAACATAAGCAGAATGTGTAATGTGAATTTCATGAGGGAGATCGCTGTGGTTTACCTTCTTAGAGGAAGAGGTATTATTCAGGTATAATATCTGAAAACATTTTTCAGAGAGGCAGAGAAGTATGGAGGTATAAGATGAAGGAAATTTATTATACTTATTTTTAAAGTTACAGTTATTGGAAACATACATTTAAAAATGCTTTTTGCAAAACTAGGGCTTTAATTCAAAAATAGACTATTTGACTTAAATATAAACTGACATATATATTATAAATTATGCTTAAATTATGATTATTTCCACTGTTACCTATCAGCAACCTTTACACTTAGACAATAACCCCTAGAATATGTTTTAAATGCAATGAATTTTTTTCACTTGTATTAATATACACCTATTTCCTTCAATTTTAGTAGTCTCTTTTGGAAAATAAATAATGTATCCCCCTGTTATCCAACAACATGCACAATTCTTTTTTTTTTTTTTTTTAATATTTTTCCAGGGGCCGCCCTGTTGGCGCAACAGGTTAAGCACCACACTATGAGGCAATCTGCAGCCTCTGCAGCACAAGTTCGATCCCAGGCCGGCCAGGGGGCAACCCATATGGCGCAGCAGACATCTCCTGACTCACCCACTGCCCCCCTCAGCAGTGTACTTCAGTCAATCTGCCTGTTCTGTTCCCCACTCTGTCTCTGGTGAATCCTCTCACCCTTCCCCCTACCCCTGCATCTCTGGCCTGTACCCCAGCTCTTGTATGCATAAATAAATAAATCTTTAAAAAAATTTTTTTCCAAGGTATCTTTGAACCACTCTGGAACTTCAAACTATCATTTTGTTTTGTTTCACGAGCTATATTTAAATTTTCTGTAACTTACCAGTTAAAAAAATTATTCATCCTTTTAATATTGAGTCATTTATGCAAAGTGACTGATAGCATCCCCTTTCCAGCTGATCAGCATGGAAGACACTCTCAATGAAGTTTGGAGGGTTTCTGCTGTGACAGAAAACTCAACCTGATTTAAATATAAAAATATTTTTATTAGCTTGCATGATTACAATCCTGACAGAGTAAAAGTAAACTATATTGCTAACTTGACAGAAAGTGTGAGATGAAAGAAGGGAACAAAGTGAGGAGAGGCATAGAGACATTAATAGCCTTATCCTGTCTAGGGTGGTGCCAGGAAACCAACTAAAATTTATTAGATGAGAAACAAGATTTATTGGACAAGTAGAAAATTCTAGTTTACCACCAACAAAACTTAAAATAATTACATAAAATTTCAAAAATATAGCAGTGTCGAGAGAAGGACTATGGTAAAGGAACCCATTTTACATAGCTGAGAGCACACAGAGATAGAGCTTTAGATAGAGATAGATAACACACCAGAGTTAAAAATCAGAGTTTCAAATAACTATTGCTTAGTTTTCTGAAAACAGACATGATTAAAAGACTTCTTTTAGTGGCTATTGCTATTGGGTGTGAAGGAAGTTGTTGCCTTATTTGATCTTTTAAAACAAGTGTGAATACTGTTTTGATGAAATTTTTCAACATTATAAAAAAGTCTCAGTCTTCATTCATATTAAAGAATGAATGAAGGGTATAAATATATGCTGCAAAACTACAATTGTAATGTATTAGGGTTGGATAAAACAGGGTATAGGAACCCAGGGTGCTGAAATACAAACATTAATCAAGACTATATGTGATTTTAAGAAAGCAAATGTAATGGACATGAAATGAAATGATTTTACTTACTTCACAAACAATTCATAATGTAGATTATCATTTTTTTGTGCTAGAGAACAACTGTGCCTTCAGATTCCATAGATTTTTGTGCAGATTGGGTACAGGGAGGATGTTTTTTAAATGCCCGTTTGTCTTTTGATGAAGTAATTGTATCATTTGAAACACTTTGACTCAGCACACAGAAAAGCTCAATAGAAAATGTGTTCAATTGTGAGTTTCATAGCCTGAGAAATGAATGAAAATTATGGAGAAGACTCTGTGGAAAATCACAAAAGGGATTAGAAATCTGGAATAGAGAATATTTGAGGAATTGACATTTTCAAACTTTTGCAGCCTCAGGTTTTTCAGATATAAATCACTGCTAATTTTTATGCCAGTAAAAAAAGAATATTGGGGTCACTATAAAATGATCCTAGGGGTCTGTTAGAATCAAGTGTATCTTGGATAAGATAAATCAGTCAGCTAGACTTGCAGGATGCACTGTGAATATTCAAAGTCAAGGGAAAAAATCATTACCAGGAGCAATGGAGACTGGAAAGGGAGTGTGTGTGTGTGTGTCTCTGTGTGTATGTGTCTCTGTGTGTGTGTGGCTGTGTGTGTGTGTGATGGGCTAAATAAATAAATGTTTGGATCTCCAAACATTTGGATCACCTGCTAGTTGATAAGGTTCAATGTATATCTAAAAAGCACGTCAGAAAAATTGAAGAATCATGATGAAGTAAAAATTACTATTAGAGTATAATGCTTTAATCCTATTTGTAAAGTTTTATAATGTACTATGTCATGTGGAAAGAGTATTTGTGGAAACTACCTGCACCCTAACCAAAGCATTCTCATATAGATGGCATCTTTCCAAAGTGAGCTCAAATGAATACAGGAGTGTATTGGTTTTTTATTCATTTTCTTTCCATCTGGAAAGGACCTTCATATAATGTCACTAAAATTTCATAACTTTCCACCCTGATCAGGAGGAAGCAGCTTGGAGTAGTATTTGGATTCAAAGACATTTTTGAGTCCTGCTACCTCTATAGGACTCAACCAGGCCACTAATTCCTCCGGGCTTATAAATGAGGATGATAATAATTATAGATGTTGTATCTCCCTCACTTATTATTGTGAGAATAGAAATGGCCAATTTTTTAGGATGTGCTTTGCAGACCATTATGTGGGTCACCAAAGTTTTTATTCCCATTTAACAGAGAATAGAAAGGAGATGCAATGATTGAGATGAGTTCTCTTCTACCCAGTAGGATAAGGTGGGGTCCATGACCCCAGATCCCAGGTCTCCTAATTACTGTCAAGTGCTTGTTTCACTACTTTGATGCATACTTTGAACTGTGGCCAATAAATAAAAAATTAGTATAGTCATAGTTGCCTCAGTTTCTATTCTTGGAATGATGAGTTAGAGAAGTTGGTTACCAGAACCCTTCTACCTGGAAATCCTATAGTAATCAAGAATTTAGTTCTCCAATTTGCTTAGGACTCTTGTTTGCCCTAGAGGAGATGTAGAGAAAAGAGGCCATGATTAAAGAAAGAGCACTGTGTAGCAAACAGCTGGGAATTTCCTTTGCTCCTGTGAAAAGAGAACGGGTATAGAGAACCAGGGAGATGGAGTGAGGTGGGGAACTACAAAGGTGAAGAAGTTCCTGAAGATTTCCTCAATGTGGGACATGGAAGGGACATGGATAAATAATTTTTAAGGTTAAAGGGCAAATGTTCAGCACTATCTTCTAAACACAGAAAAGGCCTTGTGTGAAGGTTTTTTGTTACTATTTGTTTTGTTTTATTTCAATGGATCCATACAGAGGAAAGGAAAATAAAAGGAGACAATGAAAATATAACACCCTTCATTCCTTCTCCGGAATTCTCTGAGAAATTGGCAGAACTTTGGCATCTATATCTAGATGGCATATAGAAAAGAATGAAATAAAAAGATATATCATAAAAATTGTATTTGAGGGCTCCCTTCTCTCTTATTGATAAAGCCTTTGGGTCAGAGAAACAGAAAGAGAAATGCTAATAAATGGAGCATTATTGCTGGAAGTAGAATGATATTTAGATAATCCAACATCATATGCTTTACCGCTGTAATTAATACTTGTTTGAGAAAGCTAAGTATATTTATTATTGCAAATTTTACCTTTAATATCTGACAAACATTTAATTCACGAAGGATGAGTTATAAATCATAACCTGTTAATGATATATTGTAGCACATATTTGCATGAACAGAATAAAATCTAGACGGATCAACATCTAAATGTAGTTATCACTGTAATAGCATTATGGTGATCTCTAATTTTCTAGTATTTTCTGAATTTTTCCTAATAAACATTATAATTGAAATAATAAAAATATCTTTTAAAAGTATATAACTGATACAGAAACTCTTTTCTCCATTGCTAGAAATTTTATAAATAAAAAGTGTAGATATTATATGAATTATCTTAAATGAACTGATTCTTATTGAAAAATCCCTTTATTTGGACGTTTGAGCCAAAAGCTTGACTATGTATTGTGATAAAATAATTTATATAATTTTCATTACTAAGTAAGAACAAAGAAGACGTGAAATGACCTTTCTGTGCGGCAGTTCCTCTAGCATAGCATCTAAATTCCATTTATTTATTTTTTTGATCAGTAGTTTTTCTTTGAAGGATTTGGAAAATCTTAGTTGCCTATTAGTTAACTTTAGGCAGAATATTTAAAGGTTAGTAAAATAATAAAGTAGCAAGTAGTCCCAACATTTGGAAGACAGGAATAATCACTTTTTGGAAGATTTTAGAAGATGGATAATATTTATTTGACTCTCTGTGATAGATATAATTCAGAACAGAGTTTGCAACCAAAGATTTTTGTATCTCAATTCACATTTGGAAATGTCTGGTGACATTTATAGTTCTTATAAGTAGGGCAGGGTGATGCTACTAGCATATAGTGGGTAGAGGCCAGTGATACTGCTACATGGGCTACAATGCACAGGGAGACCCCAACAAAGAGTGATTCAGCCAAAACGTCAGCAGTTCCTCTTTGGAGAAATGTCTTTTGAGTTCTTCTGCCCATTTCTTGACTGGATTGTTTATTTTGTTTTTCTTGAGCCATGTGAGTTCTGTGTATATTTTTGGGATCAGTCCCTTATCAGTTGAATGGAGTGCAAAGATTTTTTCCCAATCAGTGGGGTGTCTCTCTGTTTTGGTCAATGTCTCTTTTGCTGAACAGAAGCTTTTCAGTTTGATGTAATCCCAGGTGTTTATCTTTGCCTTCACTATCACTGCTTTGGGTAATGAGTCTCTTTTTTTTTTTTTTTTTTTTTTTTTGTGGGACCCTCGCCAGTGGCCGGGGATCAAACTGGTGCTGCAGAGGCTGCGGGCAGCCTCGCAACCCAGCACTCAACCACTGCGCCACCAGGGGAGGCCCTGGGTGATGAGTCTTTTAAAGATGTTTCTGAGATGTATGTCTTGTAGTGTTTTATCTATATTTTCTTCTATATATTTTATGGTTTCAGGTATTATGTCTAGTTCTTTTATCCACTTTGACTTGATTCTTGTTGTGCACAGTGAGAGGTAGTGGTCTCATTTCATTTTTTTTTTTTTTTTTGCATGTGGAGGTCCAGTTTTCCCAACACCATTTATTGAACAAACTGTCCGTGTACAACCCAAATGCCCCCAAATAGATGACTGGATCAAGAAGATGTGGTATATATATATACAATGGAATATTATTCAGCAATCAAAAAAGATAAACTCATGACATTCACAGCAACGTGGATGGAGCTAGAAGGAATTATGCTCAGTGAAAAAAGCCAGAAGGAAAAAGAAAAATATCAGATGGTTTCACTTACAACAGGAATATATGGGGAACAAAATAAGACATCAGTAAAAAAAAAATTATAACAGTACAAAACACAGCAAAACAAAACCAGACAATTATTAACCAGAGACAAACTGCAGGGGAGGACGTGGGAGAGGGATCAGAGGGAGGAAGGGAGGAGCACAGGGGACTGAGGTGATGGTGCACGGGTGCCTTGGGAAAGGAAATTCTATGGGACTCAATCTGAGAAGGGGGGGGGGAAGCAAATATTGTCTAAAAAATTTTAAAAAAATGATAAATGTTAAAATAAAGAAAAAGTCAGCAGTGCGCAGGTTGAAAAATCCTGCGCTAGATTCCATTTTATTTACAAATAAACAAATTGACACCATCAACTTCAAAACCGAAGAAGAAGACGATTCTTATTTACATGTTTTCTTTCAAGCAGTGGACAATATTTTTCTCTCCAGAAAGTTGAATATAACTATTTCTAGTACTACATTTTAGTGTGCAAAATAATACTTACAAATTAAGAAACCTAAGGTAGGAATTCATAACATTTAAGAAATCAGACTCAGAATAATAAAGCTCATAGAGAGCCAATGTGTTTCAGCAAGTTTGTTGGCAATGGATTTTTTTTTTAGCATTCCTCAAAAAGATTATTTCAGATAGTAATTCAGAAACAGTTGGGATTGTGAATCCAATGGTATGTCAAGAACACATTAATAATGACTGGTAGTCTCCCAAGGAATAAATGAAAATACAAAATGCATTTATTACAATGTTTTTTGTGCCCTTCAGAAGCATAGTCATGTTATATCATTTTTTTGGCAGGATTTCTTACAATGTCTTTTCAAAAGGTAGCTCTGGTCCTAGTTGCAAGGATGCAGGGCACATGTCTTCCTTCCCACCATCAGTGTGAAACTTGTGTTCTCATAGGACGATTCTTTGGTTAGGAAAACAATCAAACAACAATAAAAGGAAGTGTGGCATATAACATGTTACTCTCACAACCCTGAGGCACTTTTTCAGAGCATTTAAAAATGTGCTTTTAGTTTTTTTTTTTTTATTTTAATAATAAATTTTATTTTTATATTCCCCATACAATTGCAGCCCCCCCATTCTGACCCCAATCTCTCCCCTCCCACCCCCGCCCCTTAAAAGTGTCTCTGGTTCGTAGTTTTTTTGTTGATTTTGATTTTCACTTTCTTATAGTTATTCGTTTTCCTGGTCCCTTATTTAAGTTTTCTAGATTCCTGCTATGAGTGAGACCATCCGGTATTTTTCTTCTTCTTTTTGGCTTATTTCGCTGAGCATGATCCCTTCCAGTGCCATCCATGTTGCTGCAAATTGCATGTGTTTATCTTTTTTGAATGCTGAGTAATATTCCATGGTATATATGTACCACATCTTCTTGATCCAGTCATCTATTTTTGGGCATTTGGGTTGTTTCCAAAGCTTAGCTATTGTAAACAGTGCTGCTATAAACATAGGGGTGCAGGTGTTCTTTGGAATTGATGTTTCTGTGTCCTTTGGGTAAATACCTAGGAGTGGAATTGCTGGATCATATGGAAGCTCTATGTTTAGTAGGTCCAAAAATCTCCACACAGCTCTCCACAGTGGTTGGACCAGTTTGCACTCCCACCAACAGTGCAGAAGAGTTCCTTTTTCTCCACACCCTCGCCAACATTTGTTGTTGCTAGTTTTTTTAATATGTGCCATTCTCATTGGTGTAAGATGGTATCTCATGGTAGTTTTGATTTGCATTTCCCTGATGACAAGTGATGTTGAACATTTTTTCATATGCCTGTTGGCCATTTTCATTTCCTCTTCAGAGACGTTTCTTTTTAGCTCTTCTGCCCATTTTTTGACTGGATTATTTTCTTTGTTGTTGTTGAGTCTCATCAGCTCTTTGCAGATTTTTGTGATCAGTCCTTTATCATTAGGGTTGGGTGCAAAAATGTTCTCCCAGTTGGTGGGGTTTCTCTTTGTTTTTGTTATTGTCTCTTTTGCTGTGCAGAAGCTCTTTAATTTGATGTAGTCCCAGCTGTTTATCTTTGCCTTCACTATCACTGCTTTGGGTGATGTGTCTGTAAAGATGTCTTTGATGTGCAAATCACGTAGTGTTTCGCCTATATTTCCTTCTATATATTTTATGGTTTCAGGTCTTAACTACTATGAACAGTTATATGGAAACAAGTTTAACAATCTAGAGGAGATGGACAAATTCCTACAACTCTACAATCACCCAAAGCTAGATAAAGAAGAAATAGAACACCTAAACAGACCAATTACAAGCAGCGAAATTGAAATGGTAATCAAAAACCTCCCCAAAAACAAAAGCCCAGGACCTGATGGATTTACAAATGAATTCTACCAAACATTCAGAGACAAATTAGTGCCTATCCTTCACAAACTCTTCCAAAAAATTGAGAAGGAAGGGACAATACCAAACACGTTCTATGAAGCCAACATTACACTAATACCAAAACCGAACAAGGACAACACAAAAAAGGAAAACTACAGGCCAATCTCCCTAATGAACACTGATGCAAAAATCCTCAATAAAATTTTAGCTATCAGAATCCAATAATGTATCCAAAAGATAATTCACCACGACCAAGTAGGATTCATTCCAGGGACACAAGGATGGTTTAACATCTGAAAATCAATCAACGTTATCCAACACATCAACAAAAAGAAATATAAAAACCATATGATAATATCAATAGATGCTAAGAAAGCTTTCGACAAAGTGCAACACCCATTCATGATAAAAGCCCTTGAAATTCTTGGGATACAAGGAACATACCTCAACATCATAAAGGCCATCTATGACAAGCCAATAGCCAGTATCATTCTCAATGGTGAAAAGCTGAAAGCAATTCCATTAAGATCTGGAACAAGACAAGGATGTCCACTCTCACCACTGCTTTTCAATATAATACTGGAAGTCCTAGCCAGAGCAATAAGACAAGAGAAAGACATCCAAGGAATCCAAATAGGAAAAGAAGAAGTCAAACTATCACTATTTGCAGATGATATGATAATATATATAGAGAACCCCAAAAAGTCCACAGAAAAACTAATTCAACTCATCAATCAATTCAGTAAAGTGGCAGGATACAAAATCAACACGCAAAAGTCAGTAGCCTCCCTATACACAAACAATAAATCTGAAGAAGAAGAAATCAAAAAAACCATCCCTTTTTTTATTGAAACAAAAAAAAATCAAATATTTGGGAATAAATCTAACAAAAGAGGTAAAGGACCTATACAAAGAAAACTATAAAACACTGTTAAAAGAAATAGAAGAAGACACAAAGAAATGGAAAGACATCCCCTGCTCATGGATTGGAAGAATAAACATTATTAAAATGGCCATCCTCCCAAAAGCAATATACAGATTCAATGCTATTCCAATCAAAATTTCAATGTCATTCTTCAAAGAAATAGAACAATTATTGATGAAATTCATATGGAATCACAAAAAACCCGAATAGCCAAAGCTCTCCTGAAAAAAAAAGAAGGGAATGGAGGCATCACACTCCCAGACTTCAAACTCTACTACAAAGCCATAATCATCAAAACTGCATGGTATTGGAACAAGAACAGACATACAGACCAATGGAATCGAATAGAAAATCCAGAAATAAACCCACAGATTTATGGTCAACTAATCTTTGACAAAGGAGCAAAGACTATGCATTGGAGCAAAGAAAGTTTGTTCAATAAATGGTGCTGGGAAAACTGGGTCGCTACATGCAAAAGAATGAAGCTTGACCACTACCTCACACCATACACAAAAATCAACTCAAAATGGATTAAAGAACTAGACATAAGACCTGTGCTTTTAGTTTTTGAGTGCATCAAGGTAAATGAAGGTCACTGCATACTCTTTTTATATTATTTTTAGAGAAGATATTAACTCAGTCCCTATAAATAAAAGACTGTTAACTAACCTGCACCTATTTGGTCTTTATTATTCTTTTCTTCAGAGAACAGAGTATATTTTCCAAAAGGATGACATTATTTGTCATGAATCTGTTTTGTTTTAGTTTTTAATTAAATGTGCAATATTCTAAAAGTCACATAATTGTTTTTGGCAGGTTAGATGAAGACATGCTGAGAATAAAGTTACTTTATGCTGTCAGAGCTTTCTTTTTAGTATATGATAGAATTGATTCTACGTGATTACTCAGAAAGGCATAAATCCCCTTTTGTAAATAAATATATGATTTAATTGGTGAAGGGATCAGGCAGGAAAGAGGATTATAGGATCACTGTGTAAATTTTATGTACTATTTTATAATATCTTTTGTTAATTTTGTTCTAGTCATAAAAATATTTGTTCACTGCTTAATATTTAGAAAATTCAGGAAAGTATAAAATGAAAAGCTATCCCCAGGAACCACTATTTCTAATACAGATCAACTTCCAGCTCTTCCACAAGTGGGGCCCGTTGTGCCCAGTCCTGCCTTCTGTCTCCACCGTTTAGTGAAATTTACCTATTTCATCAGACTTCGTCCAAAACAAGGTTTGCAATGTCCATGTCACATACTTTAAGTGGCTGCACCTAAGTCAATTCTGTAAGTGGTTGTCTTTTTCTCCTCTGTAACACACATAGTTCTGTATCGCTCATAAGCCAATGAGTTCTGATGGACACATAGCTAGGAAGACAGGTTTAACGTTCCTGGATATTTGCCATGCCTCTGTCCCTTTCTTTTCCACTCATGCAGTGCATTTTAATATGAGTAAGAATAACATAACAGAGATAATCTTAATGTACTATAATTTATTAAACAATAAATAAATGTTAGTCTGGCACTCAATTTATTAATGCCAGACTTAAATTTAGTTAATATGAGTAGTAACAAATGTCTTGTGACATCCCTTACAACTGATAGTGAATACTTTGCTAATTTGATAGGTGAAAACGAATATAACCTTTAAAACAAAAGTATTTGAAACTGAGTCATTTCACCTTCTTCTTCGTATTTAGTTTTTCATTTTCCCTTACTGTGCAATCCCTCCCTTTCTCCCTCCCTTCCTTTTTTTTCTTTCCTGAATTCATTATTTCATATTCCTTGCCAATTTTTAAGATTTACATGAGTTCTTTATGTACAAACTATATTACACGTTTTTTATTGTAAATATGCCAAATATGTTTCCCAGTTGTGTGATTTGTAAATTATATGCATGTTTTCATGACGATAATGGTTTAAATTTTTTAATGGTCTTTCCTATTGTAGGGAAATTTAAAGTTTTATTCTTCATAGTCAAATTATATATTTTTTGCAGGACTTCTTATAATGTCTTTTTAATTAGAAATCATATTCCCATCCCAAGATCTGATAAATGATCAAGTTTTCTTCTAGGTTTGTGCGTATGTTTTTATGTAAGTATGTGTGTGTGATTTCAGTTTTGAAATATTTAACTGTTTATTTTGTTTTATGATATAAAGTGAACAACTTTATTTTGTTCAATTTGTTAAATAATTGTCCCATGCCATAAATGAATTTTTTTCATGTCTTCACAAAGTTGTGATGTCAACTTTATCTCACATAGAACTTCATTATTCTTGTATATCTTTTTAAGTAACTTTGATTTTTTTTAAAGATTTATTTATTTATTTTCATACAAGAACTGGGGTACAGGCCAGATGCGTGGGAGGGTGAGAGGATTCACCAGAGACAGAATGGGGAACAGAACAGGCAGACTGATGAAATACACTGCTGAGGGGAGCAGCAGGTGAGACAGGAGAGGTCCGCTTCATCATGTGGGCTTCTTGGCGGCCGGCCGGGCTCAAACCCTCACCGCAGAGGCTGCGGACAGCTTCACAGAGCGGCACTCAACCACCTGCACCACCAGGGAGGCCCCTCTTGTATATTTTTTTAATCTATTAGAATTGGTTTGTTGTTTATTTTATTCCACTGCTCTATCTATGTTCATATCCTATCACAATCTGGTAGAATAAACTCTCCCTTGTAAACATGTGATTTTTAAATTCCTTCCATTTAACCCTGATAAATTTTGGAATTGTTTTTGAAAAGACAGACTTTCTATCATATCGGTACTCCAAGAATGTTGATTGGAATTTTGATAAACTATATAAAGCATATATTATCCCCATTCAGCCAAAAGGTATGTTCTTCTACCAATGAAAACAACATCCTCACAATTGCTTGTAATTTTCATTGTATAGATAACACACATTTTTAAAAAGTTTTTGTAATTATGCGTTATGATAATTCGTTATTATTGAGAATGGGATATTTTTCATTATATTTTGATTGTATTTTATTAATATTGGTAATGTAATCGATTTTTATTTTTTGTATTTTGTATTTTTGGCTTTATTACTGAACCATGTTAGTAGACACAATACATTTTTCAGTGATTTCCCATAGTTTACTTATGTAAACAATCATATTATCTGTAATTAAATGTATCTGTTTCCAATTTACTTTCAATCAGCAAATACATCTTATGCTTCAGTTTTTTTTTCCATTTGTTTTGGCTAACATTTCTAGAAAAGTTGGAAATGATAGTGTTAATAATATATATCCTTGACTTGTTTATGATGCCACCAGTGTATTTTAATAAAATATTATGTCAACTGTATTTTAAAGATAAATATTCTTCATTGTCAACAAAATATCATTTTATTCTGAACTTATTAAGCAAGTTTTAAAACATGAGAGCTCATTAAATTTAATCAAATTATTTTCTAGATCTATTGAGTTTTTTTAAAAGATTTATTTATTTATGTATATAACAACTGGGGTCTAGGGCAGAGGTGTGGGGGTTAAGAGGATTCACCAGAGACAGACTGGGGAGCAGAACTGGCAGATCTACTGAAATACACTGCTGAGGGGAACAGTGGGTAAGGCAGAAGAGGTGTGCTGGGCCGTGTGGGTCAGCTCCCTGGCTGGGGATTGAACTCATGTTGCAATGACTGTTGCTAGCTAAATAGCGCTGTGTCTTTAACCCCTGTGCCACAAAGTAGGCCCTTGAGATAGTTATGTGTTTATTTTGTAATATACTGGTGTGTCTTATTCATTAAGAATTATATACATAAATTCATACATAGGACAATCCTTAAATGTACAGGGTAAATTCTTATTTTAATATAATCTGCATCAAGTAAGCCAATATTTTATTCAAACTTTTGCATATATACTAAGCATTTTTAGGTTTAGTATGAGAGCCATCCCGATTTTGTAAAGTGACTGGGACATTTTTCCTTTTTTTTTAATGTACAAAGAAAGTGTACATTACAGAAACAAATTACTTCTAAGGCTGAAAAGTATTCCTTGATAAAACTCTTGACTCTGCTGTAATCTTGAAGGTGCTTATGGAAAACTTTTTCAATTACAATTATTCAGTATATATTGGTCTTTTAAACCTTTTTTCCTTCATTATATTTGAATGTACAGTAAGATTTTCAAATTTATTAAACTAATATGTATATTAGTTTATATGCATAGAATATAAGATAACATGCTAATATTTTTAAATCACATTTTTATAATCTTATAAGTATTTTTAAGAGTATATATTTTTCTTTCTAACATATACTATATATTAACATATATAAAGGTATGTAATGTATGAAGAATATATTCTTTGTTTTACTTATTTATATTTTTTCTTGATTAGATTTGCTATACTTTTGGATTGTTCTTGTTCTTTAGGGTTTCAGTACTATAGCTATTTGCCAATTTTACTGTTTTTCTATTTTCTGATGAATTATATATTTATTTAAAATATATTCTCTATTATATATACTTACATATAAACAGACTTTATTGAAGCTTCTAAAGTAAATTCAGTGGCTGTTCCAGGAAACAATTCATACCACATACCAGCAGGCCTGGTAATCTCTGTTCATATCACTGGGGCAGAGGTGGACTCAGGCCCTCAGCTTAAGGGTCTGGAAAGATTGCAATCCAGGTGTCATCAAGAACTGCGGGCCTTTCAGAGTTTTCATGGTGAACAATATTCCACTTTTCCCCAGATGACTAGCAGAATTCATCTATTTGCAGTCATAGGATCAAAGTCCTGATTTTCAGGCTGGCTGTCTGCTCCTGACATGTTGTAGGGTAAATGATTTTCAGGCTTTTCTGCCCTCCTGCTATTAGGATTGGCCTGCCTCATGGGGCACCTGCATTTTGTTACATTTTTGTAAGTTGTGTTGTTTACTTATGTGGCCCATGGCAGCAGTATTGAGATATTCCCCCTGGCAGAGGTAGGAGAGAGGCAGCAGAAGGAGGCAGGAGAGAGAAGGGGAGAAAGAATGCCAGAGTAGCCCAGAGTGAAGACTTGCCTAGGGCTTGGAGGGCTGCGGACCTCCTGGCCCCCCAGCACCCCTTCCTGTCCACTGTGTACCTGGTTTGCTACACCACATGTAAATGCTCAATAAAAGCCTGAGAAAGGCACCAAGGGTTCCAGGACTCCTCCTTTACCCCGTGGGCTCAGATCATAGATACCCTGCACGGTGCCCTTCCTGGGTCCTACACATATTTTCGCCACATCCTTTCATTTTTAATTTTCCTGTATCAGTTATTTTAGAGTCTCTTTTATAAGTATTATGTAATTCAGTGTTTTATAATTAGATATGAATTGTTTTTGCCTTCTATTAGGGAATTTTCAATTATTCAAATTATTGTTATATTGACACATTTACTCATATTTCTTGATTTCATAATTTTACCTTGATTTATGATTTCTCTCATGTAGTCTTAGTAATATGCTTGTGTCATAAGCTTTTACATTACAGTGTTTTAGAAAAATTATGAAGATTACCTTTGGCTTTTTCAAAACTGTACTTTAATTCATATTTTTAATTATCAAGTTATAAAAGGAAAGGGAGATTTTTTTATTCTCTTCATATAAAATGAGTAATTTACCTCAGTTTCCTTCTCTGGTTTGTTTTTTCCTCACTTGTGTATTTCCCTTACTCTAACTTGTTGTTTTAGGTCCAGTTATCGCTACATGCTTGGTATGTTTGCCTTCTGCATTGTAACAGTATTATTGAAATTACCTTTCTATTAAACTGGTTCCAAGACCTCCTCTGCTTGAGGTATTCATTAGGATTCATCTTCTGTGAATAGAAGTACAATTTTAACCTTTTCAGGACCCATACATAGGTAGTGGATTTTCAGAGCACTTTCGATTTCCTTCATACACAAAGGTCAAATTCTCCTGGTACAAAATTCTTGAAAGTTAGCCTCACAATTTTTCCCTTAAGAGATATTGCCACATTGATTTCCATAATTTTGTTTGTGGAAAATAAAGTCTTATAAATAGAACATGGTTCAATTTTATTAGAAGTCATTAATTCCTTTCCTTCCTGAGTGCTTAAAATAAATGTTCTTAATCACTGAATTAAAAGATTTTTCCCAGGACATAATTCAATAAGGTTCTATTCCTTCCCCCCCCCCCCCTATTTTTCTTTTTTTGCCTTGAATATAGTGAATACTTTTGCTCTTAAGGCTCAAGTCTTTTAGTGGAGCTATTCCAGTACAAGGCTCAAGTCTTTTAGTGGTGCTATTCCGGTACAATTATTTTTTTCCCCTCTGTGATATCATTCTTCACCATATCTACTCTAAAAGTGGGTTTATGCTTTTTCTTGAGATTACCTATAACTGTTGGGTTTAGTTTTGGTTTTCTATATTCTATGATTGTTTCTTTCTTAGGATTTTTATCTTTTCATCATTTCCTACTGTCTCCTGAGAAAACTACTTGTTTGTCTTTAAGACCTCGATTTTTCCATAGTTCAAATTCTGTAACTTACTATGTTTATTGTGGATTTATCAATAATTCAGCTGTTGAATATCTTAAATATTTAAAAATATATTTAACTCATTATTTTACTTATGGAAAACATGGTTTTTGTCATACTATTGCAATTACAAACTACTACCTGATAAATATTTGTAATTATATATTGATACACCTGTATGTGACCTTCCTAGTATCAGATATACATGTCTCTAAGTGGGATTTCTTTTTAACAAAAAATTTTATGTATTAAATGCTATTTGAAATAGCATTGTTTGAAACATTATTTAGGTGTCACTGTGCATTTTTATATAACAACATCTGTATGTAGTACATTGTATTTATCACTGAAAATCTAATTTAGTCCTACAAATACAATTGATCCCATTTACCAAATTTACCCCTCTCCATCTTACCTTACCTTCTGGGTAATTGCAAATTTGGTGTTATAGTATAAATGTTTATTTTTACTTTATTTAGCTCGTTTACTTGTTGTTTCTTTATGTACAACATATAAATGAAATCATACAGCATTTATCTTTCTCCATCTGACTTTCTTCACTCACTCTAAGCATAATACCCTCTAGGTCCATCCATGTTGTTGCAAATGGCAGGTCCATCCATGTTGTTGCAAATGTGATGACTATAGAAGTGCATATATTTCTTTGATTTAATGTTTTTTTATTCTTCAGTAGTGGGATAACTGGATTGTGCGGAATTTCTATTTGAATCTCCATACTGTTTTCCATAATGGATATATCAATTTAACTCCCACTGTCAGTGCGCAAGGATTCCCCTTTCTCCACATCCTTTCAACACTTCATGTTTCTATGAGAATGGATAAAGCCATAAAGAATGGATAAAGCCATTCACATAGATATGTTGATACTTCATTGTTTCGATTTGCATTTTCCAAATAAGTAAGGGATGAGAGACACCTTCTCATGTGCACATTGGCCATCCGTATGTCTTTGAAAAAGTGTCTATTCAGATTCTCTGCCCACTTTTAATTAGTTTATTGTTGTTAAATTTTATCAGTTTTTTACACATTTTAGGTACTAACCCCTTGTCAGATGTATGATACACAAATATCTTCTTCCATTCAGTAAGACGTCTTTTAGTTTTAATGATAGTTTCTTTCTCTGTGCAGAGAGGCCTTTAGTTTGATGTAGACCATTGGTTATTTTTTTATTTTGTTTCCTTTGCCTTTGGAGTCAAATCCCCAAAGACATTTTTATGGATGATGTCCAGGAGAATATTGCCTATGTTTTTGTCAATTATTTTATGATTATGGTCTTAAATTCAAGTTTTCAGTCCAGTTTTAGTTAATTTTTGTGTATGGTATTAGTTACTGGTCTAGTTTCATTATTTTGTATGTGGCTATCCAGTTTTCCCAACATCATTCATTTGAAGAGACTTTCTTTGTTCTGTTACAATTGCCTTTTCTCTTATAGATCGTTTATCACTTGTCTGTTATAATCTTATCTCACGTTCTTTTTTCTACTCTCCTTACAACATTCTCTTCTTAATAGAGAAAATAATTTTTACAGTCTTTCAAGAATGACAAACATCAATCTGAAGTTGTTAAAGTAACTTTAAGATATATATTTTTAACATAGGAATTGAAAATTTTGTTCTTTTCCCTTTTTCCTTCAATTTACAAGTTTGATTTAATGTGCATTTTGTTTTTTCCCCCATACTCACATTTAACTACATAATCATATTTATTTTCTGTGTGAATGGAATGTCTAACCACTGTTTTTCCATTGTTAGGCTAATATGCCAGCTCTTAGTACAATTATTACCATATGTTGTACTTGACAATCTATTGGCTTATGATGGAGTCTTCTTCCTAAATCTCAATTCTTACTTTCTGCCTATCTGGAAGGTTGCAGTTCATGAGAAACTAAAATTACCAGTATATTCTGCCTTTAGGGTTTTTTTTCACTCACTCAGTTGTTTTACGTTCCCAGATTCTGGCCAGGTTTGCTTGGGAGACTTAGTTTCTTTGTATTGTATTTTCATCTTTTTTAATTTTTTTAATTTATATTTTTAAAAAGATTTATTTTATCTATTTATGCACACAAGAGTTGGGTGTAGGACAGAGGTGCGGGGGAGGGGGGGAGAGTAGTGCGAGAATTCACCAGAGACAGAGTGGGGAGCAGAACAGGTAGATTGACTAAAACACACTGCTGAGGGGAGCAGCTGGCAAGACAAGAGAGGTCTGCTGTGCCATGTGGGTCAGCTCCCTGGTGGGGGATAGAACTGGTGCTGCAGTGGCTGCCCATAGCTTGATAGTGCTGAGACTTAACCCTTTATGGCACCAGGGAGGCCCCCATCCTTTTTTATTTAATTTTAAAAAATTTTGGGTGAGAAGTTGGGAAAGAGTTCATCAGGGCCTTCTAGCCAGGTTCCCCTTTAAAAAAGAAATTTTTGTAGATCTCAAAGATTTCCTTCTATGCCGGAGAGATTTGTTGTTACTCAAAAATCTCAAATTCTGGAAGACATTTTGGAATTTTATAACTATATTACTCAATTAAGCAATCAATGATAGAAATGAATAATTCAGAGAATTGATCATCACCACACATACTACTGGGTTTTTGTCGTTTTTTTCCAACGTGGTACTTCCTGCTGACCTACTTCCTTATAAAAAAAAAACACAACAATTATCTGGTCATGCAGATTTTACTGAAACTAACAAAGAGTGCCATCTGTCTATGTGCATGATATGCTGTCTAGTATCAGCCCTTGACTGCTTTGTGGAACTCAAAGCACATCACAGTTTTATTTTCTTTTTAATCTTTTTAAATATCTCAGGATCACTGTAAGGGAAACAAATCATTCCCATCTTATAGGTGACCAACATGAGGCCAAAAGCAAGGGATTTGTGCTATAATCAAACAAAAAGTCACTTCAAAAATCAATAGTGCAAGCCAAGTCACATGATTTCTGGGTAAATTTTTCCCCCCATTCCTTAGCATCTAAGCAACATTCCCTTCTATAATGGATATTTAAAACTATTCCTGAAGTACATCCTTGCTGCTCCCTCTTGCAAGGTGATTCTCTCTGTGTATTTTCAAGCACAGCTTGAGATACGTGGATTACTTGTGCCACTAAGTGTGGCACCTTCACTTTTACTACTTTAGAGATAATTTATAATAACTTAAAATTCTGTTTATTCCATCATCTAGCAGGTGTTCGTTTTTTTGTGGGTTTTTTTTGGTTATATTTATTGAGGTAATGTTGACTTACATTACAGTATATGTCTTAAGGGTATAGTTTTACATTTCTATAATTGTATGCTATTTTACCAAACCCAACACCAAAGCCGCAGAATCCTCCATTAGATCCTCCACTCCCCTTTGCTCCCACCCAATCACATCTTCCTCCTGTAGTCTTAGTCATAGTCCAATGTGCTCTTCCCCCTCCTTCTGCACCCTACCCTACTACCTGGCTTTTAATAGCTTAAATATGTGTGATTGGATAATCATTAGTTGTTTTCATTCAGAGTACCCTGGCATATCCAGAAAATTAGAAACTTAATGGAGACCTATCATGTCAGAGGAAAAGACTGTGCAAAACTTTCTAACTTTTTAGTATGTTTATAACTGTTTCAGGTTTCTGTTTTAGTGATTCATGCTTAGAAGAAATACATGTGTGTTTAGTACTTTGTGGCTCTCGGACAGTTAAACTTCATTGGCAAAGGAATATATATTCTTTCCTAATGAAGAATAAAGAGACATATAGGAAAAAACAAGGTAGTACTAACAATAATAATAGAAACAATTTATGTTTTTTGCATGCTTACTATATGTCAGGTTCTTTTCCATCTACTTGGAAACCCATTCAATCTTTAGCTCCCCATATGAGATAGTTAACATTATCACTTTCAATTTACAGATGAGAAAAAAATGACAATAAGTAGCCTTCCCAAGACCTACCAGTAGGTCTATTGCTGAGCCAAAATTCACATGCAAGTAGTCTAAGACCAGTTCCCCACCATGCCATCCTCCCTGCGGATAGTGAGCGAGGAGATTTTTCAACCCCGTTTTATTAGCCAAACTGATAAGTTTAGCCAAGTAATCCTTGGTGGAAGAAACTGTGTTGAGTTCATGTGGGAGAAATTAGCAAACCATTTCCCAAAAGGACAAACTCAAGAAAAAAATAATAGTGCTAAAGGGGACATGTTTATGGAGCTTAATTCAAAAGAAGTGTCTCTGTGAGACATCTTTCCACATTCCTTCATTTGTTTCACTCCACTGGGATTTGCCCAGCCCCCCAGCTTAACCTTTGCTTCTTTGGCTTACTTAGTAGCCTCAAAGTGGGAAACATTATGAAAAGAAGCACAAGTGTCAGAGCAGCCAGCTGGCAGAGGGAAATTCCAGTCATATTGTGCATCTCCTTGTGAGCTTTTTATTTCAGTTGTTCTTTGGCACACACAACTCAAAAGCTCAGCTGGCTGTCTGCTTCTTCAGAGATGACAACTCTGCAATATTCAAAAAATCCAAACACATCTAACCAGATCTGATCGTTGGGGATATTGAGCAAACTAAAGTGAGTGAAAAAAACTACAAGCCAGAGCTTTGGTCATTGATGGTTGAGAAACAGTTACAAGAGTAAAAAAGAACCATCCTTTTTATACTCTGGCTTTGGGTCTCCAGTAGGCTAAAGGGCTGAGAAGCAATTTCCTAAATTTAGTCCTGTTGTATCATAACCATGCCCAGAACAGCTCTGTGGCTCTGTGGGTCTTAGAGAATCAAGTCAAGGCATTCACATGGCATGTGAGGGGTTCCAGGCTCTAGCTATAGCCTTCTATCAACTCTGGCTCCCCACACATACCAGGATGCTATTCAGAGGCTGCACAACTGGCACTGCCATGGGAATGCAGGGAGAAATTGTGAAACTGTGTTGTTTCTTAGTGGGCAGGGAGTGGAGAGAGACTCCTCGGAACCTTGGATTGTTTCTGTGGAAAAGAAAAATTTTATGCCACCAATCAGCAGTGAAGAAAAGAAAAATATAGAGTTCCCTCTAGAGTTTCAGTCCAGGAGGACACCCTGGGTACCACAGCTCTAGCCCCAATGACAGCAAACACCAATGTCTGTCCAGGTGCCAAATAAAGAAGAAAACTAATAATTACTCAGTATTTATTAGTGCCTATTAGAAACGTTAAAAAAAATTAATCTCAGACTTTAGTGTCAAGCTGCCTGCAATCAAATTCAGGTTCTATCTGATGCCTCCATTTTCTTCTAAGTTAAATTGGAGTAATGATAGTATTTACTTCAAGTCAAGAGGGTTATAAAATAAATCAATAATTATAATGTACAGGGAACATGGGCTAGTATGTAGAAATTAACATATAAGCATTTACTAAATTGAAATTTTGTACCCAATGAACCCAAATTGGTGATTATTGGTCATTGGTGGTGGGTGTGATATGGTAACATATCTGAAGAGGTATGAAGTTGAACCTCTAAATCATGGAATGTTGTAAACCAATGTTACCTCAATGAAAAAATGAACCACTTAAAAATACATATTATTTCCCAAAATAATATATTTTCTAAACATCTACCCTTCAATTTTTTTTTAACATGGTAGTTCACTGTAATTATATAGGCACTAGAATGTCTGTAGTAGTGTTATAGGACAGGGAGAGGGGCAAATCTGTTATAGGACAGGGAGAGGGGCAGCCCAAACCCCGCAAACCTGCCTATTCTAAATGGGTTCTGCCATCCGCCGCATCAACACAAAACATATGACACTTTAATGGGAAGGAACTTTAATAAAAACTAGGAAACAATACAGGTAAGGCAAAGAGTCTAGTTTCTAAATGAAGCACCCAAAGTTACCCATCCCCTCGTGGGTAAAACTCCATCCATATGGGGTCGGCCCAGAGCAAGGCCCCAAAGCCTGCCACAAGTCTAAAACATCTTCCAGTGGGGACCCACAGAAAAGGGTCACAAACAACCGGACAAGCCCGGAAGGAAAAGAGCAAAATCAACATCAAGATAAAAGCTGCCATTGTCACCTCCCCACGGGTCTCACCCACATCTGTGTCACCCAGACCACGACCAAAAGACAAGCGCAGTTTCTTCACATGTCTCTAGGCTCCATGTGCCTCCTCCAGGTCTCCTTGCTCCATCCTGCTTCCTTCCTCAGTCTCTTCTTGCAGCTTCTTCTCTTGCTGCTCAGCTCCACCCTCCCTTGGGTGGGGCAGGGAACCTCCCCCTTTCCTGGGGACCACCCTGTTGCAATCCCCCCTTTTAATTTTTATTCCACCATATCTATGGTGGCACAATTTCAGGGTGTAGTCTTAGGAGACAGTCTTTTTTTCAGGGTTACAATGTGTGTAAGAGAAGCAACAATTAGTCAGCAGCATTGTCCATGAATGTCCAGTATGACAGTTTCATTACTTAAAAATAGTCCATTATCCAAGCCAAAAGAAAAAAAATTTGGAGAATTGGCTAAAACAAGATAGCAAATATATCAAAATCACAGGGAAAAAATGTTAAAATGGTTCAACTGATGTAAAACACAAATTTTCTCAACCTTGATCCCAAACTTTTAACAGCATAGCAAAAGTATGCTGTGTTGGTATCAAGGGGAGAGAAAATGTGACAAGTTAGCTTTGCTGGAAAAAAATTACAACCTTTATGCAGATCCTGGTTAGTCAAAACAAAACAAAACAAAACAAAAATTTCGTGGATTCAGGACAGAATGCATAAAAAGAAAAAGTTCCAGTATTATGTCAAAGAAACCTTAGTAAATGTCAGGTGTATTTCCAGGTCTATTGAGTCCTTTGTAAGAAAGTTTTACTCTCAACAGTTCCATCAATAGGAATCTGTTGAGACCTTTTCTCCCTATATTTTCAGAAACAATTCCTGTAGATATTAAACAATTGAAGTATACAATATTACAAGGTGACAATCATCATTGACAATTTACATCCATATCAGGTCAAGGTGTTATTACCCGTTTACCCAAGTGACAATGCTTCCCTTCTAGTTTTACTCTACTAGGTGAGCCAAATAGAACAAATTCATCTAATGCCTTTCCCAGGAGGAAAGGGAGAAACTTTGTGGAGTGTCTCAGGAGCTCTACTGAGGTTCCACAAAATTTCCTTGCATCAGTCAAATGACAGGCTACCAAATTTGTACTTGAATTTTGATTTTTGGGAAGCTTTGCCATAAATATCAGAAAATTAACAGAAACAACAATATTCAATCTCTATGAAGGCACCGGCTTAGCTCAGTATCACAATGTTGACAATCAAACCATAACTTTTTGTTTTTCTCATAACCGGAGACTCTTTTTTTTTTTCCCCCCCAACGTCTATGGGCATCATGTATACCAATTTGTCGATCACTGGAGGTCAAGACAGACACAAGGACATACAGACATACAACATGTAGACAAAGACAGTTTTTTTTTTTAGTTATGCCACGTAGAATATGTTATGTAACTGCAGTTTTACTCCATAGGCTCAGAAAAAAAATGTCAAAGTCCAAAAAAAATGTGGAGTGTTGGTGGCAGAAAAATTTCCGGTTGTCATCCTGCAAACCTAAGACTTTAGAAATAGAAAGGAAAAGTTTTATTAATCACAAGAGTTACATGACCTTGTTTATCAACTTAGGGTTTTCAGTGTTGAAGACTTTTTGTTAGAAGTCAATCCTGGGGTATTCTGTACAGCAACTGAAAGAATAAAAGTTAACTTTCAAGCAAAACGAGTCATCTCTTGTTAGCCACCAAGCAGGCACTCCTTGGGTTTCCTGGAATAGAACCCGAAAAAGCAAAATCAAAATATCAGTAATTAACTTTCAATTAAAAGGAATCATCTCCTTACTTCTGTTAGCCACTCTGGGACAGAAGCTGAAAGAGCAGATTAAACATCTAAGCACAGATTACACCTCCCCCACACTAGGGAGGGATAACAACAACACAGGTATGAAAACCTGGTACAGTTACATGATGCACCCTAAAGAGTGCTTTCCATAACAGACCTTCCTCAGTAGGAAGCAGAAACTTAGAATCTTGTCTTACACCAGCAATTGAACAAATTCAGGATTCAAAATGGCAAACATGCCCAAAACAAATTGTGTAGACAAAATTTATAGCAGCAAATCCTATCAGACTCAGACAAAATCTTGTTAATTTTTCTGATCCAGACTTTGCAAATATTCAAGTTATCTCCAAGAATCCATCAAGGATACCAGCAATTACCAGTTACTGCTTAAGGTTACTCTTTCCTTAACACCCAGGCATACATTTGCTAATTTAAACACCACTGCTCCACAATTGGCTTGCAAAATCCATCAGGCAGAGAGCAGGAAGTAGCCAAAGACAAAGCTACATACCACTGAAGAACCATTATTGCCTTTAGAAATGCTAATGAGACAGCAGAGATTACAAAAAGAAAGAAAAAAAAAGTTCCAAGTGGCCTCAGACGCCATCTTTGATGTGGCCACATGGTTCAATGTACTGCCTAATATTTTGAGTAAAACCGGCACAGAACAATTTCCACAAAATCAAATGTCTTAGCAAGTCACTACAAACAAATTACATACAGACACACAGATCTTCACAAAGCCCAAGCCAGTTTTTCAACAGCAAATCGACATATGAAACAAACACACCGGAGAAACCAAAAATCACATTTGCGCTTATGGTAGCCAGCGCCACAGGGAAGCCCAATTTCCCCATGGGGCTGACTAACCACGGATGGCTATGTCCTAAATCACGTTGGACGCCAAATCTGTTATAGGACAGGGAGAGGGGCAAATCTGTTATAGGACAGGGAGAGGGGCAGCCCAAACCCCGCAAACCTGCCTATTCTAAATGGGTTCTGCCATCCGCCGCATCAACACAAAACATATGACACTTTAATGGGAAGGAACTTTAATAAAAACTAGGAAACAATACAGGTAAGGCAAAGAGTCTAGTTTCTAAATGAAGCACCCAAAGTTACCCATCCCCTCGTGGGTAAAACTCCATCCATATGGGGTCGGCCCAGAGCAAGGCCCCAAAGCCTGCCACAAGTCTAAAACATCTTCCAGTGGGGACCCACAGAAAAGGGTCACAAACAACCGGACAAGCCCGGAAGGAAAAGAGCAAAATCAACATCAAGATAAAAGCTGCCATTGTCACCTCCCCACGGGTCTCACCCACATCTGTGTCACCCAGACCACGACCAAAAGACAAGCGCAGTTTCTTCACATGTCTCTAGGCTCCATGTGCCTCCTCCAGGTCTCCTTGCTCCATCCTGCTTCCTTCCTCAGTCTCTTCTTGCAGCTTCTTCTCTTGCTGCTCAGCTCCACCCTCCCTTGGGTGGGGCAGGGAACCTCCCCCTTTCCTGGGGACCACCCTGTTGCAGTAGGACTATCATAGTAGCCCTGCTGGAAAACTATTCAAGTTCATCTAATATTAGAATGGTATAGTAACATAACATACTGCAATAAAAACAAAAGACGTACTACTACTTGCAACAATATGGATGAATCTCACAATTATATTGAGTGAAACATGTCAGATACATTAAACAATATATACTGTGTGATTACACTTATATTCAGTACAAAAACTGGCAAAACCAATCTGTCCTTTTAGATGTTAGGATAATTGTTACTATTTGTACAGGAGGCTTTTGGGGTGCTGGAAATGCACTGATTTTTAGTCTGGGTAAGGTTTATACAGGTGTGTTCATGTGAAAGTTCATGAAACTAGTATTTTTATGCTCCATGTACTTTTTATATGAATTTTGCACCTCAATAAAGTGTGAAAATGGTCTGATAGTGAAAAAAGTGAACCTTTTGTAATAATAAATTAGGAAATGATGATACGTTAACATAGAAACTAGAAAGGTAATTAGAAAGATAATCAGTAGACTCTTTGGAATTTGCATATGGATACCTGCTCATGGTTAAAACCAACCGGAAGAAAGATTTGCAAGACTTTTGGTGGTTAAATTGCAACAACACCTATAGTTGACCCTATAAATGCATTTTCTTTCAGTCCTTATGACCATCTCAAATTTATATCATTTTTATATCCTCTGAATATTTTCATTTTGTTTACCACAAATTCAAGTGATTTAATGACACTGAAGATGGTTTTATTTCACAACCTTGTCTTTCTTCATTCCATTATCCCCACTCAGCACCTTCATCCCCCATCTGGAAGTTGCTCACAGTAATATATCCTGCTTCTGAAACTGTCTTTCCTTATTGTTCTTAGGGATCTTTCAAAACAGCAATCCTGATATTCAGTTAATAGCTATCATATATTCTTATAAATATTACTCTTTCAACAGTAAAAGAAACACAGCTGAGTTTTTATTACCATAGAAAAAGCTAAGTAACTTTCATGTGGCAGCATTATCTAGTAATACGTAAGTCTCTTAATAAAATACCATTGGTGTCAATGAACATAATGCAGGTACTCAGGAAATACTGAGTTAGTTGGTGAGTTATTCTGGTAACTACATAACGTATTAATACATTCAAGAAAATATGTGTCTATGGAGAAGTGACTTCCAGGATTCCAAAGTTTTTTGTATGATTACATAAAGAGTTTCCAAGGAGAGTTTGCTAGTCCTATATAGAAGTTTGACTTCTTGGAGGAATTGGTAATTTAGAAGAGGCTTAAATGGAGGAAATCAGTTGGCTGATGGAAGGGTATGAATATGGAAGATCCCTAACTTGTGAGCTCCTTATTTTGTTAGTGACCAATACAGGAAACTTAACGTTCAGTAGATTTTTGATAAATATTTCTTGATTGAATAAATGAATGAATGAAAGAAATGAAAAACAGATACCATGAAGATTTTATCTATTACATACAGATCTTAGATTAAATCTTTAGAAAGCTGAACTCAGAAGATTTTTTTTTTGGATTCTAGATTTTCAATCAAGAATTTGCTGAATATTTCACAAGACTCAGAAGATCTTTGTGCATACAAAAATATTTTCTGGTTGATAGGATGTGTCTAGGTAAAAATTAATAAAAACAGAATTTAAGCCAATTTTATAGCTTCAATAAATTTTGCTTTGGATGGGCACAAACTTTAAGTATAATGAGAGAAAATAGTTTATCATATTTTAAGGAGTTTTCTTTTAAGAAATTAAATATATATTTATAGATGTATCTCAGTTCTTTTAGATAACAGCATTTTCAAAAAGGTTTAAAAAGAATACTGAAAAATCAAGAGTCCATTATCAGTTCATCCTACTCAGGAGAGCAGATGATTATTTACTATGTTATCCTATCACTATATTATTATTTGTTTATATTTCATATACTTGTTTATATTTTATACACTTACATTTTATACACTTGTTTATATTTTATACAATTGCTAATTCTTTTAACTGCTGTCAGGTAGTATTATGATTTCTATTTTACAAATGAGAAAACAGCTTTCTTAAATAACTTGTTCAGGTCATAATACGTAAATGGAAAACGCAGGATTCAATCCTGGTCCATCTGGTTCCCAAACCTGCTTATTCTCTATTCTGCAATCCTGTCTCTAGAGACAGCTAGATAAATGCCAGATGAATGAAAACACACACACACACACACACACACACACACATTTCTCTCCCATCTTAATAGAAAATATTGTATTGGCATCAAACACATAGGTGCTATAATTATTATATAGGCAATAAAAAATGCAACAAAGCATCTTCTGAATTGGATAAAATGTGTTTATTCCTATAATCACTCAATTGAATGCCATCACTTCATTAACTTGGGTTGTAACTGAAGTACAATGGAAGTTTAGAAAAATTTTATGGTTGATGATTCCTTTCACTTACCTCTTCCTTTGCAAATGTCACTGGGTGCTAGGAATCACTCCTCTCTGAAGGATCCCTTGTCTCCAAGCTCTAATCTCTCTGACACTATGTTTATTCCTAGATGACAATGGGGAGTCCCTTGATGAGACCTCCTTTGCACTGGTATGTCAGTGGAATTTAACAGAACAACTTCTCTCAGCCGTCTTCAAACACTATCTTTCCATTTCAAATTGCTACCAAGTATGTCACTGCTAAATCGAAATTTCTAGGGAAAGAAATAAACCATATGTTGCTTTTCCCTTTAGCATATTTTAACCATATGGTACTAGGAATGGGAATGTAACAGAGTTGGTAATTTAAATTCCCAGTGCTCCCTACACTACTATTCCCTAGCTAATTAAAAATAAAAAATCCTTACTACTGGGCTGGAAAAATTGTCTTTGCCAAATAATTAAGAGGCAGGGTTAGAAAAGAAATTACAATTGAAAGTTGCACTTCTGATGGAGTGGGCCTGGGCCTGAGGATACCACTCAAGCCCTTAGTTTACAGAACACACACTGAACTCCTGTGAGAATTCTCTTTGTTTGTACTAAGTTCTGGCATGGAACAGAGCTCCCAGGTTGTCACTGATACACTACTTATTGTTGTTAACATAAGGACTAAGCCTGTAGCATTATATTTCATTTGATTTACATTTACTGAATACTTCATAAGTGACAGGAGTTATTCTGGGTTACACTATAAAAATGTTTCCACAGTGGAAAAACAACCAATATCTTTGACATGAAACTAATAGGATTTGCAGATTTTTAAAAAGTATATTTAAAGTAAAAATTTGTAAGGCTTAGAAAGTAGAAAAATTGGGTCTCTCTGGTGGCACAGGCAGTTGAGTGCAGCACTGTGAAGCTGTCCGCAGTCTCTGCAGCGCCTGTTCGATCCCCGCCGGCTGGCAAGAATCCCTCATGGTAAAGCAGACCTCTCCTGTCTCACCCACTGCTCCCCTCAGCAGTGTATTTCGTCAGTCTGTCTGTTCTGTTCCCACTCTGTCTCTGGTGAACCTCTCACCCCCCCATGCATCTGGCCTGTACCCCGGTTCTTGTATAAATAAATAAAAATCCAAAAAAAAAAGTAGAAAAATTACAAAATTAGTTATGGGCCAGCAGAGAAATGGCCAGCAGAGAAATGTCCATGGGTCAAATACAGCTATTTATTTAAATAAATAAAAGATCAAATATGATATGAAAACCATGTTTCTTGTCGGTATTTTACTTGGTGTTTTTGTATCTAGACTTATAAATGAAACTGGTCTATACTTTTCTTGTATATTCCTTGACAAGTATTGATTATTGCTTCATTGCTGTTTTTCTTGTGGCTTTCTACAATGGTTTGTATAAAACAATAATATTTTTTCCTTGAAGTCAAGGTTACCTTTAAAGCCATCTGGATCTTAAATTCTTTATGGAATCTAACAATAATCTATTAAAAATATATTTTCTTTAAGGTGCATTGTCTTATTGGGTTCCATGTCATCTTGAAATTTTCTTAGTAATCTTTATTTTTCAAAATATCATCCTTTTCATCAAAGCTGTAAACTTTATTTGCCAAAACATTTCCTATGACATTTTAGAATCTTTCTAAACATTTGGTGCTTTAAATCAGGGCTATTTCTCACTTGTTCTATATGATCAATGTGGGCTGGATAATTTAATCACTCAGAAACCTAAACTGACACAGGGTTCATCACAAGGCTTCCATAAGAGAGGCAGAGAACAGAGAATCCACCCAACACCTACTTGGCTCTTGAAGCTGAGACACCTCCCCCTATTTCTGTGCCCAAAAGAAGTTTCTTGGTCACACCTGAATTCAAATGGGCAGGGAAGTGCAATGCTCTCCAGTATTGAGCTAGAATAGGGTATTTGTATATGTTCCTACTGACATACTTCTTATCCTTCTCTACTGGGTTGGGAACTATAAAATGTATTACTATTTTAATGATTATTCTTAAAGATGTTTCAAACATACCTACTTAATTATACTTATTTTCTTAACAAAGTATAAATATGTAATATTTTTATCTTCTATCCAAATTCAACAAAACCTTGATGGTATTTAATTCTATCTTTCTTTTTTTGCTTTGGTTTAAAAATGTATCAATTCTTTTTTGATCATTGTCTTATATTAATAATCATACTCTTTAATTTCAAGTTTTCTAATTGAGTTTTCTCTTTTCATATCCACCAGATCTTATTACATTTCTTTTGTTTTGTTTCATAATTTCATGTCTCTTTAAATCTGGAAACTGCAGCTACCGTTCTTGGGCTATATCTGGCTCTTTGTTGTTTCTATAAATAAAGCCCTATTGGAACACAGCCATACCCATTCATTTACATATTGTATATGACTGCTTTATACATAACAACAGAACTGAGTAGTTACTAAAGAGACAGTAAGGTCAGCAAAGTCAAAAAAATATTTACTACCTGGCACTTTACAAAAATAAAAAAGCTTATAGAACACTGCTTTTAACAAAGAGCTTCATTGTTTTTCTATTTTCTATTGATCACTTAAACATACATTTTAAAAGCCTTTTTCAGAATGTTTTACATTAATTTAACCTAGAGGGTTAGTTTTCTTAGAATTTCTTCATATATTTTAAAATTTTGAATTATAAGATTTGTTTTGAGAGGAAATGTTTTTGATAAGTATTATTGATACTTTTTCTTCTCTTCTAGTGTCTGGTTTCCTTTGTAGTCATTTTGTGATTACCATGATTGGGGCCCAGCCTTGCAGTATGGAAATAAGCCTTATAATTGCAGTTTAGGTTGATGATGACTTCCCTCTTGGTAACTGGCATTCTTGTGGATCCAGTCATCAAGTAGGGAGCAATTTTTGCACCTGTAAGGCTATTCCCCTCCATCAGCCTCATTCGATTCATGGCTTATGTAAGATTAATACTATGTTCTGAGGGCCTCCCCAGTGGCGCAGCAGTTGAGCGCTGGGTTGCGAAGCTGCCCGCAGCCTCTCCAGCGCTGGTTCGATTCCCGGCTGCTCCCAGGCCACCGGAGGAGGGTCCCACATGGCCACCGGAGGAGGGTCCCACATGGCGCGCAGACCTCTCCTGCCGCCCGCTGCTCCCCTCAGCAGTGTACCTCGGTCCTTCTGCCTGCTCTGCTCCCTGCTCTGGCTCTGGTGAATTCTCTCACCCTCCCGTGCTTCTTGACTGTACCCAGTGCTTGTATAAATAAATAAATAAATCTTAAAAAAAAAAAATACTATGTTCTGAGACTCTTTTTATCAGAGAAGGAGGCCAACCCGCTACAGCCACTAGCTTCTTTTGATACCTGGTTGAAATTTCTTATACCTTTTGGGTGCAAGCCCCTACTTAATGTTGTCTACTCCTAAACTAGACAACTACCAAAATTATATCTTTCTCCTATTCATCTCTTTCTATTTCTCTTCTTTCTGAGGCACAGAATTGGTTATTATATTTTTAAGCCTAGGTCTTTAAAAAAATGTTAAGTGTATTATTGGCATGTATTTGGAGTAGAGGCATGAATTTTTGGCACTATCTTGATCGAAAATTTCCAATATGTATTTTTTGTGTGATGAAATAGTGATGTCTATTTACTATGTAATTTAAAGCAAAAGCTTTGGGTCAAAATGAAGTTACCTGAGTGACTATGATAGAACCACTATATGACAAAGTGAATTCAAGTTAACTTTCCCATGGGATTTATCACATTTTGAAAGCTTAACTTTTAAATGGACTAAATAAAGTAAATCACATATTTCATTCAACGGAAAATAAGTATTTTTATAACACACATAAAAATGGTTTCAAGAGGAACCTTAGTCTTGCATTTGATACAAATAAGAGAAAAATAAAATCAGCAGTTTATAAAGGTTTTAAGTTTTTCAAGACAAAGAGGCAAAGACAATTACATGGACAAAAAATACAGTAGCTTATGAAGTAAGTTACCATTAATATTCATTAATAGTTTTTCATTTGTCTCAAATCTTAAATTTTAGAGATTAGGTTAATGACGAGCTGTTGCTTTATTGCTAAACACCTAAGGAAACAAAGAATGTAATAAACCATTTTTTTTTTTAAAGCTTGGATCTGACTGCCTTATATAGTATTTTTGTTCTCTTCTTGATTTCCAGATGAACTTTGAGTGTCATATGCTGAAGATCATAAGAGACAGAAAGAGGCTGAATTCCTGGGTCATTGTCTGACTAGAAACATCCACACTGGAGTGTTAGATGAGTGGGAAATAAACTTGTGTCACACTCCACAGATTTTGGTAGTTTATCTGTTTCTATAGCTGGGTGTTACCTAAACTAATGCAATCTCACACCCACTCCCCTCGCAAACTTTTTAAATGCATTTTTAGGTTGAACACATGTTCTTCCATAGCTATAATTCAGATGTATGTCATAGGAAAGTAGGAAAATTTGCCTTACACTTATGAAAGTTAATTCCACAAAATCAACTCTTGACTTTTTACAATGAAAACAAGCTATATATAAGTAATGAAGTCATTTTATTTTCCATTATTGCAAAACAAAAACATTTTATTTATTTAGCTGGTATTTTGGTATTTCATTTCTGTTGAATGGTTGCTTATTTAATTATGTAAACTCAGTCCTCAGAACTGAAAAAGGGGCTTGAATAAAGTCTTTAAGAGTTTGAAAGTTATCTTTGGGGTGGATATGTATGCTGCATAGTGTGCTAAATCCTCCATAATCACCAACAGGACTTTCCTAGTGAAGCTTGAGAAAGACTAATTTAGAACCAATAAAGTAAAGAAGTTACAGCACTCATGTAAACAATTTGCACTATACTCTCTTGAAATTGCTTATCTGTTTCTTCTAACAGATATTTATCGAGCAATTGCCATGTATAAACTACCGTGCTGAACCCTGTAAGCAATGAAAAAGAAATATGAGTCACTGTCTTGTTACAGTCTCTGCCTTACAGGATCTTAAATTTTCCAGGCAAAAGGCACTCACATTATCACATATGAAATAGTGTATGATAAATGCCAAGAATGGTAGAACAATAAGTGATTCAGGGACTTAATCCAGAGAAAGGATACAGGGCCTCTAGTTGGGGCATTAGAGGAGGTTTAATGATGGAAGCAAGATTTGAGAAGCATTTTCAAAAAAGTGAAGATCTGGTATTTGAAAATAATCACAATAAGTTGAAGAGGCTATAAAACAAGGCAACCAGGCTGATGACTGTGCTCAGACCCTCCCATGAGGCATTCTGATCAAATTTTAGAGTGACATGATTCTGGGATTATATGTTATATTATCCATAAAAAATAGAGACTTATAGTTCCCAGTATGTATTGAGCTCAAAATGGACATCCTTTACACATTTTAGTGAAGATCATAACAAATCTATACTTGGCATTTTTTTTTAAATTAATTATTTTTATTTTTTACATCATTGTTCATTTTCAAACAATATTTGCTTCCCCCTACCCCCTCAGGTATAGTCCCCATAGAGTTTCCTTCACCAATGCACCCGTGCACCATCACCTTTCACAGGATAATCAGAGATAGGATTTATCAAGGATATCTTAGGATACAATGAATGTCTCTGAGCCTAAGTTTCTTATGTCAACTGGGTAAATGTTTCTACATTATCTACATAAACGGGAGTTGTGAAAATCAAATGGGGAATGCACGAGAAAGTGTTTTGTATATTATCAAATGCTATAACATTGCAAAGGGGTAAAGGATGCTTAGAAGATTAAAGATAGACATTGATTTCTTTGACACTTCCTCCAATAAAAGGCAGAGTCTTTGCCCTGTCTCTTAACTGTGGGTGGGTTGGATAACTGTTTTGAGCAATAGAACATAATTCAAGTGATGATGTGACTACTGCTGAGACCAGCTCTTAAGAGATCAGGAGCTTCCATGTTCTGTATTATAGGAATTTTTGCTCTTGAAACAGCGTTACCATGCTGTGAGGAAGCCTAAGTAGGCTCACGGAGAGGCCCAATTCAGAAGAACTGAGGCTCCCACCAACTTCCTCAGCTAAGACCCAGACAACAATTATCACCACCTTTTTTTAAATTGCAGTTTTGTGAGTAAAATAAATGGCAGCAGCTGTTTTAAACCACTAAGTTGTGGGGTGGTTTGTCACTCAGCAATTAATGACCAGAACAGGATGCTTATGAAATGGATTACTATATTATTTCAGAATATGCTATAACTCATCATACATATTTATTTGCTTAATTAGTTTTCATGATATGTTGTGAGATCTCTTTGAAGACAGTATGTTATCAAGAAAGGAAAGGAGTCTTCAATTATGTTAGTCTTTATCACCAGCGACTCCATCTTTTGGTTCTTACAACCTATGGATCCAATGATCTTTGATGTGTTTATGGCAAGATCAGGATGAGATTTGGAGCTTGTGTTAAGGTTTACTCAAAAAAATCATATCAACAGGCTGGAGAAAAGTTCTATACTTTTCATCAATATGCTATTCTTCTTTTAAAAAAACAGCTTTTGGTTTACTACTGATACCTTGAAGGAATTGAACAACTGAACATGGGACAAAGATCACTGTGTGATCTATTTTTCACTAGATATTATCTGACCCATCTAGACTAAAGTTCTTCCAACATTTCTTTTAGTATACTTCTGTTAAAGCCAATTCACTCAAGGTCTATTTGTCTGAAAATATCTTTATTTTACCTTAATCTTCGAAGGATGTTTTCTTACAGGATGGAATTCTAAGTTGACAGTTTTCATTTTCTTTCAGCATTTTAGAGATGGTATGCCACTGTCAGAAGATTTTCATTATTTCTAATGAGGACACTGTCATTATTATTGTTGTTCCCTCCCTCCACCCAGCCACCCACCCTATGTATTGTTACTCATGTGTGTGTGAGTGTGTGTGTGTGTATGTGTACATGTGTTCGCTTTTAAGATTCTCTTTTTATTTTTGATTTTCAGTCAGATATTTGACTTTGTATTTATCCTGTTTGAGATCCACTACCTTTTTTTTGACCTTATATCTATGGATCAATATCTTTCATCAATATTAGACCATTTTTGGTCATTATATTTTCAAATATTACTTTGACGCCATTTTCTTTCCTATTCTACTTCTTGAAATCTAACACATGTATATTTGACCATGGATTTGGAATGCCTTTCTTATTTTTTTCCTCCTTTAATTTTAGTTTGGATAATTTAAACTAATTTTACTTGGAATTCACTGATCTTTTCTTTTGACTTATCTAGGCTGTTGTAAAAAAATGAAATTAATTGTACATTTATAATAGTAGATTTTAAATTGCTTGAATTTCCTTTTGTTTATCTAAGAATTTCCAGGACACTATTGAAATGAAATCCCCCATCTGTTATCACACATTAACAACTTTTCCCATTAGTTTTAAAAATATATTGAAATTTTTATCTGCTAATTCTAAAATTTTGGTCATGCTTGAGTTGACATCTGTTGACTATTGATGGATCATATCACACTACTTATTTGCATACTGCACAACTTTAATTGTATGTAAAAGGCTATTTAAGTATTATTAATGCAAGAAAAAACAAGATCTATGCCTGCTATAGGCTACAAGTGATGAATCTGAAGCAATATCATCTGTAGTTGAGCTAGGGCTGAAGTTTGTGGTTTCCATTATTTCCGTTAGTTCACCATAGGTTTCAATTTTTTGTTTTTTAGGTTTCAAATGTTATATGAGAAGTTTTGTGAATAGTTTATATGAGCACAAATATATGGAACTATTTTAATACTTTATAGCCCCACAGCTATATTTCTACCCTACACATATCTTAGGGTTCCTTTATATTCTCCTGTTTCTTCCATCCTTTTCTTGACTCTCTGAACCTCACAAAATCTGTTTCTATTTTGTTGTTCTGCCCTTATTTTCTGGAATACCACTGTATTACACTTAAAGGTCTTCACTGACTTGGGAGATGATGTTTCTCAACTCTACAGTCATGACCCCTGCTTTCAGTTGCTGTGTGCTTCATCTCCCTAGAGCAAGACCCTCTTTATCTTCAGGACCTACCGCCAAGCTATAGAGCACCATTGTGTGCGTTCTCTAAGGTCTGAGGTATAGAGCTGTCTCCCTGCTCTGCTTCCATCCATCAGGTGACTATAGATGTGTTCAGTGAGGGCCCTGTGAGAAAAGCCTGTTGATTGTATGTGGAGGCAACTCTCACTCTCACAGTACCTCCTCAGCACGCTCATCCATCATGACAAGCACAGGTGGTTATTACGTTTATTACATTTTTGACTAGTTTCTCCTTACCTCTGTTGATGTGGGTTTGCTCTTCCTCCTTGACCATGAACTTATGTTTCTTCTCTCCTAAGAAAGATTCTTCTTTTTCTGGAATTATATTTCTTTTTATCTTCAGCATTCTAATGGATAATAAACTGAAATCATTATTATATAATTTATAGCTTCTGTTTTATTTGTTATTGTGAAGCAATTGGTCTCATAATTTTATAAATTCTAATCAGACATACCTAAAACTTATAATAAATATAATTGCTTTTATGCTTTAATTAGTTATTTTTGATGTTTGAAAATAAATAACAGAATCAACAATATTCATAATGTATCAATAAACAGAAATATATAACTTAATTATAACCACATAGTAAAGTATATAATTATTGATTTTAAGTTATGTTCCAATAATCACTTTAGGAAATTATTGTAATCAAATCCATATGAATATGACTAATACTTCAAGGGTTAACTATTTTGATTGAACTAAATTCCATTTAATTCTACTCTGAAGATTTAAAAATAAATATAAATTATAGAAAGTCTTCCTCACAAATATATCAATATAATCTTTATATAAAACTTTATACTTTATAATCCCTTAATTTACTATATACAATTGCATTTGATGTATTTGCACACATATTTTGACTCCATTACTCATTTGTTCCTGCCTTTTTTCTGGGACCACTACAATTTCTAATAATTCTATGATCATTAAAGGAGCAAAATGAGATATTATCTTGCTGAGAGAAATGACAATGTATTTACTATTTTTATTATCTTTTTGAAGATTACTCCCATTTCTCTCAAAGATCACTGTATATGCCATAGACAAGAGGCTGATACTTTAAAGGATCACATGTTGTTCTTGTAAATAGTAATCTTTTATCTTATATCCTTGCATTTTACATTATGCTTCTTGGCCAATGGACACACAATTGGAAACAAATATTTCTAGGTTATGAAACATGTATGTGAATTGCCCAGCTTTAATCTTTCTCAATGGCTGCATTGGTCTAATGTAGTCATTCATTTTATTTCTTGAAATAGCTATACATAAAAAGTTTTATTTTTCAGGTAAATTATTGAGATAAATTAAAATATAATTTCAATAATTTTTAATGTGTCTTTCTTCATTTTTTTGCTATTGATGACCTATTATAATAGTAATAGACCTTTCTTACCATTGCTGAAGATCTAATTATTTTTTGTTTACCAACCTCTCTCTCTTAAGCTCCCAATATTTGCACTTTTTAGTTTATTCATCCCCTTTGTCATGTAAGAATCCCATTTGGTCTACGTTGTTAACATATCTCATTTGATAAGAATGACCTCCTCACTTGTTGAGGAAGTTGATTTACCACTTGTTCAATATAAGAAAATGTGTCACCAGGAACAAATCCCAGGATCTCCAAAGGTAAGTTGCGAGAACCTAAGGGTGGAGTTAAGCAGCCATTTTCTCTGTTTGTATATAAAAACTAGCCATGTTAGTGGGGTTGGGCACGCTTGGCTCATGCTCTTGGCCAGGCAGGTTTGGTCTCAGCAGGTCATTTGGGATTCCAGGTTGGAAGAATGGGTAGGACACATTTAAGAATTTATCTCCCTCTTTTCTCCATGAGTTGTATATTTCCTCATTCCCCTTCCCTTGTAAATAAACCTTTTGTTATTCTGAAAAAAAAAAAAAAGAAAAAGAAAATGTGTCATTGACTTGGGATATATGGTCAATCAAGGACATGGGCCAATGAATGATGACAGGATTATATTAATGTCACAATTTACTGCATTTTCACTATTGGACACTACTGTGAGGCATCCATCTAGGGAGCTTATATTTCCCTGATATCAAGTATTACTTGTAATTTGTTTTGGCCAATGAAATACAGACAGTAACAAGTATGCATATAGGGCAGATGCACTGAAAATCACTGCAAATTTCAGCCATTATTCTCCTCTCCTACTCTAAAGTAGCAGCGTCACAGGTAAGGACAGATCCTTCATCCTGTCCCCCAGATAAAAGAAGATACATGGAGCATTCTGTATGTAACATGAGTAAAAAAATAGCCATTTTTGATACAAACACTGAAATCTAGCAATTGTTTCTTACTGTGGCATCATTAACAAAAATTCAGTTCTATCCATGCATGATTTTTGCTAATGATGCCCTGATTCTCTACTGTTGGCTAGATGCTCTATCTCTTTTCACTCTAGCATCCAATGTAAACATGTAAATATTGGTTTGCTTAAGTGTTTCATCACCTAGACTATATGCTCTGGAAGAAGGAAATTAGTCATATTCAATTTTAGGCACAGAAATCAGTACAGCACCAGACCACTCTGGCACTCAAAATGTTTTAGAAATGTGGGTACAAATCCACAATCTCAAAACCCCACAATGGCATTTTCATCAAAACTTTATCTGCTCTGAACTCATTTGACAACAAAACCTAATCTGAACTGACACAGAAGGATTTTTAGCCATTAGTTAACCCACACAGAAAGAATATTTATTTTTTGGATTTCAAAATGTTAAGATATTTTATTGAAGGACCTGCTCCAGATTCACCTCCACCAGGTGAGGTTACATGATACAGGGCATATGTACTGCATTACTTCTCTAAATAAGATTCTGATTTCCAAAATACATCCTAGCTCCAAGAGTTTAAAATAAGATTCTGGACTTGTGTCAGCAAATGAACATTTTCTGGACCTCCACGGTTGTGTCATTTATGCTTTCATCCTTTATCAGATAAATGTCCGCTTAGATTTTTCATAGCCATCTTGAATTAATTTCTAACTTCAAGAATTTACCACTCAACTACATGAAAAGAACATGCTTGCAATTTCAGCATCCACAATTTTATAATAATGTGACTTTACTCACACATACATTTTGATGGTTCTTATTTATAAGTTCTGCGGTGCTAACATAAAAGTAAGATGTATGTAGTAAGATAATTTTAATCTATTGAGTAACTATCTGGGTAAAAGTAGCTAATTTGGGAGTTATCAGAAAAATTAATTATGAAAAATATTGTTTTTAGAATGCTATTTGTGTAAGAAATAACATCCTGGACTGGGAATTCATCACCAATATAGTAGTATTGCACAGTGCGTAGGAGATAACATACATACAAACACATGTATGGATAAAAACCATAGTCCTGTCGGATAGTATAAATCAGAATGGGCATTTCACTTGTAATAATATGACTCCAACATTTTTAAAATCTATAACGGGCACTGATAAATTAGTGCTTGTCATGCTCAGAACTATAGCGCCGCTATATTTTTCCCATGTATAAAATTTTATTATATCATAGGTAAAATGACAAAGTATGCACAAGAGTTGTAATGCAGTCCACACCATTCATTGCTCTTTGATATAAGCTGCTTTATATTCTGATTATGTTGCTGCCATAAAATGAACAAAGAGTAACATGGAATTTGATAAAGACAAGAAAACTTTTATTAAACTTTTACAACAGAGAAATAAATTATTCATGCAATTGCATGAATAATGGTATCCATGCTGATTAAATCAGCTAAGAGGAGGAAAAATATTCACGTGCTTGGCGTGAGTTCCATTTTCAAACAGTTCTGAAATGAAAATGTAATATAAAACAACGCAGTGGTCGGTCCCCAAAAATGGAAAGAGAGAAATGTGGAGTACAGTATTAATTCAAAAGAGGAGGGAAAAGTTTAAAGCGCTTGCACTTCTGAAATCTACTAGCCAGAAGGAATTTTCAAAGACAGGAAAAAATAATCCACTACTTCAAAGGAACTTAATGAAAGAGAGAAATAGCAAAGATGGCTAGGGTGCAGAGGGACAGACTGAGGGCTTAGAGAAGGAAGAGAATGAGCATTTATGCAATGAACCATTGCATAGCTTATTTCATTTGGGGCTTGAATAAAATAGAATTCTCTCCAAATTGAGCAGTTGGGCACATGCCAGCATTTTCAGATGATCTGAGAAGGAGCGGCTGCTGCCAACAACAAGGTGTCTTCCACATCTCCTTTGCCACCTGCTCTAAGATTTGTGACTATCACTTGTCCTTTTATCAAAATATTCACAAAAGAAAGTGTCAGAGTTCATACTTCTTCCCTTTCCACATCACTGAACACATGAAATGGAGGAGAAAACCCTGTCACCCACAGAATTCCAAAGAGCTGAGTGCATGCTGCAGAACACACTGAAAAAGTAGGAGAAGAAAAATAGCTCATACTTGAGCCTAGCAAAGAAGGGTGGAAAGGGTTGATTGGGGGAGGAGCCTGGCCAAATGGTCAAATTCTTTACTAACCATACACATATCCACCTTCAGAAACATTCTTCATCATAAGCAGGGTGCTTTACATCACTATATAGTTCCTCTGATTGGAGTGATGGCAGCTGGACCAGTGTGTAGAGATAGCTGGAGATACTTCAGCTAAGACTCACCTCCAACTTTCAGCCAGCAAGCAGACACTGTGAAGTCTCCCTACCCTGTCCATTTTATGATTGTTCTCTGTCCAGCTCTTATTATCTGGTCCCTGTAACTATCACCTCTGTATCTTAAGCAAAGCCTCAGACGGAATCCTGAAGAGTTCCCTCACTACCCAGAGGATCTTTTCTTTTTTCTCTGCTCCTCTTTCTCCTGTGTCCCTCCTCCTTCCTCATTTGGTTCTCTTGTGGCTAAATGTGTTGCTTCCCTGAGACATTTGTGGACCTCTGAGGCTGTAGGGTTAAAAGGCTTTTTATTAGGTCAAGAAGTAAAGGCAAAATGGTTATAGAACTCTCACTGGAAACCCTTCACTCCTTAGGACATACACCTAGTTTATTCTTTCCTTACAAAAACCATCTGTATTGTCAGTCAGTGCCTCTAGTTTTGCCAATTTTTCAAGGCTCCTGCTTTCATTTGATGGTCACACAACAAGCAACTGAGCCCCAAGGCTACCTCACTGTTAGAAGTCCAGACTGTTTTCAAACACTTCTGAGCATCCCTGGTGAGTGCCTCAGTGTTTTATAAAGCGATTCTGGCTTCTGCTTGCCACCAGCGACCACGACTCCATGCCATGCTGCAGAAACTCTCTCAGCATCCTTTTCCAGGCTACTGTTGCTTTACTCTATTCTCCAAACCCATTGCTACGGTGTTAGAAAGTTAATGAAGACTTCTGGGTACAAAAAGGGACTTATACTACAGAATGAAAAATTGTTTTATATGACAACTCTCAGAGTCCATATAATGTCTTTCAAAGTACCCCTTTCCTCTCTCCTTTTTCTTGCATCTGATAGCTGCCACATAGGGTGCCCTGGGCTATCGCTCCCTTCTTTGATCTTCTCCACCTAGACCATACAGACAAAATCTGCTATCCCTGGGCCTATAAGAGGAAATAAAAAACATTGTTGAATATCATAATCCCACCAGTGCCATGATACCCTCCTAGAAGGCAACCAGTACTTAAAAAAGTAAAAAGAATATGTGTAAATTCTGTTCTGAAGTATAAGCATTTGGATATTTCCCCAGTTAGGGTTTCCCCTAAGAACAGTGATTAGGAAAATTCATTACATGTACATGACTTTGTGTGACTTTCTCTCACACAAAGCAAGAATTTACAAAAGACAGGTTTCAGCTCAATGTTTAGAGCCATTGAAAGTGAATTTTTTTTTAAAGATTTATTTATTTATTTATACAAGCACTGGGTACAGTCAGAAGCGTGAAAGGGTGAGAGAATTCACCAGAGCCAGAGCGGGGAGCAGAGCAGGCAGAAGGACCGAAGTACACTGCTGAGGGGAGCAGCGGGAGGCAGGAGAGGTCTGCGCGCCATGTGGGACCCTCCTCCGGTGGCCGGGGAGCAGCTGGGGATCGAACCCGCGCTGCAGAGGCTGCGGGCAGCTTCGCAACCCAGTGCTCAACGGCTGCGCCACCGGGGAGGCCCGAAAGTGAATTTTTTATTGATGATGATGCTGAAGAGATGAGAAACACCCTTTTCAATAAATACTGTGTGACATAATGAGGAAAAAGAGAATTATCTAAGGCTAGTAATTCCATTTCTCTTTATGTCCCAAATTTTGCTACAACTAGTAGTGGCTGTTATATAATGATACTGCCTCTTCAGAAAATTGACTTTTCCCAAATCCTAAAACTGCACTAGGTTTAGGTTTCATTCTCACATGGTATAATCTTGTGCTTAGTATATACGAGATTGAATCATCAACAATACTTTTTAAACCCCATGTGCGTCAGGCATTGGGGTCAGTGTTCAGGATAAAGGATAATTAAATTGTGGTCCCTGCTATTCTTCTAGTCTAGCTGGAGAAATACTTAAAATACATAGTGCCTTATGCACAGTAATAAAAATGTTTATAGGGTACAATGAGTGCATGGTCAGTTCTTGGGGCAATGAGGAAAGAAGAGAAAGAAAATTCCTCATTGCTTCATGCTCGAGTTGATCTTTACGATGAGTATTGTTTTCCAGGCAGACAAAATTAGGGGTGGTGGTGGTAAATTTTCATAAGTGCCTGGAGTGTAGAGTGTAACAAAAATGCATGTGAACCCTTGTCTAACTATGTTAGGTAATTTTCTCTACTTACCACATTACTGTGACTCTTTCCCATTGCAAATATTAATATTCCCAACATAATATATAATAAAGAGATGCCATTTTGTTAAAAACAGAGAGAATCAACTTTATGGCTCAGAATGATACATTCTTACAGCAGATGAGAAAATTCCACCAGCTTTCTTGTCCCATAATCAACTCTTTGTTGTATTAAGCAACACACTTTCTCAATGCTAGTGGTAAAAGCATGAGATCCATGATCATGGTCGGGGGAAAATGAAGATAGGGTAATTATGTCAGTGACAGAGCTATATTTACTCAGGAAAGGCATGACTAGACTAAATTATGAATCCTGTCAGTCAAATTATACAATATATAGTCAAGTTGTTGATCTTAGAATTTATAACTTGCTGTTTTTATATATAACTTTTTTTCATAAAAGGAAAATGTTTTGAGTTCATTCCAATATAAATTTATAACTGCTGTACAGTTTGAAATATATTTCTATTACAGAAACAAAATTTATGAAGAAGGAAATCTAGTTGAAATATATTAACTGTATTAAAATTTAAGTATTCCTTGTCCTATGACAGATGGCTACAGAAACATCTAAAATTTGGGCAGGCAAAGATGCTATTCTCCATGTATGTAAGTGTTAGTTTCTCCCATATCTGCCATGCTCTCTACGGCAGGGAGTACTCAGCGCTATTTGGAGATGTAGTCAGGGAAAAAATGGTATTGCCTTAGCAACTAAACTACATAAGCTGAATTTTCTGAGTTCCCATTTTTCAGTAGTGAACTTTTATTTATGTGAGAAAGCATTCACATATAATTGTGATCATGGCAGAAATTTGAGGAAAGCAGTAAAGGAGTTGCTCCCTTAATGATTAATCAACAAAAATATATTGAGTGGTATTTGTATTCATAGTACTAGGTTCTCTGAGAGATGAAAGAGGAGAACATATGTAAAGATGGACAACTCTTCCATGTCCAAATCCCTTTAATGAGCTTCCACCTGTTCCAGTAAAAGGTAAAGTCTAGAAAGCCTCTCAGAGCTCATGTTTCAACATCTGTATCCTAATGGGACCCCATCTCCATCCACATCTCCCCAAGCTCACTCCATTCTAGTCATGTTGGACTCATTGCTTTCCTTGAACACGAGGGCATTCTTCTGTTACACTTCTGTGCACTTGTTCTCCATCTACAAGCTCTTGGATCAGATATTCTAAAGACTCATGCCTTCAATTCCTATCTCAAATGTCATCTTCTTGGGGAGGCCTCCCCATTACCTATTTTTTAAAATTAAAGCACAGTGCTTCTACATACATCATGTACTTCCTTTCTCCAACCCTTGCTTATGATTTATTCATTGCCTTTTTTATCCTTTGTCACACTAAGTACTTTACTTTTTATTTATTGACTCTCCCCAGAATATAAGATAATTATTCTTGTTGTCTTCCTAGAAGCCCAGAGCCTGAATAGTACCTAACCACATAGTAGGAGATCAATAAATTGTTTATTCAATGGGTAAATATAGTTGCTGTTCTCAAGAAGTGTAGCACAAAACCTAAAATTAAGACTCAGTAATTATGTGTTGTCTTGACATTCTATAAAAATGGGGAGACTTCAAATGGCCTACTAAGTTTCCCTCTTGATTCTTCTACAGTGGATAAGGTCCCCCTAGTTAAACAACCTTCCTTATCAAACAGACCAAGCACAGTTCTTGCTTTTCCCTTATTTCCTTGCCTGCCCATGAATTTATTCAAATAAACCAATCACAGCCTCCTATGGGAACCAGGGGCACCGAGCCATCTGGGTACTACAAAATGTGCCTCCTGGTTTACTCTGTTCCCAAGAGCAACCACTGTGCAGTCCCATATGGCATGGCGTCTTCCTCCCCTGGGAGATAAGTGTACGTGCTTAAGAAATGCTGTTGATCATACCTGTCTACTGCCAGGTGTTGTGTTCTTGGTCATCCCTATAGCCCAAGGGCAGGGCACTCCCTCACCAACAGGGTGAATGGGAGGCAGTTAAAACAAGGAGTTGTCATAGGGCAAGACATTAATAAGAATCAGGAATGTAGTTGAGGGTGTCTAAATAAGTGTTAAATTAGATGATATTAAGTAAAAGTATATGAGAGTTCAGAAATACTTGGGTACATAAATACTTGTAATTCAGGAAATAAACTTTTTATGAATAATTGTAATAAAAGCTTTAAAATCATAATAAAAAGACTATCATGTTTCCTCTTTAGTGTGCTCTTTTAGTTTATTCCTACCTTCCATTGTCTTTGGGCTATTTTACAACTCTCTAAGTTCCAGAAAACTGGTAATAATGCAAATGGCTTTTGCCCATAAAAATAAAAAATAATTGTGTCTGGTAAAATGAAATTGACCATTGCTGTATGAATAAAACTTCTTAGCATCTATTTGCAATTTCATTTCACTATTCCGTAGATTGCCTGAGTTCTACTTTGAGCTAATTGTATCATTTTACTGTTTTCCTCATCAATTGATGAGTTAAATAAAATCTGTGATGTGTTCATTTTATATTTGTATGAAAGGTATAATTTTTATTTTAGGTATAATTTTGTAATTTTAAAAATTATACTTTAACAATATCACTTTTACTAAAATATGAAAAATGACTTGTTTTATCTTACCCCTATTCTTGTCATAAACCATTTCAAATTCTTAACAAAACGTAGATTGTAACAAAATCAGGCAAATGAGATTATGACTATGGCTACCTGAAAGCAAACATCTGGAGGAAGCATGAAAACTCAGGCAGCCAAAATTCAGATACTTGGCTCTGAGTAGATAACACATCTAGATTTTTGGGAATTGATTATTTCCATCTGCCTCTACTATTTTTGCTTCACTGGGACATGACCATTGTTCTGATGCCGTACCTTTTCCAACACTGCACAAACAATGCTATCTGTTGTATAGAAAGGATTTGTATTTTTTTTCTAACTTTCTATACTCCTCCACATAACAATAGATTCTTTTTTCACTTGAAGCCATCAATAAGGATAAAGGAAAATAAAACCTTATATTGAGTATACCTGAAAATATCTTTATTCTGATCTTTGTCTCGATGATTGCAGGAAGATCTCTTCATTTATTTTCATATAATATTGTGGGTTCTCTTTCCATGAGAACTTTCCTGTGTGCAATGCAGATATACACATATAAAACACATTTACAAATAAAAACAGTATCTGTTCATTTTGTACTTAGCGTCACACTCTCGTAAAGAGAAAATTTGGTGGGGGAGAGACACTGAAGACTCATGATGTGCTTTAAAAAACACCTTGATATTTCCCTTTCCTAGTGAGGAAGGCAATGGAGTAAAAACATATACCTGGATGTGAAAGTGCAAGGTAGTCTTTACTTTGATATCTTTAATAGTTATTCTAAGTAGTCAAAGCAAAGTTGTGACATCAATGACTTTCATTTTTACTCTTTACTGCAGATTTACCACTTGGCAACACTTATAACAACAAGAAGAAAAAATACCAAAGAGTGTAGAAAGGACTAGTGCAGTGGGTTGTCCCAGTTTATATTCAGTTCCAGTTTATATTCAGTTTTGTCAATTTGACCTTCACAGGACTGTAATTACTGTAATCACAGCCTGCTGAACGTGCTAGCAATCAAAGCATCCCAATTTGAACAGTTCAACAATAGCCTTTTTAATAGGGGTAAAACCATGCCAGAAAGACAGGCTGCTTTACTTCCAGCCTTTTCTGAAGATGCTGGGTAATAGGGAACAGGTATCAAACAATTTACTTCTTAAAAAAATAGGCTGTGCAGAGAGTAGCCCCAAGTCTGTTCCTAAAAGAACCACTATTTGGCTAGAAAGAGAGCTGCCTCCAAGTCTGGTGGCTCTGAGACTTCCTAACCTTGTCTGACAATGTGCAAGAAGTTTCATCCATGTTTACCCCTTCACTTTGAACATTTGGCAGAGCCCATGACATTTTTAAAGGTCATAAAGAATTAACACAAATACGTAAGTAGGAGCTGGCCCAAACACATTGCTGTTATTAGTGACGTTTCTCCCCTGGAAAATAGGGAGACCCATACTGATTAGTAGCATGCTCAGGTCATGTTTGCACTATCTTTTTTGTTGTTGCCTTCTATAATACGTTCCAGATTTACCATAATCTATGACATCTTCCTCCATACTCTGTGGATCCAAATAACGATTCATAAGACTCTGAGTAAGATTAAGACACTCTTTGGTCATGAAACAGATTTTTTGGTTTGTGCTTTTGTGTTTTTTTTGTATTTGCTAACTGGTTCTTAGAAGAATTAGTCTCCAAGTCTGTACTCTTATAATTCTAGAATATCAAGGTTCAAATGAAATTAGAAACTATCTAGCCTATATCTTTAAGTTTTCTTTTTATGCCAAAAGACTCTTTCAATGTTATATCAGGAAAAAAGTGAGATGAAAGCAGATATTTCTCAGTCCAGACACCCAGAATCCCACCTGCTAACATGTCTCTTGTAACAACTGTCTCTAGCCTCCAGCACAACACAATTCCAAGGCTTTGCAGAATATAGATTGAAAACCTGTGGTTTAATCTAAGGTTCCAAAGCCTAGATAGATAAACTGACTTGGTCAAGATTCCTCCTTACTACTGGAGTCAGTTGAGTAGCTATAAATAAACACTAAAAATATTTTGGCAAGCCATTACTTAGCACTCTGTAAGACTTTTCCCACTGTTTTCTCCTGATTATTCTACTCCAAAACACTATGACACCCTTTTGTAGAGACTTTGGTTCCAATGGAAGCAGGGCTAGTGGAATCAGCAGTGTGATTCAGTGCCTCTTCCAGCACCAGCCTTGGTTAGAAAAAGAAGGGAATGTTCGCAGGATTGATGACAGTTTTCACCAAGGGTACCACCAAGTGCACACACACTGGGGGACACAGGTCCGGGATGAGAAATGACCTCCCCTCGACCTGACCTCTCTCACTGCCAAAGTGCAGGGCATGCTGGGTGAATGAGAGCATTGCAAACTTTGCATCTCTACTGCCTTTGTTTGAGGACATGGAAAATTACCCTGCTTGCTTGGGTAGCTGAGCTCATCTTTGTGAAACAGTCTCGCAAGCACTGTAGAAAGTGGCCAGAGAGAGAGTTCTCTGGAGATCTTTACACTTTTATTAGGATATATTCCATATTTATTATTAAGGAAAATAATGATTGGGCCTGCTTGAATATGAAGGTCCTTTTCAGACTACTTTTGAGTCCAGGAGAACTACTAGAAAAGGGGAAGATCAGTGTAATTGAATGTAAAATGTCATAATGGGGAGGATATGTGGAGTGAAGAAGCAAGCTAATATCAGTTGAGCCATTGCTCTGCAGTGCTCCTTCTGTTAGGCCTACTCTTCACACATGTTATGAGTGTGACGACCCAACATAGAGTCACTGTTGGCACTATTACACACCAGGATCACAGAGGAAAGATCACCTGGGTGACTCAGGATGGTTACGTGGGTCCTGAGTCTGTCTGGCAATACTCACTGCAAAGTCACCTCACAGAATTATGGTGCTAAGAAGCTTAGTAATGTTAGTGATTTTGAGTTTCAATACAGAGTCTCAAAAGAGAAATAAAGCGTTCCTAGGATGCACTTGTCTATGTTCCCCCAAGAACACTGAAATTTAATTAAAGCCAAAAGAGCATGACACCTTCAGATCTCAGCTTGCTAGTATATTGTTTAAAAAGTCACCATCATTTAACCTTTGAGGACTAACCAGAACATGCAATTAATAAGTCAAATGTGGAACTTTTTTCGGATGAGTAGGTCAAGGTAAATCCCTAATTGGAATGAATGTAACTTGAGTGTTTCTAAAATATTGTTTAAGGAGTCGACAAAATATTACATTACTTATTTTGAGTAAAATTAAGTTTCAGTGAGCAAACAATTATTATAAGTATCTAGCATTGAATGTATCCTAAGGGAACAGTTATAAGTACTATATATAATGCTTTGTGTCTAATAATCTAAAGTCTTCTACTAATCATTATTTAGGATGGTTCTGTATATCTACATTTTGTCAGAGTAGTGGAAAAGTGCCTGTGGGAATGAAGAAACTGATATACAAAGTGAGAAAGTAAAATTTAAATACAAAGCAATTTCACTAATAAAATGCTCAGGCAGTCTAGAGTAATTTGGGTAGTTGGTGAATCATTGCTTAGCAATTCATGAACACTGTGGGTGCTTGGAATTCAATTCCATTGTCCTTTATCTGAATTGCTTTGAAAAAAGGTCACATGAGAAGGAAAGGAAGTTTTGACTTTCACATGCCTGTTATTGCTAAGGAAACCACTTCCTCGGTATTCACATATTCAGCATGTCTCCAGTTTTGGCTTCCATACAAATGACATCTTGGTACTGCATTAAGAAACAAACAAGGGTGGAAAATATTTTAAAAACTCAACTCAACTATGACATGCTCACAGAACAAAAAGAAGAGCTTTTTCAGACTCCCTTTCTTTTCTGAATTACGCTAGGTATGCCTGGATGGAGCCTCTCAGAGCTAACAGGATGTCTGAGATACGAAGGAAGTGGCCTGTGATCTGCAGTAAACACATGAGAGCTAATACTGCTTTGTTGTATTTTCTGATTGGCAATGGCTCTGAACTATCTCCTACTTGTAGTTGCAGACAAAGAAACAGGAGATGAATTACCATGTTCTAGGACTGAGTGTTCCTTTCCAATTCAAATTGCAATAAGACATAAAAATGGTTAGTCTTCAAGTGTGCAAGTGTGTAGATTATATAACTTGTCTCCCCTGTATTTTTGTTTGTTTTGTTTTTTTTTTTTTTTTTTTTTTTTTTTTTTTTGGTCTTTGAAGGAGAAAAAAATATGAAGGGATATTTTAGAATGACTGGGCCATCAGTGGGGCTTATTGCAAATAGTGCTGAATTCAAAAGTGGCTATTTTTGTTCAAGTGCATCTTAACTATTTGGTGGTTTCTTTGCTTTTATTTCTATTTCTATTTTTAACCCAAACAGTAAAATCGTGTCTAAACGATCTCCTTATCCATTGTAGAAATCTAACTATTTTTAATTCTCCCTGTTGCTGAGAATAAGACCCAGGAGATCACAAATCTGAGATGTCTGAGATCCATCTATCTGAATATCTGGAATCTCCCATCACTAGGATTTATGCTTCCTCTTCTGCCTTTTAGTTCTCAATGTTATTCATGAATCATAGGTTTAGAATGAAACTGCACTGTAATTAACAGCAATCGGCAAACAACTACTTTATAGCGAACTTATAGCAAAAGAGTACTCATTTCTTATTATAGAGACAGCCCTTTAAAAAAAAGCTGAGGCAGCGCATTAGCAGAGCATTTGAGAAATTTTATACTGACAAGCGATAATGTTAGCATCAAGTGGGTACCTTAAACATTTAAAATGCATTGTTTAAGAAATCATGAATTTTATTTTTATTTTTATAATATAAGGAAGCTAAACAGAAGCTATACAGAAAATGCTTGTTGATTAATTGATTGATAGAGTGATGATCATCTACGCATACTCCCTGTAACTTACTCTAAAGCACTCTATTTATGGGTGGATGTTATAAAAACAAATTGCAAACACTATAGATGCTTTGGTTTCAGATAGAATTAGGATGATGATGATGATGATAATGATACATCAATAGCAACAACGGTAATAGAAGTAGCTAGCATATAGTCAACTTTAATGAGTAACAGTCATTTCAATAAGCATTTTGTATATATTATTTCATTTAATCCTCACAACAACCCTGTGAGACTGGTACTATTATTATCTCTATTTTCATAGGAAGAACTGACTCAGAGGTTAAGTAAATGCTTAAGTTTACTTACGTAGCAAGCAACAGGACTGAGATTTGAAAGACAGTAGTGTTTCTCTAGAGGCTGAGCTCTTAACCACTATGGTAGATGTCTACATAGAGAAAGCCTTTGACATAGACTGATTTGAAATGCCAAAAGACTAAAGAAAGGAAAGGACCCCACCCCTTCCTGCCAAACAAGTGTGTATGCATGGCTCTTGTTTGACTCTTTTGAACTTAAAGTGAAAAAGACCACAATCCTCTGGCTAGGAAAGGGGGGTCATCACCAGCCTCAATCATCCAGGAAAAGAGAGGTCTTGAATAAGGAAAAAAAAAGTAAAGGACTGTTTCAGCAAAGGTCTTATTGTGTGTGTTTGGGTGGTGGGTGTGTGAAGGTAACAGTGGCTTTCACTACACCTCTGTGCTAACCTCCTGGGCAGTTGAGGATGATGTTAGGTCTTAATAATCTGAAAAATCAAGTTTCAAGCTATGACTTCCACCTATTACCTTTAGAAAAATCATTTTTAAATGTCTTCTCTGTCAAAGAGATGCTCAAAGGATACTAAGGGAAACATCATGTGGTTATATTTGGATTGAATGTTTAAGGAAGTAGGGACTTCCCCCTATATCCTCCTCACCCTTTGAGCCAAACTAGTAAGATGTCACCAAGGAGAGGGGGTGAATCTAGTGGGAAAATTAAAGTTTCGAGGTCAGATGCCATAAAGAGATGCTCCTTTCACTACCAAAGCAAGAAAAATCATCCCTATTCCTTCTTTTCTTCTCTTCACCCCTTGGATTCTACCTTCTTTTGTTATTCCACTATTTCCATTAAAGAAGAAAGCCCTGTCTCCATAGCATCTCAAAAATATTTCCCCTGCTGGTTCTGCAATTACCCCACTATCCTGAGTTAAGGCATTAAAGGCCATAATGAAGGGCCTCCCCTGGTGGCGCAGCGGTTGAGTGCTGGGCTGTGAGGCTGCCTGCAGCCTCTGCAGTGCCAGTTCGATCCCCAGCCACTGGCGAGAGTCCCACCAAAAAAAAAAAAAAAAAAAAAAAGGCCATAATGAAATGCAACAGCTATCAAAGAATTTTAAGAGGTATCCCCTCCAGCTTAGTCAAGTGGCACCAACATTTACCCAAGTTGCTCAAGCCAAAATTTTAGAGTTATTCTTGATTGTTTCATTCCTTCATTTACATTATCAATAAGACATGAAATCCACATAAAAAAAATTCTGAGTGCTGCTTCTCTTCATCACTATCACCTCTCACCTGGGATGCTTCAGTGCCATCTTAGTCCAACCAGATACTTGCACACCTGACTTCTTTTAACTCATTGTCAGACATCAAATTGGAGTGAACATTTTAAGATTTAGTAAGAGTACATTATTACTCCTTTGTTTAAATTCCTCCAGTGGCTTCCCATTTTGGTAAAATCAATCCTATACACCTACCTTGGTTTATATTGCCATATATGATTTACCTGTCTATTCCTTGAAAAGAATAGTTCCTTTAACCATTATACTCCAACTGAACCCATTGCTATTTTACTGTTCCTCGAGTGTGCTAAGCTCATTTCTGTAGTAGGAAAAAAATTGATCTCACTTCCTAGAAGTTTCTTTTTCCTTGTCTTTGCATGGCAGAGTCCTTGTCATTTCAGTTTTACTTTCAATATCACTATAACAGAGGAGGCATCTCTATAAAAGGGAGAGCTACCATTTTCCCCACCCCCATTTACATGCAGCTGCCTTGGACTAGCAACTGGGTATTAGGGGGCAGAACCGAGTGGCTAGGTGAAGTTATATAACACTGCAAGCAGGTGGGCTCTGGAGAGATGGGTGAAGAAGGGCTGGCTCAACTTTGGACTCTACCAGGGATGGGAGACATGGAGGAGAGACATGTAGAAACACTTGAAAGAGACCTGTATGAGAGACACATGGAGGAGCAGCCATTATCTTGATTTATACATTGATTTTGCTTTTTTCATCCCAGAGTTGCCTAGCTCCTTGCACCCCCTTTGTGTGGCTCCCCACCAGAAGGTGCCTCAGACTTTTGGGGAGCTTTCAGGCTTCAGTGGCCCCACTTCATGCCATGAGGAGATGAGTAACTTTGGGTGTTTTATTGGGAAACTATAATCTTTTCTTCTGTCTCTGTGCACACTATTCTATTAAAGTTCTTTTACACTGAGTCTCCTGTGTCCTTATGCTCACTGATGACTGGATCCCTTTAGACAGGATAAGTTTATGGGCCCTGGGGTGCCCCTTGATTATGTGCTAAAACCACCACTTCAGAGAATTCCCCTCCTACTGGAGTTGTTGGATCACTTACATCATTGTTGCTTGCCTCCTGCTAGAAGGTACACTTCCTGGAAGCATCTCTCTTGCTTACTATACTGTATAGGAGGCCTAGAAATATGCTGACACTCTGGAGGACCTCACTGCATATTGGTGAAAGGAGAAACAAACACTTATTAGGCACTATTACTCTGCTCAATTCAGATTATAGCCAACCACTAAGCTCTGAGAAAACATAGGAGGGGGAGATTTCACTGGACATGAAGAATGGAAGATAATTGAATCAAATTCTGTTTTACAATTAACAAAGTCCTAAAAATGACAATGGGAATATTGATATGAAGGATTCTAAAGTTATTGTTTCCATGTTAGCATTTACATAGTTTAAACTACAGTTAATTTAGAACAACCCCAATCTCTGACTTAAAACATCTGAAATTTATTTCTTGCACTTGATATTCATATCATTTCTGTTTATTGTAAGCCCTCAGCAACCCAGTCAGATGGAGGAGACACCATCTTGGTTTTCTGTTCCAAAAGGAAAGGAAAAGCAAGCATGCAAGGAACTATTACTCTATATTTGCTACTAAGGCTTCTACCCAGACGTGACCTCGCTCAGATTTTGTTGGTCAGAACAAGTCATGTCACTACTTATATTCGATTGGGTAGAAAAGTGCAAAGAGTACTAGACAGCACCATTGTCTACCACTCACTGGCCATCTGAAAGGGGAAGAAAGGAGACACAAGACAATTATTGATCCATAGGAGTGGTAACTACTCACCATAGAGAAGTGATGGTAAGGAAATGCTGTTTGATTAGTGGTAGGAAATACTGGGTGGTAGGACATACTGTTTAATTAGGCCCAAAATTTTCAACTAGGAAGTCATGTTTTCCTTTTTTTAACCAAAAGAAGATTGGGAGACTGGAATCAATGAACCTCAAACATTCACTTAGACAAGGCTGTTCTTTCTTGGGTAGTATATCTCTCTTAAAGATTTAGTCATTTTTCGTGTACTGGATATTCTGTTTGCCTTATCAAATGTATTTTCTTTTCTGCCTTGTTCAGTGCTCCTGGAACTATCTATGGATTGCATTATACAAATTCCCTTGCACACTGCCTTCTTGTTGAAGAATAGGAAGAACAGTGTTTTAATCTGTTTAGGCTGCTATAATAAATACCACAGAATGTATAGTTTATAAATACAGAAATTTACTTTGCACTGTTCTGGAGGATGTAAGTTTAATATCAGGGTGAGGACCCTCATCTGGGTTGAAGACTCATTTTCTCACTTGTCAGAAAGAGTAATAAACCTTGAATCTCTTCTCTTAGGCACTAATCTCACTTGTGAGAGGTCTTTTCTTGATTTTTCTTGGATTGTCATATTTTCTCTCAATCATATGGATCTCTTTCTCTTGACTTAATTGTGAGAACTATGAGCTCTATGATATCTGATCCAATTGAACACATTTACTGGGTTTTGCTAAAATATATCATTTCATTCCATTCCCACTGTATTAGTTTGCTGGGGCTACCATAACAATGTACCTTAGACTATGTGGCTTTAACCACAGAATTTTATATTCTTACTGTCCTGGAGGCTGGAAATCCAGGATCAAGGTGCCAGCAGGTTTGGTTTCTACCTAGATCTCTCTCATTGGTTGAGAGATGTCTGCTTCTCATTGTGTCCTCACATGGTCTTTTCTCTTGTTTATGTGTCTATCTCCTTATAAGGATATCAGTTATATTGGGTGAGGCCCCACCCTAATCTAATAGTTTCATTGTAACCCAATCCCCTCTTTAAAGGCCCTACCTCAAAAAGGTTACATTCTGAGGTACTGGGAGCTGACCATTCCATGTATGAATTTGGATGGGACACAGTTCAGCACATTACATACCGGATATGACCCTTGTCACAAGTCTGAATTCCAATTGTTTTTTATGCTTCAATCTCTTTGTTTTACCTTTCACCTACTGGATAAAGAAGTAGTTGCCTCTTCCAATCCTGAAAATTTCCCAAATTTCTGGGCACTTCCTGTTTTTTTAATCAGTGTTTGCAAACCATTTGATTATTTCTGAGCTCTTTCTTTCCATAGTGCCTTGTAAAATTCAGATATTTGGTAATAATATAAGCCACTAACACTGTTTACTAATCTTTAATCTTTTCTTCAGTAGTAACTTTTGCTTTCCATATTATCACAGGCAACACTTACCAAATGATTTGCTACTATATTATATGGATAGTCACATGGGTGCTTTTAACTTTAAGGCATAGAGAACTATTTATCTACCATGTGCTTGGGAAGAGAACCAGAAATTTTAGTGAACAGCACTAATGATTACCTCACAGCATCAACTCTCACTATTAGGTAGGTAGAGCTGGAAATTAAGAAAATAATTGGGGAAAACAAGAAATTGGCATTGTTTATGGCATAAATTGTGGGTCTATGATGGTTCCTTCATTTCCTAAACACTCTGTCACTCATTCTTCCCCTTCTCCAGTCTTTACACACAAAAAGCATCCCCATTTAATAATGCCATAGAATTACATATTCAACTCTATGAATGTCAGCCAGCTATGATGTGTCACTTGGTAATTTCCACACCTTTTCTTTCTTATACTAAATAAGTTGAAAGTGGCTGTGTAAAAAGAATAGGTGCAACTATCTTATGCTTTATTGTGCTTGTGATGTGTATGATATGCATCTTGTTCCCTTCCAATGCATTTTAAAATGAAGTCATATTTAAATTTGTCCATTTCCATAAAGCAAGAAAGATATTTATTGTTATGCACTGCCAAGCAGACTGGCAGATGCCACTAACAAATGGTAACAAAATTCTTCTATGGCTCATTATTTCCATAAAAATAAACTATTTTTCAGCTATCATTTCTAAATAAAAAATAAAGCCAACTATAAACAACAAAAAATATAATGGCTATCAAACTCCAGTGCCGTTTGTCTCTAGGAAGTTAGTGAATAAGTGAAGTTAATTACAAAACTTTACATTCTAAAGAGGGTGCGTAATCAAGGGTACTGATTAAAATAGTTTTTCTTTAATATCTTATTTATTTATTTTTGCATAGAAGAACTGGAGTGTGGGCCAGAGGTGTGGGGTGGGAGTAAGAAAATTCACCAGAGATAGAGTGGGGAGTAGAACAGGCAGGTTTACTGAAATACACTAATGAGGGGAGCAGTGGGCGAGACAGGGGAGGTTTGCTGCGCCATATGTGGGTTAGCTCCCTGGCAGGATATTGAACTTGAACGCAGGCTGAAGCCCTGAGACTTAACTCTTAGGCCACCAAGAAGCTCCCTAAAATGGTTATAATTCTAACTAAATTCATCTGCAACAGGAATCACTTCCAACAGGTTGAAAAAGGAACCAGATATAAAGAAAACAGTGGGAAAATGTGCATAAAATTAGATCATTTCGATTAGGTACTGTCTTATCTCAGAAACTTCCCTGGGAATAAATTATTTAGTTTGAAATCATTCCTTCATCATTCCATCCTTTTCTCTGGCTACAAGTGACTTTTCTAAAATAAAAATATCATCATGCCATTTCCTACTTAAAAATCAGGCTGTTCCAAAATTAGCTTACCATCAGGAAAGAGTCTTGATACCTTAGCTCCTCAAGGAGCTGGCACTTATGAGTACCCCTTTGCACACACTAGTGCCCATATGTGAGCTGACTACTCCATTTCAGTTCTCTCCTAACTGCTAGTTGGCTCTCAAAGTCTTTGCTGTGCTAAGAAGTCCCCTGTGTTTTTTCTTCCTCAGGCCCTTGACTACCTCACAGCCTGGCTTTCTCTGGCCTTACTCTTCAGCATTCATAACACAGTTATTTCGAGACTGCATTTTTTCCTGTTACATATTTGCTTTGAGCTCTAGTCTGGGCAAGCCCTGGCTGCCACTTGTTTCCTGACTGCTGACTCTTTGGTTTGTCCATCCTTTGGAGCATAGTAACCTCTGGATTCCTGACCATGTGGCCTCCTGCCTCTCTTGTACTTCTGGTTTCAGCATGTTGCTGCAGCTGACACTATCAGACACTGATCCCTTTCCCCCCTTTTCAGAGATCCTTTACTGATATACTGACTTATTGTGCAATCAGGGATAAGTCATTTAACCTTTCTGTTTTTTAGTGCTCCCATTTTACAAATATGAATCTAGATAAGTCTCAAATTGCCTTCACGGGACTTGTGAAGAGCAAGTCAAATAAAACACATGAAAACCCTTTGTTAAGTGCAAAGTGCTAAACTAATGTAAGGTATTATTTTTATTGCAATACTGCTTTCTCTGTCATTTTCTTTGTACAGAACGTTATGTTTTGAAAATTGGTGACTGCTAGTTTGATAGACTAGTGGTAGGTAAGAAGAAAAGTAAGAGAACGATTGTTATTGGGCATGTGATACATGCCAAAGGCTGTGCTGACTACCTTTTATATATTATTTAACTTCATCTTTACATCTGCTCTGCAAGGTTAAGTATTATTATCTCCATTTTATGGTGGAAGAAACAGACACTCAAATTCAAGTATCTTATCCAAGGATATAGTTTATAAGTCACAGATCAAGAGAGTGTTCACTTCTGTTTTATTCTAGGGTTGCGATGCCCCATATGTACCCTCCTTTGAAACACCAGCTTGTTCTACTTGTTTTGTCTTTTTCTCTACTTCCACTATCCCAGTCTGATTCTTTCGTATGTCCTTCCTCCTCTGTGACAGGCATGGTATAATAGGCAGCTGTCTAACATGGCTCCCAAAGATCCCCAACTCCTGATATTCATGTCCTTGTATAATCTTTGCCCCTTGGTTGTAGGACTGGCTTAGTGATTTGATTCTAATGATAAAATATAACAAAGGTGATGGTGTATCACTTCTGAACTTAATTTACAAAAGACTGACTTCTGTCTTACTGGCATTCTCTTGCTTCTTCAATTTGATGAAACTAGCTGCCACATTGAGAGTTAATGCATGAAAAGTTCCCAGGCAGGTAACTGATGGCAGCCCCTAACCAACAGGGATCAGGACCTGTATCCTGAAAATCAATAGTGAGTGTCGAGTCTGAGATCAGATCACATCTCAACTGGACTGTAGATTTAGTTAATATCTTGAGAGACTGTATATTTATTTATTTATTTATTTTTCATTTAAATTTTATTTTTATATTCCCCATATAATTACAACCCCCTTATTTTGACCCCAATCCCTCCTTTACCCCCCCCCCCATAGAGTGTCTCTGGTTCATAGTTATTTGTTGATTTTGATATTTTCTTTCTTACAGTTATTCTTTTTCCTGGTCCCTTATTTAAGTTTTCTAGATTCCTGCTATGAGTGAGACCATCCGGTATTTTTCTTTTTCTTTCTGGCTTATTTCGCTGAGCATGATCCCTTCCAGCTCCATCCATGTTGCTGCAAATGGCATGTGTTTATCTTTTTTGAATGCTGAGTAATATTCCATGGTGTATATGTACCACATCTTCTTGATCCAGTCATCTATTTTTGGGCATTTGGGTTGTTTCCAAAGCTTAGCTATTGTAAATACTGCTGCTATAAACATAGGGGTGCAGGTGCTCTTTGGAATTGATGTTTCTGTGTCCTTTGGGTAAATACCTAGGAGTGGAATTGCTGGATCATATGGAAGCTCTATCTTTAGTAGGTCAAGAAATCTCCACATAGCTCTCCATAGTGGTTGGACCAGTTTGCACTCCCACCAACAGTGCAGGAGAGTTTGTTTTTCTCCACATCCTCGCCAACATTTGCTGTTGCTAGTTTTTTTAATATGTGCCATTCTCACTGGTGTGAGATGGTATCTCATTGTAGTTTTGATTTGCATTTCCCTGATTACAAGTGCTGTTGAACATTTTTTTGTATGCCTGTTGGCCATTTGCATTTCCTCTTCAGAGAAGTTTCTTTTTAGCTCTTCTGCCCATTTTTTGACTGGATTATTTTCTTTGTTTTTGTTGAGTCTCATCAGCTCTTTGTAGATTTTTGTGATCAGTCCTTTATCATTAGTGTTGTGTGCAAAAATGTTCTCCCAGTCAGTGGGGTTTCTCTTTGTTTTGGTTATTGTCTCTTTTGCTATGCAGAAGCTCTTTAATTTGATGTAGTCCCAGCTGTTTATCTTTGCCTTCACTATCACTGCTTTGGGTGATGTGTCTGTAAAGATGTCTTTGATGTGCGTATCATGGAGTATTTTGCCTATATTTCCTTCTATGTATTGTATGGTTTCAGGTCGTATGTCTAATTCTTTAATCCATTTTGAGTTGATTTTTGTGTATGGTGTGAGGTAGTGGTCAAGCTTCATTCTTTTGCACGTAGCAACCCAGTTTTCCCAGCACCATTTATTGAACAAACTTGCTTTGCTCCAATGCATAGTCTTTGCTCCTTTGTCAAAGATTAGTTGACCATAAATCTGTGGGTTTATTTCTGGATTTTCTATTCGATTCCATTGGTTTGTGTGTCTGTTCTTGTTTCAATACCATGCAGTTTTGATGATTATGGCTTTGTAGAGACTGTATATTTAGCTGACACCATGTTGTATACTGTGAGAAACACTGAACTGGAAAACACAACCCCATACTTGGATTACTGAGCCACAAAGTTATGATATAATAAGTGTTACTTATTTTTAAACCTCTACATTTCTTACACAGCAATAAATAACCAATACACAGACTATATACTAAGTAGCACTGTTTATAGGGTTCTTCTGTACATTCCATAGTGAGTGAGGAAATTAATGCTGATATGCTCTGCCTTGTCAGCTAGTAAGAACTGAGATTGGAATGCATATCATTCTGAGTCCAAAATATCACCTCCAATACCATGCTGCTAGAGGGCATATAAGTTTTTACAGGGTCCTTTGGTGAGGGATGAAGATGGCAAGGCTGTTGTTTTGGTGCTAAAGTACAAATGAAAACAGGTAAGAATTTTCTATCTGGAGATTGGCAAGGAAAAGTATGGAGACCAAGAATCATAGACATATACTTTCAATAAGTTAATTTTGCTCTAGTTGGATTTATAGCTAATTTGACCTAAAGCAGAGGTGAAAATTCTTCTGCAAAGAGTCACGTAGTAAGTATGTTAAGTCACATATGGTCTGTTGCATATTCTTTTTTGTATTAAACCTTTACAAGCATAAAGGCATTTTTACTTAGAGGTCAGATAAAGACAGATTAGAGTTGCATTTTTCCCAGGCTGTAACTTGTCACCTCTTGACTAAAGTTAAGATAGTCCTCAAAGATCATGGATTTATCTAAGTGTGGCTCTCTATGGAATTCCAAGAAGGAATTAAGCCCTAATGTCCAAAAGTACCCATTGTATGTAATGAATAAACTTCTTGTGGATCTAGAATGGTATTTGCTATCCACATACTTGAGAGAATTAAGTAAATAATCACTCAGAATATTTTTCTGTTCTGATGACAAGCCCTGGTTGGTAAAGGTTAGTGGCATACATACTGATATACTTATTCATTAACCAGTCATTAAATAGATACTATGTGTTCAGTGCTGTACTATGTGGTGTGACAGAAGAGCCAAATGAATTGTGGACCGTCAAAAACATCATGCTGAATGAAGTACAAGATATTATGAAAATAACAATGTCATGCTCAAGCAGAAACGTGATAATCCTATTATTTTTTTCATTAATATGATATCCTTGCTATAAAATGAGTGCATTACTTTTATTCCACAGGACTGTGAACTGTGCTATGCAGACTTAATGAGACTTATCTGAGAGATAATAACCTTTCCAGTGACTATATGTCCACAGATAGACCTGGGTTAATATCAATCCTTGCCAGCCACTGATTATGATTATTTTACTTAACATTATTTATTACTTACCATTTTTGATGCAATTTTATTGTAAAATAGAAAAGGTAATAATGCCAATTTCAATGAGCTATGTTATAGATTTAAATGAGATAAAACATGTAAAGTCCTCAGGGGTAAAGCTTAAAAAGTAGCAAAAAGCTCAAGAAAAGTAACTATTATTATTTTCAGGCTAGTTTCTATCACTTCAGGAGCATCAGATACATTTATTAATTTTTTAAAAGTTAAATCCATATATTGCACCAATGAGATGCACCAATGTAAAGGAAACATCTTGGTTTTGTTCAATTACATTAGCCTTCTCAGAGAACTGAGACCAGGTAGGGATGCTAAAATAATACCTGACAGAAAATTTGCAAATCTTGAAAATGTTCCATTTTAAAAGAATGGTTGATTTTTTCCCTAAATACAATTAATTGGCTACTGTAGGGTGAGAAAGGGGAATAGTGGAAATATCACTTGAGCAAATTCCTCATTTTAACTAATTTCCCCCCCCCATTCCTGTTGAGAGCTTTTTTATGCAGAAAAATGTTTCTCACTCTTCTGGATTCTGAAGTAAAAACAATGAAGCAACTCTTAGTGGATTGCTTTACACGAGGTTGTGCACAGTTATTCCTCACATAGCCCCGTGAAGTAAGGAATATTTTATCATTCACAATTTACATATAGGAAAACTTGAAACACAGTTTGCTTACCTAACTTCCCACAGCCGCATGACTGGTGCATCAGTAGTTTATTTCAGAGACCAGCTCTTTCTTCTACTGTTCTGTTTTAGTGCTGTACAGTAACAACATTTTGTGAGCAATGTACACAATTTTACATTTTCTTATAGTCACATTTTAAAAAGGAAAAGTAAACCGATACAAATAATCTTAATAATACATTCTTTTTAACCACTTATGTCTGTAATATCACCATTTCAATATGTGACAAATATAAAAATTTGGATGAAATACTTTTGCATTATTGTTTTCATACTTCATTTGAAATCTATGTGTATTTAGCACTTCTACATATTAGTCATGATTAGTCACCTTTCAAGTGCTCAGTGGCCATACATGGCTGGTAACTTCTACACTATTCTACCACACACGCAGCTGAACTTATTTGACCTTCTGTTTATATCTCTATGTTTACATATTCTTTATTCTTTTAGTTTTGACAACTTAAAAATGGAGATATTTAGAACACTAAAACTGAAAGTAAGTTTTTCTTAAAAAGAAGGAAGAAATGAAAGTAAGCAGCACTTCATTGTTTGGGAGATTTCTAATAATGCCCAGGAAAACTAATGATCTTCAGTTCCTTTTGTCAGATTTCTGAAATATTTCGAGTTCAACTGCATGCCCATTTAAGAACATAAGGTTCATTTACTATATTTCCCCCTTGGCTAAGCAGAAACCTAAAAATAAACTCTTAAGTTCTTAGGTTTGACCTAACTCTTTATATAAATATCCGTTTGCAGTTGTTGTTTTAGTAAAAGAAAAATCCAATCCCCTAGGTCTGGTTCTAAAAAGTTTAGGAAACTGGTTTCGTCTCAGAACACTTCCTTCCTCTAAATCACAAACTAGAAAAAAAAGGAAGTGAAAATTAGATTTTTTTCCCACAAGAGGATTTGAAAGGCAACCCCCGCTCACACACATATAATTTTTGATATTTCCCTTACTATCACAAAATTTTAAATGATTTGCATATAAAAAATTGGTTCTTTAACATGAAGCCTGACTCTCTAAACTCTGTGAAGTTTTGGTTTATGGAGTAACATCCCAACTATGAAGTTTGGAAGTGTCCTGTGGGAAATTACCTTGTCAAATATATATCAAATACCTATTTGTATTCTAGTCAATGTGTCCCTAATACTTAACACACACTAGGCACAGATAGTGCTTCTTGAATTAAATTTATTTTAATTAATTGGAGGAAAGGAAAGAAATATTTATATAGATTATTAGACAGTTGTTTATTGTTTCCAAATATATCAATGGAAAACACTTAGACTATGTATTTGGTTTGAAATGACCTGTGGGAGAGGAGTGATTTAAAGATGTACAAAATTCTAGAACCTAAAACCGTGATTGATTTCTAAAGGTTCTTTTTGAGCCTGATTTAAATGAAATCTTCATATGAACTAAATTTAAAAGTTGAATATAAACATAAAAATAGAAGACTATATAGTGGAATATTTGTAAAATTATGGTCAGGGGAAGAGCTTAAGGTAGTGGGTAGGAAATGTAGAAAGAAAACACAATCATGTTTCATCTATCTATTTGACACAAATATGTGCATATATGTATATCTTATATCTTACAAAAACAGTAAATTGGGGAAAATAAATGCAATTAGAATACCAGAAGACAGATAACAAATTATTGATTTTAATATATAAATGACTACTAAAAAGAGCAAGTTATAAATTAAAAATTAAATGAACAACATTTTCTTCCTTATAATCAGGCAAGTGCAAATTTTTATGACATTTCTCACTTATCACATAAGCAGAAGCACAAAAGAGGTAACATCATCCAAAGATAATGAAATAGGCCCTCTTCATAATTGCAGGGAATGTGAATATTTTTCAATTTAAATTTTTAGTCAAGTTACTCTGCTCTATGGAAATCCAGGAAGATTTCACGGGTCTACTTGTTGTATTGATGACTATGGAGGCCAGGGTGTCAAGGTGACAGCAGTGAGACTGGGGATTGGGCGATTACCCCCCAAAGAGTATAAAGTATATGTATCACCCATCCCGGAGTACATCCTGGGGGTGGATGTACCACGTGGCTTGTGGCTAGAAACCACAGCCAGAGAGTTTCGCCTTAAAGTGCGTGTGGTAAAGGCAGTAGTGAGAGGACACGCTAAGCATCTGCCACTACAACTGCCAGTCCCTAGGTGAGTGAATAATACCAAGCAATATCGGTTGCCCGCAGGCTACAAGGAAATACGGGCATGATATCAGAACTGGAGAGCACTGTGCGTACTGCCCACAGCCCCTACAATTCGCCAGTGTGGCCGGTGAACAAGCCCGATGGCTCTTGGCGCATGACAGTAGATTATCGTGAGTTAAATAAGGTAGTTCCCCCCCCTTGCACGCTGCAGTGCCTTCGGCAGCAGATTTGGTGGATCATCTGCTGGTGCCAATAAATGTCTTTTGCCACTAGGTTGGTACCTTGCCTGGACTAACTTGTGTTCTGTTGTATTTTGTTGTTACATTGTGATGTATATTATTTACTTTTGTGGGCCATGGCTGCATTGTTTATGTTTGCTAAGAAATGAGATTGTCTATATGTAGATTGTATGGCAGAAAACCCTGAGGGGGTGGATTGTAGGGTAAGGTAAAAAGCATCAGGCTTTTCTGTCCTCCCCCCATTAGGAGAGATGACGGAACCCTGCGGTCCTGAACGCATGCCTGATGGCGGCACCTGGAGTAGGGTGGGGGTGCGGTGTCGAGGGTGGAGGAGAGCAGTGGAGTGTATGGAGGAGAACAGTGACTACAAACAATGGCGAGGAGCATGTGGCTGCTAGAACCGGTTCATAAATCCACCCGGAATGGGTTGGTTGCGTTACAGCAGGGGTCCTTGGGCTCATCATCATTTTACATCCTTGCTTTTGTTTTAATATTATCGGATTTCCCCCTCAGATATAGTCACTGTAGCATTCCCACCACCGAAACACCCACAGTCCTTGGGAATGTGAATAGCTTATATAAACATTGTAGACCTCACAGATTTTGGTTGAATAATACTTAATTCCATTAATATTGTTTTTGATCAAAACATTTTAGCAAACAGTGTGAAAAGTAAAATCATAGCTACTATTGAAGTTATGTATCCTTTATATATTTTTAAATTTAAAGTAATGTTAATTAGCTAGATAATTTATTTTATGCAATAAATGTAACTTCAAATCACACTTGGTAGCTTCAAATCAGATTCTTTCTTTTAGAACAACTCAAAAAAGTGTGAAGCATTGAAGATAATTCCAAATGAGGAATTTCTGAAAATATTTGAACAATGATATATCAATCAAATTGACTCCACAATCTCTAAAGCATACTTTGGTTACTGAAACATTTATTTGCATGTGTAAATTCTGGCATGACTATGAAAATTAATAACTTTATAATAGATCTCAAGACAAAGTAATGAGAAATAGTTGTACCAATGGAGGAAGAGAGAATTTCCATCCATCCTGCTTGTTTGTGGTGAAGCATCAGAAATTCTAACGGTTCTCTGCTGCGTAAACCTGTATTTTCCTGGTTTTATTCCAAAATAATGGTTCCTGTATTTTTTTTTCTATGCCTACTTACATTTTCAAGCTAGAAGCTAAATTGTTTTATTAGTTTTTTTTTTTTTTGTCTGATCTCAAACAGAAGGTTTAGACAAAAATCTTTTCTAATTTTACTTCACAGTTGCTTTCTTCTTTCAGAGTCCTTATTGACAGTTCCTAAGGCAAATAAAGTTTTCCAATAAAGATTAAAATGAGTATTTCCCTTTTTTCCACTTATGTTGCACAACTTTGGGGCCATGTTTGCCTTTCTCTTTTTGAATGACCATGTACTATACCACATACCTCCAGGACACACAAAAAAACTCCCTGGGCTATGGAAAGGCAGCAGCCTTCTTACCTCACCTTTATTCAGCGTGCTCTGCTATGTCTGAATCTTTGAAGCTTCTAATCTAAAGGAGGTTTCTGCACAGCTCTTATTATATATTTCTAAATATTTTGTCCACAGAATTTTAAAGGCAAATACATCCAATGAGATTATTTTAAGTTAATCATATTTTGATATTTTACAGAATGTGGTATTTATAAATTATTAAGCTACAAGAACATGCTTGCTTCTAATTTTCTGAAGATAGCTTGTGCAAATGTTGTAGCACAGATGTCAATTATAGAGCCTGTTGATTTCTTTATCAAGTGTTTGCTTTTAATGAAAAAATGTTTGGTATTTGGAAAGATTTCTGTCCAAGTAAGGCCTTTTGATTGACTAATTCTATGTCAGACTTAGTGGATCCCTGGTTATTCTCTGGTGTCTCCAGCATTCCTTGCAGTTCAGTTGGCCTAGATGATGATTTAGTCAATGGGCTATGGACAGAAGGACAGGGGTAGCTTCAGACCAGGGCTGCTAACTGCCCGAGTCTGCCTCCTCCATTTTTTGTCTCCTACAGTGACCTGGGGTTCTGCAGTCCAGATAGTGCAGCTCCAAGCTAGAGGAAGCTTCCTGAGAGGCCTCAGACTGGAATGTGAGTATGAAGCAAACTTTTATTGGATTACTGCTTCTTTGATTCAAGGGTCAATTGTGGGCGTTGTGGTCTAGCCCAACCTAATGAAAACAATAATTGATGTAGTGTATATTTTTAAACACTACTCTATAAATGTATATATTATATGTATATGTGTATATATGTGATCACATAACACAACACATGCATGTTTGTACACACATATACACACACATATATAATATATATGCTATAACATCTACATTATAAGTATATGTACACACTATGCACACATGGAATATATAACATATGGAATATATAGCATATATATAGAAAAATGTATCTTATACATTTAATATTAGGACAATGTATGTATATATTCTAATGCAGTTAAACATACCTGTGTTTTCTCTCTAAGTTTCCCACCTACCTTAAGTAGGTAGGACCAATTTGTACAAATTTGACCAATTTGTACAAATATTATTCTATTTTATTTTTATATTTAGTTTTTACATTTCAGTCATATTAAAATTTCATGTAAAGCAACTGGATGCATCTTATATAAGATAGCATCTTAGAGTTGAATACTTTTGATCAATTGGTAGCATTTTAGATTTTATATCACCTTTAGTTTATTATGTAAATAGACAAACATTGATATTATTAATTATAATTACCAACAAGTTTTGCTTGGTAACAGAGCGCCAGGCCATGGCTCTTGTAAGTTGTTGCACCCACTACAAATCTACTTCCTACACTGGTTGTGAACATTGGCCTTATGTCCCAATTCTTTGGATTTCTGATCCTATTTTAATGTTCTTCCACTTTTACTCTTTTCTTTGACATGGGATTTTAGTCCTCAGAATTGCTTTTGCAGCTCTAACTTTTGGGTCCCAATGCACTGTTCACAAAATGTGATACCTGAAAGATTCAGTGGCTTCTCCTTTCTTCTCAGGAGCCTCAGGCCTCTGGACTCCACCCTTGGACCCAGTGACAGTGCCTTTGCACTCAGTGAAGCCTCCCATCACTCAGGCTCCTGCTGTGTTTATTCAGGCACCTCAGTCATTCAACATAAAACACTCAGCAGGGTGGAGTGAAGGGTCAACACTATTACAAGGTAACGGCAAAAGAGTGCAAAAACAATCATCATCCCCGTTTTTTTCCCAAAGTTAAGGTTAATAATCAAACATCAGAATACACTGAATATTCTAGAAATACTTGGATTATTAAGCAAATTCCACAATTATTGGACTTTTCATGGGTCCTGAATTCACAAGCGAACAGTTTGAAAATCTTGTTCATAAGTTTATTATTAACAAGTAGGTAACTTTTAACATATCACATGTAGTTTTACAGGCTCAGTGTATTTGGAAGCCTCTAGCTGATATCTGAAATCTAGTAGGAAATTATTCTTTATAGATGTGACTGTTTTCTAGAGTCAAGATTAATTTTATTTAATACTCTATTTTTTTTAAATGCCTTGGTAGAAGTTTTTTCTTTTTTTTTTTTATAGAGGCATGCTTTATTTGTTTGTTTGTTTGTTTGTTTATACATGCACTGGGTATAGTCAGAAGCGCGGGAGAGTGAGAGAATTCACCAGAGCCAGAGCGGGGAGCAGAGCAGGCAGAAGGACCGAAGTACACTGCTGAGGGGAGCAGCGGGCGGCAGGAGAGGTCTGTGAGCCATGTGGGACCCTCCTCCTGTGGCCGGGGAGCAGCCGGGAATTGAACCGGCGCCGTAGAGGCCGCGGGCAGCTTCGCAACCCAGCGCTCAGCCGCTGCGTCACCGGGGAGGCCCGGTAGCAGTTTTTTCTATAGTGAAAATAAACTGAAGTTGGACAAAAACTTCTAACATTCATTAATAGAATAGCTAATTAAACCAATCACCTTTATATGTGTAGTGAAATCTCATGCAATAATTAAAGTAAAAACCAGAAACAAAATGTTGATGCAGGTAAGGTTAGTAAGAAATAATGGTAAAAGAAAGAACAGAGCACAGTGCTTTCTATACTTTAAGACTAAAATCCCAGGCAAAGCCCCCAAATCAGATCTTTAGCTTTTAGGTTTTTTTGAATTCATGTTGAGTAATGAATATTCTTCATTTTGGGAGGGGGGGGGTGGCCTGACAGGGAAGGGTAGCACTGGAGATTCTGTCTTTCTGAGAATTTATATAGCTGTCCCAGAGAGGTAATTGTTGAACATATGGAGTGGTGGGTGATCCCAATCACTCAGACTTGTTTAAATATGGAAAAGGAAGACACAAAGGGCTCAGTGGCTGAATGTTGCCATGGGGAAGTTTACCAGATAGAGAGATCCACAGTGCATGAGTGTTGGGAAGAGACACACAAATAAAAGTTTAGGGAGGTAAGGGCAGTGGGCAAGGGGTCAATTTTGAGTACAATGTTGAGAAAACCCCATGGATTTTCTTTAAGTACAACCTCTTCTACCGTCTCCCCCAAATCCCATTTCCAAGCAAGTTTACTCCAAGTTTGGAGTAAAGCTGAATATGGAAAAGAATGACCTGATCAGTGTGTGTGTGTGTGTGTGTGTGTGTAAGAAAATAAGAACTTACTGTGCCGTGTTCCAAAAAGATTTAATAATGTCAAGAGAGAGACCACTTCCTATTCAAAGCTGTAATGGTTGGTATAGAAGAAACCAGAATCATACCTATTGTAGGAAGTCAAACTATAGCCAGAACAGATGAAATTGGACAGTAGAGAAGAGTGTAAGGACCATTTGGAAACCATCCTGAATTAAATGGGAGAAAACTAATTTCTCTACTTTATTTTTAGTGTGTATATTCCCAACATGTGGTCTGGGGAAAGATAAATGGTACAACTAAGTAAAAATGTACATAGAAGAGGTTGTTGAATAGAACTAGTGAGAGTACTTTGAAACTGGAGAGTATGTATTCAGGTGTTAAAAATGGGTTTTAGAACAAGACTGCCTGTTTTTGAGTCCAGGTAACCCCACTTCCTGGCATATAGTCTTTAGTAGATGCCATAAACTTTGTGTTTTAGTTTCATCATCTGTAAAATGTGAGTGTGAGAATTAAATGACAAATAAATATAAAATGATCATAACAGTTTCTGGCAAATAAAGTTTAGTTATGAGAATGTGATGATGACAATGATTAGGGCCCAAAGCTGAGAAAGGAAGCCAGCTCATGATATTTACTTCTGCCATCTCATTTGGAGATGACAGAACTGACTTTGTAAGTTCCAGCAACCACCTCAAAACTCTTCACCTTCTATCACAAATATTAGATATAATAGTAAGGGAATTTTAGGTCTTGTAACAGAGTGAAAACTAGATTTAATGCAATAACAGTTTTTTTCTTGTTCAAATAAAGGCTATGTGTGTGTTATCATAGAGCAGATTTTCTCTATGAAGCATTTAAGAGCCAAAATTTCTTGCATCTCAGTGGCCATCACATTCCTCTGCATCCAACAGACAGAATGGAAGGAAATATAGCAAGAACCCACCAGCTCCTTGAAAGCCTAGTCCTGGAGGTGATACAAGAACTCTGTACTCCTTCCATTGGTTAGACTAAGTCATAAATAGTCCAACCTACATGGCAGTGGATCTGGGAAACACAGATCACCCACATCATGGTCTTCCAGAGGCATATGTGCACTGTGAGAGGGGACATTCATTTTCCAAGACAGCTGGCTCACCTTTTGAGAAGAGGAAGAAAGTTTTAAAGAAGAAACCATGACTTGCAAGAAGGGGACACCAGTCATCTCACCCTTAACAAAATGTTTATTGAGCTGCAGAACTGGTAGAACCATCCTGGCTCAGAAGGTGAGGGAGATCTTGATGTGTGTGCTCTAAAGTTAGCTGTCTGAATGTGAATGAAGATGTGCCAATTTCTCACCTGGTGATTTTGTTAGGCAAAAACCTCATTAGAGCAGTGAATCATGATGTAAGTGGCAACCCTGATTTTAGATACATAGAAAGAAAATGGGGGCAGGCTTCCAGCTCATCACAGGACCTATACAAATACCTCAGGAGTTTCTGTGTCTGTAGAAGAATGTACATAAAGGTTAGAGGAAGAGGCAGAATATAGGGGTTGCTCAGGCAAGATGGTGCTCCACTCAGTTAGGAGCGTGGAGGCAAATTTCCCAGAGTTGATAAAAAGGAGGTGAGGTTAACCATCTCAGAATGGGTCCTTAGTAAAGGAGAAAGTCAAGGTGAAGCTGAAGAGTGCCCCCAAGAAATCAATCACAACACCTACTCATGCATAACATCTATGTTTTACTGTCACACTGGTAGAGATGCCAAGAAATAGATTTTAGGGTTACATTTTTCCCATCTACAAGCAACAGCTATGTCAGGCCCTGCCATTTTTTTTTTGTTCTTCCTATATGACTATAATAGGGAGGAATGGAAGGAGTAAAAGAGCAGCCTATCCCTCTTAGGAACTATCAATCCCACATGGTTAAGATTCAAGCCTGAATTATGAGGAAAGGAAAATATGAGAGTAGAATTTAAAATTAGAATTGATTAAAACTGGTTCAATATCTGAAAGGACCAAGAGAGCTACAGGATCTTCCAAAGACAACAAGGGATTGAAAAAGAAAATTCCAGATTAATTAAATATTACTGGCAAAATACAGTGTTAGGAAACAAACCCACAAAAAACAATTTTGCCATGTATGTTTCTAACAAAACCAGCCTGTAGGGCAATTCCACTCCTAAGTGTCTATCTGAAAAATGCAAAAAACTATATGCACTTTGATGTTCATTGTAGAATGATTTACAATAGCTAAATTATGGAAGTGACCTGTTTCCGAGAGTATGTGAGTGGATTAAGAACACACACACACACACACACACACACACACTCGCAAACAATGGAATAATACTCCGCTATCAGAAAAGATGAACTCTTGTCATTTGGGTCAACATGGATGGAACTGGAGGGATTATACTAAGTGAAAAAGCCAGAAGGAGGAAGACAAATACTGGATGGTTTTGCTTATATGTGGAATATAGAAAAACTAAATGAAGAGTCAGACAACACCAAATCCAAAACAAACTCTAGAAATCTACTTAAAACAGAGACTACCAGAGGAGAAGGGAAAAGGTGGAGAAGAAAAGGGGTAGGGGATCTTTAGGGTAAATGAAGATTGCTCAGGCTTTTGCACCACTGGCCTCTGTGGCTATCACCTGCAGCCTTGAATATAGGCGATATTTAGGAGCACAGATTTGGGGAACGCATGCCTGAGGTGGACTCCTGGAATATGGTGTGGGCCTGCATAAGTGAGCATACCTGAGCTGAGACACTGAACATGTAGGAGTGCGACAGAGTGGTGGACAGTGGCAGAATGGCTGTGAGAGGAAGAGACCACAAGACAAAGCCAGAGAGCCCAGAGAGAGTAAAAATTCAACAGGGGCTTGGAGGACCCCTGGGCCCCCAGCCCCGCTGTCTGCCCTGCACCTGATTCCTCACTACAAATGATATAGAGAGATCATTAAAAGCCTGAAAAAGCCACTGAGGCTCTGGGACTCTCCTTTACCCATCTGCTCAGATCCGTAGAACCAACCCTGTGCGACTTGCCTCTACAATGTCCCATGGACTATGGTGGAGGACTACGGGTGGCTTGGTAGGTCTGTGTAGTGTGCCAACACATACCTGAAGAGGTAGAGTTCTAGATTTCTGAATTATATAGAATATTATACATCAATGTTACCTAGGTAAAGAAAATATTAAAAAAAAAAAGGAGCAAACATCTGTTGATTGTTGTTGGGTGATGACCCTGAGGAGCCACCCCCTGCTGAGAGTGTCTCAGCACAATGACTCGTGACACCTAGACAGCCCAGGACTTCTTCAGATCTAGAAATTCAAAGCCCACCCCATCAACTCCCTTTATATCCCCACCACCTCACTTTCCTCCTCCCTTAATAAACGCAGTGCTCCCATCATTCTGGGACATGACTTTTAGAGCATCAATCCCACCAATTCCCTCAGAGGCTACCTTGAATAAACTTCTCTGTGAAAAGAAAAAAAAAAAACAAACTAAAACTCAAACCAGATTGTAGGGTAAACTGTTCTCTTAAACATGTAGGTGTAAAAATTGGAAGTGGGGCTAATAGGTCCTTCTTTCTCTCTAAAATGGTTGCATTGGTTGACTCACATGAAGTTCATCAATTAACACATCTCTCTCAATATCTGCTTACCATGAGGAGGTAGTAGGCTGCATGTCTTTGATGGACTGTCACAGCCCAGGTGGCTTTGCCGTGAGGCAAAGAGAGGATGGAGGGAAAAAAGGCAGAAGGAGCTATTTTACTTCTTCAATGTGGCATTAAAAATCTTGGGGTTCATATGCTTGGTGGATAACTGCCCTTTGAAACAGAAGATAGCAGGGGGAATCTTGGAAATTTAAATATTTAGGAGGAAATTTTCTGGGACCAGGAACTCCTGAATGAGCAGGTAAGTCTTTAGAGCTAATGAAATTAATGGTTAAATGCTGTCATTTGTATCTATAACATAGAGAAATCTGAGGTGGGCGGGTTGTCAGTATTAAAATTAAGAGGAATATTTATCCATAAGCTTTTATTCAATATTATGTATGGAATACCTACTGTGTGTTATGAACTATGCTAGAGGCTGGGCATACAGTCAAGAGTAAACATCTAAGCTCTGCAAGGATAAATTTTGAAAATACATTCAAGAAACTTAAAATTGGTACCTGAATTTGATCAGAGGGTGGAAAAGGAAGGTTTGCTTAAGTGATACCAAAAGATGTCCACCATGATGGGATTGTGAGAAACAGTGTCTTTCAGGTTTAGGAACTCTTTTAATGTTGTAATGCTCCCTTTACAATAAGTAATCATGATGGGAATGAAAGGAAAATCTTGGCACAGTGTACCAGATGGCTAACTGCTTTTGTATTATTTTAGAGTCCAAATACATTAAAACTCACTTAGCTCTTTGATGAAAGGTCTTCAGCACTTCATTTGTACTTCTGCTGCTTAATCCAGAGAACATCTATTTGTTCATTTCCCTGTTCATTTGATTTCATGCAGGGTTCTATTGTTCCTGCCCATTTCTCCTTGAAACAAATCATGTTAAAGATTTTCTTGGTCTCTGTTGTAATCTCAGAATCCTTGAGTAGTTTCAGAGAAAGACTATTAAAATTGTGATATCCTGAAAAGATAAGAACAGAGAGCTAGAGTGGCTTGGATAGAATAAATGAAGTTGTTGCCTGAGACCCTCAAAAGACAGAGTGCTTTGAAAGTCACTGATGAGTGTCTCAAGATTCTCAAGTGAAGGCTGAGAAAGTAGATTTGGATGCCCAGGAGATTGTGGAAGAAGCCATAATGACTCTGATGTAGTCATTCAGGCTAAGTATAAAAGTTTCCAGTTCACACCTGTTCTTCACAAATGCCTTTACACAAGGGTTTGAGATGTTGTGAAACTAATGAGATTGAACATTTTGAACTGGACTATGGAGAGCATCGGCTAAAAATGTAAAATTATTAATAAACAGACTATCATAGAAACATTTCTGCATTGTCCCTGAGACCAATTTTCAATGTGGGCTCGTGTGGACGCTTCTCCACACTTACAAGCAATTCTCAGAGAATTGCCGAGAATTCAGCTCAATTCTGACATCAACTTGGAAATAGAATCAGTTCCACAGTTAAGGGTCAGTCTCCCAAGACTGCCCTCCACTTCAGACACCAGTCACAAACCCAGGTAAGCCCTATGGTATTATGACCAACTAGCTACAGATGGAGTGTTCCCATAAATCAATCTTCAGACTTCAGCTGCCTATTCAATCTCAGATTATTATTGGTGCTTGTAACAGACTTGCTATAAATCAGAGGTTTTGGATTTAATTAGAACACCCAATTTGGGTTTAATTAATTTGCTTGAAAGGCAATAGAATTCAGGAAAGCTGTTTACTCATTAGATCTCTGATATGTCACAAAGGATACCAAAGAACATGAATCAATAGTGAGATGGAAGAGACACACAGGGCAAGGTATGGAAAAAAGATGCAGTGCTCCATGCCCACTCCAGATAAGCCATTCTCCCCAAATCTTCACATGTTCACATGAACACAGTGCAGTGTTTAAATATAGACATTTCAACACTAGTTTTTACTTAATATGGTATCAAGGACACTTTCTTGTCTTAACCTTAACTACTTTCCTAACATGTATGTATATTTCTTCAAAATTGTTAAGTGGTTGCAGGTATGAGCTGAGTGTAAGTGGTCTAAACATATGTGGAAACTGGCTATGACAAGTTTGTAATTAGGTTATTAACTGGTTTCTTGGAAACTATTGGGGTCTTGAAAAGTAAGATAAAGATTGACAGATAAAAACCCAAAATATTGGTAAAGTTAAAGTTTGTAATTTGTGAGAGATTTATGGTTCTGCTAAGTGGCCCTCAGAGATTCTTACCCACCCTATTTGCAATGCTGGAGGCAAGAGAATTTCCCCAGCTCAAGGCTTATACATGGAGCATGAGAGGGCTTCTCTCTCCTGAAGACAAGAGGGTGGAATTGAGCTGAACATATCAAATTTACTATGAAATCCTCAACCTGATAAATTACTCTACTTCTCTTCATAAAAGAGAATAAAGGGGAGGGAAGAGGCAGGAAGCTTTAAGGAAAATCCCTCCTTATTGAAACCATAACAGCTGAGAAAATGTGTTTTTCACTAGTGGAAATGACTTCTTAATCCTTTCAGATTTTTTCATTCAACACTCTTGGTGGCTACAGCACATGGTTCAAGGTGGCTTTGAGGGATTAAGTATCAAGAACTTAAGATATGTAACACTGAGCAGTTGGTAGCATCATTTTGTATTACTTTGAATCCCGATGTTTTCTTTTGGGTCCTAGCCCCAGAGCTGTTAATATGCTTGGATGTATTGAGCTTATTATAAACTGACTAAACTGTAAGAATGCTGACAAAATAAGCCACTAAGATCTTCTTACTTCACTTTAAATGGTTCAGTTCCACAAACAAATCAGTGACACTTTGTCTTGTTCTACAGATGTTTGTTCAAATACATCAGTTACATCACTGTTCAAAATTTTACATCCCAGATTTTATTCTAAACACAAATGAAAGACATTTATGAGTTCTTAGAGGCTTGGGAAATATGGTTTTCTTGTAAGATAAAAACATTCAAATTCCTCCAGGCATTTCTATTTTTGTCACAATATAAACCAGAAACAACACATACACACAAAGTTATATATCTATAACCATGTAACAGTATATATAACTATAACACTCTCTCTATATATAAATATTGCCAATAATATTGTTTACTATGAGGATAGAGTTATGATAGTCAAAACTAAAGCTGTTTTATTAAAATTAATCAATGCAAGATCTGAAAGTTAAACTGTCTTTATGCCAAACAACAAATAGTTTTCACAAAACCTACAAATATTAATTTTCAAATTGATGCTGAAAAAACAAACATGACTGAAGTATAAACATGGTGGGTGTGATCTCCTTAATTCCCACAGACTTCTAAAAAACAAGTTTTAAAACAAAAGCACAATGAGGACCTTAATGAAATTTTCTGAGCTAGGTGTTTTTGCAAGAGTTTTTTGCACTGAGGGATTTTGTGACTGCTAGAAGTTTTCTTATAATTTTGAGGAGAAAATTGTTTTTGGCCGGGGTCTGTGAGTACATGCAGGGACTTTGAAGGATGGTGACTAGAATTTCAAAATAAATTTGTGTGTTTATAATACACACAATACTACATACCAAGGCTGACCTGTAGTTGGGGCTGTTTCTCCTTTATTTCTTAAAAGGTACAAGGGTGCCCTCTTGGGCCCTGGTGAAAAAGTTTTCTTTACACTTTCCTAAATTCTCTGGGCCTTTCAGCGGGAAACTTCAAAGGCCAGTAGCAAGGTTTCAGATTGCTGAAACAGGGCCTGGGAGGTGGTAGCAGTTGTGTAACTGACTGAAGTAGGGGTCACTACAAATTGCCAGTCCCACTTCCAATTGTCCCCCGCACCCTTTCTAATGCATAGCACTGCCATGTTGGCCTGCCCCAGCTCCTCAGTCAGAGCACCTTACAGCTGCTTCATTGACCAGTTGATTTATGTTTTGACTCTTTTGGCAATAACAATAATGTTTCTTTGCTAAACCACATAATGCTGTTTTTTAAAATGCCTTGAATTACAATCTGTCATTTGCTGCCATAAAAACTGTAGAATCTGAGAGTTGGAAGAACACCATAAATAATGTAATTTAACCTATTCTATCAAAGAGGTAATGAAGGATTGGGACTAACATAACACAATTTAAAAACCATGAGATTTGAATCTAGAGCCTGATTTCCTGAACCAAAGTTGAATTACATTGTTTTTATTAACACAATGTTCTCAAGAAATATGTGATTGAGTCAGGATAGGTATTATTCTTATTTTAGATGAAATAACATATAATGATATATATTGCTATAACAGATGACTCTATTAAAGATCATGGAAATTAAGTGATTTATTCAAGGTCACATGACTAAGTAGGGGCAAAATTAGAAAGGAACCCAGTTTCTTTGACTTCATTAGGAATTTCTTTACTCATACATGCATGAACACAAACTGAGACATAAGTCTGCCACTAACCAGTAAGTCAAGTATTAGCCAAACCTTCACTGAGTGTCAGGTACTTTCCTGGTCACTAGGATTATTGATACACAAGACAGAATCTGTGAGATCTAGGGTGTAATAGCCTCTCCAGTGGAATCCAATGATTTTTGCCTGCTGGTATTCATGCCCTAGTCCAATACCTTTTAACACTGAGTAATAATGACCTGTGAGATCAATAGTATATTGCTGGATAACCATGTGATACCACCAGGGTTAGGTCATAAAACACACTGTGGTTTCTGTTGTTGTTTTTTTTTTTTTACATGACTTGCTCTTAGAGACTCCAGCTGCCCTATATATGAACACTCCAGGAACCCTATGGAGAAGCCATGAGGTAAAGAATTGACACCTGTTTCATGACCAGCAAATCCTTGTCAACCAAGTGTGTCAGCCATCTTGGAACCAGATTTTCCAGCCCCAGTTAAATCTTCAGAAGATCTCATCCCTGCCTGATATCCAGATGCAACCACACATGAGACCCCAAGACAGAACAACCCAGCTAAGACATTTCAAAATTCCTAACTCAGAAAGACTGTGTGAGAAAATAAAGGTTTGTAGTTGTTTATATTACTACCTTTGGGATAATTTATGATGCAACAATATTAAATAGTATAGAAGGAGTAATAAAGAAAACATAAATTAATTAAAAAAAATCAAGTATCGGTAAGTACTATGAAGAAGATAATATAGGACCATATGATAGAAGGATGGTGGGGAGACTACTACAGATTGAAATTCCTATCTCAGGAAGTAAATTTTGATGGAAACATCATTGATAATAAAGGAAAAGTCATGGATAGGTCTTGGGGGGGATTGGTTGAAGAAACCTTCAAAGAAGCAGCACTAAGTGCAAAGGCCTTGAGCCAGGAAAAAGTGCAGCATAGTTGAAGGACAGAAAGCAAGCAATCTGGCTAGGGTGTAATGAATTAGTGAGAACATTGAGACAAGTGAAATATGAAATACTGGTAGGACTAAATCACATAAAGCCTTGAGGGTCATGGGAAACCACCAAATGATTTGTAAACAGAAGAGATGCAATCTGATTCACACTTTAGAAAGATCTTTCTGGTTGCTGTGTGGACACTGGGTAATTGTAGGGTGGGAAAGCACCCAGAAAGACCAGTGAGAGGCTGATGTAACTGTAATGGGGAGGGACAGTTACCACTAGAACTAGGGTGGCAGTAGCAGAAGTAGAAACATCTACATGGATTTGGGATCTATTTTGAAGATAGGATTGACAAAACTTGCTTAAGGTTTGGGTTTGGGGAGTAAGGGAAAGTGGAATCAGGGACAATACACAGCTGTGAGACCAGTGCTTGAAAAGCCACCCTTGGGTTAAATTTTTTTATCTGAGAAAAAAAAAATAAAGTAAAAGATAATAACTGCATCTATATTTATGAAATGAAATACTCTCTGGGAAGTTTCTTTAAAAAGTGTTCTGTACTCAGCAGCTTCAAGAGATCCTTACTACTAATGAACTCAGTCAAGATCACAAAACATTTGCTGCTTGAGAAAGGCAACAAATGCTGGCACAAACCTTGCTGGTGGGATGAAATTGTGATTAAGGAGTCCCTGCTAGGAAAAAAAAAAAATCTTATTAACTGCTCTATGCAAAGTACATCGTCCCTAGGGATGATAGACTAGTGGAATCTGAGTCCAGCATTAAGACACATTCCTTAAAGCAGAAAGTAATTTTCATAGAAAAAAGTATGTTTAGAATTATAATTACAAAGGAACTCTTAAATTTTTGTGTTTTATGGAGACATAAGATTTTCTGAACATCAGTTATAATTACTGCTTCATGAAGATAATAAGAAAAAGCAACTTACTTCTCAATGGCTCTATTCATTACATATAGAAAATACAGTTCTTTAAACTATTAAAATCAAAAGTTAGTTTCCACTGTCATACAAGCAAGTCTTGTTCTTAGGAATTAAGTACCTGTTTTTTACCGCCAGCATGTTTTTCTAAGAATAACACAGGACTTGAAAATAAGACACACAACTAAGTGTACTATTTATGTTGGGGAAACAGAATTCTGTTACATTTTACTCCATAAGGCAAAGATCAATATAGTTCACTGCAACCATATTATGTTACAGTCTCATGATATACTCTGTCAGCTGTTCTCTGCTCACTCACATACACACAGACCCTAGCTACTTAATATACAGTTTAGCACATTTTCTAAAACAAAACAAAAATTCATTCAAACACAGAACAGATGTGAATAATAGAAAGAGGGTAGCTTAAAAAATTTCTGTAGCTATCAGCAATTATTTTGTTTCATGAATGGCATTTGGTAATTGGTATAGAATGTGAATAAGACTGGTTTGGTTACTGTGGAAGTTGGAACAATAGCAAGTTTCCCATTTTCAGTTCATGAGATTGTTTATTGAGAGCTCATTATGACTTTCAAACTATATTTTAAAACTATTTAAAAATGAAATTCTGCCATTTACAACAACATAGATGGACTTAGAAAGTATCATGTAAAGAAAGACAAACACCATTTAATTTCACTTTTATGTGGAAGGTAAAGAAACAATACTAATGAACAAACAAAACAAAACTCTTGCAATAGTGCTTACTAGAAGGAAAGGAGTAAGTAAGGTAGGTAAATTGAGTGAAATGGGGCAATTGTACTGTGAAGAATGGAAATTAGACTTTCAGTGATGAGCATAATGTAGCATATATAGATGCGTAATCATAATGTGTATACCTGAAATCTATATATTGTTATGTCAATAAATTGTATACTTCGGTAAAAATATTCAACTACAAAATAGATGCTAAAAATAAAAAGAAAGCACCAAATTAAAATGGAAAGTAGTTTAATCAAATCAGGAAGTTCTATATATTCCCATAGATATAGCCACACACAAAATTTCACAGAAGATGCTTTTTAAAATACTATTATGGAAATAGTTTCTAAACCTGAAAATAATTATGTTTCTGTCTTTATTAATGTAAAAATTTCCCCTTGAACACATTCAACCAGATACCTTAATTAGAAATTGTTTTTTTTCTCATAGTCATATTTTATTCAGATACCACCATAACCTTACTAGAAAATCAGAAAACTTAGGTGTATTCCAGAAAACTGATTGTATTGCCAATGACTTGATAATTCAGAGTAATATAAAGAGATTTGATGGGTAGAAATAAGCTTTCCAAGTATAAAATCTTTCTGATTAGGGACATAGTTTTATAAGAAGTACATCCAAATGAACTACCAACCAGGTTAAGGCAAAGACATATATGGTGATAAAAGGGGCAGAAAGAATAGATTACTGCACTTGAAATATAGATTGATCCTAATTGAAGACTGGATGAGGAAGATGTGGTATATATACATAATGTAATACTCAGCAATAACAAAAAGATAAACTCTTGTTACATTTTACATTTACTCTTGCCATTTCAACATGATGGATGGAACTGGAAGGGATCATGCTAAGTGAATTGAGTTAGAAGGGGAAAGACAAATGCTGGCTGGATGGTGTCACTTATATGTGGAATATAGAGAAACAAAACAAAGGGTCAAATAAAGCCAAACCAATAACAAATCCTCGAAGTCTGGCTGATTAAATATGGCTCCAGAACAGAGGAAGAGGTGGGAAAACAAAGTGAGGAGGGTAGACAATGCACTATAGTAGAGGACTATGGGTGTTTTGGTAGTGGGTGTGGGGTGCTAACAACACCTGATAGGGGAGATCCTATATCTCTAATCACAAACATCATAAACCAGTGTAGTGCTACTATGTGTATATAGTATCCTATATATACACACTTATACCATGCCATACATACATAAGTAGTAAAATTATTGTTTTTAATGTGCAGTCAAAGGACATCCACCAACCTTAAAAAATTTATGTCCACAAAGATCAGGAAGGAAATAGTTGTGTGCATGTGTGTATGTGTGTGTGCGCTTATGCACATGCGGAAATTAAAAGGTAATGGCAGGTCTTATGCCTAGTTCTTTAATCCATTTTGAGTTGATTTTTGTGTATGGTGTGAGGTAGTGGTCAAGCTTCATTCTTTTGCATGTAGCAACCCAGTTTTCCCAGCACCATTTATTGAACAAACTTTCTTTGCTCCAATGCATAGTCTTTGCTCCTTTGTCAAAGATTAGTTGACCATAAATCTGTGGGTTTATTTCTGGATTTTCTATTTGATTCCAACTAGACATAAGACCTGAAACCATAAAATACATAGAAGGAAATATAGGCGAAACACTACGTGATTTGCATATCAAAGACATCTTTACAGACACATCACCCAAAGCAGTGATAGTGAAGGCAAAGATAAACAGCTGGGACTACATCAAATTAAAGAGCTTCTGCACAGCAAAAGAGACAAAAACAAAAACAAAGAGAAACCCCACCAACTGGGAGAACATTTTTGCACCCAACACTAATGATAAAGGACTGATCACAAAAATCTGCAAAGAGCTGATGAGACTCAGCAACAACAAAGAAAATAACCCAGTCAAAAAATGGGCAGAAGAGCTAAAAAGAAACTTCTCTGAAGAAGAAATGCAAATGGCCAACAGACATATGAAAAAATGTTCAACATCACTTGTAATCAGGGAAATGCAAATCAAAACTACCATGAGATACCATCTTACACCAGTGAGAATGGCACATATTAAAAAAAACTAGCAACAACAAGTGTTGGCGAGGTTGTGGAGAAAAAGGAACTCTTCTGCACTGTTGGTGGGAGTGCAAACTGGTCCAACCACTATGGAGAGCTGTGTGGAGATTTCTGGACCTACTAAACATAGAGCTTCCATATGATCCAGCAATTCCACTCCTAGGTATTTACCCAAAGGACACAGAAACATCAATTCCAAAGAACACCTGCACCCCTATGTTTATAGCAGCGCTATTTACAATAGCTAAGCTTTGGAAACAGCCCAAATGCCCAAAAATAGATGACTGGATCAAGAAGATGTGGTACATATATACCATGGAATATTACTCAGCATTCAAAAAAGATAAACACATGCAATTTGCAGCAACATGGATGGAGCTGGAAGGGCTCATGCTCAGCGAAATAAGCCAGAAAGAAAAAGAAAAATACCGGATGGTCTCACTCATAGCAGGAATCTAGAAAATTTAAATAAGGGACCAGGAAAAAGAATAACTATAAGAAAGTGAAAATCAAAATCAACAAAAAACTATGAACCAGAGACACTTTTTGGGGGGTGGGGGCCGGGAGGGGAGGGATTGGGGTCAGAATGGGGCATTTGCAATTGTATGGGGGAATATAAAAATGAAATTTATTATTTATAAAAAAAAAAGGTAATGGCAGACTCAAAAAGGGTTTCAACAGGATATGTAGTATTTAATTTCTTAAAATGAAAAGAAAGTTGGGGCCTCCTGGTGGCACAAGGGGTTAAATGTCAACACTATGAAACAATTGGTAACTACTGCGGCATGAATTCAATCCCTGGCCAGGGAGGTGACACACATGGGGTAGCGACCTCTCCTGTTTGCCCGCTGCTCCCCTCTGCAGTGTATTTCAGTAGATCTACCTGTTCTGCTCCCCACTCTGTCTCTGATGAATCCTCTTGCATACTCCCCCACACCTCTTTTTGTACCCCAGACCTTGTATGCATAAATGAATAAATCTTTAAAAAAATGAAAATAAAGTTAAGCTAATATGACAACACAATACATTTAGAATGTACAATACCAATGCTGAACTCTCATGTAAACTGTAGACTCTAGGTAATAATGATGAATTGATGTAGGTTCACTGATTGTGGTGAATGTACCACTCTAGTGGGGTAAGCTGTGCACATGTGGGGTATGGGGTATATGGGAATGCATTGTAGTTTCTGCTCAATTTTACTATAAACTCAAACTGTTTTCAAAAGTAAAGTTTATTAATTAAAATTTTTAAGTCTATGTGGTGCTTACATTTAAAAATATTCTTTGGATATTAATAAATATTTGAAAAATTTGGTAATAACAAAATGTAACAGTTCTAGATCATTTCAAAACTTTTATTTCATGTGTGTGCATTACTCTTACATTAAATATAAATATAAACAGACTAGAAGGTAAGATTTACTTTTCCAAAGGCTGAGGTGGAACTCTGTTATTTCTTGGGTATAGAACATGTTAGATGATATATACAAATATATTTGTTTTTATATGTACATATGTGCATATTTTGATTTCAGAAACATACTTTTTGTCATTGCAATTAAAAATATTTTTAGAGGTTTTTGTTCAAATATGAATAGTATGCATGTCAATTACTTGCTTTGTGATCTTTCTAAGGAAAATGATATGATTTCTTAAACTTCCAACTGACTTTCTTACTCTATGATTTTTATAAGATTTTGCCTTTTATCACAACATTTTTCCCCCCTTACCTGTTGAAAATAGATATGTCTTATGGATTTTATTATTAGATCCTTCAGCTGTCGTGTATTGGTCTAAAACTGGTATGGTAAGCACAGTTTCAAATCTTAAATGAGGATTTCTGGGCCATATGTGTTGCCCACCATTTTGTCAGACTTGTCTTACCGATACTGCTGGAATTATGTAATCTTTTGTTAATGGCAGTCTCACCAACTCCTTCAAGTTTTGGGCAAAAATAATATCACAAAATAGATTATTTGGGAAACACTCACAAATACATACCTAGCAGGTATGTTTTAAGAATGATCAGTTCCTAGATAAAACTGGAAAAAAACATAGTTTAAAAATTCACTCAAATATTTGGAGGACAGGGCAGCCTTTCCTTGTTTAGGCTGTTTATCAAGAGTTCAGTTCCAACCCTCGGGGAACTTCCCAGACAAGTGCTAGTGTCCATCCAGATTCCTTACAAAATCACCTCCCTATTATCTGATTTTTATTTATTTTTTATTATTTTTTATTTTTTAAAGATTTATTTATACAAAAATTGGGGTACAGGCCAGATGAGCGGGAGAGAGAGAGGATTCACCATAGACAGAGTGGGGAACAGAACAGGCAGACTGACTGAAGTACACTGCTGAGGGGAGCAGTGGGTGAGACAGGAGAGGTCTCCTGAGCCATGTGGGATTCTCACCGGCAGCTGGGATCGAACCGGCGCTGCTTAGGCCGCGGACAGCTTCACAGCGCAGCGCTCAACCACCTGCGCCATCAGGGAGGCCCTTATCTGATTTTTAGTTCAGCTCAGCTGTAGATTTAATTTTGTGGTATAATGTATATCTTAGTAGTTTAAATAAGAGGGTATTTCACTCACCATCTTACTCTTCCATATTGTCTAACATCTTATTTTCCCACTTGCAGTCAATTAATGAAGTCTGACTTTCATTCCTTCCTTTACAACCTTTCCAATATTTTCTTTATAATATTCTAATATTTTCTTTAATATTTTCTTGCTATTATTGTCCTCTAGGTCAGGCTCTAGTCATATCACACTGGATTAGTGCATTTGGTTTTTAATCCCCTCATTGCCATTATCTCTATCTCAATCCATTTTAGATACTGCTGTCATAATATTTGTCATAAAATTGGCTTTGATTATGTCACTACTCTCCACAGTATTCTTTAGTGGCTCTTTAACATGAAGAAGTACAAAGTGTTGTCAGCATAAAATGACTTAAACGTCTTTTTAAATAAGTTAAACAAACTCTAGGTTTTTGGTGAAGTTTCTCTTCCCATTGTCTTCTTAGTAGTGTAATTTCCTCTCATTACCATTTTACCTTTGTTCATACTATCCCCCAAATGTGTAAACATGTGGTTCACTTTGCCCCAATCAGCATACTTTTGAAAATAATATTGTTTTAGAGAAGTAGATGGATTCTTTTCTGTGATTCTGATCCATGTAAATTCTAATTCTAGTTGCCTCTGTCCATCTTTTGATGTTTATCTAGTTTATTCTTTTTCTTCTATGCCTCCCTCTTTTTTCTTTCTGCATGTGAAGTCCTTAAAATCTGAAAAGGAGGTAAGAAATGTCATTGTAAGAGGAAAATTTTATTTGTAAGGTTTATTTTTCATAGTTTCAAAATACCTTGCATAATTTTCTTTGATCTAATAATGAAAAGGTAGAATTTTGATGTGGAAAGGGGATACCAAAAGGGACAGGAAGTACAATCACTAAAATCAAGTGGAAACTTGAGACACTGTCTTAAAAATAAAAGCTGCTGAAAAATCCCAGTCATTCAATTTTCACCTACTTGATTAGTGATTGTGCTTAGGGCAAGCCTCAGTAGCTCCATGAAGGCATTTTCACTTAAGATAAAACAGAAAACAAACACTGGGAATGAAGGTCAATGCTTATGTAACTGATATTTTTAAGAACCAAATTTGTAACTTGTTTTAAATAGCCATTACTTTTTTTTTTTAAATAAAGGCATGCTTTATTTATTTGTTTGTTTGTTTGTTTGTTTTGTTTATACATGCACTGGGTACAGTCAGAAGCACAGGATGGTGAGAGAATTCACCAGAGCCAGAGCAGAGCAGGCAGAAGAACTGAAGTACACTGCTGAGGGGAACAGCAGGTGGCAGGAGAGGTCTGCGTGCCATGTGGGACCCTCCTCTGGTGGCCGGGGAGCAGCTGGGGATCGAACCGGCGCCGTAGAGGCCGCGGGCAGCTTCACAACCCAGTGCTCAACTGCTGCGCCACCGGGGAGGCCCAATAGCCATTACTTTTGTTATCCTTATTTTGAACTTATCTTAAAGAGCTAGCAAAAAAATTAAAAAGCTAATATTGGAGAAGCATTACTTAGATAACATTTATAAATTTTATTCTAATCCTTGATGAAACTCGAAACTTTCTTCTTTATTGCTGACTGTAAAAAGTAACTCAGGGTTGTGGCTACCAAAGATTAGCATCAGTGCGCAAGATGATGTTGCAAAAAAAAAAAATTAGACTGGTTCAAAGAATTCATACTTAGATCTGGGGACACTATCATTTACCCTCGTTACAGACATTACAGACTGTGATTCCACTGGGTGCTTTAAAATGGTCATGCTATTTATAATTCACAAATCATTATAACATCCTAAGTGCCCAAGAACTGATGATCTATCTATCTATTTATCTATCTATCTATCTATCTATCTATCTATCTATCTATCTATCTATCTATTTCTCTCTCTCTCTCTGTGTCACACACACTCATATATATACACACACACATACATATATATAAACACACACACGTATATGATGGAATACTTCTCAACTCTAAGAAAAGATGACCCCTTGCCATTTGTGACAATATGGGTGGAACTGGAGGGGATTATGCTAAGTGATTAAAGTCAGAAGGAAAAAGACAGCACTGGATGATGTCACATGTGGAATACAGAGAAACAAAACAAAGGGCCAGATAAAACCAAATAACAAACCCTAGAAATATGACTATAGAATGGAGGCTATAAGATGGGAAGGGGGAGGGGAGAGAGCAAAGTGTGGATGGGGCACAGTAGATTAAGGTGGAGAACTACAGGTGCCTTGGTGGTGGGCCTGGTGTGGCAACATACTATGAAGGGGTGTGATGTTATACCTTTGAATCACATACAGTGCTGTAAATCAATGCAACCTCAAAAAAAATTTAAATGAAATAGTCAAGACAAATTGCAGAGTCTTGAATTGGAAAGATGGTTTGATAAATATGTTGATTTTTGTTTTTGTGTAGATATACTTAGGAATGAAATTGTTAGGTCATATAGTAAATTAATTTTTAATATTTTGAGAAATCTCCATATTGTTTTCCATAGAGTCTGGACCAGTTTACATTCCCACCAACAGTGCACAATACTTTCTTTTTATTCATCTATACTTGTTTCTGGTCTTTTTGATATGGGTCATTCTCACAAATGTGATATAATGTCTCATTGTGGTTTTGATTTACATTTCTCTGATGCTAAGTGATAATGACCATTTTTTTTATCATGTGCCTGTTGCTCATCTATATGTCTTCTTTGTAGAAGTGCCTATTAAGCTCTTCTGCCCTTTTTTTTCCATTGGGTTATTGTTATCTTTTTGTTGAGTTGTATGAGTTCTTTATAGATCTTGGATATCAGCCCTTTGTTAGATGTGTGGTGTGCAAATATTTTCTCCCATTCAGTAGGGGGTGTCTTTTTATTTTAGTGTGGTGTTTTTTTTTTCTGTGCAGAAGCTTTTTAGTTTGATGTAGTCCTAGTTGTTTATATTTTCTTGTTTCTCTTGCTGTTGGAGATGAATCCACAAAGACATCACTGAAGAATGTCATGGACCATTATGCCTATGTATTGTTTATGTTATGGTTTTATGTCTTAGAGTCAAGTCTTTTATCCATTTTGAGTTAATGTTTGTGCACAGTGTGAGACTCCTGTAATACTACTTGATTTCAAATTCCAAGGTCTCTGGCCTTTCAGGAACTTGACCTCTTCTCCACTCATAAAATGCCTTTTAAAAAATGTCTTAGTTTCCTCTTGTCAATAGAGTACATATAATAATGACTTTCTCTTAGGGTGTTGTAAGAATTATTAAGTGATATTGAAAGAAAATGTGCAGTATAAAGGCTATGGCTACCTGAAGTTGACTCTGAAAAGTTGAAAATAACTGTTCTTTAAATAAATCTCATGCAGCAGCCCAAAATGTATAAAAATGGAACTGCTTTTATTGAAATGGGGGAGGGAAGCAAGAATAGGGTATTTTATGGAGCACAGACAGTTTAGCTAGGAGTCCCTAGCATAGAATTTCTAGGACTTGCCAGAAACAGTTTGATGACCACAGAACTACAAATCATTTAATTCTTGATAATTTCTGTGAATGACCTGTATTCAATTGAAATACTTTATCTGAAAATATCAACTTTAATGTCTCATAGCCATTTTTTTGCATCAGGGAAAGGTTTAACATTTGTTCACTGACTATTACGGATATTAGTAAATGAAACCTGGGCATATGAAAAACTTTTATATATGGCAATATACCTTTTGGAATTAGGAAAACCAAACATTTTGATTTTTTCATCTACAAGCTTTAACTATAAGCTTTTAACCATAGAAATTAGGGCTTGAAATATGTCTATTTTGAATGACCTTTATTATATGATAAAGTATGCTTTCATCTTTTGCCTGGCAAAAGAAACTAGCTGTTTGTAGGCTTTTTCCCCCGACACAACTATTTTAATATTTTAGTTGGACTATGATGTTTTAATGCAATAATTTTAATGATATATATTTTACTGTGAGCACCCTCAAAATCACTTTGTCAGTGGATTAAAGTGAACACAATCTAAATAATAATGTGAAACCAACTGTGGAATGACCAAAACTCAATATGTTAATTGGTATTTACATTTTAAACTATTTAAAATATATTTAAACTTCAAGCAGGTGAAAAGACTACCTAATTTCTCCTTTTACAACCTTGTGGGGACATGCAGTCACTGAATCAATGCTCCAATGTCAGGAATTACAGAAATCAGGATATGATGTCTATTTAAAAGTGGCCAGCCTGGTCAGCCAACAAAGTGATTTTCAGATAGAGAATGGGCATAGGTCAGATTTACTCTGTTCACTTTGAAATGATATTGTTACTTTATTTTTAGAATATTTGAAAAGCAGATGCTAGTTTTGTAATGTCTAATGTTCATTTCAAGAAAAAGAGTAAGATTTAACTTTCAGACAAAGGGCCAATAAGCACACCAAAAGTATTGTTTTATTATTAGATCAATTGGAAACTATACATCTTATAGCTGACAATGTACTGCTAACATGCAGCACACTGACACACTCATTAGTAGTACTGTAAGATAATTTTGGATGAATGTATCTCTTTTTTTGTTTGTTTTGTTTTAAAGATTTATTTATTTATTTATACAAGCACTGGATACAGTCAGAAGCGCGGGAGGGAACAGAACAGGCAGACCAACTAAGTACACCACTGAGGGGAGCAGCAGGCATGGCAGGAGAGGTCTGCGCACCATGTGGGACCCTCACAGGCGGCCCGGCCGGGAATCCAACCGGCACTGTAGCGGCCACGGGCAGCCTCGCAGCCCAGCGCTCAACTGCTGCTCCACCAGGGGAGGCCCGATGAATTTATCTTCTGATAGATTTATTTAAAAGGTTTCATGTAGCAACTCCCTCTTAAGTATGCCCTTCCTCTCCTCCTCCAGAGTGTACATTTGCTTTGTAACCTTTCTCTCTACAAAAATAATAATAATAAAAAGATGCATTTGGAAGTTGAGATTATGTAATAAGTATCATCAATTTAATCCAAGATTGCCACTTACCACTACTCAAAGCCTATTTCCCTCTCAAAGAAACTTCCACTGCAAACAAAATAAGTATGGAGTTTTAAATATGATTGGCACTGAGTTTTGAATTAAAGTACACAAGAAAAAATTAAGTTTGACAACCAGATATAGGCATCTAGAAGAAAATTTCAACATCTGAAAACAGACTAGACTATGAAAACTGGTATTAGTAATGGATTGTAACAAGCAGCACAATGTGGCATGAGAAATATAATGAACTTTTCTTTTATAAATAAAATAGAGCAAATATATTTTGCTTTAAATCTGTAAGCAGGAGAGAAAACCTGACCTTTTGTATTTATTTGGGTAAATGTATATTGGGCACTTTTCCAAAGAGACTTTGGATGGAAGAAAATAACTACAAAGAGGCCTGTGTTTAAATCTCATGGTTGTGACATAAACTGACAAACACCAGGCCATTCAGTCTGTCACTCTCCCCACTGAAAAAAACAAAGCAGAGACCTGAGGGAAGAGTGGCATGTCCGTTGGAACGCACAATTTTCTGGCTTTTGTCACCGTGTCACACGTTGTATTTCTTTTAAAATTTGCTTTTATATTTTGCACAAACCTCTCACGGATCTGGGGCATGTGACAAGCAGTCTAGAAAATAAAAAAATAAAAACAAAGACAGTGGTGAAATTTTAAAAATGTATCCCTTAATCAATCACATTAAGTGACATGAGACTTGTCACTGTGGGCAGCATGCTAATGTTGGGGAGACAGAGAGAAGAGCACAAGACTTTGACCCTCAGCCAGCAACACTTTCATGTTTTTGATCTGTCTGAATCAAAGTTGGATTTTTGCAGTTTATTTCTACATCGTGGCTGGTGAAAGAGTGGAAACAATAGATCAGAGACTGCAAAGAAAAAATTTCAGCATAAAAAAGTACATTTGGCCACTTTGGCAATTGTTCTTCTCCAATCCTCTAAGAAAGATTGACCTAGAGTGCTGTGACTTTGTTGCTGAACACCAAAGGGCAGAAGTGTCTGCTGTGGTAATGAGGTCAACGTCATTGAAACACTTTTCAGATTTGATTATTCCAATGCTCATTCTCTAGCATAGAGTGCTATGTACATTAAATGCTTAACTCACATGTGACTGAACTTCACTCCTGGATTTCTACCCAGGAAATTACTTATTACCTGTCTATGACCTGAAGGGCTCAATTAGACAAATCACATAGCTCTGCAGCAGTAAGGGCTAAACTGACCACAGCAATCAGAATCAGTCCCATTGGCTTTAGCACATTTATTGTCTCCTGTTTCTAAAAGCTGCAGATATCTGCAGCCAGAGACCAGATCCAGGCATTCAGATGATGTTATCAGCACTCCTTTCTTTATCTTTGGTTTTGCTTTCCTGTGTCTCTCTGTTTATCAGACAGGGCTCTCCCTGCACTGGCAAAGATAGTGACTACCAGATCCAGGCTCACACATCATAGCAGAAAGCAGTTCTGCAAGAAAGAGATCCAAACAAACAAACAAACAAACAAACAAAAAAACCAAAGAATTCCTGCAAAGTTCTCATGCTCATATTCATTAGGCAGATTTCTGTTCCTTCCCATCTTAAATCAGTCATCATGGTTAGAGGGTAAAAAACTGATTAGCCGGGCCTGTGTCATATTCCCACCCCCAGAATGGGGTTTAAAGGGAAGGAATAAGGATGGTGGTGGTTTGGGATCAGGTTAGACACATACAAACAGCAGGTAGAGAAAATGAAAGTACCTTGCAAGTAGAAAATGGCTACTACAATAATCCAACTTCACCAAACCCAATACTACTCATACTTTATGTTCAGATGTCTCCAGACTTTTAAAGGAACAAACCATATATGGGTGGTGACATAAAATTTCCAAACTGTTCTATGGCCCTTACACCTTTAAATGACAGTTTCAGCACACAAATATCTGATTTACAAGTTTCTATGAATTACACATACACAAATTGGTCGTTTGCATAGATACAGTCAGTTAAGCGTTAATATATATTCTTTCTGTATTTAAAATTCTTGAAGGTGGGCATCCCCAGTGGCACAGCAGATGAGCACTGGGCTGCGAAACTGCCCACAGCCTCTGCAGCGTTGGTTCCATCCCTGGCAGCTGGCGAGGGTCCCACATGGCACAAAGACCTCCCCTGCTGCCCGCTGTTCTCCTCAGCAGTGTATTTCGTCAGTCTGCCTGTTCTGCTCCCCGCTCTGGCTCTGGTGAATTCTCTCAGCCTCCCACGCTTCTGACTGTACCCAGTGCTTGTATAAATAAATAAATGAATCTTTCAAAAATAAATAAATATTTCAAAAATAAATAAATAAAATTCTTGAAGGAAAAATTAGTAAGCCCTGCAAACTGTATGGAACCAAAATGAGCACTCTACAAAGTGAACACAATCTAGCTATTATTTTTTTTTACATATCTAATAGGTTGTTTTACACCAGTGAAGAACAAGACATTGTAACAGTTTGGGTCCAATGAGGAGAGAGTAGCTGCCGAGTTAGTTGAACAGTGAAAGTTTAATATGAAGAATTATGAATTATAATAGGGAATTAGAGTACAAGGGACTGGATGGTAAGAACTGGAACTATCTCTAGACAAGATAGGAATAGAAGTTATTCCCCATGGGGAAGAGATGAGGCAGCCAAAGAAGAGACCCCAGTCTCAGGCCAGACCTTGTTGGAAGGGCTAACCACCCTGAAGCATGGGTAGCAGAGGTGTTGCTGCGGTGTCATGTGGAGAGAACGCACTGACAATCGTCCTTCTGGAGAGTCAGGAAAAACTGTTTCTGAGGAACTTGAACAATAAAACCACAGGAGGGAATAAAATGCGAGGGCTAATGTCACTGCAGGGTGCCACTGACCACCATACACTACAGGTGCTGTACATCAGAGATGTCATAGGTGCTAACAAGTAGCATAGAGCAAGCACCCTGTTAGAAAAATCACTGAGCAGGAAGAGAGGCGAAGGTGCTGGCTGTTGTGTGTGGCTGACTCCAGAGTCACACCCAGGTAGACCCTGCAGGAGCCTGGGGCTGGAGAAGCCAAGAAAGCAGAAGGAACTTGCTTAATTGCATCTTGCACAAGGAAGCAAAACTCTTTTTTTCTAGTGAAATGTCTCTCCAGCACCCTCTACTCTCAAACTTCCAGGCTCAGCTAGCAAATGCAAACTGTTTAAAGGGTCCAGATTCATTTCTTAGAACAGGAAAACCAGGTGAATCCAGACTGGGAGCTAAGAACCAGATAATCAACACAGAGGCATCGCAAAGTCATATTTTGATTTTAGTGCCATAAGATTGTCTAATGTGTGCATCTCTCATTTTCTCTCTTTTTTTTTCCTTGTGGGATAGTAAATAAAAACAAGTAATTCCATTCTTGGGTAGTGCATCAGTGACTCAAACATCACCTGACTAGCTGTGAAGAAAGAATTAGTGAGAAACAGCATGGGTGGATTTCAGAAATAGGAGTCAAGTTTCAGGCCATTTTAATTTTTTTAGTTCTCTCAACAATCCCAGGTGAGTTATTCATGCTTTATCATTAGAGAAACTGATTCTCATAAGGTTTTAATAAATTTCACCAGGTATTTATTTCAGCATATGGTGAGGATTAATTATTATAAATTGAGGTTTGGGAACACAAAGCAATGGCTATTAAACTTCTAAAAATTTTTAAGAATAGCATATAGTGTATCTTAAACACAAAACTTATTAAATCATTTTCATAAACTGAACCCACATAGGCAACTTATATTCAGGGTTTCCTAAACAATTAAAGTGCCAGAAACTCCTATGAGAATCTGAAAAAAAAATTGAAGCTTCTGTTATGGAATATTCACAAGCACAAAAAGTTTAACTTGAAATTTCAAAGTTTTCACAGAACTCTATGTAAATAAAATGGGTTTACCTCCTATTCTATGGGAAAAGAACAACGTACTCATTATGCTTTAGTTTCTCAATATAAAGATCAGGAAAAATGATAATTAAGTACTGATACCATGGATTTTTTTTGAATCACTAGACAATTTATGCTGCATTTTACATTTTAATTTATAATATATATTAAATAATAAATCAGACTAATTAGATTTCTTTGGATAAACATAGTCATTGCTGTTGTTTTAATAATAAATACACTGATATGTTTTTAAACAAACATAAATTACTCTAGGAAGATAGATGAGGAAATATCTTAATTTTTTATACTAGATTTTTACCTCATCCTCAAATCCAGTTAAAACAATAATTGATTAATCATTACGTTCTTTGGACGAGGCTTATCACAGGTAGAAATTGTAACATTCTAGCTGTTACACTTATACTTAAAATTTTTCAAATATCTGGACCTAACTGGACATTTGCAATTCAAATAAGCACAATTCATTAATTAAAAAAGAAGCTATTAATTGGAAATGATCACTTTGACCACCAGATGGAGCCAGTATTGTTTCAGAAATGTACTGGATCCTGGCATGTTCACATTTTCCTAATTCCTTTAATGGAGTAGTTTAAAATTTATTTCCAAATTTGGCCAAGGAATCTAGAACTACTGTTACTATAGAATACATTCCTGTTAACTAAAAATTATTCTCATCATTTCCTATAAACATCTAAAATTCTTGTGGAAAAATGAAGGAAATTTTTTAGGTGACTTTTAGGTCTCTCCCCAATTTAGATTTCTCTTATGCATGCTGAGAATATTTTAAGAACACCATTCAAATTCCATTATGCTACTTAGGAGGTATTCTTTGATATTTCATTATTTTTTGATAGTCATAATCATGGCAGTCAATACTAATGTTTTATATGAGAATTTAAAACATCCATTAGGGGATAAGATGAAGAGAGGCAGAGGTGAGATACAAATAACTCCTTAATGGTCTCTATAATGAAAGCTCATTGGATGTCCGTACAGAGACAAATTTCATAATGTTGAGGGACTTGATGCCAGAGAATACAAGGTATATGTTACAAATATGTTGGTTTCTGCTCTCTCTACCTTTGTTTTTGTTCCCTACTTTTTGCATATCAGAAATATCTGCATTTTAAGACATTTTTAGTTTTGAGTTGTAACTTCACTATTTTTCTACTCACATACTCTGGACAAATCAACATTGGTGCCAAATTTAAACATAAAGTTTATGGTGGGTGGGAAGAAGAAATTCCCCTGAGTAGCATGAAAAGGGTTAATTCAAAATGAGGCCAAGATATCATCTTAGGAAGATTGTGTTGTGTTGGTGGCTAGGTGGTGACATTACTCAGTAACTTTTCAAAGCCAGTAACTCAGGGGATGGAATTCACACAATTAGCCTAAGTATGTAGTGTGAGAATAGATTTGACAACATGTGAAAGACAAGAGCATGAGGCTATAATTGATTTTACTGATAAGAAGCCAGAAGGGAAGCTGCAGGTGAACAATAAGAGAATTTGAATGTTTTATGTTATATAAATTTAATGGGCATAGTTTGGAAACAGCATGTGGTCTCTAGGTTACTGACAATTACAATTACAATTTAAAAGTAAGGAATGGTGGCTGTTGCTAGGATGGCATCTAAATTGAATTGTGTGATGATTAGGCTAATGGAATATAAATTCTTTTGGGGAGTAATATTCTCTCAATGTGAAATTAGGGTAGGAACAACAATGAAAAGGAACAGGAAAAGTAGAGCAAGTAGTTAGCTACTAGACTCAGAGGTGGAACTGAGTTCTAATCTCTGTACTGTCATTTCCAAACTGTCATTAACTTCTATGTGATTTCTCATCTGGGAAAGAGAATAAAAGTGATATTATTGCAAGTATTTCTTGTTAGGGTTAACTGAAATGCTGTATAACAAAAGTTTGTGATATATGCTCAATAAACTAATGACAGTAATAATGAATAATACTAACATATCCAGGCTCTTCTTTCCATGAGATACTTGAATGTCACTGAAAGGCCAAGACACCTCAGAGGAGACAGGTTTATCCTAGTTGCTTAGACCAGGAAATAGCAAATGGCTAAGATGTGCCAAAGGACTAAGTGCCTCTTAATATAGCAGGAGAAGTACTCCATTCAAGTCCCCTGAGCACTTCCATTCAAGTCCCTTGGGGAAATACTCAGAGGAGAATAGTTGTTGCCTTCCAGGACCTACATTTGCTAAGTGGCTGGTCTCTGGGTCCACATTCCTTTTCCTGTTGACTAGTTGGATCCTTCAGAAATGTCGCTCAAGGAACTAGGAGTAGGGGGCAAGCGTAGCTCCAACTGCTTTCTGTAAAGCCTTGGAACCTGAGAAAGGGTCTAACTCTTAAGAAGGCATTTCACTGATAAGGAAATGTACCTACAGAGGAAAAAGAGATACACAAACGTAATTATCTGCCAGGAGATCACTTGTGCTGAAAGCAAAATGTCTGAAAGTTCTTGACTTTTTAATGCTCAGATGGAGAAAAAGCAGAAAGTGCACTGAAAAATTCAGTCTTAAGTTTGAACAGGCGAAGTGGGATAGCTAGCAAGCAATTAGACAGCAAGAAATGAGTCCTGGGACTGTAGAACCCCAGCAACACCAGTCATGAAGGAGGACATGTGAGCCTGGCCCAGGTGAAGATCCCTTATTACAGTGGGGTACAGGCTATTAGAAAACGGTTTCTTAGCAGGTTAAGGATATGGGGTGTGTCAATTTGATTTGAAGCCAGGCTTTAAAAAATGTTAGAGAAAAACAATTAATGTTGCTTTATTGGAAAAGACTAAGTAAACTTAGGTTCTTAAAAAGCAAAGTCTTTTCTGGCTCCATATGAGAAGTAGCTAAAAGGTACAGCATTGTATTTGCATAAATCCAACATTTTAAGTCTACATAGCCCTGAAGTGGCTTCATAGTTGTCTCCACAGAGGAATGGCAGAGTTCCTAGTGGAAGGAGTGATTTATTACTCTGGCAATGAAAAATTCAAAGCAGGGAACGAACTTTGTATTGTTGCTGAAAAACAAAGAATATTTTTCAAGGATGTTGGTAGTAGTGCTAAAGAATTAAGGGACAACTCCTTAATGCAACTAACTGCTTTGGACAAAGTTGTAATGATTTAATCAAAATTAATGGAAAGAAGTATTTTTTAAAATTCCTTGAAATTCATCCTTTCCTTTTGTCTGGAACAGCTATATTCCAGTAATCACCAAAATGAACAATACAAAGGGAAAGAGGAAAGACACGTGCTATCTTCTCTTAAGGCCTTTTAGAAAACATGGGGTTGTTCTTCTGGTCACATACAGAGAAATCTACAAGAAAGGTGATATTGCAGACATGAAGGGGGTGGGCGCTTTTCAAAAAGGAATGCCCCACAAATGTTACCATGGCAAAACTGGAAGAATCAACAGTGTTACCCAGCATGCAGCTGGCATTGTTGTAAACAAACAAGTGAAGGGCAAGATTCTTGCCAAGAGAATTAATATTTATATTGAGTGTAGTAAGCACTTTAAGAGCCAAGATAGCTTCTTGAAATGCATGCAAGAAAATGATAAGGAAAAAAGAAAGCCAAAGAGAAAGGTAGTTGGGTTCAACTGAAGCACCAGCCTGTTCCACCCAGAAAATCACACGTGCGAACCAGTAGAAAGGAGCCTGAGCTTCTGGAACCCAGTCTTGTGAATTCAAAACAAGATGGGTGTGAAAAAGAAAAGATCTCTGGGCTTGAAAAAAAAAACAAAAACAAAAAACCCTTGAAATTCAGGAGAAGGTGTTAGAGCACAATAATTCTAATAGAAAAGAAAGGAAAACATAATAATATGTGTACATTGTATTGATTTTAAATAGGAGAGGCATATGTGTATATGGATATATACAAATTTTATTATGATATTTATATTTATAAAATACAGATATACACTTTTATGCTGTGTAGGTAGGAAGTGAGTGGGTCTGACTTGGAAAATGTAAGCACTGGACCAAGAACTTCTGGTACTGCTGAGTTCACTGAACAAACATGTAGAATGGGGTTTGCACATATCAGAAGGGATGGGTCACATAAAAAACAAGTAGAAAGTGATGGACACTGGGCATATGAAGGTAAGTAACTAACAAGACAAAGGGGAAAGCTTTATGCTTTACATCCTAGAAGATGAAACCACAATGGTGCCTCTAATAATATGACATAACTAAGCATATATACATATCTGATAATCTTTACAGATAGGACAATACATGATGGTGAGATGAGTTTTGACAAGATCCTTTACACTGACCATGCAAGGTTTAAAAGAAATACACAAGAGAAGTGTGAGATGCCAGGTTGCAAAAAACCTAAGTGAAAGCATGAAGTTATAGTGACCTGAAAAATAGAGTATAATTGAAAAAATAAATAAAACAAGCAAGCCAAAAAAGTCAGGCAGTTGACTAATAGTTCATGTCACTCACTTTGAGAGAAGCAACCAGATTCTTCACCCTTCCCCCAGATCAGTTACCCAAATCCTGGAAACTCAACTAATTTAGGGTGTTCACTGGGGGAGGGGGAAGTTGGCTAAGTTTCAGAAAAAGTCATAATGAAAGAAAGTTTATGAACAATAATGAGAAAATAGAAGCTAATGAAGAAATACGAAGAAAAATTCAGTGTCTTAATTTTCATAAATTAAGTTTAAGTGTAGAAATAAATTTTATAGTCTGTACAAGAGTTTCAAAACACAAGTTTTAGAGTTTGAAAATATTCAAAGGAATCAGTCATAGTAAATTTACAACTATTGTTTAAAGCAAAGGGATTTTTATTGGAACTTCAATCCATGTTTAGCTCTTTAAGAAAATTTAATTTTCATAGTTTTTGGTAATTAGGTATAAGTTTAATAAATTATATATAAAAATGACACTGGGGACTCCTTTCAAAGTACAAATTCCCTTTCTAGGTATTAACTAATTTAATTATTAAGTCAAATTAATAAAGTCATTAATTTAATTCAACAATTTAATTCCAACACTGGGAACTAGGACTACCAGAAGTGAAATAGGGTTCACAGTCCTCAGTGACTGGACAGAAATTGACAGCAAGGTCTTAGATCTAGTTCCATCTCTGGGGAGGGACCACAGGCAGAGATTGTCCCCTCCAGTAATTTCTCCCATTATTGGTCAGGGTTGTAAGAAGACAGCTTTCTTTTCATAAAAAATAATTTCTAGCTTTTTTCTAAAAATGTACTATGAGGCAAAACTCACTACCCTCTTATGAGATAGTTTATTTCTTGCATCTTACAATTTTGAAACGTGAAATGCTTATTATACACCTGGGAATATGTATAGGATAGGTTGGTATGAGAGGTGAAAAGGTAATGGCTCAGCCAGTGCCCTGCCACTGAGCTGCAGGATGGATGTACGTGATAGGATTTCAAGGCATAATCTTGAAGCTGCCTTGTAGTCTGCAAGAGTAGCTTTTCAATTCAAATTCTAAATTTAATGCTTGATCTGTCATCCTAACAAACACGGTATCATTACTCACTTTTCTGACTTTGATAGCAAAGATTTTCAGCAGCTTGAATGGAGAACAAGAAATTTTTTTCCTGTTTTTTACTACTTTAATAACCTTATTTTCACAGGAAAGCCCTTAACTTCTTCCTGAGTCCTCTGACAGAGAAGGCACAAAGTTTGCTTTTCAGAACTAGTCTCAGAGCGTTAACAGTTATTCTCCAATGAAAGGGCTGTGTGGTCAAATTACTTGAGAAACTAGTATATGAAACATAATCAAAAAGATTGCTTTGCTGGAATACTTTATTTGATCAAGGAACTATTCTTATGGTTGCCACTTATAAAGCCAGTGCTCTACAGAACATATTTTGGGAATTACAGCTACTTCTGTGTCTTTTCTAATCCCAGCCTGGAAGTCTGGTTGAATGCAGGGAGGGGATCAATAAACAAAATGGTAAAAAATGAAATAGAAAGTTAAAAGTTAGCAAGATCTATCATTTGCTTGCTAGTGAAAAACAGTCAAACCAAAGTAAGAGAAAATGAAATAAGCTGCCTTCCCCTCTACCAAAACAAGTAAAGAAATGAAAACAAAACACAAGAACTAAGACAGTAGAGAAACTGGCTTCGTTCGTCTTTTGCTGCTTATGAACTATTTGCAAGCACTTATGTCTAGACCCTTTAAGTTTCCTTGCCCGCCCAGCTAAGCTAATAGAGTCTTGACCAATTGTGTTAAGGGCTAAATGAGATTACACAATATAATGCCTGCTACATGGTTGGTGTTCAATAAATGTTAGATGTTCTTTTGATTTTAATATAATCATAAATCCAAAATGTTCTTTCTTGATAAAATAAATGTCCTTGAAAAAATCAAATTTTCTCAGATTTTCACAACATAAAACACAATCAGTGTCTCTAAATGCAATTTACTGGAATTAAAGTAACACAGTTGCTGAACTTCCCAAGAGGTCTAGGTGAGTTCCAATTTTAGATGTTTAGTCTAATTTGATGAAAGAAAAAGCACTTGTTAAGCCAGGATATGCTCAGGAGAGACTGCCTACTTCAGACATAGCTAACTTTGGGGGTACACTCTGCATAACAGGTGTGAGCCCTACTGGTTCAACTTCTCATAATGCTCAACTTATCAGTTTCTCAGGGTTATTGCTTAGTATTTGAGGGCTCAGGAAGACTTAAACATAAAAACTGGAATAACAATACATTTATCATGAAAACTGACTGCTTAGTGGAATAGATTCTTGAATTTTGGGGCTGAGGTGGTCTTCCTTTGGAAATAAACATGACAGGAGACTAAGTCTCAGTTGGCTTGATGAGCATGGATCACAAAAGAGAAGTGGTTTATAAATTACTACTTGTTTGGTGAATACTATGTACCCGATGCTCTGCAAATACTATCTCAATAGTCACCTCCTTTTTGCACAGTGGGTAACGTTTAAGTCACATCATATGAGGAAAATACTAAGAAGCAAAGTAAATAGCCAGCGGTGATGTGGCTAGTAAGGGATAAAACAGGCTTTGAATTCAACTTTTCATATTAAAAGCCCTGGAGTCATTTTTGAGTGTTGTCTTTTCACAATCCACTCTTAGTCTTTCAAGAAGTCTTATCTTACCTACTCTCAAAATATGTCTAAAATTATGACTTCTTACTACTTTCATTAATACCATCCCAGACCATGATGCCAGCATGCCCTCACACTGAGTTGCTTCAGATGTCATTCTAGGATCCACAGTGATCTCTTTTGAAATAATTTTCCTTTTTTTTTTTTTAACTTTTCCTTATCTTCACTTAACTGCTACTATTCTGGCCACCTTACATTTCCTCAAATGTACCAGGATGTTTCTATTTTCAGGCAGTTGTTCTACAGTTCAATGGATTCTCCCCACTCCTTACTACCCTATGATCACTTGCAAACTGCCTCAGTATCTTTAAGTTACTGCTCAAATATCACTTCTCAATGAGGATTCTTTGACAATTCAAATTAATATACACACCACCCTTTCTCCAAGGCTTCCTAATTCCTGCTACCTTGTTTTTTGCTTTCCTTTTTACAACATTGTTTTCTAACATATTATATGACTTTCTTATTTATAATGTTTAATGTTTATTGTCTTACCTGTGACATTGGGCAAGGATCTTTACTTGTTTTGCTCATTGACACAGTCTAAGTGTTCTTAAAAAGTATTTGGCACATAGTAGGTGTTACAAGTGAGTGTTTGTATAAGGAATTTTATTTTTTTATTTAAATATTTTATTTTATATAATTCTTACATCTTTTTTTTATCTTTGCACAATGTATGCATTTTCATTTTGGTTATATTCCCCATACAATTGCACCCCCCCACACCCTGCTCCGTAGTGTGTCTCTGGTTTATAGCTGTTTGTTGATTTGATTTTTACTTTGTATTGATTAGTCTTTTTCCTGGTCTCTTATTTAGGTTTTCTAAATTCCTGCTATGAGTGAGACCATTCGGTATTTTTCTTTTTCGTTCTGACTTATTTTGCTGAGTATGATCCCTTCTAGCTCCATCCATGTTGCTGCAAACTGCATGTGTTTATCTTTTTTGATTGCTGAGTAATATTCAATTGTGTATATATACCACATCTTCTTAATCCAGTCATCTATTTTTGGGCATTTGGGTTGCTTCCATAGCTTAGCTATTGTAAATAGTGCTGCTATAAACATAGGGGTGCAGGTGCTCTTTGGGATTACTGTTTCTGTGTCATTTGGGTAAATGCTAGGAGTGGAATTGCTGGATCATATGGAAGCTCTATGTTTAGTAGGTCAAGAAATCTCCACACAGCTCTCCATAGTGGTTGGAACAGTTTGCATTCCCACCAGCAGTGCAGGAGAATTTATATAAGGGATTATTTATTTGACTGCAAAGCCCAGGTATGAACATCATCTTAACAACAGAAAATCCAACAGGTCAGATTATCCTTTTAAGGATACTGTATATTCTGAGACTTCTTAGATGAATAATGCTATTCCAATTTTGCTTCATAGTCAATCAGTTCCTTTCTGACATATTCTTCCTTTATAGAGAATCTTTTAATATGTAACAACAAATCCTGGCTCAGAGCTAATATCCTGAAGGTGATTTTGTGTATCTGTTTTCTACTGAGAGTGATCTTATATGCCAGTTTTTAAGGAGGTGGGTATGTTTCATGACACACCATATACTGCTAATATCTTAGTGCCCATAATCTTAGTGAAATGTATCTAATTTCTAATATTATACTCAAACTAATATATATGTGTAAGTGTGTGTGTATGTGTGTATATATATATATACATATATACACACACACACATATATTCCAACTAAACCTGGAAATGGAATTACATTCTTCATCAAACCTTTGGTCCATATTTTTGATATGACAAATATAAATATTGCATGTATTGATTTCTGTTTTATTTTCAGAATAATTTCTTTTCTTTGACATTCTGAGTAGATGAGAAAACTACTGGTGCCTAAAAGCTATAAGCTACAAGAAAGACATTCTCTGCTTCAACCAATGGCTCATTCAAGAAAAGACATTAGGCAAAGGGAAAGGAAGATTTTTCCCCTTTATGTTAATAGAACTAAAGATCCCTCATTTGATCTGACAGACTGCAAGGGAAGAACTAGTCAGAACGTTGACTAATCTCAACACATCTAGCAGAAGTTATCTCTCTTTTTTTTTGTTTTTACTTTTCCTGCAGTCTACTTAGAAGAAAAAGAGACAAGTCCCCAGGAAAGCTACTAGGATATACTGAGAATATTTAGTGATTATAGTAGATAAGCTGCTGCTTCTTTTCCCTCTCTTTTTCCTTTTCTTTTTTAGAGAAAAATGTGAGGATCTCAGTAATGTTGTCCTTTTTTTTCCATGTGGGGAGAATAAATTACATGACCTGGCTAATCAGAGTATTCTCTCTTCCTAGACAGATTGCTCCAATTGTGGGATATAATTCAAGTAAAGGCAGCATCCCTTGGTTGACTGATGCAATGCTGTAGAGTGAGTTTAGCCTTTTTTCTGGAGATACAAGTGGAAGGCCATTTGATGCACAGAAGAGACCTGTTTAACAATGCGGCCATCACCGAGGAAATCAAAACTAAGAGCAGAAGGAAAGATAATGATGCTATTTGAACTTCCATATTGCACTGTGGCCAAAAAGCTCCTTGGTCACAGTGTAATTGGACCCACCAATTACACGAGCCAAATAATTTTTCTCTTTATTTCATTCTCATTTTAAAAGCTGGTTTGACTTGCATTTTCTTTCTCTTACCACTAAAAGAATCCTGACTAATAATTAAAAAACAATATTCTTCAATAGGATAACCGCAACTGTTCTGCATCTTACTCAAGTACAATTAGATTTCACATGTAAACTAATGAGTTGCTGCTCTGGAACAACAGAGGGAAGCCAACTATGTTTAAATTTCATTTTCCCCTCCTTTCCTTTCTTTTTCTTTCCTGTTCCTTCTAGCCCATCTTTATTTGTAAAGGTATTAACTAGCTGCATCATTATATAAAAAGGCAGAAAAGTGGACATTATGAGGAGATACTCAGTGTCAATGATTATAAGAACACATTTTCTGATAACATTCAGCTATCAAGGAAATAAAAGAAAGTGATATATCTGTTTCTCAAATCCCTTGCTACCTGGTTCATAGAGTTTACTATTAAGTGGAGAGAGTCACTCCATAAGTTCTCATATTGTACTTTGCTACTTACCAGCTATGTTACCTGGTCAAATTATTAAATCTTTCTGAGACTCAGTTCCTTATTTATAAATAGGAATGGGGTCTGCCTGGAATGCAACCAAAGAGTAATAAGAATGTGTATAAACTGCTTGGTCTGGAGTAGACACTCAATAAATGGTAGCTATTTTTATATTATCACTACCACATTACTTTTGCCCACTATATTTAGAACCAGAAAGGAGAATGATGTAAAAAGGTGTCCTTATTCAATCTTTAAGAATAGCTAAGGAAAATAGGACATTGCTAAGTAAGCAAGAAAATTTGTGTCTCTGTTTCATGCCTATATTAGCAATAATGTGAAATAGCTCCAAAATTTAAGTCTCTTTTATGGTTGCCTCCATGTTTTCTATACTTGTACCAATGATTTCCTATTTTCTTCTGTTTCAAAGATTCTATCTGAATTATAAAATCACTGAGGTTTTGGGCCTCCCATGGTGGCGCAGCGGTTGAGTGCTGGGCTGCAAAGCTGCCCGCAGCCTCTACAGCACCAGTTTGATCCCCAGTCACTGGGTGAGGGTCCCACATGGCGCACAGACCTCTCCTGATGCTCCCGCTGTTACCCTCAGCAGTGTATTTCGTCAGTCTGTCTGTTCTGCTCCCCGCTCTCGCTCTGGTGGATTCTCTCACTCCCCTCCCCACTTCTGACTGTACCCAGTGCTTGTATAAATAAATAAATAAATCTTTTAAAAAAAAATCACTGTGGTTTATCAGCAGAAATGATAAAGTCCTAAGGGAGATAATGTTCTTTACCCACATGCAGATTCAGCAAACCCTTTCTATAACGGAGCAAGCCAAGCTTTACTAGGTTAGTTGTACATTTGACTACAACACTGTGCCTGAAGCTAAGTTTTTACCAACCGTCATCATGGCATTTATTTCTATTACATCATTTCCATTCAAATAGACACACACACACACACACACACACACACCCCGATGGCTGAAAATTCTATGATTCTACGTATCTAAAGAATGTAGCCAGGAAAGGTGGGAGGATGCTGAAGGAAGGCTGAGAAGGAAATAGGGCATGACTATGTTTTATCAGCTTGTAAGCAAAGTTCTTTTGGGTGTTTTTGTTTTTTTCTTTTAATGACTGACTAAATGTTGCTTTTGGCAATGGGGATCAATAAAAATAACTGAATATCATATAAGTACAATTTTTCCATAACCATGAAGCATGGTTTTGAATTAATCCTTTTTTTTCCATAATAGGTATATAGGTATCAGGACAAAAATAATGTCTTACATCAGCACAGTGCTCAAGGTTTTAAGAGAGCTTTTCACATGCATGATCTCATTTTATCTTTCTAACAGAATGGAAATAGAGACATAGTTTGCATGTGTGTCTGTTTTTTTTATGGGTGCTTTGATTGGGTGTGGTGTGGTAACATACACCTGAAGTGATCCTATACCTCCAAGTCATATATAGTGTTGTAAAACAATATTACCTCAATAAAAAAATAATAAAAATCAAAAAGAATTAAGAGACAGGAAAACTTAATCCAATAAATTGTATGAACTTTAAAGTTGTACAATTTGAGGCGTAACATATTTAAATATTTTGCTTAAGTTCACAAAACTAGTAAGTGACATATCTGGCATATATTTTTGGACCTAAATGTAGTGTTTTTTTCTGGCTATCCCAAATTTCAATAATTGTTTTCTTTATTTTCTTTGTTTCAAACGATTGGGCTTGACTATCTCTGTGTGCTAAAACACAAAGTTAATGCAGGGGAACTCATTTGTCTCCATACAAGTGAAGGAGAGAATCAATTTATGTTTCTTCTTTAACTGACCTCGAAAAGATACAGATTTTTCTCATCATCCTTTAATAAGAGGAGAGTGGCTATTTGGGAAGTATCAATAGCTGGCTTATAGCACTCTCATTCTACCCTCTACCAACTCCCTCCACTCTCTTACCAATTAAAATCCTCATTTAAATTATACATACATAGTGGGGGCAAGAAATTTTGAGCAAACAGCCTATTTCTTGGAGCAGGTTTTAGAGCAGTTGTTACCAGGGAAACCCCCTGAAGGTTTTCCTCACCTAAATTATTGAAGACTGATAAAGTGGATGAGAGAATTAAGTGCCATATATGAATTATTTCTCTATCCATCTTTTCTTCTTCTCCTAGTTGGGTTGTGATAAGAACTGGATGACAAGGTACTGTGTCAAGCTAGAATGTCTGGACTAATGCTGAATTTAAAATAGATGTGCTAATATTTTTCTGAACCCATATTATGTGGATTATACTTCCCTATCCAAATGTACTCTTTCCTCTTTTTTTTTTTCTTCAGAAAAGGGCCTTCCTTCTTATTTGATGTTCATCAAATTTCTCTCTCTGCAGCCAATGAAAATCATTAGCTGTTACTCAGTAGTAAATCCAGCCTTTCATTCCCAGACCAAATGGTCTGAGGGGGCTACAAATTCACTTGGAACAAATGCTGGACATTTTGCTATATCTCAGTTCACCTGAGTGTGCTTGCACCAGCTCTATTACTGTTAACAAGATTCATATGGAAATCACAAATCCTAAAAAAGAAATGAAGATGTAAGATATGTGTGAGACTCAGTGAAAAGATATAATGTATTTTTTAAAATTAAAATTTCAGAATTGAGGGAGAGGGTGAGGCAGAAGGAATATTTACAGACATAACAAACGTGAATTCTAAAGGCAGCACTACCAAATCCTGTCAAATTCATGTCATATAAAAATGGCTAAAACTCAAAGAGAGGGGCTTCTCTGGTGGTGCAAGTGGTTAAGCATCAGCACTATGAAGCTATCCTCAACTACAACAGCACAAGTTTGATCCCTGGCCAGGGAGTTGATCCACATGGCACAGCAGACCTCTTCTGTCTCGCCCGCTACTCCCCTCAGCAGTGTATTTCAGTCAATCTGCCTGTTCTGCTCCCTACTCTGTGCTCCCCATTCTGTCTCACACACACACACCCTCCCCCACACCTCTGGCCTGTACCCCAGCTCTTGTATGCATAAATAAATAAATCTTTAAAAAAAAATCAAAGACAGAACTAAGGAAAATAAAAGATTAAGGAACCATGGATAAATAGAATTTTATCAAAGGACATTCTCTGTGGGCTTTGTGCCTGGCAGGACTGGATAATTTTCATGGGACATTGCTTGCTATGTGCTTTTTTTTCTCTTGTTTTGGAATGTGAGTGTCTGATTGAAATTATCCTGTCCCTATCTGTAGGGGCAGGACTGGACACAGGGCAGGTTTTCTGATCCCATGCAGACCGGGTAAAGGAGGAGTCAGAGTCCTCAGTGGTTTTTTGCAGGTCTTTTATTGGGGTTCACCAGGCATGTGGCAGGCGGGGTGCTGGGGCGCCGGGAGGCTGGCAGGCCTCCCAGCCCCCAGCAAATCCTCACTCTATCTGGGCTCTCTGGTGATCTCGGCTTCTCTTCGGCTTCTTCTCTTTTGGCTTCTACTGGTGTCTCCGTGACGCCGCCCTTAAAAGCAGTCTTAGCCCAGGTGAATCCCATCTACCTATGCCCACACCCTATTCCAGGTGCCCGCCATCAGGCATGCATTCAGGATAAGGATCCATCATCTATCTTGATGGCGGGAGGGCAGAAAAGCCTAACATTTTCTTTACCCTACACTATTGTACAAATGTATGTTGATATGTGGGATGAAAATAATTAAACTAGTTCACACATTCATTGTATAAGAGGAGCTGCTTTCAAAGAGCTGCACTTAAAAGATTTCACCTGTGAAGCATCATTTGTATCAGGAATTCATGAAAACTCCAAAAGATGCTTTATTGTTACCTAAATTATTTAGATCCTGTTTGTCCCTGCAAAGAGTCACTGGGATGATCCCTCATAGGAGAGTTCAAGGGTAATCATTGAGACTGGTTAGATTCATGAACATTTTATAAAATGTATTGAAGGTTTCTCTTTAAGATGTTACAGAATTACATTTTTTTAAGAAGAAATTTATGGTACCAAATATATAGCAGGATGCAAATCCAAGAAAATTATGGTCAAGGAAACAGCTTAGATCACTTTAAGGCTATTTTCAGCATTTTAAAATTCAGTCTTATATGTTCTCTTTTCCATTCCTGCACTCCCCTCCCCCCCCCAGAAAAAAAATACAGGAAAAGTTGTTTAACTTAGGCTCCTAGGGTTTTAATGCTTTTTAAGAATAAGGACCAAAGCAAAGTAAAAAATAGTTTTGTGACAAATGTAACCTTCGGAGATATATAGAACTGAATCCTATTAACTCTCCTATTTATCACCTTTTAAAACAATGAGTATAACTCTTAAGTGAATTCGATACACAGACTACTGCTCTGGTCAACAGAAGGCTAGAATTTCTTTTTATTAAATAAATGTTCATTGTCTGTCTGAAAAGAAATTTAAAAATAATTGGACTGAGAAAGGCTATGTCTTCTGCTCTGACCTATAAATAGTGTGGAAGTCATTGTTTCTGATCTTAAACAAAAAGGTTGGAAAACTGAAAATGAATGGCTTTCTTGAACTCATCAGAGAATTGAGGTGGCAGGTCAAGACTATTTTAAACATAAAGGTTCAGATAAGTTAAAAGTAAGGAGATGGAGGTAGCTGAAAAGGAGGTAGCTGAAAAACTGAAAGCCCAGTTAATCCTAATCAAAGGAAAAAGCAACAATAACAACATATAAAGTAGATTTCAGAACAAGGTAGATTATTAGTGATAAAGGGAATGTTACATAATAATATATGAATTCATTCTCTAAGAAGATGTAACAGTCCTAAACTTTTATGAACTTAATAACAGACTGTCATACTGCATGAGGAAAATCTAATAGAGCTGAAAGGAGAAATAGACAAGTCCACTGTTACAGTTGATAAAGCATCTCTAGAAGTATACACACATTTATATAGTTGTCACTTGGGAGGAGAACCGTGTGTCTGGGAATAAATATTTCATGACTTTATTTTTTACGTTTTTAATCCTATATCATGTGTACTCATTTTTTATTTAAAAAATCAGCAATAAAAAGGTCTTTTGAACTAGGCTTATATTCACTGGCTCTGTCATTATAATAAGTGCTTCCATTTTCTTATCTGTGAAATGTGGAGAACAGTACAACTCTTTCATAATTGCTATGAGGATTAAATGAGATGTAGGTATCATGTTATAAATATAGTGCTAGGTACTTCACATACCTTTAATAACTACTATTTTTGTCTTATGTATAATTTACTTATACTTGACTGTGCTTGTTCAATTGCAAAGTCTGAGTAAGAATTCTGGCATTTATTTTGCAGTACTCTAGTTTCTCTGATTTCTCTGGCATATTGCAATTCCTTAACTTTCTGTTTTTCAATTTTGATGATCTGTATTCTTGGTGTTCAGGGATATAGCCCTATACTATCAATTAATGTCCCTTTATTAGGCTACCAGAACACAAATTACTCTGAGTCATCTTAATTCTTGATGGGCTTCATTGCCCAAAAATCTTATTGAGACACTATTGTCTCTGCCAACTGCCTGGCACAGTCCTAAGTAGTGAATACCAGCAGCTTCTTCCTTGGATCTTTCATTTGCTCAAGTTTCAAAATCCATGTTTGATATATGATGTACAAATATTTTCTCCCATTTGGTGGGGTGTCTTTTTATTTTAAAGATAGGGTTTTTTTCTCAGTGCAGAAAACTTTTAGTCTGATGTAGTCCTGTTTGTTTATTTTGCTTTAGTTTCCTTTGCCACTCCAGTTGAGTTCTCAAAAACAACTAAGTTACATAATAGACAAAGAAGTCATACAACTGTACAAAAAGTAAACAAATAACCCAATTAAAAAATGGGCAGAAAAACTAAATAAACATACAGATGGGCCAACAGGTACATGGCAAACACTCATCATTACTCATCATCAGGGAAATGCAAATCAAAACCACAATGAGACATCACCTCATGCCTGTGAGGATGACCCATATTAATGACCCATGTTAAAAAGACCAGAAACAACAAGTGTAGGCAGTGATGTAGAGAAAAAGGAATGCTTATACAGTGTTGGTGGGAATATTGACTGGTCCAGACTCTATGGGAAACAGTATGGAGGTTTCTCAAAATATTAAAAAGAGAATTACCATATGACCCAATAACGCCACTCCTAAGTATCTACTTGAATAATGCATATAAACTAATTCAAAGGGATATTTGTGCTCCAATGTTCATTGCAGCACTACTTGCAATATAGAAACAACTTAATGTCCCAACAATGGATTAGTAGATTAAGAACATGTGCAATATATGTACACAGTGAAATACTACCCAGATATTAAAAAAGTTGAAATATTGCTATTTGAGACAATGTGTACGGATCTGGAGTGGATTATACTAAGTAAGTGAAGTAAGTCAGAAGGAGAAAGACAAGTACTAGATGATTTCAATCATATATGAATATAGACAAACAAACGAAGGACAGAGAATGCTAACTTAAAACTAATCCTAGAAGTCTAACTTTATAGTTGAGGCTACCAGAGGGGGCTTTTAGGGGCATGGAGCAAAGTGTAGAGGGAGCCCAAAGAACTACAGTGGAAGATTTGGGTGGTGGTGTAGTAACTCACAACAGAAGTGGTACAAACCTATACCCCTAAATCACATACAGGGTAGTATACCATTACCCCCCCAAAAAATACAACTAAATAAAGTTTCAAAATTCAATTCAATTCCAAAATCATTTGATTGACAGTTTATGTGCTACAAGACAATATTTCTTTAGATGTGGTGCTGTAAGCTGTAGTAAATTTAATTGATACATAATCACTTTCAGTCTCCTCACTTCAGAGTTTATAAGAAATATATAAAAAAATATTAATGAGGGTTAAAAGAGTTAGGAGTAATACCATAGTCACTATTAAAAGACACAGTGCAGAATTTGACCATGAGAAGGAATGACATTATTTTGATTAAATTTTGAAGTCTCTTGACATTTTAAAGCTAAGAATCCATGAAAGGTCAAAGGATCAAAAATTAATTCTAAATAAAGGTTGGCTCATGCATCTTAAGGCAGGTCAGGCTTATATAACATGCATCATGACAATGTGATGCTGCTAGTGCTGTAGAAGAGAATAGTTTAAAAGGAAAAACCTTTGTTATTTTTGTTGATTCAGAAACTTTCAAAATGTGTTATCTGTTTCTAGTCTCACCTATTCCCTGTCTTCATATTACCCTTGGCTTCTCTAAAGGTGCACTTTATCAAGGTTTATCTTTGTATCTGGCAGTTTTCTTCTTACTGCTACATACCTACAGTAACCACATTTACTACTAAAAATAAATCAGAAGGAAGTTATACTCTGACTTGTAGCAATAGGGACTGAATATGCTCTGACAAGAAAGAGAAAAAAAATGTACAAAACATATAAAATAATAGTTTCTAAGACTTTGGACATCAAGCTATGAAGCACAGCAACTCCTGAAAGACAAAAAAATGAATAAGTTCAGGTATTTTTGCCCATATCAGGGTCTTGAGAGTATGTTCATGTTGTAGTTCATGCAGGAGAACCACAGTAGAATACAGTGAACTCCCTTGGTTGCGGAGAACCAACACTGTAGACAGTCCAGAGAAGAAGATAATTAGCATTTCCTAGACAGAATATTGTACAGGCGAGGAGAATGAACTCTGAAGCCGCAGATGGTGCACCTTGGGTATTCATGAGTCTTGATCTGTATATTCAAGTGAGTAAACGACTCAGAGTCCAGAAGACAACTCCCTGAAAGGATTAGAGGTAACAGTGCCTGGCACTCATACAGGGTCAGGGATAGTACCAGTTTTAACATGCCAGACTGAAAATTTTCATAATTACTAGGGTATTGGGTAGAGTATACATAGGTATTCCTTTTGTTGTATGGAATAATTTATTTAGGCTTTGTGGAGCACTGCTCCAGGGTGGCTCAAAATCTTAAAAAGTGAAATCTGAAATTGTCAAAGTGTTTACAAGTAATGTAACTGCATCCTAGAATAAATGCCAAAAACATTAACAGTAAGGCAAAAATATAGAGTACTCACAAAGATAAAACCTACAGAAATAGACAAAACTAGTTCAGTACAATCCCTAGAAATATGACTGTAGAACTGAGGTTACCATAGGGAGCAGTAAGGTGGGATTTGGGGAAGAAAATGTGGAGGGGGTCAAGTAGTCTATGGTGAAGGATTATATGCACTTTGGTGGTGGTTATGGTGTGATAATATAAATCAGAAGAAGTGTGAAACTCTACCATTAAACCATATTCAGTTTTTTAAACCAATGTTACCTCCGTAAAAAGTTATAAAATTAAAAAAGAAAAAAGATAAAACTAGAGCCTCCCTGGTGGCGCAGCAGTGAGCACTGGGCTGTGAAGCTGCCCACAGCCTCTGCAGCACTGATTGGATCCCCAGCCTCCAGCAAAGGTCCCACATGGCACGCAGACCTCTCTTCCCACACCCGCTGCTCCCCTAAGCAGTGTACTTCATCAGTCTGCATGTTCTGTTCCCCGCTCTGGTGGATTCTCTCACCTTCCCACGCTTCTGATTGTACCCAGTGCTTGTATAAATAAATAAATAAATCTTTTTTTAAAAAAGATAAAACCTGCAATACCTGGAATCCAATAAAAAAAGTATAGTGCATGTAATGAACCAAGACTTTTTGATCCATAATGAGTAGAATAGTTAAATAAATTGAAACTGACCAGGAACTGACAATGACAATAAAATAGCAGAGGAGGGTATTAAATGATTATTATGGCTCTATTTTATTGTTCAAGAAGTTAAATAAATCCATGAAAGATATGAAAAAAGACTCAAGGTAAAATTCTAGAGATCACAACAGGATGGGGAAAATAACAGGCTAGACATGGTAGAAAGGAGGACTAGTTAGTAAACTTGAAGTCAAAGTAGTAGAAATTACCCAAAGAAAAACACAAAGAGAAAAGGGGATCAAAGAAAAATGAACCAAGCATTGATGAGTTGTAGGGAAATACTAAGTGACCAATTATGTATTCATTTGGAGTTCCTTCAGAGAATGGAAGTGAAAAAAATATTCTAAGAAACAATGGTCAAAATTTTCCAAGTTGGGTGAAAATGATATACCCACATAATCCAAGATATTCAGTAAGTCCCAGCACAAAATACATGAAGAAAATGTTGTGAAGGCATGCCATTGTCAAATTGCCAAAAAACTATTGATAAGAATCTTAAAATCAATTAAAAGAAGCCACATAAGGGGGAATAAAGAAAACTAAGAGCAGATTTCTTTTAATAAATAATGGAAGTGAGAAGACCATAGAGAAACATTTCTGTGGAAAGGGGAAAAAAGTCAATTAACTCCAAATATTGTAATTACTAAAAATAAATTTGAAATCAATAGTAAAATAAAGACTTCTTAAAACACAAAACAACATGAAAGAATTAACCACCTACAGATCTGTCTACACTAGAGGGAATATTATAGAAAATCCCTAGGCAAAGGGAGAAAGATAACAGCTGGAATGACATATTCATTAAAGAAACAAAGAGTATTGATTGCATTACTACATGGATATTCTAAATACCAACATATTATGTATATTCTATTCTCTAAAACAGTATTGTATTCTCTAAAATGTATTCTCTCTAATTACCAAATTTTGTTGACTATTTAAGCAAACAATAGCAATATAGTATGGAATTTATAGCATATACAAATATAAAATGTATCCTTATGGTAGCATAAACATGGGTGGAAGAAATATAAGTATACTGGGTTGTAAGTTTCCCATGCTGTGGTCAAGCAGTATAGTATAACTTAAAAGTAGACAACAGTAAATAAAAGATATCTACTCTAAGCCCTGCAGAACTACTAAAATGACAGAACAAAGAGTGAGATCTAATAAGCCAACAAAGTAGATGCAATGGAATCAGCTAAAATATTAACAAATTCATCCACCAAAAAAGGCAGAAAAAGAAGAAAATGGAACAAAGAACAGATGGAACATACATAAAACAAATAATAAGATGGCAGATTTAAATTAATCATAACAATAACCACAGTTTATGTGTATTATCTATCTAGTCCACATAAATCAGAGACGGTCAGTTGGATAACAAACCAAGACCCAACTCTATGCTGCCTACAAAAACACTTTAAAAAAAAAAAAAAGATTTATTTATACAAGCACTGGGTACAGTCAGAAGCGTGGGAGGGTGAGGGAGTTCACCAGAGCCAGAGCCAGAGTGGGGAGCAGAACAGGCAGACTGACGAAGTACACTGGTGAGGGGAGCAGCGGGTGCAGCAGGAGAGGGACCCTTGCCAGAGTCCGGGGATCGAACCAGCGCTATAGAGACTGTGGGCAGCTTCACAGCTCAGGGCTCAACCACTGTGCCACCAAGGGAAGCCCTACAATATCACTTTAAGACACAAAAAGTTTAAATATAAAATCAGGGGAAAGCATACATCATGTGAACACAAATCTTATGGAAACTGGATTGGTTATACTAATATCAGAGTAGCTTAGAGTTCAGAGCAACAGATATTATCAAAAATAAAGAAGGTCATTTTAATGATAATGGGTCAACTGATCAAGAAGATGTAATAATCTTAAATGTTTATTCATTTAGTACCAGTGTTTTAAAATATATCAAACAAAAACTGACAGATGGAATCTATAAAAAAAATTAAGACAAATTTAGCAAAGTTGCTAGAGATAACATCAATTTTTTTAAAAAACAGCAATTGTGTTACATATACTAGCAATGAATAATTAAAGTATCATTTACAATAGCATAAAAATTATTTAATACCAGGTAGTAAAACAGACAAAAGAGATTCAAAACTGAAAACTACAAAATGTAGTTGTGAGGAATTGAAGAAGCCATAACTAGATGTAGAAACATAATATATCATGAGTCCAAAAATTCAATATTGCCAAGATATCAAGTCTACCAGAGTGAACGATAGATTCAGTTCCATCAAAATGTCAGAAAGATGTGTTGGGTTTTTCTGGGCAGAAATTGAAAAATTGGTTCTAAAATTCATATGGAAATGCAAAGGGTTGAGAATAGAATAAACAACTTTAAAAAGAAGGATAAAGTTGGAGAACTAAGATTATTTGATTTCTAGACAGCTTATAAAGCTACAGTAATGAGTACAATATAGTATTAACATAAATATGGGGAAATAGAGTAAAAAAACAGAATAGAGAACTCAGAAATAGATCCATCCATACATAGACAAAGAATTTTTAACAAGGGTGCAAAGGCAAACTTAGCATTCTTTTCACCAAATAGTACTGGGGAAAAAAAAGTGTGTGCATGTATACATGTATACACACACACACACATATCAACAAAATGAGCTTCCATGCATACCTATAATATATTCAAAAAATTTACTCAAAATAGATTATACAACTAAATGTAAATTTATACCAATAGCCTTCCCAGAGATCCATCTTACAAAGGGAGAATTCCAGGATTTCTCAGCCTCCACAGCTCTACAGTCACATGAGCTAATACAGTACAAAAAACCTCTTTACAAATATACACACACATTTTATATATAAGTCAACTATATATAATGTTTTATATATATTATATGTAATAATATTTTCTTCCTCTGAAGAAGAAACCTGACTAGCATATCTAGGATTTAATTTAGGTTTTCAGCAAATTATTTACTTTTTGAATTTGCAACTGCAAACATTTAGAATAATGTAGCTTAAATAATAACCATTAAATGGGGCCTCCCCTGGTGGCGCAGTGGTTGAGTACTGGTCTGCAAAGCTGCCCGCAGCCTCTGCAGCTCCAGCTCGATCCCCGACCTCTGGCGAGGGTACCACTTGGCGTGACAGACCTCTCCTGCCCCACCCGCTGCTCCCCATCAGCAGTGTGTTTTGTCAGTCTGCCTGTTCTGTTCCCTGCTCTGACTCTGGTGAATTCTCTCACCCTCCCACACTTCTGACTGTACCCAGTGCTTGTATAAATAAATAAATAAATCTTTAAAAAAATTAAATGATGCTAGAGTAGCTCAGTATGTGATGCTGCTTTCAGTTTTCAGTTCATTTTTGTATTTCAATACCTTAGTTATGTTTAAGTGGTACTATTAAAGCATTTAATCTTACCCTGAATGTTTGTTATAAAATGGTTAATACCATCATTTGCTTATCAATACAATGGCCATTTATTGAAGCATTATTTTACTTAATTGAATCTTTCCAACTATCCTATGAGTTGGTATTAGCTGCATTTTACCGAAAAAGGAGAATGAAGCTCAGAGATTTTCAATGACTTGTCAAGATTGCATAGTTCTCCAGGCATTTGTGAGCCCCAAGTTCTGTCTTTTTAACCATAGGCAGCCAATTTAGGGTATCTTTGAGCTAATGACAGGGTTTATTTGTAGACTCAATGCCCGAATATCAGGATACTTTTGAGTACCATTATTTAATGAATCAGTATCTACTTAAGTCAAAGTTTGCATAAGGACATATACATGGGAACTGTATGATCAAGATTTTCTCAGGCAGACTCAATTGCCAGTACTTTCACCCTTTTGTTCATTAAAGACTAAGTTTCATTAAATATAATTTACCCACCTAAATAAGTGACAGAGCTAGAATTCAAACCCATATTGGGTTCAGTATAATAGCCATGCTACCCTGTCTCCCAAATACTTTCTCATCCAGGAAGTTTCAACATACCCTACAATTAACACTTAGTTATCAAAATAGTAATCCAGTTATAAAAATCTAGCCTAAAAGGATCTCTAAGACATTGAGGTCCTTCCTTTTTCCTTTTCAACACTCAAACTCTTTTACATACTGCATCATTTATCCTAACAGAGATTTTGTGTCTGAACAATTTCAATAATATTCAGTGACTTTATCACTGTATTAACTAATACTCAATTAATGATGTCTCAATTAATGAGGTATATTTACATGTACACATATAGTTATGTAAAATAGTGTGTATCAATAAAATACATTTTATAGTTTATTTGGCTTTTCCATTCTTGGATTATTTAAAGGTTGCTAGATAAACCACATTAAGTGATAATTTTAATTACTGACAACTTGAGATAATGGGAAATGCACACCTCTATTTGAATTGTAGCTCAAAGTAATAACACTCAATCAACTATACTGTTTAAGAACTACTACTCTAATTTTGCTTTTGAGGGGAAAGTTCTTTTTTCTGATTGCTAAACCAGTATTAGTGCTGAGTCTAAATTATCACAAATAACCTTAGCCTAAATATTTAATATTTTAGGTTAATGGTTAAAATGCAGAATAACTGAGTCACAGACTGCTAACCTGAGGCAGGCTGCAATTTGGATGTTTTTCTTCTTTTTTCCCTATGAATTAGATATCACATGAGGGTCATGGTCACATTTGTGTTTACTGGTTACCAGATCTCATTTTACCACTAGGTAAACAAAGAGAAAGAAAAGCTCCGCCCACCATTAGGTACAAGGTAAACAAAATTACTTGATTGCTATAATGGAACATTTTATAATTGAGTTGTGTTTTATAATATATGAAATTGATGTAGGAGGATTAGAGTACAGGTTTTTACCCTCAAATTCAAGATATATTAGTTACTCATGCTACTAGAATTCCTATTCCTATTCCATGAATTCTCATTCATGTCCAAAGCAATTATAAATTTGTATTTTGATGGCAGCAATCCTTTGAAAGGCCTAAGGTACTTTGTACAGAATAATTCTCCCCTTACCTCTGGGATAGGGGTAGGAAATTTATTAGAAACCCTAGGACTCCAATCCTATCCCACAGTCTCAGTGAAGTAGGTAGTAACATGAAGGGTTGTAATTCCAACCTTGATACATTGAAATGTATCTAATTAATATTATATAATTACATGAAATTGACAGTCTGAAAAGCAATAGATAGATTATTAATATCATTAACTACTTTTGGGCAGTCAGTTTGAGTCAGTTTTTTACAAGATTTAAAAATTCTGTTCTTTTTTTCAGAATGCCTGAGATTGAATTCAGATATCAGAACCAAACAACCTTGATGATTGGTGGATTAATGACAGTGAATACAGATGACCTTTCTCTCTCTCCCTACCCCTCCATTTGTCTTCCTTATTTTATAAGGAATCCTATAGAGGATATTCTACCCCATGAGACAGTAGAGTCAGTGTACCATTCCAGTGAAGATCAGGTTACTCAATTTCTAATTCTAGCTTTGCATTCCAACTCACTGTATGATCTCAGTTAGTTTTAACTGTAAAATAAGAGAACTGCATCAAATCACTAAATGGTCTATCTCCTCTAGACCATGTGGGAAATAAATTGAACATGACTTTTCTCTATTTATTCTGAACCAATGCTACCAATTCAGATGCTATAAATGCCATTTACATTATTTCCATAGTATCCTCTTGGTACAAGACACCATTTGGATCTTGTAGTGAGTTCAGAATTACAGAGTGCTTCTCACTATGCTTTGTCTGCCTTCTCTCTGTTCTTTGGTTTTGTCCATTTGTGGTGACAATTATGACACCACCACCACTACCTGCTTATTAAAGGCATTGCCTGGTGGGTCATAAACAGCCAGTTCAATAAGGACTATAGTCTGCTCACTCTCAACAACTGCTTTTGATGAGCATTCAAGAAAGTAGGTCAATAAGATAAATATAGAATCATGTGACTAAACAATCAGAAGTTGCTATTCCAACAAAATGCATATATACCATGGTTGTAATATACAGCAATATTAAGTTTATATTGTAGGAACCTGGTGCAGTGGAAAGAAGACAGGTTTGAGAATCAGAGAATCAAGATATAGTTTCTAATTTGCCACTGATTCTTGTGTTGAATTTGGTCAACTCACTTTATTCCTCTTCACCCAGAAGAACAGAAAAACCAGTTCAAAAACTGGCTACAATTTTAACAATAACCCATATGAGTACCCATCTCATTCATCCAACCCAGTGATGGTTAACTCTGTCTGCACATTGAAATTAGGTCTAAGACATTTCAACACCCGGACCCCTTCCCTGGAAATTTCCATCTAGTTGTTCTGGAATTGGAGCAACTGATGTGTTTCAAAAGCTTCCCTGGTGATTCCAATATGCAGCAGGGGTTGCGAATCATTACTGAGGGGTCAGTGGACTCTTCCACTAGGTTGTCATTCTGAGTTTCAGCCTCACTGCGATCAGTTGTGATAGCCTGACACCTTTGTCTTTTTTTTCTGCCAAAAAAAATTTGAATACTATCCAAAATATATTTGCATCATTTATTTAGGATGATGACTTGTGTTTCCCTTTAATACAAAAATAATTTAAAAGACTCTATGACCAATTTGTATATGAGCGGGTAAGACCAAAAGAGAGAGAAAATTGCTCTTCAGGATAAAGTAATAAATAGGATGGTGAATTTTCTGATGAGGTCTTTATGGTTGAAGGTATGGTATGACTAGCAAATGAAAGCTGGGGAAAGATCTTTGGTGGGGGCATTGAGATCAACAGATATCAGCAGGTAAGAAACTTCAGAATTAAAGATCAATGAAAGATAGAGATAGGCTTGCTTGGCGGGGAAAACAGATGTCAAAGGATAAAGATGGAACAGGATGCAGAGGAAGGATGAGGGGAGTTTTTGGTGGTGATAGTGGTGGTTAAGAATTGAACCAAAAGTAGGAATGCAGAGTAAAAGAAGGTAGATAAATCATTACCAATAGGTAGCTTCTCCTAAATATAAGAGGAACTGGGCTGTATAAAGTTGCCTGGGATGAGTTTAAATAGTATTGCTTGGGATAGAATGGCAAAGGGAAATATTATTTTGATAATTTAAGGGGAGAAAACTAAGCTCTTTTCCGGTTGCAGAAAATTTTGTAATTTAAATTACATCTATTTATATACATTAATTTTGGTAATTTGAGGCCAGAGTACACATTCTTTAACTGGTAGAAAATTAAGTGATTTAATTAAATGCATTCTCACCCTAGGCTTGAACAAAATTTCTAATTCTGGAATTATCTGTTGTTTTATTTTCTATCTATATATCCCAATACTGATATGTTTACTCTTGTTTTTTATTCCCAACTTGTGTTTACATTTACCAAAAGTCTCCTGCTGTCATGCCTTCTTATAGATTTTCTAGCTTTATCTCTTCCAATTTTATTTCCCCTATACTTTGCATATAAAATGTGATCCTTAAGAATGAATTATTATTAATATAGTGTTTTTATACTGAAGGCAGTACTAATATTTCAGATGCAAGTCTTATAATGAATGAAATACAGTCACACAAAAATGTCCATGAAGCAAACACACAAAATAGAAACACACAGTCATACTGAGGATAGAATGCTAAAAAGGAATTCCAGTAGCATATTTTGTGGCTTTGTTTCCCCTCTTGCCATTAACCTGCTATAAATGATTTAATGCTGTGTCTCAATCTTCCATTTGTGGGGGAAAAGCAATATCTATGCTGTTTAAATTGCAACATGAGAAGAGTTGCTATACAACTTGGACACAGGTAAACCACATTCTTAGAAAACCTAAAAACAATCTGAATCTTTAAGTAGTAAACCTGGGGATAATGATTTCCCTTCTCTAAGAGATATTTCATTCATTTGTTTAACTCCAGACTAGGAATGTCAGTGGACACATAGATTAAAAAAAAAAAAATATTGGTGGCAAGTCCAGGGGATAAAAGGGGAAGATACATATGCTATATAACAAGGCAGGAGGTGATGTGTACAACATGAGCCCCAACTTCTAGAGGATTTGAAAGGGAGAGGCTTTTACTATTTCAATGGCAATATGGTCAGAGTAACTTGAATTGTCAAACTAAAGGAGTGAATCACCAAATATCAAAAGCTGCAAAACATTAGGTGATCTAGTACTTCCTTGAGAATATCTTGTGAGATTATATGAGTTGATGGTAGGTGACCATATAATTTACCTTCTAAATGGGGACACTGGGCCTCCCTGGTGGCGCAAGGGGTTAACACCCCACTATGTAGCAATCCTTAGCCTCTGCACCATGTGTTCGATCCCTGGCTGGCCAGGAAGCAATCCAAATGGCACGGCAGACCTCTCCTGACTCACCTGCTGCTCTCCTCAGCAGTGTATTTCAGTCAGTCTGCCTGTTCTGTTCCCCACTCTGTCTCTGGTGAATCCTCTCACCCCCCCACATCTCTGGTCTTGTACCCCAGCTCTTGTATGCATAAATAAATCTTTAAAAAAATTAAATGGGAACACTTTTAAGAAAGTAATGATGTATATTAATTATTATTCAATATAATAGATGCAAACTAGGATTATCTTTTGCAATCTGGAATGTAGTATTAAACCTGAAACTGGACAGAGGTGGAGATGTTACCTTATTTGTAATCTAACATGTTAGCCTACCCACACAGTTAAATACATATAGTTTAATTCATAGGGGAGTATATCTATATATATCTATATAGTCCCACAGTTAAATATATATACTTTAATTAATGTGTGAGATCTTAACTTTGGAATATAAATATATCCTCATTGAGGAAGGGAAGGTTTCTACTTCACTACCTTCAACACCTTACAACATCTAGAATGTAAATAAGTATCTCCAGGAGATAAATCTCTCTAGTTCTCTGGAGGTGTCTATCCTTAGGGTTGCGACTCAATCGTCTTTCAACCCACATGCCTGTGTTCTTTACTCAGAAACAGTACAACATTCATGGAATATAATCTACCAACAATGTTGTTGACCTAGTTGAATATCACTAGTATAAATGACTATTTTTTCAAAATCAGACAGTTACAGTTCAGTTCTGTGTTTTCAGTGTAACCTAATACTTTCCTAGACTTCCCAGATGGGAAAATTCAGATAGTTAGATACGTACATAGATGATAGATAGATAGATAGATAGATAGATAGATAGATAGATAGTCTAGAAACTTTATGCATATTGTTTTAATTAATCCTCATAATTACTCCAGGGGCTATATACTATTATTGTTCCTATTTTCAGATGACTTAACACACACAGAAGTTTAGTAACTTCCCCAAGATCATACAACCAGTAAGTAAAGTTAGGATTGAAGCCAGTACTGGCTCCGAAACCAGCATTCTGTTCTACTTAAGTCTCCAAGACTCTAATAAATCTTCTTGGTAATACACTGTAGAAAGTACAAATTCATCCATTGGGTAGAAAAATCAGCCTTTTACATTTTCCCGAAGAGCTGGAGATAGCCTAAGGAACAAAGTAGTTTTCAAATGAGAAAAGTCTCTATTTTAAGTACACCTGATCTCGCCAATGTTCTGACACTTGTTGGTTTAAAAGATTGCCTTCATTTATTTTACTTCTTTTTCCACATTTCAGTTAGGAGGGTCTCTTTATTCTCTTAGAAGTACCCTTAGGTGTTAGTGAACTGTAATGGATATTTTCCCAGATTAAAGAGGTACTATGCCAACAAATCTAATCCTCCAATCTTTTGTAAAGAAAGTAACTCTATAATTGTTATTTTGTTAAATTCTTAACAAATATACCAGAGTAAACATTGATTTTTCTGAATTCCACAGTTTGCTAATTTCTCTAGCTAATACTTTGATGTATACCCATGGATTTCCTGAAAATGAAAGAAAAATTATATTGTTCAAAAATGATCCTATTACAATTGTGCAGTTTTTTATATTTGAAATGTTTGAGAGATGATTCTTTTTTTTTTTTTAAGATTTATTTATTTATTTATTTATTTATTTATTTATTTATTTATTTATTTATTTATTTATACAAGCACTGGGTACAGTCAGAAGCACGGGAGGGTGAGAGAATTCACCAGAACCAGAGCAGGGAGCAGAACAGGCAGACCGATGAAACACACTGCTGAGGGGAGCAGCGGGCAGCAGGAGAGGTCTGCCGTGCCATGTGGGACCCTCACCAGCAGCTGGGGATTGAACTGGTGCTGCAGAAGTTGTGGGCAGCTTCGCAGCCCAGCGCTCAACTGCTGCGCCACCAGGGGAGGCAAGAGATGATTCTTATTTTGTTCTTTTACTTATTGCAGTTTTAAAAAGTTAACATGTATTTCATATTAATAACTAGTTTTTTATTTTAATAAAAGGGTCTAAATACTTCACATAATTCTCATGTCCACAGATATATGGACTCAAAAGTGGGGACAAAATAGGTATAATAATGAACCATTAGTGTTTATATAGTGTTATTAGCTAATAGTTGTGGGTCTGCTATTCCTAAGTGGCCTGTTCAGCCACCATTTTGTCACCTATAGTTCTAAATCCTAAGCCACGTCAAAATGGCCTGGTCAGTTAGGTACAGGAACTCAAGCCTGCAAGGCGCCCTTCAAATCAAACAAGAGCAAAAAGCTGGATCACGCCAGGAAGGCTATGCATCAGGAAGTATGACCAGGAACGGCCAGGGGGCTGAGGAAAGATAACAAGGGACCCCAGAAGCTGATCAGTGAAATGCCTTGTTGATAAGATTAAAACCATGGTTGGGGGATTAGGGTATGATCTCAATGACAATACTGAGTCATCAAGCAGATGAGAAGTGCCTGGAGGGCAGACTCACAATCCCTGATCTTCTACATTCTTCCCCTTTCTTTAATCCTCTTCCCCTTAACCTCCTTCCCCTTTCCTTCTGCTCCTCCCCCTTACAAGGGATGCTGTGTATCAATAAAAAGGCCAGGATCTTGCTCTTCAGCAGCATCCTACATTACGTAGCCTGCTCTATGACTCCCGTTTCTTTATCAGGGTGGTGTTGCCCAATGCAACAAATAGTCAAGAATGTACTGTATTTTGGGCCTCCCTCATGGCACAAGGGGTTAAGCACAGCGCTGTGAGGCTATCCACAGACTCTACAGCATGAATTTGATCCCCAGGCAGCCAGGGAGATACCCACATGTCACAGCAGACCTCTCCTGCCTCGCCCGCTGCTCCTCTTAGCAGTGTATTTCAGTCAGTCTGCCTGTTCTGTTCCCCACTCTGTCTCTGGTGAATTCTCTCACCCCCCACACCTCTGCCTATACTGCAGTTCTTGTATTCATAAAATAATAAAAATAAATCTTTATTAAAAAAAGAATGTACTATGTTTTAGGCACTGTTTTTTTATTTTATATGCATCATTCATTTAATCTGCACAACTTGATAGCATTTATAAGGCAGAGATTATTGGGTTTCCCTTCAATTTGTCCTATTTTCATATAGTAATAGAAGTTTCAGCAATGCATAGGGCATCCTGTGAAACTAAATATGGTTATTGACTATACCAATGGAATGTGAGGGGAAGTGATGAGGGAAAGTTTCTGGTTTATACATTAAAAGAAAATGAAGGCATCCTCCTCAATCTCTTTCTCCTCTCCTGCTAGGTAGGATATCAGGCCAGGAGTGGCCATCAGGTCCATGATATGGAAGCCATGTTTTGAGAAGAACAGAATAAATTGGAGGAGCCTAATTCAAGAGTCACCTTATCACCCACATTCTTCCATCAGAGAGAAGGAATCTTATGTTTCATTTATGTGCCTGTCATTTTTCTTCTCATTATTATATATCCAAACTACCATCCTAACTAATGCAGTTGGTATTACCACCCTTCTCACTTTAAAAGCTGGGTAAACTGAGGAAAATAATGATTAAGTGAGGCAGAGTAGAACGAAGATTTGAACCAGAATCTGTCTGCAGAAACTTCCTTAACCATAGCATTCTACTGTCTTTAATAAAGTGTATATATTTGTACTTAATTAATTTTAACATGTGATTTCATGTTGTTTGGGCCTTAGGGGTAGGGTCCTAGGATTTTTTCTTTACCCTTTTGTAATTTGGAACAGATAAGGGTATGGTTGAAATGAATCTGGATATGGCAAGATCTACACAGGAAAGGACAGTAAGGATGATCAAGGATAGTAAGAAAATGGGAGGCCCAAGGGATGGTGGATAGAAGGTTGGGATGGGTAGCTAATGAAATCAAGAAAGGATTTTGATAAAAGAGGTTTGATTCCTTCCTCTACAGCTGATGAGGAGAGCAAGTAACAAGTGTGACAAAAGAGGGGAGATAAAATGAAGAATGTTTTCATATTTATAGTTCCAAATCAGGTTAACCTGGCATCTTGCAGTTGCTGCAAGTTCCATGGGACAATTAAGATGATATTCTCCAAGGCATAAAGGAACATATTATGCTCTCAAAACTTGAATTTCAGTATGACCCTCTCCATAGCAGTCTTTTCAGTTTTAGTGCCTTTCTGGCTGCCTGGAAACCAGAAGCATTTCATATAGCTGCATTATGATTTTACTCTGTTTCTTCTTTAGTTAGTTTTCTGACAGCATGGGTAAGAAAACCCTTGGAATTAGAAAGACAAGATACCTAAAATTAGAAGATCCTGAAACCATATATAACTGACCCCTTGCCTTTTAATACAAGTTAGTGTAAATTCAACTCTGAATAGAAATTATTCCTCTTATCATATAATTTTTGTGCATGTTTCCTCATTTCTCTGGATTGCATTTTCTTTAAGTGTAAATTAAATGTTTAGAATAGGTATGGAGATTTTTCTTAGGATTAGCTTTCCATGGTTTATTCTTGATAGCTTTGAGTTCCCAAAACACTAAAAAATAAGCCATATATCATGCATTTTCTTGAATACTTCTTCACTCTTTATTGCCCCAGTTACTTAGATAATTGAAAGTTTTATGAGTACACACCTTCATCTAAGAAACCATGAAAGAGGAAATGTCTCATTAGGAAAGGTGACTTGTATTTATTTATACTATAACTAAGGCAAAAAGGCAATTCTATCTTTAGGAAAATGGAGTTGTTCCAAGGAGTACAATAAGAAGATGCATCTGGATTCCACATTTTTGCCATCCAAGCAAGCTTTCTCATTGAAGGAATAATTGCCTAACTTCTAAGTTCATGAACACTGTTCCACGAGAGAAGTGGTATTGACTTTCACTAACAAAGAATACAATACAATTCAAAATATGGTTGATGCAAATCATACACCAAATTGATAGTGCTCTATGCTTTGCAAATTGCTTTCACAGTTTAAGGTCCCCTGCCCAATGTGGGTGAGACACATGAATAAAATATGATCCCTGCTCAAAAGGGGTCCATAATCCAGGGTAGGAAATAGACAGATGCATAAATAATTCTAACTCAAGACAGACCCTGCTTTGTGCTTTATTAGAGGTACAAAGGAAATGGTAGGAGGACAGCAGAGAGGGAGAGGTTTTTTCCCATAGGGTTATAAATGAAGGTTTCCTGGAACAAGTGTGATTTTTTTTTTTCAGGACTACAGCAAATAGCAAATGTAATTTATTACATACTTCACATAGATTATTTCTTTAATGCTTGCATTTGTATAGACTTGGTATCTCTTAGATACCATCAATGAGGAAGTAGAAAAAACTGGAACATACAGGAAATTTATTGTGTTCCATGCGCATGAAGTAGGTACTGATGCTTCTACTCACCCTGGAGCAAACCACATAGAGTTGCTCGTGTGAGTAGCATCTAGATTTTAAATCGTTACCTGCAATTGGAGAGAGTATGGTAGGGTTTTTGAATTGGGGCTTAAAAGGTGAATTTGAAGCATGCCTCTTGACGTTAAGTCTGACTATACCTAACATGCCGTTCAAATTTGAAAAAGATCCTTCTCAAGGTTTTGACATAATATGGTTGCCAACAAGTAGAAAATGGAAACTTCACTTTACTATGTTTGAATCACATGACATTGTGGTTTATGGAAAGTTTAGCAGATTGCACTGGAGGCAAAAAATAAAAAAAATCAAATACACTAATCTTTGAAAGAGGTGACAATTAAATGGTTGAATCCCCCCACCTCTGCCACCTCCCTACCCCGGCCCACTAGACAGATACCATGTCTCTGCAAATAGCTGCTAAGAACAAAGTAGTCCAAAAAAAAAAAAAAAGAAAGAAAGAAAGAAAAGAAAAGACAGACAAGAAAAAGAAACGAAGAGAAACAAAAAACAAAGAGTCATTAAAGGAATGTGTGAGAGAGTGAAAGTAGACATTGTAATTGCAGAATAAGCAGAATTTGCACTTAAAGGAGGAGTAGGTGAAACAAAATAAGAGTGTGTTTAAGGCTTCTGGCTAAGAAGGAAACGTACAAGAACAAAGGAAAAATCATCAGGTAATGTTAATGGTTTACCTTCTTCTAATGATTTCTTCAGGCTTTACTCATTGACTGATACCTCTCTGACAGGGAAACATAGATTCTTGAAATGCAATGTCAAAGAAAGAATTCAATGACACTGGGAGGACTGAATGCTGAAAGCTATGATCCTAGATGTTATTTCCAAGTACTAAGAGTTCCCGGGGTCGTCACCTCCCCTCCCACATTGGTCTAGCTGATTCAGCTGATCTTTTATCTTCGAGTGGCCTTCCCTATTGACCACTGCATGGCAAAGTTACCCAAGTTGAATAATGTCATCCTTGAAGAATTTAGCTTGGAAGTAACACCAAAAAAGCTAATAAAATGTGTCGGGGCAGGAATGGGCCACGGAACAGGTTTTCTATGATCCAGCAGAACGGGCAAAGGAGGAGAGAGTCCTGGAGACCTCAGTGGATTTTCAGGCTTTTATTGGGATTTACTGGGTACATGGCAGGTAGGGATCTGGGGGGCCGGGAGGCTGGGGGGCCAGGAGGCTGGCAGGCCTCCCAGCCCCAGCAAGTCTTCACTCTTTCTGGGCTCTCTGGTGTTCTCTCTGCTTCTCTGCTCTCAGCTTCTCTGCTTCTGTTCATTCTTTGCTTCTTCTGGCGTCCCCGCGACGCTGCCCTTATAAACCTGAAGTGTATCCACTCCAGGTGCCCACCATCAGGCATGCATTCAGGACCACAGGGTTCCCTCATCTATCCTAGTGGCGGGAGGGCAGAAAAGCCTGACATTTTTTCCTTACCCTACAGTCCACCCCCTCAGGGTTTTCTGCCCGACAGTCTATACAGGTCATATATGTTTTTCTTTGCAATAGAACACTGCAGCCATGGCTCAGAAAAACAAACAATATACATCAAATAGAACAACAAAATACATAAAATACAACAGAACACAAATAAGTCCAGGCAGGGCACCAACCTAGTGCAAAAGACAATTATTGGTACCAGCAGACGAGCCACCAAATCTGCTACCGAAGGCCCTGCTCATATGAGGGAGGGGAACCACTCACGGCATCTACTGTAACACACCAGGAGCCGTCAGGCTTCCTGGCCTTCTCTGGCTGTAGTCTTGGCTACAAGCCACACACAGCATCCACCCCCAGGATGCACTCGCTCTGGGACTGGAGATTCTATACTGTTGGGGGTAATCGCCAACCCTCAGGGTTTCTGTCAGTTCTCGCTCCAACACTCGGCCTTCATAGCCACCCATGCAACTCGCAGACCCCTGCACTCAAGCCAAACCACTGCACAAGCACATGGGTCGGGGATCCAAACTCCACATGCGGCCTCTCTCAGGTCCCCTCTTCGGTTTGGGCTCCACCCCAAGCCACGTTCCCCGCCTGTCCCCCAAGGACGGGTTCCTCAGCTCCTCACCCTCACTCGAGAACGAGCAGGGCATCACCCACAGTGATTTTACGAGACTCACTGGCCTTCCTCAGCTTACTGAGTGCTTAACAGCCACTCAGGGCTTCCCAAACAGCACCAGCTTTTACTTTCTCAGTTGGCTTTTCCTCTGCCTAGCTGCTGGGCAATACACAGGCTGCTTTTGGCCATCAAGGCCCACTGGCCACCCCCAGATTCCCATCTCCTGGGGTGTACAAACAATAGCATCCTCCCCCAGGCTCCCAAAAACTTAACTTGCCAAAGTTCCTCCACCTTCTGGCGGGATTGTCAGTCCAAGTTCATCAGTCCATCAGTCCAATTCCGTTGGCCTCTCCCTGCATCAGCACTGGTGAGCTCCGAATCGTGGTCCTCTCTTCCCCGATGATTCTTGATGCCTCAGAGGTCGTTGGCTGATCCTCTCAGACGTCTCCTCCACGCAAGGTCTCATCCCGCAGCTCCCGGACCTTGTCCCTCTCCTGTGCCGCCATGACGCCTCCAGCATCGTCAGAGGCTAACACAGTCTATTTACTCCTGAGTCCCTCCAGGTCTTCGGAGGGCTCCATACCCATCTGCATGGATCATCTTGCCGACTTACGCCAATTGTAGAGGCAGGAATAGACACAGTGCAGGTTTTCTAGGATCCAGCAGACTGGGTAAAGGAGGAGTCTGTGTCCTCAGTGGGTTTTGCAGCCTTTTTATTTAGATTTACCAGGCACATGGCAGGCAGGGGTGCTGGGGGCCGGGAGGCTGGCAGTCCTCCCGGCCCCCAGCAAGTCTTCACTCTATCTGGGCTCTCTCTGGCATTCTCTCTGCTTCTCTTCTTCTCTCGGCTTCTGTTCGTTCTTGGCTTCTTCTGGAGTCCCCGCGACGCTGCCCTTATAAACTCAGGTGTATTCACTCCAGGTGCCCGCCATCAGGCGTGCATTCAGCACCACAGGGTTCCCTCATCTACCCTGATGGCGGGAGGGCAGAAAAGCCTGACATTTTTTCCTTACCCTACACAATGTATCCCAAAGTTTGTTCCTATTCTGAAGGGCATTAATTGACGTAACCTACTTTTGAAAGCTTATATACACAAATAAATTAAGAAATGTTGAGCTAAACAAAGTTCCTAAGTGCTGCTTTTCTCAGATTTTTGCAAAGTATATTGTGGATCTCCAAAACAAAGTAAGAGTGTTGTTACCTAAGTTTATTTTACTGCAAAACATTTTCTTAATGAACACTTCAGGGGTCTAATATTTTATGGCATACACTAAAGGAAATGTTGATCTAAGATTATTTATCCAATACAGCTATTAACTTTTTAGTTTGAGGCTGTTTGTTTGTTATCCCAATGTTCTAATAATAACTTGGGTTAATATAACATAAATCCACCAACACCTTACAATTGGATACAGTAAAATTATAATAATGTTTTAAAAAATGAACTATAGGGAAATTATAAAAAAGATTTATTTCACATTATTAAGAGTTGTCATTTTAATATATTGGGAGTATGTGATTTTATCCCTTCATTTCTTTCCCAAATACTACTTAAGGAGACATCTTTAACAGAAATATAAAAATATTGAAAGAATGAAATAGAAAAAATTAAAAGAAGAATGATACAAGAAAGTAAAAATGATTGTGAGCCTCAAATTTTTAAACATGTTTTTCTTATAGAGGTTTCTTTCCCTTCATTTTTTTTTTTTTATAACTCAACATATTGCAGTTCTTACCTTGATCCTTGAGATTGCATATTGTAGTTATTAGCAGACACTGCTGGATGGTGGAAAGGTTCTGGGATTCGGAGACAGATTAATCTTAGTCTTCCTGGTTAAAAAAAAAAGAAATGAACTTTGGTAAGATGTAGTTATGTGCGTGCTACCAAGGCTTTCTTCTATTTTTTTCAAACAGTTCTGTAGTATTAATAAGCCATTTAATGTGAGCTTCAAATAGGTTTTATATTGAGTATTCAACTCTCATATCAAGTAGTTATGTAAAAATAGCCTGATAAATATAAACTTTGCTGTTTACATGAAGTACATATATTTTAGTGCAAAAATGCATCTTATTGTATATAATTTAGAAGATACAGAGAACTAATCATAAAATCATTCGTATCACCTATGACTTTATCACCTACTATTATCCACATTATTTGCACTTTGTTGACCCTGCATCTCATCTGCTTGTCTGTATCTCTATTACACTGAAGAAAGGGGAGTGAGCACAGACTCCATCTATAATACTTTTATCCTGTTGTATGTTCATGCACCTGCCAGGTGTGGAAACACTAAATAAATTTTTTGAACAGATAAGATGAAAATATGTTTCCCATATTGTCTTCCTCAAACTTCTCTTAGTTATGACTCAGGTTGAATCTACTCTGTGCCTTAAAAATAGGTCTTAAACTTTCTGCCTTTTACTTTTGTTCAGATCCTGACTGCTGTTTACCAGCTGGTCCCTGTTTACCAGCCTCACCTTGTGAGGCTACTATTACAGACTTCCACTACTCCTACTTCAGTGTATACTTGTAGAATAATGAATTCTAGAAATGGTCAGGCTAAAGAAATCTTTTACTCTCCCCCAGTTTCCAAGGACAGCCTGAGGCATTATGGAGACACTAGGTCAAAGTTAAAGATCTGGTTCTTAGTGGAGATTTAAACATTTTGAAACTTCTTATGCTCCTTTCCCAGAATACAGCATTTAGAACCTGATTGTGCAGTTCATCTTGGAATATACCCATCCACATACAGAGAATTCAGTTTTAGGAACACACTTTATATTCCTACTTCAACTTCTGAGACATGTCTTTGCCTATACAACAACTGATTTTTTTTTTTAAGGAGTTTTCTTTCTTTTTTTTTAAAGATTTATTTATTTATTTATTTATTTATTTGTTTGTTTATTTATTTATTTATACAAGCACTGGGTACAGTCAGAAGTGTGAGAGGGTGAGAGAATTCACCAGAGCAAGAGCAGGGAACAGAACAGGCAGACTGACGAAGTACACTGCTGAGGGGAGCAGCGAGCACGGCAGGAGAGGTCTGTCGCGCCATGTGGGACCCTTGCCAGTGGCCGGGGATCGAACTGGCGCTGCAGAGGCTGTGGGCAGCTTCGCAGCCCAGTGCTCTACCGCTGCGCCACCAGGGGAGGCCCTACAACAACTGATATTGATTTTGCAGGTGCCTTCTCAGCTGCCACTGCCAGGAAGATCCCCCAAGTGATCATGTCACAACTACCACATTGGCATCTACTAACTTGACTTCTCCTCTGTGAATACTCTGACCTGCTTCCTTTGGCTTTTTTTCCATTGCAACTTAAATATTAAATCTTCCGTTACATAATGATGGGTACCGTCTATATGTTTATAGATGAGTAGAGATTTATCAGGTATTCTGGTGCTCAGCTCCACAGAAATCCTTCCCCTTAAAATCAATGACAAATACATTTGACAAATATATTTTTACATTAGGAGAAGTAATCCCAGAAGCTTCAGTATGGAAAGGCAGGAGCGTCTGTCTTCTGTTCAGTCCCCCTTTTCAGTTAGCTTTCTCTCCTTAAGCTACCAGTCAGCTCAGTTTTCTTTGTTACAGAATTCTCAAGCCCCAAACATGGCTGATCATAGGAAAACACACTCAGCGGACAGTCTGGGATCTCAATAAAGTAGGCAGGAATTTAGGGAGAATTTTAGAAACATTTCTGCATTGCAAACTACCTCAGTCACATAACCTCCTCTTTCTAAGTAGTACCTCCCTCCTTTAGAAAACACTCTTAGGAATTTTTGTGCAATTTATATGCTATTTTAATTTTTTAAAATATGGTACATTTTCACATAGTAACAGCAGATTTTATTTTATTTTTAAAAGATTTATTTGTTTATGCATACAGAAACTGGGGTACAGGCCAGAGATGTGTGTGTAGGGGGGTGAGAGGATCCACCAGAGACAGAGTGGGAAACAGAACAGGCAGACTGACTGAAATACACTGCTGAGGGGAGTAGAAGGTGAGTCAGGAGAGGTCTGCTGTGCCATGTGGGTATCTCCCTGGCTGGGGATCAAACTCGTGCTGCAATGGCCATGGGTAGCCTCATAGGCTGCATCTCAAACCCTTGAGCCAACAGGGAGGCCCAACAGCAGATTTTATTAATGTGTTTAAGTTGTCAGGAAACAATAAAGTAAGGGGTTGTAACGTGAGCCACACATTTTCAAATAAATGATAACCTTCCTGTTGTTTTCTCTTAAACCTAGGGAATACCAAATTAATGTCCATGTGTAATGGGAGCTTTAAAAGCAATCAAAAGGGAGGGGGGAGGTTAAGAGAAACAAATGGGGGGAAATCGGGCCATATCTTTCAAAGGGGTGTTATAGAAGCAAACAGCAATTGCAAACACAACAGCAGCGTCAGGACCCTGCAACGCAGCTTCGCGGAGTCTCTCCAACTTTCGGGATTCACTGAAGAACTAGAGCCAGGTAATCCACCTATGAGTTCCAGCAGCCCATCACAAGGAGCCTGGAGACCTCAGCCCAGGCCAGGCTAAAGCGGCTCAAAAGGCTGGAGAGGAAAAGGGACAACACCTGCGAATCTGCAAGTGTCGTCCTCTATGTCCTCCTTGCCTGGAGGGCATCCTGTTGTACCAGCAAACTGCAGCAGGCCTGAGTCCTGGCGAATCTCCCAGGGCAGGATTGGGGCTCTTTGCCCCAAAGTGCCAAGGACTTGGCAGTATCAGAAGCAGCGTGTTGCCTGGGATCTATTCCCTGCTTGCTAACCCTAACCCTACTTCTAATCCCCCCACCCCTCACCCCCACACACACAGGCCCTGGTTTGTTATCATAATGTACTTATTGTCTTTTTGAAACACTCAGTTTCCCACCGTTGGTGCTCCTAAGTAAATAACCTTTTTGTAGAAGGTTGCACCCGATTTTTAGTCCGAATCTCCAGAGGCTACCTAACACTCAGCCCTTTTATTTATAGTGTCCAATAATAGCTGATGCTGGTGCTCAAACCTCAGAAACACTGCTGGCACTTTGAGTGCACTTGGGACATCCCTCTCCTCCATTGGTGTGTTTATTTAGTGTCAAAAATGTAACAATTACCATGCAGTGTAAATTATTGCTTATCATTTAGCCTTTTCACCCTGTAGTATACAGCATGAATCATACTGGGAGCAGAACTAGGGAATTATAACCTTGTTAATTAACATAATTTCCTCATCACTTCTGTGATGTGGAAACTGCTGAGAGTTAGAAATAAAGTACAATGCACACAGACTTTCTAAGGGATGCATGCATTCTCCTACCCCCCCATTCCAATTTCTCTGGAGATTAGTAATACTTAAAAACTGTATAGCTATTAGAGATGGGAGCATGCCAGTGAAGAAAGTTGCTAATTTGAGTTGGTTCAGTGCTCTATCAATTCAGCTGATTAGCAAAATTATAATAATAATGGTACAAAATGCTGAAATATAGTGACTACTCAGGCCTTTTGCTACCAGGGAGCAAGGCCTAATGCTATTGTAACAGGGATCAGAAACAACCAGACAAGTCTGGAAGGAAAAGAGCAAAATCAAAATCAAGACAAAAACTGCCATTGTCACCTCCCCACAGGTATCTCACCCTTTCCTGGGGACCACCCTGTTACAATAGCACTTAGGCCTTGCTCCCTGGTAGCAAAAGGCCTAAGTAGTCACTATATTTCAGCAGTTCTGAGATATCAATCCATCCACAGGTAATCAAGTTGGCAGACCTAGAAGAAAGTCACAGACCTTGAGACCAGACCAGTTCAAACTGAGGGTGTGGGCACACAGCCTCTAGAGGATGTTTCAAGGTTGAAAATGGTCAGGATCCCGTCAGGACCACTGAGCTGCAGCTGACTGATGCTCACAACTAGCAAAGATAATGGACTTTAGCCAAGGCCACTCTTGCTTTCTCAGCCAATAAATTTTAATTCCTTTGTTCTCAAATCCACTCCTAAAACCTCTATATGTTACAGGGCAAACCCTGATATAAAATGGGGTTGCCTGCCTGCGGGTCCTCACCCACACTTTTAAAGGGTACTTACTGCTAAACTGCAGACGTACACAAAAGGTTGATAAAAGGTTAATTTAAAAGGGAAGGGGAAATGGGAAATGAATAACTCAGGAAGAAAAAGAGGGAGATAAGTTTGTAAATGTGTCCTACCGGTTCCGCTGACCTGGAATCCCAGTTACCCGCCAAGCTGGCAAAAACCTAGCATGCCTGATGGCCAAGCCAGCAATCCCCCCACCCCTGCCCCCACCACCACATGGCCAGTTAGAGACTGGTTGCTTAACTCCGCCCTCAGGTCTTCGCAAACTTCCCTTTGGTCATCATGGGATTTGTAGTTTGTCATGGGGGTGGAGTCCACAAAGCCTGTGTGGAGTTTGCTCAGGACATCCTTTCCCCCTATCATATAGACACTAATATTTACACCTCCCAGAGTCGCTCTCTCTTTCTCATGCCCAGAGGTTCTCCCTGGAGCTCGCTCTCTTTTTAAAAAAGATTTATTTATGGGCCTCCCTGGTGGCTCAGTGGGTTGAGTGCAAAACTGTGAAGCTGTCCGCAGCCTCTGCAGAACTGGTTTGATCCCCGCCGGCCTCGGAGCAACCCACATGGAGCAGCAGACCTCTCCTGCCTCGCCCGCTGCTCCCCTCAGCAGTGTATTTCGTCAGTCTGCCTGCTCTGCTCCCTGCTCTGTCTCTGGTGAATCCTCTCACCCTCTTGCGCATCTGGAACGTACCCTGGCTCTTGTATAAAAAATTAAAAAAAAAAAGATTTATTTATTTATTGATATGTTGTTTTGGATTCTGTGGGTTTGAAGTGCGGGGTCCTTGGGTTCACTCTGGGAAAGGTTTCACCAGGGCTCCTGTTTCAGCAACACATTTTGAGTTTCCCAGGCGAGTTTCTCCACAAGACAGAAATGTTAATTATATTTAAAGAACAGGTTTATTAGGGAAAGGGGTAGAAGAATAAAAGACACTTGCATAGTCACAAGCGGGCAGAAAGAGCTGCCCCCAAAGGGACAGGTTTGCTAAGAGAGGCCTGCATGGTTGCAGGCAGGAGGCCTTGAGGAGAACTGCCTCTGCTGAGGGAGGACAGTGAGGAGAAGTCCCAGCAGGATATAGGTCACGGGCAGACAGAAAGAGTGTTGGTGAAAAGAAGCATCTGCATAGTCACAGGTGGGCAGATGGAGTGCTGCCCTGAGGCTGTGCAGAAACTGCACTGATACAGTCTTTTCTGTTTGGGAGGGGCTCACTCCTTGTGAGCCTTCAGTAGTTGCTGATTTTGGACAATTATGTAGAATCTGAAAGGAACTGGAGATGCCACAATGGGCTCAATCTCCATATCTTTACCCTTGGGCCTGTGCTCTAGATGCTCCCTATAACAGTCTGATACCTGCTTGGATCTTAGGAAGCTTTGTAATCTGGGCATTAGCGCCAAAGGATCTTGGTTTCCATAGCTGTGTCAATGGCTATGGTAATCTCTTCTACCCCCACTTCCTTATGTAAGCCAGGTTTCCGGTCTTGTGACATCTCCTTTTTAGTTTTTTTTTTTTTTATTCCTGTCCTCTATCAGATACAAGAACTGGGGTACAGGTCAGAGGTGTGGGGGTGAGAGGATTCACCAGAGACTGAGAGGGGAGCAGAACAGGCGGATCTACTGAAATACACTGCTGAGGGGAACAGCGGGCGAGGCAGGAGAGGTCTGTTGCGCCATGTGGGTAGCTCCCTGGCTGGCCAGGGATTGAACTTGTGCTGCAGAGGCTGCGGACAGCTTCACAGTGACATGCTTAACCCCTTGCACCACCAGGGAGATCCATCCTAGAGCTTTCTTTCACTAATCAATAAACCCCGACTCCTTGCCTGCCCTCACCAGTGTCTATGGAGTCCTCTTTTCAATCTTGATCAGAGGATCTCAAGAGCACATTTCTCAGCCCTTGGTCCAACCTTCTGACTCCTTGGTGGGGAGGGAGGGAGCAGTGGACAGCAGCTGGTAAACTGCTACCTTATCTGCTTGTTTCGTGGAGGAGGCTGAGGGGTCTTCTGCCAGCTTGGTGACAACAGGGCTGAGCTTATAGCTCATTATTAACCACAGAGTACTTCAGTTAAAATGGAGCTGATCTTAATTATTCTATGTACTGTAAGTGTTATAGGGTAGCCCCGATACAAAACGGGGTGCCTGACTGTGGGTCCTCACCTGCACGCTTAAAAGGACTTATCAATGCTCTACTGCAGGCACACGCGAAAGATTAATAAAAAGGTTTATTTACAAGGGAAGGGGAAATGAGGAAATGTACAGCTCAGGGAGAAAAGTGGGAGACAAAGTTTTAAATGAGTCCTCCCCGATCCGCCGATCTGGAATCCCAAATGGCGCCCTGAGAGCTGGCTGCGAGCCAGGAGCTGTGAAGCCAGGAGGTGAGCAATAGCGAGCCAGCCCAAAGCCCATGTGTTTGGTTTTAATACCCAACCTGGCTGCTAAACTCCACCCTCAGGTCCCAGCCACCTTCCCTTTGGTGGTGATGGGATTTGTCTTTCCCGATGTCCTGATGGCTTTGGTCTGGAGTGGGGGTGGAGTCCACAAAGCCTGTATGGGATTAGCGCAGGACATCCTTTCCCCTAATATAAGGTCAGGAAGGACACAGTGCAGGTTTTCTGATGCCATGCAGACCGGGTAAAGGAGGAGTCAGGGTACTCTGTTTTTGCAGGTCTTTTATTGGGGTTCACCAGGCATATGGCAGGCAGAGGTGCTGGGGGGCCGGGAGGCTGGCAGGCCTCCCAGCCCCCAGCAGGTCTTCACTCTGTGGGCTCTCCGGCCTTCTCTCGGCTTCTCTTTCAACTTCTGCTGCTTCTCGGCTTCTTCTGGCATCCCTGTGACGCCACCCTTAAAAGCACAGTCTTAGCGCAGGTGTACCCACTTCAGGTGCCCGCCATCAGGCATGCATTCAGGATCACAGGGTTCCCTCATCTATCCTGATGGCAGGAGGGCAGAAAAGCCTGATACCTTTTACCTTACCCTACAGTACCTTTCAGGAGTATGGTGAATATTAACCTAATTTCATATATAGTTTTCCCCAACTTCTTGAAAGTTTGCATATCACACTTCACTTTTAGGAAAGACCTACATTACTACTTATTTCCACTTAATGGAACAGGATATCCGCTTTTATGACAAAAGTGGTAAAGCAAAAGTATGTTCAGCGTGGATTTTTTTTTTTTTTTTTTTTGGTGGTACCCTCACTGAGCGGCCGGGGAACGAACTAGTGCTTCAGAGGCTGCGGGCAGCCTTGCAGCCCAGCGTTCAGCCACTGCACCACCAGGGGAGGACCCTCATTCAGCGTGGATTTTGCAGCAGCTGTAAAGGGAGGCAGCGTGCATCCCGGGCAGTGACGGTGACACAGCCTACTCCTTCCCAGGAACTACTCTCAGCACTGGGGAGCCATAGCTTTGAGTTGTGTCTGTGAATATCTTGCTTTTATCTTGATTTATTTTGTGCGTCATCAGCAAAATGTCCTAAGACATCAAAAAAGCATAAGAGGAATTGTAAGGGTGTTACTCATAGTGCAAAATTGGGCAATAATTGTTTCGCATGTGGTGGACAGAACATGATGCACCAGTGTGAGATTTTCGCTACAACTGAAAGCACATCAACAATTACAGAAAGGTATGACTTTAATTTTGAAAGGGCATTGTAAGGTAAATGATTGTCAGGCTTTTCTGCCCTCCCGCTATTAGCATTAATGATGGATCCCTGTGATCCTGAATGCATTCCTGATGGCTGGAACCTGGAGTGGGGTGTGGGCATATGTAGATGGGTACACCTGGGCTGAGATTGGGCTTATAAGGGTGGATGGCAGCACAGGGAATGGAACCACCAGAAGAGAAAGAGAAGGTACCAGAAGACAGCAGAGAGAATGAGGAGTAGAACGAGGACGCCGGAGCCCAGAAAGAGTGAAGATTTGGGGGAGAGGAGGGCGGGAAGCCTGCCAGCCTCCTGGCCGCCCTGCTCCCCTGCCTGCTGAGTACCTGGTAAAAGCCCAATACAAGCCTGAAAAGCCACCGAGGGCTCCAGGACTCTCCTTCACCAGTCTGCTCAGATCACAGAAATCTGCACTGTGCCCTTCCTGCCTCTAAAGACATGTAAGCTTATGGCAGGTTTGCAGTATGTTTTGAGTGCCTACAAAAATTATATGATGGCTGTAGGGTAAGGTAAAAGTATCAGGCTTTTCTCCTCTCCCGCCATCAGGATAGATGATGGATCCTTGCGGTCCTGAATGCATGCCTGATGGTGGGCATAGGTAGATGGGATTCACCTGGGCTAAGACTAAGCTTGTAAGGGCGGCATCACAGGACGCCAGCAGAACCAGAGAATGTCGGAGAGCCCAGAAAGAGTGAGGCCTGCCAGCCTCCCGGCCCCCCAGATCCCCTGCCTACCGTGTACCTGGCAAATCCTAATAAAGCCTGCAAAAGCCACTGAGGGCTCCAGGACTCCTCCTTTACCCCGTCTGCTGGATCAGAAAACCTGCACTGTGGCCCTGTCCTGCCCTCTACATGGCAAAATGCATGAGACCAAGCAGTTAAGAATACTTTCCTATTTCAAGCTTTCCACAACAGCCACAGTAGACCAAAAACCTCGACCTTTGATTTCTAAACAGGCTGACAGAATTATGAACATTAGCGATTAGCCTGCCTGATGGAGTAAGATGATAACATATTACTAGAAGATCCTCTTTCTCCTACAACTCAATCTCCCACCACCCCAACCTGTACTGACTCAGTCTCAAAACTATCATTACCACCTCTCAGCCTTCCAGTGCCCTCATTTCACTCGTAATTCTGGTAAGTGAAACTATATTTTTTTTTTTTTTTTTTTTTTTTTTTTTTTTTTATAGAGGCATGCTTTATTTATTTGTTTGCTGGTTTGTTTGTTTGTTTTTGTTTATACATGCACTGGGTACAGTCAGAAGCGCGGGAGGGCGAGAGAATTCACCAGAGCCAGAGCGGGGAGCAGAGCAGGCAGAAGGACCGAAGCACACTGCTGAGGGGAGCAGCGGGCGGCAGGAGAGGTCTGCGCGCCATGTGGGACCCTCCTCTGGTGGCCGGGGAGCAGCCGGGGATCGAACCGGCGCCGCAGAGGCTGCGCGCAGCTTCGCAACCCAGCGCTCAACCGCTGCGCCACCGGGGAGGCCCTGAAACTATATTTTATATATATAATTTCTACTTCATACAGGCTGTATGTTTACCATATCATTCCTAGGTTACTCCATGTTTGTGTTATTTCAGGTTTTATATGTTATTTGGTAGGGTATGATTTCTGACTGGGAATATTTGAATTTTTTCCCTTATCAATTAATGGTAATATTTCTTTACATTACACTATATCATCTTACCAAAGGACATTTCATTGGAATGTTCTGCTTTCAGATATTGGGGGAAAACCGTATATATGATTTCTAAATTAGTGCTATTTAAATGTAGTTATATGAACACTGGTAAGTGGCATAACAATGTGAGAGTTAAGAGAATAGAGTCTGGAACCGGAATGCTGGGTCCAAGTCCAAGAACAGTGTATTTTTTATTATGTGTCTTTTAGAAAATTGGTTAACTTTTTCTCAGTTTTTTCAAATATAAAATGGTAATAGTTATAGTAATAATGATAGTACTTATAGCCAATTCACAGATGATCAAATAATCTATGTAAAGTACTAAGAGGCATGCCTGATACACAGTAGGGACTTCATAAATGTTAGCCTTATTATGATTCTGGTGACTTTTGTGTGGGAAAGTTTGCTTCTAGTTCTTAAGGCTAAGTGTTGCTCTCTACAGGGGTTTTGAAATAGTTTCAAAATTGTTTATTTAGCATCAAGGAATGGGGTGGCCATGGGGGAGATGAGAGAGACTATGTTTCTATAACAAATTTTAAGATGTTTAAAATAGTTAGATATTAAATCTCCATGGCTACCAAATTCTTGGTTCAACTTTTTCATTTTCATGAAAATGGAAATTTTCTTTTTCTAAAGACAGAAAGAGAACTTCCTAAGAATTTGTGCTAGTTTTTGGCATTATTGGCTAATGTCCTAGGGTCAAAACAATACATTTTGACCGTGTTTGTGTCTGAGAAAATATATTTGGAAAAGTTTAGTTTCTGGGAAAAAAATGCCTTTTAGGGATGATGATGGATGAAAATGAGGACTAATTCTCTAGATTTGTCTGACGAAAAAGACTGCCTTTGGTTGGGTAGCTATATATATATATATATAGCTATATATATATATATATATATAGCTACAGATAGGCAGACCACTGAGTCTCCTATATTCAGTGATTATAGTCTTTTACAACATAGGCAAATATACATTTTAAGCTCAAAAAATGTTGTAGAATATATACATATGATATCCTGAAACAAAAAGCAAGGGCTATCATGTTTATATGACTTAATTACCTAATAAATCCAAGAAAGGCCTCAATTATGCTTGTGATTTTCTTTGTATAGAAAAGGTTGAGAATTAAAACTCTTTTTTGGTTAAAATTATGGTTGTCCTTTCATAGAAAATTACTTAGTACACACTAAATTTTAATTTTAATTAGCACTATGGTAGGAGAGAGTCAAACTGCTGGCAAGGTTTAGCAAAGAGGGCTGGGAACCTTAAATACATTAATAAATTTATAATCAGATTTCATTTATAACACATCCCAAGATTGAAAGGAATTGTTCACGTTATTTGGAACCAACTAACACTGATTTCAAAGAAAGGAGAGAAAGAATTCGACCTTAGTTTCTGGAATACTTGTGTGACTGCTATTTTAAACTCAAGGGATACTTTTGCTAAAGGTAAAGTATTTTTAAGAATTTTCATAAAAAGTTGAAACAGGTTCTTAATCTAGGATCTGTGGAGTAGAAATCATTTCTCAGGCTTCAAGGTGTCTGTGAATCTGCTAACATTGTAAGCTGGATTTCAAATGTATGTGCTTTTTACTAGATACAGATACTAGATACAGATTTTCTCATTTTCCTCACATTACCAAGAGTGTTCAAAATTTAAAACATCATTATGCATGCTAACTTGTAAATAAAAATATAATTATCCATGGCTTCCCTGGTGGTACCAGGGGTTAAGCACTGCACTATGAAGCAATCCTCAGCCTCTGCAGCACGAGTTCAATCCCCTGCCGTCCAGGGAGCAAGCCACATGCGAGGCAGATCTCTCCTGACTCGCCCACTGCTCCCCTCAGCAGTGTATTTTGGTTAATCTTCCTGTTCTTTTCCCCCCTCTGTCTCTGGTGAATCCTCTCACCCCCATCTCTGGCCTGTACCCCAGCTCTTATATCCATAAATAAATAAATCTTAAAAAAATATAATTATCCAAATGATAATTTAAGGATTTGAGAGCATCTCTTGTAATATATCAAATATAAAGACTATTAAGTGTAAATATTAAAGATATAAATTAAGTATTAATCAAAGAAAACTACTTCATTGGCATAAATTTTTCACTCTAGTATTTGAGGCATAAGCTTTGCCTCATTGAATAACGAGAATCATTTGTAAAATTGATGGCATGAAAAAGTAGAACAAACTTGCTATTTCATAGGGAATTGAATATTTTGGTTATCAAAGAGTCATCTTATGTAATTTAATAAACATGAATAAGCGATTTTCCAGCAATTTAATACAGTGTTTCTCTCTCACTTTTGTTTAGCACTTCAGAGTTTTCCAGATGCTTTCACTATCTTGTTTGATCTTCACAACTACCTTTTGATGCATATGAAGAAGGGATTCTAATGTTCTTGTGACAGAAAAACAGAAGTTATTGCATGTTGTTTAAAAATGCTGCCCTGTTGTCTTCCCACTTGCATTGTTTCTTAGGAGAAATTGATGCCATCTTTGTTATTTTTAGGAAATGTGTCTATTGTCTGGCAGCTTTTAAGATTTTCATTTATCACTATTTGGAGCAATCTGATTATCTGATTATTGTTATTTTCAAAGATTTATTTATGCATATAAGAACTGGGGTGTAGGCCAGAGGTATGGGGGGTGAGAGGATTTACCAGAAACAGAGTGGGGATCAGTACAGGTGAATCTACTGAAATGCACTGATACACTGCTGAGTGGAGCAGCAGGTGAAACAGGAGAGGTCTCCTGCACCATATGGGCTAGCTCCCTGCCTGGGCATCGAACTCATGACGTTGTGGTTAGTGATAGCTCGATAGTGCTGAGACTTTAACCCCTGTGCCACCAGGGAGACCTTGGAGCAATCTGATTATAATGTAGGTATGAGTGTGATTTTCTTCTTGTGCTTCAAATTGATTGAGCTTCTTGAATATGTGTATTTATAGTTTTCAACAGATTTGAAAATTTTGGACATTATTCAAATATTTTCTTGTTATACTTTCATTTCATGAAGGGATTTTGATTGTAATTTCATCTCACTCACTGATAGGCTAATCATTTTAAAAAATGAATTTTACATTTTGTTTTGGTTCATTCTATTGCTTTATCATCAAGATAACTAATCTTTACTTCTACATGTTTAATGTGCCATAAATCTCAATTCATTATTCTTCACACATATTATGATTTTATTGGTCTAGTACTTTGATTTGGATTCTTAACAAAAATAGCTCCATGTTTCTTAACTTCTATTTATTTTTTTAAAATTTATTTTTATGCATACAAGAGCTGGGATAAAGGCCAGAGGTGCAGAGGGGGGTGGGTGAGAGGATTCACCAGAGACAGAGTGGGGAACAGAACAGGCAGACTGACTGAAGTACACTACTGAGGGAGCAGCGGGCAAGTCAAGAGAGGTCTGCTGCACCATGTGGGTTGCTCCCTTGCTGGGGATCGAACTCGTGCTGCTGCGGCGTGGATTGCTTCATAGGTTGTGCCTTGCACCACCAGGGAGGCCCCTGGAGTCCATTGTAAAGCAGTAAACTGGGAAAATCATAATGCTCATCTCATTTATTTGGGTGTTTATCCCTCTAGTTACTATTTTTTTAATTGCCTGAGATTTAGTATTTAAAAACCATTGTCATATATAGTTTGCCATATTTAAGTGGGCTGGGGTAAATCTGGTTCCTAATACCTCAATTTTACAAAGCAGAATACCCTCTTAAACCTTTTTTGGTAATGATTTTTTTTTTTCCCCAGTAAACACAATGAAGGACTACTTGGGCATACAATTTGTTCCCTAACCATTTGCCTGCTAAAGACACAATTTTCCAAGTTAATCTCTTGAGGAGTCTTGATCAATTTTCTAAACTGTGGCAAAACATCTTTTCTTTAACCCCTATTGATTGTTTTAAGAATAAAACAATTTAATTGATAACATTCATTTTATTACAGTTTCCAATTAGTCCTGGCAGCTTTCTTTTCACTGCTTTTCTCCTTTATGACTTCATTGCTATACTAGCAAAACAAAACAAAACAAAACAAACAAAAAATAAAAACACACAAAACACCCATTCCTTCTGGCAAAGATTCTGCTGAAGAAAGATTTTGGGGACTGACTAGCCTAAAGATTGTTTCTTATAGCAGCAATTTTAAGTGTTGAACTGAAGAATGAACCTCATTCATTTGACTTCTGATTTCTATGATAGCATATTCCTCCCTAAGCACAGTGAGAGTCAAGGTCATCTGCAGTTAATCATCACAGGATTTGAACTTCAAAAATATGGAAATAAAAGGTTTTTCACATCAAGCCCTTAGATCCTTTTGCTTCTTTTCAGAGACAGACAAGACCACTTTTTTTCTAATCTCATGGCAGAATGAAATCATTACTCAGTTTTGTCCTAAGGGGGTAAGAATCTAGCTAAAGACCCATTTAAAGATATTTCCTTTTCTTAACATGTACATTCCTCAATGGATTTTGTGAGGATTACTGAGCTCTTGTTTTTGTTTTTGTTTTTCCTTTTTGTAAAATAGACGAGGCTCCTTAGAGGAAAGTAATTCAATAAAATACTCATCTAAAGTGTGAGGCTTAAGAGACATCTGTTAAAGAAGGCTACTCTAAGGGAAAAGAAGGAAATGACTTATACATCAAGGTACCAGCAAACAAGTGTGCCCATGCCTTTTGTGGTTGAAGACTTACTGGTAAATCAATTAGGGCTGCAGGGAAGGATTTGGGCTCTATGCCAGGTTGCCTGGGCTCAAATCTTGGTTCTTCCCTTTACTAGTTGAGCAATCATGACTAAGTTACATAACGTCTCTGTGTCTCTATTTTCCCAACTATAAGTGGGTGTATTGACAGTACCTCTTTAATGGGTTTGACACAAGGATAATTCAAGTTAATATTTATAAAGCACTTACAAAAGTTCCTGGTACACAGAAAGTACTATATAAGTATCATATAAAATATGCATTTTACAATATATTTACTGGGAAATATAACCATCTGCTGACCCAAGAATCACTACATCTTTAGAACCTTCATTTGAGCTCTACTAGGATATTTAATACAAATATCTGTAAAAGTACTAGCAAGGTAGTCTTTTATCTCCTACTATAATAAATAAGCAAAGTATTTTTCATCAAAGATGTATGGAGGACTTCCTGGATATTAGGCACAATGCAAGGTGCTGGATACTTAAAGATGAATAAAGCCCAAGTTTCACTAGGAGTCTATTGCACTCTGCAGACCAATATACAACCATTTTCAAAGAACATGCACGTGCAAGAATGTTTCCAAGGTGTATCAAATGAAAGTTCTGAATTCAGGAATGTGTGTGGGTTTGGGCAAGTGGGTCAAAGTAAGTTTACTGGAACAGTGAGTATAAGTCAGTCAAGCCATGAGGGAAGGAGGAAGACAGCCTGAATCAGGGAGTAAAGTGAATCCTGCATTTAACCTTGCTGAAGCCTCCAAAGGAAGGAGGAACTCTGTGATTTGGGGAGTATTACCCTTCCTTGATAACAGTTTTTACAGGTGATCTCTATGGGTAGGGCAATTTTATATTTAAAAAGTTAAGAAACAAGAAGGGATCATCTTTTACTTTACAGATAAGGAAAGTGAGGTTTAATACCCATGGCCACCTAGCCAATGAATAGTAGAATCAGGATTGGTAACTTGAAAGCTTGACTCCTGAGTGTAGGCTATGTCTACAGAAGACTCAGGCCATACATTTTAGGGTCTCAATGATAAACACAAATTCTGATGCCATGAAAAACTTTGAGTGATGTAATGGATGTTTCTAAGGAGTAGCGAGTCAGAGGTATATAGAATGGCTTAAGAAATGAGTTCATAAAAGAGGGGAGAAAAAAAAGAAAGTAAGGACAAGTCAACAATAAAAAAAGTCATTTCCTTATCTCTTTCTGCAAATTTTCACTCTATTACAGACACACATTTTGGAAATGGTGAAAGGTTGAACAGCACAGACTGCCCTTAAGCCAACACTACCCATTTCTCCTTGAAATTATTTCTGATTTATCTCAAGGAACCAAACTGGGCCCTATTTGTAGATGCTTTAAGAGGTTTGGGTAATTTGACCAAGTAGGAAGAGATTATAAGTCAGGAAAGAAAATGAGGGGTATCCTTGATATGTGGAGTGGGTATAATTTATTTCCCATGCATCCATTATACTCACCTTAAGGCTCACTTCACCTGCTGACACTTAGCATGTGCCATCAATTTAATGAACACATACCACGACCATGACCATGGTTCCTAACAGCAAAGTATGGCAGTATGATCTGACATCGACTTTCCTTCTCCCATTTACACCTTGGCTCTCAATGAATTCCCTCTACACTGATGGTCATTTTGAATAATTCATGATTTTAATTTTTCTCAAAGAACCAGTGTGCTCTGACATTGGTAAGTCCATAAATCAATGAAGTAAGAAGAGAAATTGGGCCAAGCAGAATAAAGTCTTTCTTTTGACTGTAGTGGACAGAAATGGTTTACTGACTTCCAAGATTTTTAGTATATAAAAGCATATCCTTCTTATTTTTAAAGATTTATTTATGCATACAAGAACTGTGGTACAGGCCAGAGGTAGGGGGGGGTGAGAGGATTCACAAAAGACAGAGTGGGGAACAGAACAGACAGATTGAAAATACACTGCTAGGGGAATAGCGGGTGAGTCAGGGTCTGCTGCACCATGTGGGTCACCTCCCTGGTCAGGGATTGAACTTGTGCTGCAGTGGCTGTGAATAGCTTCATAGTGCTGCATCTTAACTTCTTGCACCACCAAGGGAGCCCCAAACATATTCTCCTTTAAAAAGGGAAAATGAATAACTGAAATGTTTAGCCCCTCTATGTATTACAGTGTCTGAAATTTTCTGTAATTGCAAAAAAAGCAAGCATGTTTTTGGTATATGTATATATGTACGTATAGCCAAACTCACGAATTGCTGTTGCCAAGAATAAACTGTTTTGATTTTTGACCACATGCAATATAGCTATAATTTTTTAATGTTCATTTTCAAGCCATTCCATCATCAATGTCAGTGTTTTGAAGCTCTTCCTATTGATTGATTTTCCCCTTCATTAAGAATCATTTTGCCACTTTTTTATGTGTCTTTCATTTTTGATTGTATATGAAACATTAATTTTATGTTGTTGAGTTCTGATGTTTTTGTTTTCTTTTAAATGTTCTTTAGCTTTGTTCTGGATTTCAGTTAAATTACTTGGAAATATTTTGTTTAAAATGTTCCTAACAAGCTTGGTTAAGTGGGATCAGTAGCTGTTTAATTTGTGGTCAAATATTCTCCATGACTTAGGCAAAACTCTCCTAAATTCTCTACCTAATGTTTTTTGTTTTATGAGGTTATTTTTTTTGGATGGTAGGAATATGAACTGGTTTTGGCTCTGTATGAGCCCTGGGGGATTGTTCTTCCTACTCTTTTCTGGTGCTCTCTGCCTGCTTCAGGTAATATCCCTCACAGGTGCCCATCAGCACCCAGCTGAGAACTGTAAGACAGCCCTCTGCCAATCTGTCTTACTCTGTCTTTGTCTCTCCCTCTCTCTCTTCACCTTCCCATTTTCTCCCTCTTTCCCCTAAACAGTATTTTTTGCCTGTAAATTCTACCTGCCCATGTCTCCTTGAATTATTATCTCTGTCTCTGAACTCAGGAAGAAATGCAGACTCCCTGCTCTGTGGGCTTAGGAAGTATTTTGCTGGCAGTAAGCTGGGGAAATCCTAGGGCTCATTTTGTTTGTGTCCCATCTTTCAGAGATCACTTCCTCTGCTGTCTGTTGTTTAGTGTCTAAAAGTTGTTGCTCCATATATGTAGGCTGTTTTTTTGTCATTGTCTCATGATGGAGACTAAATCTGGTCCTGGTTACCTACCTTGGTCTAAGTAAAAGTTCAGTTATTCAGATTTTAGATATGTCAAAAAAATATAATAAAAATTTGAAAACTCTTGGTGCTTACAGTGAATTATGAGAGACTTCCTTGTTCTCCAATCTGGAATCATTTAGATGTTCTGTATGTCCTGAGCAGAACATGGATCTCTTCCAGATTCTCATTATGACTCTTCACGGTGAAAATTGATGTTCCAAAATTCTACTGTCCTACGCATAAAATTTTTCTGAAGAGAAATGAGCCAAAAAAATTTTTAAGACCAGACCTTAATTTTTAAGACAATACTGTTAATTATGTTTGTGACTCTCACAGTGGCAAGAATGTATGTTTATATATGTCCAAAGTTACATTATTTTGAATGGTATTGTAACTGATAACTGACAAAATATTATGGTATAATAGATGTTATGATTAATTTTATTTTTTATTAAATTAATATTAATTTGATACATCTTGTTTCATGACTTGTATTAAAATTTTTTCTATTTTATTTACCTGGTGAGTAGAGAAATTCAATGTAGTTTAGTATTTCTCATTTCTCTATGATTATAGCATTTTCTCTCTGATCCACATAAAAGTTTGGAATATCAAAAATTTGTTCTACTATACATCTGGCCAAAGTAGTTTAACTGGGACCAAGTACGTTCTACACTGATCATATAAAAAGTATTCAGCATCTAGAAGACTGTATAAGACATGTTCCTGGATGAAACCTTTCAGAGTTAAGGAAAGGTTTCAGGAAAGCCAATAGTAAAGTCTGGGCTAATTGGGGATTTGACAACTGACAATCCAACAGAACAAAATCAGCAACTTGCAGCTGTACAGTAAATTGAGGAATGTTCCCAACCTAGGGAGAACGTGGTCTTTGGGAGATCTGGGTGTATGTAACATGGGTAGTCTCATGGAAATGAGAACTTTAGACCCTGAAGACAATGAAGTGGGAAGTACAGAATTAGGTAAAAGCAAGAGTAAAAATATTTAGTAGTATTTGGAAGTTATTTGGTTAAAGAAGTGCTTGTTCTAAGGCTGAGGAAAAGGCTTTTCCCAGCACCTTGCCTAAGGCTGTGGAGAGGTGACCTGCTTTGTTTTAAATGTGCTCACATTAAAACAGGTAAATGACTTTAGGTGACAATATAGAAGTGCTTAGAGGCTGTGAGCCAAGTAGATTGCTCTAATGTTGGAGAATATGCTGTATCCAGACCCTTTAAATAAACCCAGTGTAGCTCCACAAATACACACTAAGAAGGTATAAAAAGAGGTCACACAGGGAACTGATCATCCTAAACTGTTCACACAATTTCTCCATATTAGCTCTCCTTATGTTAGCAGATTTCTAGTGATTCAGATACATACTCACAGTTTCGTTTCTTTTGAATTTCTACCTTACCCTGATTTTTTTTAAAGATTTATTTATTTATTTACATATTTATACAAGCACTGGGTGCAGTCAGTAGCGCGGGAGGGCGAGAGAATTCACCAGAGCGGGGAGCAGAGCAGGCAGAAGGACTGAAGTACCCTGCTGAGGGGAGCAGTGGGTGGCAGGAGAGGTCTGCGCGCCATGTGGGACCCTCCTCAGGTGGCCGGGGAGCAGCCTGGGATCGAACCGGCACTGCAGAGGTTGCTGGCACCTTCGCAACCCAGTGTTCAACCGCTGCGCCACGAGGGAGGCCCAACCCTGATTAATGTTTTTGTTTGGACTTGTCTTTCCAAATATGTTGGGCCCTCCCTGGAACATGGCTTTGGAAATTCACTTTTTGATCCTTTGCCTGCAGAAGACTTTATAAGTTAATGCCAGCAAGAGTCCCATAGGACTGAATGGTATCATTTTTTACCTGCCTGATTAGCAGACTTGACCTTGAGTTTTAGCTGAGAAATAACTTGTTTGAATAAATCCTTGATGAAATCTGTTCTCTTGAGTTCAGTTCAACACTCTTATATCAAACATCTCTTATGAGCTAAGGCTTGACCTAGTTGCAAAGTTGAATAAGGCTAAGGCTTCACAGATGGAAAAGCTGGAGTTTTAGGGAAAAGAACACACATGGTAGCATATAATAATTACATGTGAGTGTGATGAATGCTGTAAAGAAATCCACAGTGACTTTGCTAAGAGGAGAGTTCCATTTAACAAAGGAAAGAGACAATTATGCTAGCCTGGGGTGAAGGGAAGGTCAGAAAGTGTAAGAGTGAGTGGTTTCATTTGTTCTTTTCCTAACAAAAAGCATATATATAAAAAAAAAAAAACTCAGCATATAAACTTTTACCATATAATCATAATAAGTGCAATAGTGGATTGAAAGTATAGAATTATCTACAAAATATTTAAGTAGGCAGTTTTCATTTTACTGCTCTTGGGGTGTGGTGAAAATTTAGTTTCATGAATTATTGATCAAGGCTCTCCTCTCTGAGTCTTGGTGTCCACATGTGAGGTTAGAGACAACAGTTACTACGCAAGTGTGTAAGTTATTAATTTATTGCCTTTCAGTTGCAGCTGTACCCTTCAACATATGCTCTGTGATAATGAAATTCTTTTAAGTATTTTTCTCTTACATTGAGCATGATGTTAAATTTTCTTAATAGAGAGTTCTGGAAGGTCCCTGGGGAAAAAGAATTTCCTGCAATTTGTGTTGTGAGGTAGGGAGATTAGCAGAGTGGGTTTGAGGCTATCTGGTGAAATCCACCCAGGCAAGGGTCTGGAATGTGATCCCTTAGTGGATCCCACAACTCTATCTGATTTCTCCTCTTTGTGTCTCTTATGAGGACAATTATCATTAGATTTGGTACTCACTGGTATAATCAAAAATTATCTCCGTATCTCAAGGTCCTTTTTTACGTCTACAAAAATCCTTTTTTAAATACGGTGACACACCTTCCAGATACTAAGACATAGACTTATTGCTTTTGTGGCCATCATTCTGCCTATATTTTTTTTTTTTATAGATTCAGATTCTTATGGGTCTATGATGTATTACTCCATTAGTTCAGTTAATAAATCCAGAAATGCTTTTCAAATAGTTATTTACTTCATGGACATATTACTTACCAAAGTGATTTGCTTGTCTGTATTTTTTCAATATTGAGGAATAACTGAAATTTATCACTATATAAAAGTTTAAGATGTACACATGATGCTTTGATTTACATATATTTTGAAATGATTACAGTAGCTTAGGTTTTGTAATAATTGTCATGCTACATGAACTTGGGAAACATTTAGTTTATTCACTTTTGTGCATCATAACAACTATTTCATGTTCTGACACTGACAGACTGATCCTAATTCAAGTTCATGTATGAGGAAGGACTGGCAATATCACAGTGTAATGGACCCTAATAGAATGTTTTCACCACATAATCAGGCAGGTTCATTGTTCCACTAATATCCTGAGATTGATTTAGCTTTAGAGAATATACCTGAATCTCTGAGAGCTTCCATGAGTTAGTAGGATGTCTGGGAATAATTTTGGGTTAGAGATCACTTAGACTAATCTGTTGGTTATATTCTGTAGAGAATTAACCACAGAATTTCTTCAGATATTCAATTATAAACCCCTTGTTCTACCTCCCAAACTGGATACAATGACATAAAATTGAACCTTCAGAAAGATCTTTTAGTTCCATTTCTTATAGGTACTGGTTGTAATAAAGGTATATGATTATTTAAAAATTTATTGGTGGCTCTTTCCTCCTACATTGTTTATTTTTATTACTTTGGCATATTCCAGAGAAAATGACGTTCTCTAAGCTAAATTTTAGTTTTTGAAGATAAATTTAGGTTGAATTGACTCAAAGCAAACCTCATGTTAGCCAAACTAAATAACACAATTCAACAATTATATTTTTTCTTATAATAGCTAAAAACAAACAAATAAACAACAAACACACTAAACCCTGCCTCCCTGCCATCTGTAAAGTGGAATTCCCCACACAAGACTATTCCTTACATTTTTTTCCTTCACCAGAATTCCAGTTCCTTTTCAAGGAAGATCCTCCCCAAGTTAGACGAGATTCCACATCCAAGAATCAGCACAGGAAGGACAGTAACAAGCAGAGTGGCAATATGAGGGGTAGAGCAGAAGACGAAGTACATAGGAAATCAAAGGGCTGAGAAAAGAGAGAATTTTTGTGACTGCTCTCAGTGAGAAGTTTTATGGAGACAGAAAAATATCTGAATTGATTTTTATTTTGAAAAAATCTCCTCATGAAGCATAATATAAAAACCCTGGGCTTTTAAGATAAAGTAAATGAAATCTATTGTTTTTAAAACTCATTAGTCAGGGTTTCCATAGTGGGAGTTGCATTTGTGTTTGTGGATAGCAAATCAAGTTGAGTACAATGACTGAGAAAAATGCAGGAGGCTAGACTAGCCCCACACAATGTACGGTAGGGTAGGGGGCTGATGACTCATTATCTCTGTCAAGTAAATATGCAGAAGTTTTTTATACAAGTGAAATTTTTATCAAGCTAAAGTTGATAAAACCATCTCCTGTATGATGAGAAAGGGCTGGGCCAGAGAATCAAGATTCTCCAGCTTGATTGAGGATATTATTTATGTATTTGGATACTCTATCAAGCTGTATGTTTTTGGATACAACTATCAACCTGTAGGCTGGTATAACTATAAGATGTATTATGACGGTCTCATTGATCACAGAATAAAACCCAAAATACATTCAAAAATGATAAAGACCAAAATGTGCCTAGACTAACACAACAAAAATAATTCATAAAGAAATTCATCAAGAGAGGGCAGAAGGAAAAAAAAAACTGCAAAACAACCAGAAAACAGCAACATAGCAATAGCATTACTATGATTATGGCAATTTGTATATGATGAAAATTGAACTCCTGGTCTTCCTTCTAAACCTGTAAAGTTGTGCCATCGAGCCTGTTAAATAAGTCTGAACAAGGTGATTATTCTCTCCCCTCCTCCTCCATTCTATATTTTAAGAAATTCACCCCAGAACTCTAACAGTGTTAACTCCTAATGATCTCTGCAATCCATTCACTTTTTTGCCTCCCTCATCTGACTCCTCTCCTGCCAATGCCAGTCCCACTACCTCTCCTGGGCTCCTGCCTGACCTCTGTGACTTCTATCTCTGCACCCAACATAGTCTTTGGGAAATGCAAATCCCCTCCCTAGTTTCTCCTATGACAAGTTAAGTGGCTTCCTTTGCTCTAAGGATAAAGGGGAAATATTTTATGGATCATGAGGCCTCATGTTTTATTTTTATTCTATAGCTGTCATTCCTCTTGCTGGATTTCAGCCCCTGATACTCCCTGTGCTCTCCTATGCCTCATGGTTTCTGCAAGTTTTCTCTACCCAGCATGTAGTTCCCTCACCTTTTTCCTCAAAGAAACTTGTACTCAGTGTTTAGATCTTTGTTCAATCTTTATTTCCATCCTCTGGGAAGACTTCTCAGCTCATCCTGCCATGGTAAAAAAAAAAAAAAAATCACTGTTATATGCTGTTACAGCTCCTTCTTCCTTTCCTTCCCCATGGACTTGGTATTGCTATCTTCCATTTATTTGTGTGCTTATTTGATTAATGTGTTGTTTCTGTTAGACTGCAGGCTCCAGTTTTCATTGCAGATAGAAGGTAACCAGTAACCTTTTCTTGAATGAATGAATCAATGAATGTATATTTAATATTCCAGAACAGTTGCATTTATATTAGAGAATCACATTTTCTTCTCCTGGGGCTTCTTGTTTAGAAAGGGGGATGCCTTCCATATAAGCAGATATTTATCTTTTAACTTTAGGGAAACGCTGGAGACAATCAGGCAACCATATGGGCCGTTGAATCCCCAAATATAGACTATTCAAGCTCCACTGAATACTCAATGACACTTGGTAATCCTTGGCACATTCCTGTTCAGCACTCTTTCCCATTCCCCACAGCTGTTCTTCTGAATTCAAATGGATCCTTTTAACTTCTCTACTCAGCCCCCATGGACTTAATCATTCCTAGCTGTAGGTATCTCACTGGAGAAAAAAATGATTTTAGCAACTTTGAAATCCTTCCTTATATGCACATCTGCTCCTGGCCTGTCTTTATTCCCTACTCTCCTGCCCAAAACTAATACGTACATTTATGTGTTGAATTCCACATTCTCTCATTCTCACTGGAATCTCATTGAGTCAGTTCATCAGTCTTCCTTCTATATTTTTCAACTCCTCTTTTCATTGGCTCTAATGTTCTTATACTATCTCATATCCTATTATATCCTATTATTGTATTCATATATATGTATAATATTATACAAAGAAAACACAAAAAAACTGGAAATCCCTCTTGCTAAAAATGTAAGAAAATTAGAAATCAAAATCATATTTCCAAAATATCCTGTGTTTAGTCTTTAGTCAGCAGTCAAATTTAGTTTGGAATTCAGTTGAAAGAAAAAACATTTCACTTTTCCAATATACAGAGTGGAACTCTATTTTCACTTGATCTATCAACCAATCAAATCATAAGTGTGAAGTTATGTATTTATTTTTATTTTAAATATTATACTTTTTCATGCTTGAATATCAACTTTTTGGTGTTAATTTTTATTGAGATAATGTTGGTTTATAACACTGCATATACTTTGGAGGTAGAGGCTCACACCTCCTCAGAAGAATACTACTGCACCACACCCACCACCAAAGCATCCATAGTCCTCACCATAGTCCATTGGTCTCTCATCAATAAAAGGGCTGGGAATATAAAAGAAGACTAATATTTCCTAACTATCATCTAAAATTGACAAGGCATGGGCAGAGCAATTCCATTTAAGCTTCATGATGCAACATGGAAGATATTATAATCTCTATTTTACAAATGAAGAAAATGAAGCTTAGAAGAGTAGAATTACATGCCCAAAGTGAAACAGCTAGAAAGAGGCAAAGATAGAAAATAATTGGGATCTACTTGGCCCCAAAGTCCATGATATAGTATATTTCCAAAGTTAGGGATCAGAAACCCAGGACTGAATCCTTCTTTGCAGAGGTGTTCTCTATGGGTCCAAGTATTTCCATTTATTTCCATTTAATTTCAACACCATTAGAGGGGGTGTGCTCCAGGTCCAGGACTCCTTCACAGCTATAACCTGGCTGAGTCACATGTTCCTGGTACCCGTCTAATACTGTTAATACTGAATTCTCTACTTCCAAGATGAAGCGTCCTCCCTGCCTTTACTGGCTTCTGGTGTAGGGGGAGGGTTTCAGAATAGAACCAAAGGACAGATGTTTGATACTATACTCTAGTAGATGTTAAGAAGCTCTTTTAAGGTTCCCCAAAAGTGTAATAAATAAACCATCCAGCTGTAGTTCACAGGTACTGAACAGTATGCTGCAAACCATACTATTTTATAACCATCATTTGATCCTAATAACTCTTGCAGGTGGTGCTTTTAATCATCCTCATTTTACCATAGAGATATGTGGGTTCTAGAGATATTGAATCATTTCCTGAGGTAACTGTCTGATAACTGACAGAGAGGAGGCTCCAACACAGCTCACTGGGTTATAAATCCAAAATGCTTAACCACATTTAGACATTGCTTTTGACTTAACCCATTACATTAAAAAAAAAAGTGAATATGGAGGTACTTAGAACAGGACTTTTTAAAATAACATGAAAGTATGATAAATATATAGAAAGAGGGCCTCCCCGGTGGCACAGCGTTTGAGCTCTGGGTTGCGAAGCTGCCCGCAGCCTCTGCAGCGCCGGTTCGATCCCCGGCTGCTCTCAGGCCACCGGAGGAGGGTCCCACCTGGCGCGCAGACCTCTCCTGCCACCCGCTGCTCCCCTCAGCAGTGTATTTCATCGGTCTGCCTGTTCTGCTCTCCTCTCTGGCTCTGATGAATTCTCTCACCCTTCCGTGCTTCTGACTGTACCCAGTGCTTGTATGAATGAATAAAATAAATCTTTAAAAAAGAAAAAAATATATATATAGAAAGATGCACCCATCTTTGCACCAATAGCCTGAACTTTGGTGAATTTTCACACTGAGCACAGCCAGATATTCAGAACACAGATCAAACAATAGACCATTATCATTCCCCTGAATTACTGATACTCCTGGTTCCTGCTCTCAAGGCTAAACACTATCCTGATGTTTAATACTGTATCAAACATTTTGCCTATTTTTGCCTATTTTTTGCCTATTTTTCTGACAAATGGACTCATGTATGACACAGTATGCCCTCTTTTGCATTTCACTTCTCTCTTTTATTACGTTTGTGAAATTCATCCATATTACATGTATTGGTACTTAATTTCCTTCCATTGTGGTATGGTTTAATGGAATTTTATTACTTTCTTTCATTTGTTGTTTTGATTTTTTAAAAAGATTTATTTATACATACAAGAACCAGGCTACAGGCCAGATGTGTGGGAGGGTGAGAGAATTCACCAGAGACAGAGCAGGGAACAGAACAGTTAAGATAATGCTGATTTTTCTCTCCTGACACGTACACGCAAATGATATTTAACTAGAGATTTTCAAATACTATTATTTAAGTAGATGAAAGAAGGCATTTTTTTAAAAGAAGGTATTAAAAGGTGAGAGCAATTCATTCACTGTATTATCCATATAAATTCAAGATATTACCCATAAAAGCATATAGCAGTTGTGATGGAGAATACTCTATTTTGGATGATTATATATTATGCTTAGTTTAAATAACCTGCCATGCATACTTATTTTGCTTAGTTGGAATTGTTTATTCACATGTTTTAGAAAGAGGCTTCATATTCTGAATGAGTCATCTATAATAGAATGCAAAATACCATAAGCAAAATTAAATACTTAAATATTATTATCATAAATACTTAAAGTAAATCTCATGTTTTAAAGTAAAGTAAAGGCGGGCTATTGGTGCAAAATCCATGCTTTCAAAAATCCTTAAAAAATAAGAATAATAAATATAGATGAGGCATGAATGATATGTTTTTGTTTACATTTTTCAAATTGTGTAATCACTTAGATTATATTTTCCTAACTTAAATGTTCCTTTAAGTAGCCTTTAGACTACCCAAATATGAATCTGGAGGAAACTAAAGTTTTGTTTCATCAGTAATGACATTTTCCTTTAGGTAAAAATCTTAATTTTTATTAAGATACTCTCTTTGCTTAATTTTCCAACCTATAAGTCTAGTCTTCACTCTTCCACCCAGAGGTATAATTTAAACAAAAGTAACAGAAACAAATAGATCTTCCAGTTGCAGATTTTTTTTCACCAAGAACACTCGAAGACACAGAAGATGCATAGCACACAATAATTACTATTTTAAAGTAATGGCTTTATTGTTTGCTGTTTTAAATCTTTTTAGTTGCATGTCCAGCATCCAACATGAACCTCTCTCTTAGTTCTGATATACAGTTGTTGGTTCTGGACCTTAGTTGTTGGGTTCTGGAGAGCCCCCTGGCCAGTCTTCCATCCGCTCTGTTTCTAGTCTTGCTTTGCTTGTTCTGAATATCCCTTCAGATGGCCTCATCTGCCATCTGCACAGCCTCCTCTCTTGACCCTGGTGACTTCAACATTATGTGGGATCCCCTGGCTGCATGAGCCCCTGTTTACAACCAAACAGTCTGAAGGCAGCTGATTGATTGTCAACCTGGGAGTTTGGTTTCCTTCAGAAGTGATATGGAAAGCTTATTCTACTTGACTGTCGCCCTAGAGTAGGTGGTAAAATCTGCAGATATAATCACCGTTAACAGGTAGTTGTAATCACATAGTATATTTTTTCTTAAAGTTCTGAAGCCCAAGTCCCAATCTCAAAGATTCTAAATTAACTGATAATGGGGTCTGACTTCTATGTTGGAACATTTGTAATGTATGCAACTGCTAAAAGATAAACAATATAGTTATATACTATTAAAATACAGAATGAAAGAATTCAGTATGAACTGAACTTTGATTTATATAGGGGACTGAGTGTTTTGAACGGAGAATGGGGATCTCAGTAATCAGGGAAGTAAAAATTACAAAGACAGTAGGAGGTTTGTCCACATGAAACCCACTTGGGTGTTAACAGGCACTTATAGAAGATAAGCTCTAGACCAAAGGCCTGTCTTCACTGTTGACTAGAACAAAGCGTGTATTATTTTTGGTAGTTTTGACTTTTTTCAGCTTTGACTTTTAAAGCAGTCTAGGGATTCAGGTGCTAGGGATTCAGTCTTAAGCTGTTAGAAACATGCTAGTGTTCTATTCAAGTCTTTATGGTCCAGAAGAGGGCTCAGAGGAGTCTGGCTAGTGTTTGGCTGAGAGAATCTTTGTCAAAACCAAGTTTCGTTAGAACTGATACAGGATTTTCACACTTGCCCTTTTCTTTACTCTGAAATTCCCATTACTCTAAATAGGAGGCAGTTTCCTGCCTTGACTAGGCCTTTGGGACAGTAGTAAACTGAATTATTTTTTTCTGGTGCTGCCCTTCTCTTTAATTTTTTGTCTAACTCTGATTAAGAATACTTTGCCTTCTCATCTAAACTCTCAATTCTATTGCCTGCCTTTTTGGACTTCCTTCCCACTGTCTGCTTTCCCTTTCAGATTGCACTTTATCCCCAGCACTTGGGCCCTCTCAGGGAGCACCCATTCCTGGTGTCACTGTAAACCAAGCCCTGTGTCTCCTCTGAGGATACTGGCCTCCAGTCACCTACCTCAGTCTCTATTATACCTTGTTCTGTTGAGCTTTGATTGACTTGCCTCACCTCTCCTTGTTCTTGTGTTATGTCTGTTTTTGTCTCTTGCCCAGAACTTTCTCTGGCTACTTTGAGGTGAGGAGTTTGCTTCTATTGTAGGGCAGTGAATATACAGCTTTCACTAGGGCTTCTCCAAGACTATTAGTGATCATCTTCTGGTCACCTCTCTTTCTAATGTGGCCCATTTCAACAACAGAATTATTAACATCAATTTATTAACTCATTAAGAAAGGTTCATTGATTATCTTCTATTTTTTTTGTTTTATAAAGTAATTGAAAATTGGTAATTATTATGGCATTTTCACCCAGAAGCAAAGATATCTGTTGTGCATAAACATCTTTTCTGAGAGACAATTAGTCTAATACCAATTAAAAGATACAACAGTATCAATATCCTTGATACTATCAAAACATATTCTAGGATCCAGATTGCTTGGGCAGGGTAAAGGTTAACACTACAAAAGGAATATGAACTTTTTCCTTATTGAGTGTTTATCATAGGACTGACTTTGCAGATGTAATTTGTTTAAATCAAGTCATAGTGGATTGATGTGGGCTCTAAATCCAATAACTAGTGTTCTCATGTGAAGATCCTGTGAAAAGACATTGAGAAATACACAGAGGGAAGAAGGTTGTGTGTCATCAGAGGCAGACTTTGGAGTGATGAAGGCATAAGCCAGACAACAGTGAGGATTCTGAAAATCACCTGAAGCCAGGAAGATAGAAGAAAGATGCCTCCCAAGAGCCTTCTGAGGGAGCAAAGTACCTGATATCAGACTTTTCACCTTCACGTTAGAACTGAGAGAATAAATTTCTGTTCTCTTATGGTATATGCATTTGAGTGGGATATTACAGCATGTAAAAAATTAGTAGCAGAATGTCATGCACAAATATGAGAAAGTGGGATAATAGAAAATGTGGTAGTGGCACAGAAAGTGACTCTGGTGAAGAGAGTGCATTTAGAGAATTACTGAGGGGGCGCCATTTAAATTGTATCTTGTAGAGAGAGTGGAATGTTAGCAGGAGTAAAGATGTGTCATGGACATTCCAGACATGGAACATGGGGCATTGGGAAGGCTGGTGGGAGAATTTCAATGTGCTAAAATATTAGAATGAGTAGTTTGAGAGAAGTGTGTACCTGGTACATAGCACAGAATAGGCACGCTAAGAAAGGGTGTCACACAAAAGAATGGTAGGAAATATTCCTTAAGGTATTCACTAGGTGGTGCTCTTTCTTCTTTGACAATGTCTTCATAAGTGGCAGAATATTTGGAATTATTGTTGAATGTTTGTGTTTCCTCCTGTTGTATAAACAGATACAACCTGAGACAGTGTAGCCTTTTTAATCTCTGTGGATGGTTCAGGGAATGCTATGTATGGGAGTCTTTTAGTGACATGGAAAACATTAACAAAATAATTGAGATTCATAACCTGTATGTGATAATTTGGAATTCTTTTTATCTTAGTAAACTTTTATCTCTATTCATAATTATTTCATTTTTTCAGTTATTTATTTAAAATTTCCTACTCCTGTCTACCTTGCATTTGTTAAACTCATCTGCTGAATCTGTTGGAGTTAACTTACTTCACATTCCATTTTGGAAACCAGGATATTAAATCCAAAGTATGTATAATTTCAAAGCCATATAATAGAAAATATTAAAGAAAAGGGTTTTCACAAATATATAGTTAAATAATTTTAATTGCAATTCATTTAATCAATGTGTTCTGAAAAGAGTTGAAATACATGAAATTCATAAATAAAATTATATACATTTTAATTTTGAAATATACAACCTTTCAAATCAATTCATCAGGCATTATTTTTTGCCATTAATTTTGACATCTTTGGAGTAAGATTGGCAGGTATTTTAATAACATGCAGTGAAGTGACAATTTATATTCAAAATTCACTGGAATAATTACACTTCCAATTATCCCTATTAGTATCACAGAGCACATTTCGTTGTTGCTTCTTAATGAAACAAAAACATTGTCTTTATGAGCCCTTCCCAGGTTCTTCACCTTCTGAATATTTTTAAAATTATTTAAGAAAAGTATTTTTTTAAATAGTTAAAAGAGAAACTCACACTTCACTAAGATCATATTTTATGGAATACTGATAGGAAAGCGGAAACAAGATTACATAAGGCTCATAGATGAACAATCCAATATTCTTATTGAGGGTTAAAAAACAAAGTTAGGGGAGGACAAAGATAAAAAACAATATAAACAAGAAAATAAAACTTAAAGTAAAAATCTGAGTGGTATTTCTATGTAATAAACACATGATTGTGCATATAATTATGGGAAATTTATTACATGCAGTGAAATCTCAAAAGTATTGATGAAAGAAGAAACTAACATAACAGAGTAGACAATGTTGATATGTTTTTTTTTTCCCCCCTAGCTTTTTATTGTTTGTTCCTAGAGCAAATGTGAGAGATTGATTGCTACCTTGTCTGGAAATGCAGTTGAGATGATATACTGACAACTATTTTGAAAAGTACTTTTCCTTCATAGTTTGGATATGACTGACTGTCTCACTTTGACAAGCACCTCTCACCACATCTCCCTCCTGATAACTGAAATGTATAGGTGAAGTTATGTTCTTTATGGTCTCTTCTGGAGGCCTGGAATGCAGCAGCTAATTTCCCAGTGATTCTTCAAGGCTTGGGTTGGATATCATCTTCTTTTAAAATGTACTAGAAATTTTAATCTTCCCTTTCTACTCCTATTCTTCCTAGCTGGTAACTTGTGCAGGCAAATGATGCCCATCAACTTCAAGCTTCTGTCCTATTTAGATGTACATTAAACTATTTTTTAGCTCCTTTTAATTGAGGGATATGGTTTGAGTTAATGGCCACTTGAATAGGAATGGAAGGGTAAATAAGTATCACTACATTTGTTTTGTATAAAACTCTTACTTTTTAAAACTTCTCTTGTCCCTGGAAAGGATTAATTACTGATGGGGTGCCACAAAATGGAAGGAGCCAGTGATGGTTTATCTCTGCTTGGACTCATTTGAATCCTTATAATCTTCATCTCATCATTTAAATTTTTTTTTAATTTTTATGTTGAGTTTACATTTTTGCTCTTCTGTATGTGCACATAGTACACTCACCCTCCACCAAACCACCAAGTCAATACTTCTCTCTGCCTTCCTCTACCCTCACCATTGGTTTTGAGTACTATTCATTCTATATCCTAAACCTCTCTATGTACATTGCGTTTCCCCCGCCCCATCTTGATAACCATAATCCTGCTCTATACTACCAGCCTCTTTACCATTGGCCAGTAAAGTAATTTCTGCACAGATTACCCAGCATTCAGAGTAATCTGTGGTGTGTCCAGAATTAGGATGATAAAATTCTATATATATACCATTTGCTTTGTCTTACATCAGGCAAATTACTATTCATTCTTCAGACGAAAGCTTCAAAATAATTTCTTCAGGGATGCCTGCCTATTTTTCTAGATTGTATCTCTACCAACATGTTCCTTGTATTAAATTTCTATCTTTAGTATCTATACTGTCCATCCCAGATATTTGCACAGTGCCTAACACACAGGAGAAAAATAAAGATTAGTTAACTGAATTATTTTGCTAATTAATTACAGAAACAGTCATTTCTTTTCTATATTTTGAAGTCCTTGAAATCAGATGCCAGAATTATCATTGTTAGTATATTGCCTGGTGTAGAGTTGGTGTCTAAAAGAATTAAATGAATGAATGAATGAATGAATGAATGAATTGGCAAGAGGTGTGCCTGTGCTTGTTACCTGTACTAATAGCTAGGATGTGACAGGTAAGTGTAATCAGGGCTATGATGGCGGAAGTTCATAGGATCTTGAGAACTAAAATCTTTGGGCATGAATGATAGCTCTAAGCATTATATTTCCCATATGTGAGAGAGACATGAACTAAAAATGTGTGAGTATTCATGGACTATGCTTTTTCTTCTTTGAGAAAAGATTCTGGTGAGAAATATTAAGAGAAAGGCTGCCCTGGTTGAGTAAAAGTAAGAACTTTTATTGGGATCTGAGAAAGAGTGGAGAGGAGAGAAGATTTGGGACAGAACGGGATAAGTGAAAGGAGGAATTTTAAGAAGTTGTAGACTAAAAATGCAAGCTAGTTGAACAACAAAAATAATCATTTTAATAAATATTCATATTTGGTTTTGGTCTGCTTCTTTATCATAACTTTATATGACAGAGCTACATAGAAACTAGAGATTTATTTCAAAAGGCAAAAAGCACTTATCGATACTCTCAAGTATTTCATTTGATTTGCACTGAAATCTCATGAGTAGATGGACAAATATTATTATAATCATTTTTCACATTAAAACAGGATTTGGGCCTCCCTGGTGGAGCAAGGGATTAAGATGCAACCTATGAAGCCATCCGCAGTCACTGCAAGCATGAGTTCGATCCCTGGCCAGGGAGCAAACCACGTGGAGCAGCAGACCTCTCCTGACTTGCCCACTGCTCCCCTCAGCAGTATATTTCAGTCAATCTGCCTGGTCTGTTCCCCACTCTCTCTCTGGTGAATCCTCTCACCCCCCACACCTCTGGCCTGTACCCCAGTTCTTGTGTGCATAAATAAATCTTTCCCAAAAACCTTGAGGATTTCAGTATTTCAGCAAATTCAGGAATAATTCAGGAATTAACCAAATTTACAGCTAGTGAGAAGATGGGACATCAGTCAGGTCTTCCAACATAAATCCCACACACCACATGCTTGCTATTACCCTTCCATGCTACCACTGAAAAAAGAAGACAGTGTATTTTAATAATTATGTTATAATTAAATTTAAAAAAAAGATAAAGGAAGGACAAAAGCAAACTAAAAATCATCTAGTAAAGACTCTTACAGAAATTTTAAAGAACAATAAGAAATCAATCTTTATTTACTTTGAATATCAAGCTATGTGCCTATATACCAACAGAGGAACATGTATCTACCTAAGTATGATTCTTCCAATATTATCTTTATTTTTATTTATTTGGTTAGCAAAAAATTATGACTCCCTATTGATACCAATGAGGAAACTAAACTAAATATGGCAGTGTCTATTCTCCAGGGTTCATGTGTAGTGGGCAAGAAAATGTGTTAATATAAAACAAGAATACAGTGAAGTTAAATGAATTCATAGAGAGTAGACATGTTATGGAAGCACCAAGATGAGCTAAATAATTCAGTCTGAAAGGTGGGAACAGGAAAGGTTTTCTAGAACTTGGCCTGAACTGCTGATCTTCTAGGTTGAGGAAGCATTTCAAACTGTGAGACCAATGTAACTACAAACTGTCAATGCAGAAACAGGATAGCAGAACACTCTGTGTGTGTGTGTGTGTGTGTTTGCTTTTACTGTAATGAAGAGTATGTCTTGCTGAGCATAACTTCATAATTGTCAGGCAAGGAATGGAGACAAATATCACCAACATAGGAAGAATATTATAAATCAATGTCAAGATGTTCAGAGTTTAAGGCAGAGGGACATACCATTTTAAAGAAAATCCCTAAATAATATTTGTATTCAGACAGGTGACTCTTGCTATCAGGTAAAGGATTAAAGAGCAGAAAACCATATAATTTTTATTTAATTGTCTTTACGTCAATTTATACTGTGAAACAAAGAACAGTGTAATTCATGTACTCATGAGTGAAGCAACAGCAAAATAAACAAATAACAACAACAGACTCCACCGGAATAGAACACAATTCAATTTTCTCATGTTTGTAGTTTTGTTGACATAAATAGCATCTGAGGATTTGGAGACTTCATATTCTAGACATGCATTTCTAATTCTTAGGGTGAGGTCGAGGAAGACATCAAATGATGAAAAAATAATATAGTGAGCAATAAAATTATTATAAAGAACAGTTAACTGACCAATATAGAAAAGAGAGTTTTAAAAACATGTTTCTGAAAATAACCAGCAAAAGGAGATTTCATAAGAAAAATGCTGGTGCTCATGATGGGACAGGAGTGATCAAGGTTGACAGATGGGGCACACTAAGTTGGTATGGTTTCTGGGCATTTGGACCACATAATTGAAGGCTTTTATCTGAACGGGTTTCTGTTCATGAGAGAGCCCTAGTATCCAAAAAAAAAAAAAAATAGAAGTTTCAGAATACAGCCAGTGCCTTAAGCCCAGAGTATCAGAAGTAGTTGATATTACAAAGGGCTATTTCTCTTACATTTTTCAGGCATAAAATGATGAAAATAGATATACATCTCATTTAAAATTCTTCAATGAAATTGTACTGCTACACTTGGGGTGGCAAATTGTTTTCTACTGACCACTATGTCTGGGACTCCCACAAGCAAGAAAGTAGGCAAGATCAATCTCAAACTTTTAGGGCTAAGGTTGAATCTCTGCAGATGGTTTTAAGCATCTTTTTAAATCATAATAGTAACTATTATAAAAAAAATGATATTTTAAAAAATATTCCAAAAGAAAAGTATTGGTGAATTTTTTCTCCAAGTCATGACCTAAGGATAATTCTAGCTCTGCATGGTTTATCAGCTGGTTATAAATACTAGAATCTTGGGAAATAGCACAGCTTCCAGGGAGTTCCCCCTTTACCTGCCTTTAATAGAGTCAGAGAGCTCAACCAGTAACTTTTGTTTAAAAAAATACATTCATTCAAACCTGATATTTTAAAAATTCTGTTTCCAATCATTCTGACTACTGTAATTGTTCTCAAACTATTGGAGTCAGAATCACTTGAACAATGTGTTCAATAACTATCCTTGGGCTCTTCCCCAAAACTGTTGAATCAGATATTAGTGAGTATCTCAGAGCTCATTTCTGTTAAGTGAAGTATAAAATGAACAAACTTCTTTTATATGGCTGAATTATGATATAGCATGATAAAGTGAATTTTAAAACTTAAAGCTACTGTCCCTTGCTTTCTACCATGTCTTCTTCAGTTTTGATAATGTAATTCAGGGAAAGGGAAAATCAACACAAGTTGGTACAGTCAAAGAAAGATGAATCATGGTAATTCCAGTTAGTAAAATTGAAGGATTCAGTTTTCAAAAGAGGACGCAATAGTCACAATAGTATTTGGATCTTTGCAATGAGTATCACCTGAGACCTATTCTTTGTTGAAATTTAGACCTGAAGTGGTAGGAGTGTTCCTTAATCTGTAGCTTTGGATTGGAACTGCAACTAAGCAAAGAAAAAATTTAAGACATTTGTACCCTAAATTAGCTTACAAATTTTTGACACAGATATTTGGGAGTTAGGGGAGGAAAATTCAAAGAATTGTTCAGTGTTTTGGTCACTCTGTGGGGAGGGGAGTCTCCAGTACTTCCCAAGCATGGCAAGCTTCTAGGACTTTTGGAACTATCACAGTTGTCTAATAACTATCAAGCTTCTTTATTTCAAGTGAAAGGTCTTAGCTCAAGAACTGTCTTAAATTTTCTTCAGTCCTTTTTATTTTTGACCCCACAATAATTACATGAGAAGTGATTCATGTATTAGTTTCTTTCAAAACTTTTCTTTTCCACTTAGCATAGAAAATGAGATGAGTTAACTATGTAACAGATTACATAGTCGTTCTTTATTAGGATTGACCATCTTTTGTATTTGGTGGTGGGGTTGCTGCGGTAACAGCGCCTGAAGGGGAGATTCTGTATCTCTAAATCCCATACAACATTGTAAACGAATATTATTGTAAGAAAAAAAATAAAATTAAAAAAAAACCAGGAAAATAGTTTCTTCCTAAATAATGAATAGAAGTTAAAATTTCAAAAATTCATGCAATTCAAAATTTCATACAAATATCTGTTCTTTTTTGGTGTATTTTCTTTGGCTAAGAGTTTAGTGTGTGATATTTGTAAGATGGAAGAATTGATTAGCTATCAAAAAAAAGTTTAAAAAGGAAATGACACACTTTCTAGAACACTCTGTCATAGCCTGTAGGTTGTAGAACATCAAGCTTGCTTTCACAATGAAAACTTTCATTTCCCGTACCAAAAAAAAAAATAGGCCAAAGTACAATGATGCCAGAGAAAGGGTGCTAAAAAAATAGAAGTGCCTTCTTAAGAGACTTTGGTGACCTCTTATGAAAATATTTCATAAAATAAAAATGAGAGTTTTCATAACTGCACATATTCATTTTTATGTTTTTCTAATGCATTACTCCAGTGTTTGCAGGAGTTTAGCAGTCATATTTTTGTATTTCTCCACACATTTTTCTCAGGGGTAAATAAGTAGATTGGCTTCACAAATAAGTAACATGGATTTACATTAAATAGTGTAAATTGTCACACCATGTGATTTCTTTTTTCTTCAGTTTTAAATGAAGAACAAGACATTTTGCTTCAGTGTATTCTGGGATTCACTGGTTCACCCAGTTGCCTTCCTTGGCATTCATTTGTCATGTATCTGACTGGCCTAATTGTATGACCAGTAACTAAAATGCACATAATCCTTGCCTGTATATTGGGGTAAAAATTTTACAGTAGTTCAAGCCTTCTGATACTGCACACACAAACACAACAGCATTAACAGCAAGGAGGCAATATATTGTGTGAAAAGTTGGAGAGGCAGAGATAGGGAGGGTATGTCTAGGATGAAAGAGTAAATGTGTTTAGGAGACTTAGTCAAAGGGGCAACAATGGAAGGACTAAGAAGATACATGGAATGCCCAGTGCTGAAAATGGTGAAAGCTTGGAGTCTTCACCATTTTTTAACCTTATTTTGCCTGTAACCATATCTGGATATAATAATATCATGGTTTCTCCAATTACATCCCACAGGCTGTTGTTGAGTTGGGAACATGCCAGCACGTCCTTGGGCTGAGAGATGAGTTGTGGAGCAGGTTTGCAAGGCAAGACTGCTGCTCAGTGAGCAGCCCACTTGCTATTTTTTAGCAGTAATAAACAAACATGATTGATTATGTGACAATGGCAGGAGGAGCAGGGTCCAGGGAAGACAAGGAGTAGTCAACTTTATGGGGACAGGAGTGGACATGTCGGCCATGTATACAGGGAGGACTTCCCATGTAGGTACTTGGTGTAATTTCTGAGCTGCACCCAGACCACCTCAGACCATGACCACACAATGCGTCAACAGCTACGTAGGTGTCCCCAGCTGCCTCGTAATGTGGGCCATTGTTTTAAGGCAGTCATTGCAGGAGTGCCTTATCCAATTCTTTCACACACATGGGTGCATAGAGAGGTCATACACACACAGGGGCAGAGGCCCCAAGTGGTAGAGAGGCCACAGGCTGTGTTCTTTGCTATGTCCAGGAATTGTCAGCACATCTTTTTTTAAAGTATTCCATTCTAGGGGTCCTCAACTTGATTATTACCAGATCTGTCTTTCTGAATTCCATCTTCCTTTGATTTACACATCTCAACCATATTTCAAAATGAAGATTAATAGAAAGGCCTACAAACTGAACTACACACAATTTCTGAACTCTTGAGGTTTCAGAGGAAATACAATATAGCATCAGCTTTAGTTTGGAAGGAAGACATTAAACATTAATTAAAATAGAGATTCTTTATAGAATAAATATTTATGTTATTATATTGTATAATACATCAAATACAAATATGCTATCGTATAGAATAAAATGTTCGCATACATTTTAAGACAGATAAGAAAACTTTTAAACATTTAAATAAACAACATTTAAATTGAGAGTTTGAGACAAACCAATGAGAGTTATAAGTGGAATAATATACTATGAATGAAAGTTAAGGAAAATAAGAAAAAAAAGTTAACTATATAAAAACATTTATTAAAAGAAAACAAATTAGTCCATAGCAGCAATGAACCATTTATTTTAATATCATTTAATTTTTCTGTTTCATTAATAATATATCTATTTTATTAAAGAAAAATTTTACCTTTTATTTTTTCTGTGCTTTTGATTTTGCTTTCAGATTACATTTTACCTATTTCCTCATTGTAAGATTTTTATTTTGATCTATCAGTTTTGTGTATCTTATTTATTTTATCTTATTTATTTTCATTTTCTAATTGTTGCTCTATGTAGAAACACAGATAATTTCAAATCTAGCTATATTACTGAATTCACTTGCCAGTTACAAGTTTCTTTATAAATGTTGTAAATATTAATTATAGCAATTTATTAAATAGAGAGAATAGATTATTTTGGGTTTTGTGCATGTGCATAATTATTTGGGAATAAAAAAAGATCTTTTTTCAAATTCTTAAGGTTTAAAATTTCTTTCCTAGACTTATTGCACTGATCAGGATGTGAAATACAATGCTGAAAAAAAATGATAAGAGGAGACATGCACCCTTTGATGTCAATTTTTGAAAAATTTTGAAACTTGTTCCATGGTTCACACATAAAATCAGTTTTGGATTCAGTGTACAATGCACTTTTTATTGACCTGTCTTACAATTTGTTAGTCTTCTCTTTGCTGTATCTAATCTGCCTATAAAACCATTTATTCTTTTCTATAAACCAGTTCCTCCATTTTGTATTTGGCTAATTATTTTTAATAGATTTGATTTGATTTTATAATAAATTTGAATTTATTGTATTTCTATAAATTTTTATACATTTTCCTAATTGGTGGTAATTTTAATATCCTGTCTGATAGCATAAATATCTTGATTGAGTATATTTTTGTCACATAACTTCTGTCTTGACTTTTGATCATTTTGTCTAGTCTCTGGACATTTCTAGAAGCATGATTGAAGATTGAATACTGTTGTAGAGAATTTTAGGGATATTTTGAAGCTTTGATTGTTCTTTTATCCTCCCAGAGCATTTTCTTTGATTTCTTACAGGCAGTTAAGAATATAGCAACTGGGGCTGGAATTGTTCTACTTTTGTGAGATCTGCTCTATTTCTAACTTATTCTTACTACTGTGATACTGTCCTTTATGGTTCCTTCCTGGAAATCTTGGCTATTTATCAGGAAGAGGAGTCTCCTCTCCTCCTCGGTGGACTCTGAACTCCAATTTTGTCTCCTTTCATGATTTTTGTAAGAACTCTCTTTTTCCAGATTCCTAAATACTGTGTTCTGCATGGCATATTCAACTCTGATTCCTAGGTACTTAAGTAAAGATAGCACATTCCTTCAGGGGAAATATGATGCAAAGTTCTGGGCTTCCCTTAATGTGTTTTGCTTCTCTCTGTAATAATTTCCCTGTACTTCCTACCTGCCTCCATAGACCCAAAGTCCTAGTTTTACCTCCCCTGCCTTGGGAGACTGCCAAAATTTGATCTTAGGTTTCTATAGGTTACCAACCTCTTTCTGCTTTTCTTTTTCAGCTTAAAAAATCAGCAAATGTCTCAAGTAAAAAATGCTATAGAATATAATATTTATTATATTATATGTATTTATCTTATCTCTGGAGTTGTAGGTTTCCAGGTCCTTTCTCCTTTGGTATCTTGTTGATACCTTTTAATAGAAATGTTCATGTTTAGCTTAACTTATCTAACTGTTCTTAGTGGGAGTGTTGGTCAACATCAGCTACCCCACTAAAATGGGAGAGGAAATCTTTATTATATTTGTCCTTTATGTCATTATATTTTCTACAACATCTCTTCTTAATACCTTTTATTTCTTTGCTGAGGTCATTTTTTAATTTGTTTCAAGAGTGTTCAAACTTTCTCATTGAAAAATTTTTGTAATAGTCATTGCTCAGTTATCTTGGTCACCTAATTCCAATATCTCTGCCATCTTGGCTTTGTCTCTGTCAATTGTCTTTTCTCATTCAACTTGAGGTTTTCCTGATCCTAGATATACTGAGCTATTTTTTTATTGTATTTAGATCATGTTACTAAATAATAATGTCAAATATTGGATTCAGCACACATACAAAACCTTTGCAGGCATCAGGCCATCAGAAGGGAATGAGATGCTGCCTTGCTAAACCCAGGACAGGATGGCAGTCAGGTGCACTCACAAATACACACACACACACACACACTCTTTCTCTCTCTCTCTCTCTCTCTCCCTCCCCACCCTCCCCCCTCCCTCCCCCTCAGCAGACACCTGCCATTCAGCCAAGAGTGGGAGTCAGGTCCCTTCTGCTAGGTCTTAATAGTGATCAGATCTCTGTGCTCATAGTCCTTGTGTCAGCTGCTGCAAATGATAGTCTGAGGGCAGTTACAGGTTTTCTTCTGGAGTGTGCGGTGGTATCCATAAGATTTTATTCCTAGTGGCCACTTCCTTCCAGGCCCTTATGCTAAAGGGAATAGACTTGTTTCATGTTTTCCTTTTTTTTTTTTGGTCTGCACTCCTTTCTAGTTCGTGAAAGTTTGCGTTGCTCAAGATGGAATATGTAAGAGGCAGGAAAAAAACAAACTTGCCAAGTTACTCCTCAAGTCTTAAGGTCTTTAGGTAACATGGCATTTTGTCATGAAGTTTCAGAATTTTCTGATGTTTGTTTTATGAATTTGTTCCCAGGTTTTTAGGCATAAGAAGCAGAGAGAAATAGGTAGGGTACAAAGTGATACTTCCTTCTATCTGCCACTGAAAATTCTCATCTCTTTAATATTTATCCTCCATTGAAACATTAATTCATAACCGTTTTAACATTCTTAATGCAGTATGAAATTCTTACATTTGTCATGCTCCTGGGTGGAAAGGAGCTGTTGAAGCAGAGTGCTGTACAAACCAACATCTCAGCTCATTGGGCCCTGGTGACCAACATTCTTTCTTTAAATTTTTTTTCATTTGCAAAATTAGGTTTATTGTTTTTAATTTTTCCTAAATAAAAAAATAAATCTTTGTTTACTAGAATAGACTTTTTAATTTTCTATGGCTTTATTTGCCTTTTAATTGATCCAGGTCCCAACACCCAGGCCTAAAAACATTTTTGGTTTTGGTATGTTTCATCGTATTATTTTAAAAATTTCTTAATTTTCTGCCCACTCTAATACTTAATCTCTTGATAGCCTTCTCATTAGAATTTAGACATGCTTTCATCTTTAATTAAGGTTAAGCAAACATCACAAATTCCTGGACTCTATTCTCATTTTTAGCTACCATCAACCTCTTTCTTCACCTGCTGGCCACTTTGTCAAATTCTTTGATTTCGTATCATGTGACAAGTCACAAGTTGTGGCTGTCTGGGTGCCTTCCATAATCCTGCCTCTGATCTCCAGCAGGTCAGTGATGACCTCCATATTTCTAAATGCAGTGGGCACTTTTTAGCCTTCAGGGTGCTTAACAGCACACAACACTATTTGGTACTTTTTCCTGTTCTTGTTAAAATGAAAACAACATCTGCATTTTTTCCAAGATAACTTTTTAATCTTTTTTCCCTTGTTTTACTATTTCAGAAATACAAACTCATCCAAAAGATTCAAATGATACTTAAGAGAAAACTAAATTTGGTTTCCTTAACTCTCAGTGTACTTTTCCAGAGGAGGGTATGCTTAGGTTACTGTTTATAATTTCACCAATTAAAAGTTTTAGATTTGACATGATAATATTCTGTTACACTTAAAAATGTACTTCTAATTCAAGATAATTCTCTCACTGTCCTTTGACATTTCCCTTAAGATAATTGTAGCCTGTGTCCTAAGAGGAAATGAAAGAAAATTAAAAAGCATCCCCCTGTTTTCTGAGTTGCAAAACAAACAATTGAAACTCCTATTAGATAAATCATTTTGAAAAAGGGTATTGAGTTTATGTTGTTTGGCTATACCCTCAGAGTTTTCTAGTTCACATTAATGGTGTCCCTACCTATATAATTGTGCAATTCAAAACCCAGAAGTTATCTAAGTACATTACTTACACTTATCTTCATATCCCATTCATTACAGAATTCTGTCACTGTATTTCCTAGACATCACTACTTTATTTTTGTTTACTATATCTTCACTTATGATCACCTAGTCTCACCTAAAACTATATACATCATAAGATGCATGAGGCACCTATTTTCAAGTCTTACATGAATGCTAAGATGTGCTAATATCACTGTCTGGATTTCTTACATTGTGGACTTTATTCTCATATATCTCCACCCAAACTTACCACTTGCTATTTGTATGGCTCATGCCAGATGTCAGAACAGCTTCCACATTGACTGCTGCAATACCCTTTTAGAGTGCAAATTTTATCTTATGGTCCTCTTTTAAGGCTCTTCAGAAATTTTTCATTACTTTCGGGTTGGAGGAAAATAAATCGGAACCATAATTTACAAAGCCCTGCATGTTGTGCATTCACTTTAACTTCACAGCCAGCTTTTAGCTCTGTCACCTTACTCTCAGCACTGGCCACCCTGCTTTCTCACTTCTTCCATTGCTCTCACTCCCGTCTGACAGGGTCATTTTTAAATAATAGTACTTGTACTACCTACTTCATAATAGTCTGCTTCCCCCTCTTGTTTCATTGTATTTGTTAATAATGCTACAAGAGTAGTCCATAATCGGGGATAGAACAGGTCTCTCTTTTGATTTTCTAGAGTTGTGTCATTAACCTTCATCCTGACTTTGATTTTATCTTTCTTTTCCAAAAGTCACCCCAAATGCTAATGACTTTTTATTTCATGCTTGTTTCACATCAAAATTATCATTTTGATAATTTTGGGTGGGAGAGGGATTGTCCACTACTTGAGATATCTTTAATCTCTCTTAACTCTGAAGAGAGAAAAAAAGAAAATTTAAACAGTAAGAATTGTCTTTTAGAGTTCTATAAATGTCCTTTATTATTTTCCACAGTCAGTAGTGCTTTTATTTTCTCAGTTGTAGGACAGCATGAACCCTTTAAAATACTTTTATTCCCAGCTTATTGAGATAATATTGATTTACATCTCAGTGTATGTCTTAGGGGTATAGGTTTACACCTCTACAATTGCATGTTATTTCACCTAACGTACCACCAAAGACCCAATAATCCTCCTTTAGACCCCCCTTTGCTCCCATCCCATACATCTTCTTTCTGGCAGCCTTAATCAAATTCCAATTCATCTACTCCCCCTCCCCTTTCCCTTCTAGATGCCTGGGATCTATGATCAACTTTCAAGGCTTGTCCTTGTTCGACTTTTTGTTTGGTTTCACTATATCATTCCAAATATAAGAGAAAACATCCATTATAGAACTCCTTTAAGAGTTGATCACATTTATTATGGATTAATGACAATTTATTTCATTAAGAGTATATTGCTGTTTATCCAAAATGTTTTCTCTTTTATAAAAACTATATAATATTCACTTATATTTTTAAAAATCTTTGTACTCTGATTTCTTCATAGTAGTGTATTCTTAGAAGTGACATTCTGGATCAAGTAAATGACATTTAAAAAAAATGCAATTGATAAATATGGCCAAATTAGTTAGATTGCTTTCTGAAAACGTTATACTAATTAATACATCCCTTAAAATGAGCTGAATTTTCTTTTTTAAAGATTTATTTATTTATACAAGAACTGGGGTACAGGCCAGAGTCTTGGGAGGGTGAGAGAATCACCAGAGACAGAGCAGGGAGCACAACAGGCAGACAATGGCACTGCTGAGGGGAGCAGCGGGTGAGACAGGAGAGGTCTGATATGCCACGTGGGTATCTCCCTGGCCGCCGGGACGCGAACCCGTGCTGCAAAAGACAGCTTCACAGTACTGTGCTCAACCCACTGAGCCACCAGGGAGGCCCAAATAAGCTGAATTTTCAAGCTTTCCTACTGCTGCCAAGTCAGGCTGGCTGCTCGCAATCAGTGACGGTTTGCATCTCGGGCCCTGCCCTTCTCTTACTCCCATCACACATACATAATAGTGTGGAGAGGAGAGGCCAAGCAAGATTAAGTTACTGAGCATCACTGACAGAAGCTGAAGGCACAGAAGAACTAGTTGACTCCTAGTACGGTAATGATAATATTGGTGTTACTATTTCTATTCCTATTTGCTTTTGGCACAAATGACAACCAGTACTGGAAACGCTGAACCTGTTTTCCACTGCCAACATGTGCTACTAATGATCACTGCAAAATGCCAGCTGTAGACATGGAGGGAAAGATTTTTCCAATTTTCTTGTCTTCAGAAATGGAAAAAACAAAAGCATGAAATAAATGTGAATTAAAAGCAGGCTTTATACAAGTTCTCTCTTCCTAGGTGTCATGCCCTCAACACAAATCACCAAGCTATTTGGATAAAAATTCTCCCATTTGCTCTCTAATCAGGTTTTTCTCTTAAATTGCATTACGTTCTCGTTACAGTCAGAAGTGGTGGAATATATGTCATATGAAAATAGGAGAGTAGGGCCAGCTTCTCTTATCCAAAACCACTGTGCTCAACTTGGCATTCTTTGAAATTTCTGAAAGGTTTTCTAGGAGAATCAGTACTTCAGTCTCATTTCATTTCCTCAGTTCTCTAGAAGTAGCACTTAGGAACACAAATTCTTGTTGGAATTAATAGCTAGAACCAAACTCATCCAGTGACAAAAGCTCTCTTGGCGTGATCTGTCAAGGGGAGTAAGGAGGTTAAATGCTTTCCACCATCCCCAAGGCGGGTGGCCTTGGGGATTCACATTTATTCAGCCATGATCCTGTCAGGTTGATTACATAGTTAAAACTGAGATTGTTTTGCATAGGTTTCTAGAGTAGTTCAGCTGCATAGCTCCCTGGAAGGATTAATAGACTGGGATGGGAGTAGCTGGAGAGTTCTAGATCTCAGTCCTCTACTGGCTGCTCCCAACAATGTCTGTGTTTAAAAGAACAATAGGAAAAGAGGACATTTGTTCACATTATTTCTTTATCCTACATGTAGTACGTACATGTGCTGCTCATTGAGGGCTTACTCTATGTAAGGGTCTTTCTTAATTGTTCTTCAATTCTCACAACCTTGCTAAATCACTATTCTGCTTCCCATTTTTAATGCAAGAAAAGTGAGGCTCAGGGATTCAAGGGGTTTCTTCAAGGCCACATAGCTAAAACCCATAGAGTCAAGATTTGATTCAAGACTGCCTCACACCATAACATGGGCTTTTCCTAGGAAATGCTTTCCCACAATTTTCATTAATAATTTCATTGAGAACAGAGGGCGTGTCCTGAGTAATATTAGCGATCAAGGGGATAAAGAAAGCACAAAGAGCAATGGTTCATTCATGGAGAAAAACAGCTGCATTATTAGTGCTGGGAAAATGATATGGCATTTAAATTTAACTAGATATTTTAATGTGAGAGAAGTTCAACATACTTAAAGCTGTCTTCCTTTCACTTCACAGTACAGATCCAAATTGCTCTACTTTCCAATTGGCTCAGCATTGGCTCATGCCTCTCATTATCCTATCCACACTGGGAAAGACTTAGGGCGCTCCTCAGACTGCATTTCAGATCACGTCTCCCCTCCACTTAAAAACCTTTAATGATTTTCCATTACCTTAAGGATTAATTCGAAACTCCTTAAAGTGGCAACTTAAGTTCTTACTTTTAACTACTCCCTTTATTTCCCCATCCCATCTTATTCTACTCACACTGAATTATCTTGAGTTCCTTGGGCAAACCTTCCTTGTTTGTGTCTCTGAGACCTTGTATATGCTGTTGCTTCTGGCAGGAATGTTCTCCTCAACCAATTCCTACTTACTCCCACTTCTGTCTTCTAAAACTAAGTAACTTGAGAAGTTACTTACTCTCAGAGCCCTCCCTGACTGATCAGCCTCATTTTTCTTCCATAAGGTCAAATTATATGCTCTTTCTCTGTTGTGCTAGCATTTTATACTGACCACTGTCTGCACACATTGTGCTGAGATATGATTTGGTTGACTTGAATTCACTCTGATAAACTGTGGACTCCTTGGGAATATGTCATATCCAGTAGCAAGTATTAGGAAGTTAATAAATACTGAACACAAAAATTGAGTATAGGCACTTTCTGGTAAAATCTAAATTCTTACCTTCCTTGGATTACCAATTTCCCTACAAGGGGAAATTAACTTTGGATCACTTCAACTTCAAGTATTTATTGAACCACTACAAGGTTTTTCTGGAGTGCTATTTTCTGCAAGCTAAATAAAAATACTCTTTATCTTTTTAAAATGGGGATAAAACAGACAGGTACAATTGAAAGTTTTTTTTTTTTTTTAAAGATTTATTTATTCATGCATACAAGAACCAGGGTACAGGCCAGATGTGCGGGAAGGTGAGAGGACTCACCAGAGACAGAGTGGGGAGCAGAACAGGCAGACTGATGGAAATACACTGCTGAGGGGAGCAGCTGGCGAGACAGGAGAGGTCTGCCTCGCCATGTGGGAATCTCCCTGGCTCACTGGGAATTGAACCTACGTTGCAGAGGCTCTGAACAGCTTCAAAGCTCTGAGCTCACCAGCCTGCATCACCAGGGGAGACCCACAATTGAAAGTTTTTGAAACAAGAATTTTCTTTAAATAATATGAAACATGTATTGTGTGCCAAATTGATTATATGCAACAGTTTAGAACATAAACTAAAGCCCTGAGTCAGTTTGCAAACTGATATTTACTGTGATATACAGTATAAGGAGTAACTGCATTAATAATAGTGCTCTGGAGAAGTTAAATAATGAAAGTCAAATATCTACCTCATATATATCTTCATATGGGAAAACATTTGGAAACAATATGATTTACTTTGGCTTCAGATATATTCTGCTTTCTTTATGTGTTAGTTCTATGTGAAGTTAAAGAAACTTTAGAATAGAACTGCTTTAATGAAGAATTTTGACTGAACCGGAAATGAGCATTAAATAATCCCAAATGCCTTATTCATGGGCAATATATCCATGTCCTGCCATCTGTTTAGCTTAAGTGATTTGAAAATCTTAGATGTGACTACATATGTATTTTATACATAAATATCAAATAGAAGTGATTGAACTGCATGATTGGATTCCCAGAGAAGTCTGGGTTTTATGTACAAGTGCTACTACAAACTCTGTGGTCCACAAATGGAATGCAGTGAAGATAATGGCAAGAACAGATGGAATATTTCTTACACATTCATGTCGAGTCTATTCATTCACCTAATTCACCATGTCCTCTTCTTTAAAAGAGTACTTTAAAGATTCCTCCTTTGAAATAAAGCAGCATCATTTCTTAATACAAAAAAGAATAAATAATAATGTACATGCATTTTTCATTTTATTGGAGGAGGTCATTGAGAGAACATGATTGGGCAGGTTGACTCTGAAAGCTGGAGCAGACAATGCAAGGCTGCTGAGCCCTCACATTGGAATTTTTGGGACATTCCCTGTTCCCGTAGTCAGAGCCAACTAACAGATACAAACTTCAGAGAGTAACTTTTGAGAGTCTCAAACTTGACACTATTTGGTATTATATACATGATTAAACCCTGTTAAGGACTCTATAGGAACTTCTTTCACTGTATTGTTTTTTATCGAGCTAACATTGATTTACAATACTGCATATGATTCAGAGGTATGAGGTCACACCTCTTCAGATGTATGTTACCACATTCACCACCAGGGCACAAATAATCCTCCACCATAGTTGTTAGGGCCCTTTCCCCGATCCCTCCATCCTTGTTCCCTGCTGGCTTCAATTCTATAGTCATATTTCTTATGACTATAGATTCTAGGATTTGTTTTGGTTTCATTTTCTGTTCCTTTGTTCAGTTTCTCTATATTTTGCACATAAGTGAAATTATCTAGTATTTGTCTTTCTTCTCCCTCTGACTTATTTCACTTATAGCAATACCCTGTGGTTCTACTCATGTAATGGCAAATAGCAAGATTTTATATATTTTTTTCTGAGTGGCATTCCATTGTGTATATATACCACAGCTTCTTGATCCACTCCTCTGTCATTGGGCACTTAGGTTGTTTCCATAACTTGGCTTTGTAAACGGTTTGTGAACAGTGCTACAATGAACAAAGGAGTGCAAATATCCTTTCAAATGAGTGTTTGTTCAGCCTCAGTATAATTCCACTAACCAAGCAGTGGAATTACTGGGTCACCAGGTAGATCTATTTTTAATGTTTTGTGAAAACTTTATACTGTTTTCCATAGGGGCTGGACCAGTCTACATTCCCACCAACAGTGTACAAGTGTTCCTTTTTCTCTACACACTGGACAATACTTGTTTTTGTCTTTTTGATATGGGCCATTCTCACAGGTGTGAGATAATATTTCATTGTGGTTTTGGTTTGCATTTCTCTGGTGGCAAGTGATGATGAGCATTTTTCCATGTGCCTGTTGAACATCTGTATGTCTTCTTTGGAGAAGTGTCTAGCTCTTCTACACATTTTTTTTTCCATTGGACTGTTTACTTTTTGTTGAGTTGTATGATTTCCTTCTAGATCTTGGATATCAGCCCCTTGTCAGATATATGATGTTCAAATATTTTCACCCATTTGGTAGTTTTTTTTTTAAATGATAGTTTCCTTTGCTGTGCAGAAGCCTTTTTGTTTAATGTAGTTTCAGTTTATTTTTGGTTTTGCTTTCTTTGTGGTTGGAATGGAGTTTGTAAAGACATTCCTGAAGTCAATGTCATGAAATGTTTTGACCATATTTTTTCTATGTATTTTATAGTTTCCTATCTAAATCCAAGTATTTATTCAATTTTTGAGGTGACTAGTGTAAATGGTATCAATTAGCAGCCTTGTTTTGTTCTTTTTCATGTGGCTGTCCAGTTTTTCAACACCATTTGTTGGAGAGATATTCTTTTGTTGTATACTCTTAGCTCCTTTGTCCTAGATTAACTATCCATGTAAGTGTAGGTTTAATGTCTGAGCTCTCACTTCAATTCCATTGGTCTGTGTGTCTATTTTTATTGTAAGGGCATACTACTTTGATTGCTATAGTTTTGTGGTATAGTTTGAGTTTGGGGAGTGTAATGCCTCCATTTTTCATTTTTGTCAGAATTGTTTTGACTACTTGGGGTCTTTTGTGATACCATGCAGATTTCAGTAAAATTTGTTCTATTCCTTTGAAGAATGCCATTGAAACTTTAATAGGGATTTCACTGAATCTGTATATTTCTTCAATGGAGAAAAGGCCTCTATATAAACTTTTAGGATTCCAGGGGCAGAGTTCTATTTGTCTTGTAGCTTTCCAAGATAGGTCTTATCTATAAATTGCCTTGCTTATTAAAGCCATCATTTACCAATCCACTCTTCTGCCATTTCCTTCAGTTTCTCCTTGCCCTCCTTGTTTGGAAACTAATTTCAAAATTTTACCTAGAGATTTTCCATGGTTCTGAATCAACACATCTTCATAACAATTTTATGATTTTAGCATCCTTAACCAAATATATATGGATTTTTGTAGAAGTATTTCACATTTGAGAGGATATTTTTTTTCTCAAAGTAGGATTGATCAGTGTGGTCAAAGAATAAGTAACTTTTATTAGAGTTAAAGAACTTTCTAAATGGCTTAACTTCCATTTTCCAACGTTTTTTAAAACAATTGCCCCCGGAGATAAATATATTGATAGAGTTAACTTTCTACAGTTTATATAAAACCCCAAACTCAGGTTATTTGTTTCCCAATTGCATATTATATTGTTAGGCATGTTTTTGCAAAATATATTACTAATACCTTGAAAATCACACATCAAATTGTGTATGCATAAAAATTCACCCTACTCTTTACCAGTCACCAGATTTCAAAAGATATGTTTTAGATGAGAAATGATTTGATGGGGTTTCTACCCAGAGACATTAAGAGATTATTAATTGAGGGGAATCCTATTCTATTGGGAAGGGTCTATGGAGTGACTGACTCCTAAAGGAAGAACTCATGATGTTCAAATCCACCTGCTTAACGGAGCAGAGTGTAAACATAGGAAATGCCCATTTATTGCACAATTGCCTTGAAACTATAGTTTCAGCTTTTTCTTTAAACTTCAAGAACTAATGAGTGTGTTCATATAAATCTTCACTTTATATAACATGAAACTGTCTATTGCAATACTTTTTTTTTTTTAAAGATTTATTTATTTATACAAGCACTGGGTACAGTGAGAAACGCTGTAGGTTGAGAGAGTTCACCAGAGCCAGAGTGGGGAACAGAACAGGCAGACAGACGAAATACACTGCTGAGGAGAGCAGCAGGCACAGCAGGAGAGGTCTGTCATGCCATGTGGGATTCTTTCCAGCGGCCAGAGATGGAACCAGTGCTGCAGAGGTTGAGGGCAGCTTTGCAGTCCAGCACTCAACTGCTGCGCCACCAGGGGAGACCCCTATTGTAATACTTTTGAAAATGAAATAAACAAATGTTTCATGCTCTATACTATGTTGCATGATGAAACTTTGTTAATCCTACCTTAGATAGCTAACAATGCTGATTAAACATTTGATATTTAAAAGGATGAATATTTTAGCCCATTTTCCCCCTTAGGGACTTTTAATTTGGATATCTGTTTATTGTTTTATTAGGTGAGCAATGTAATCAGAGACCCATAGTAGCTATAGAAATTACTAAGTTTAATGATTCAGGAATTCCCCTGAAGTGAAAATGCTAACTAAACTGTATAATCTAAATTGATTAGTTTTGCTTGCATCATAATAGCTTTGGGACCATAATATTAATCTATCACTTTACTATTTTCCATTAATTCATTTATGTATATTCCAGTATCCAAAAGCAAATCTGCAAATGTAGTTTGCCACTTCATTCTTTTTTAAAAAATTGCTTTTGGCTTTGTCCTTTAGGAACTTTTATCTTTTATAATGCAAAATCATTGTGTAAATCTCATAAGAAAATCAAGATTCATTTTCAATATAAGAGCCATGTCTCTACTTCTTGAAGTACTATACACATTGTACTGACTTCTGGCAGTGATTTCACTCTGGCCATCTCATGAAGGGAAAAGCTATTAGGTAGACATTGTGAAGGATATCAACAAGTAAGGTAGAAAATCCATCCTTGGGAAGATTACCACCAATGATTTTAATAAAGCAACATATTAAATAATAATTTTTGAATAATATAGGGTAAGTTAGAGTGATTAAGTAGAAAACATAATTTATATATTCAAAAGAATATTGCTATTTAAAATGTCACTTGGGCAAAATATCCATTACCCAGTGTCCATTGATAATACCAGAATTTAACAATTTTGAAATTCTGACATTTGGATTTGCTTTCAGAGTGAAACTATATAAGAATACCTGTGTCTTACTAACACACTTAAAAAAAACTAAGCCACTATTGTCCAGTTTGATTAAATTTTGCTGACTTTTGACTTATGTTTAGAAACATAAAACATAATTAGTGCCAGAAAAAGTATATACATATTATCTAATTATAGATTTTTTTTTTAGAGTATAGATTTTTTTTTTTTTAGAAAAAAATGCAGAGGTATTTCACCCAAAACATGAAGCCAATCAAGCAGGACAGAGCCCATATCTGATAACATTTCTGGAATAGGGGTATAACTTTCTGAGGAGAGGAGACATTCTAGTAGAGCAAATAATGATTTGGGATAAAATAAAAAGTTGAGTAGGAGAGGTTTTCCTATGTTTGCAGAGAAGTGAAGGTAGAAATCCTGATATGAGGACATTCAGAGGGAAGGAAGGTGAACAACTAGAACAAGAGGCCAAAACACTGCCAGCACTACCAGAGAAGGGGTAGCCAAGAAACCAGAGAAGGAATTTTCTTATGCTAAAGTAAAAAAATTAAAAGATTAAAACATATGTTAAAAGATTAAAAAATATGTTCACACACTGAGTGACAATAAAATAATAAATACATTAAAATGTTAAAAACAATTACAGTTTTATAATACTAAGGCAATTGAAGTTTTAATTTGCAAACTGCCAATAGAGAAATCTCTAGGCCTGGATAGTTCCTCTGGTAAATTCTACATCACGTTTAAAGAGAAATTAACACCAATTTCATACAGTTTCAGGTAATAGAAGAGAAGGGACTACTTCCCAAGTCATGTTATAAAGCTAATATTAAAAAACATCAAAACTAGTCAAACAAAGTCAGTACAAAAAAAGAAAACTAAAAACCAACATCCCTCATGAAGTTAGAGGCAAAATATTTTAAAATATTAACAAATAAAATTCAGCATGTAAATATTAATGATATAGTATATGATATTAGTATATGATAATATATGTAATTACATGTAATATTAATGTAATATTAATTTACATGTAATATTAATTTACATGTAATATTAATGATATAGTATATGATATTAGTGTTACAAAATGTAGTAAGAATTGTTAGCCATAATCAGGAGGGCTTTATTCTACATATGCATGACTAGTTCACTATTCTAGAATCAACCAGTAAATATAATCTGCTATATTAACAGGCCAAAGAAGAAAATTTACATGCTTTTTAAATCAATGTCATAAAAGCATTTGAAAAATTCTAGACAAGTTCATGACAAATTCTTACTAAAATAAGCATAGAGATGAATTTTCTCATCCTGAAGAGGATCTACAAATAACCTTTAGCTAAAGTTACACTTACTGGTAAAAGACAGGATGCTTTCCCTACTAAAATCGGGAAGAAGGAAAGTTATGCACGTTACCACATTTATTTAATTTAATCCTGAAAGTTCTGGTCAGTGAAGTAAGGTAAGAAAATGAAATAAAAGACGTATAAGTGAGAAAGGAGGAAATAAAACTGTCCCTATTTATAGATGGAATGATTATTTACATAAGAAGCCCCAAATGATGTAAAAAAAAAAAATCTAAAAGAAAAAAGAAAAAAAATTAAGGTTAAATTTCAAAACTTGAACTGTTGAATAAATTATAACTAAAAAAACAAACAAAAAAAGAAAGCCCATACAAAGAAATACCCACATTTTGGTCTTAACTTTTAAAAATCATACAGATATGCAAATAAACAAGAAATAAGTCAAAATTAGGGATGGCCCACAGTAATTTTTTTTTTTACTTTTTAGATTTATTTATTTACGCATACCAGAGCTGGGGTGCAGGCCAGAGGTGTGAAAGGGTGAGAGGATTCACCAGAGACAGAGTGGGGAGCAGAACCGTCAGATCTACGCACAGTAATTTTTAAGAAGAGTAAGGGACTGCGATAAAACAGGGGGTGGGTGAATTGGATTCTAAAAATGTAGGCAGGATCAAGAATATTGGTGTGTGTGGGATTGCACACCATGCTGAGAAGTGTGGGAAGGGGATTGATTACATGTAGGCAGTGAAACATCTCTGAGTGTATGATAACTGAGTCAAATAACATAAAAGGATTTTAATAATTGTATTATTTTTATTGAGGTAGCAGTATTTACAATGTTGTATATGATTTGGAGGTAGGGGTTCACACCTCTTCAGATGCATGCTGTAACACCATGCTCACCACAAAAACACCCTTACTCCTCCATTATAGTCATTTGGGCCCCTCCCACTCTGATTCCCTCTCCTTTCCCTAACCCCACTGCTAGCTTCAGATCTATAATCATATTTCTAGGATTTGCTTTGGTTTTGAGTTTCAGTTCCTCTGTTTAGTTTTTCAATATTCTACAAATGAGTGAAGCCATCCAATATTTGTCTTTCTCCTTCTGACTTATTTCCCATAGCATAACCCCCTCTAGTTCTACCCATATAGTGGTAAATGGCAAGATTTCATCCTTTTTTTTTTTTTAAATAAATGAGTGGTATTTCATTGTATTGTGTATATATGCAATACCACATCTCTTGGTCCATTCCTCTGTTATTGAACACTTAGGTTGTTTCCATAACTTGGCTATTGTAAACAGTGCTACAACGAACAAAGGAGTGCAAATATCCTTTCGAATGAGTGTTTTTGCTTCCCTAGGGTAGATTCCTAGGAGTGGAATTACTGGGACAAAGTAGATCTATTTTTTTTTTAATTGAATTTTTTTAAGATTTATTTATTTATTTATACAAGCACTGGGTACTGTCAGAAGCGCGGGAGGGTGAAATGATTTACCAGAGCCATAGCAGAAAGCAGAACAGGCAGACAGATGAAGTACACTGTTGAGGGGAGCAGTGGGCTTGGCAGGAGAGGTCTGGCGCGCCATGTGGACCCTCCCGGGCGGCAGGGGATTGAACCAGCACTGCAGAGGCTGTGGGCAGCTTCATAGCCCAGCACTCAACTGCTCTGCCACCAGGGGAGGCCTGGTAGATCTAATTTTAATATTTTGAGAAACCTCTTTACTGTTTTCCAGAGGGGTTGGACCAGTCTAAATTCCCACCAACAGTGTACGAGGATTCCCTTTTCTTTACACACTGGCCAATACTTGTTTCTAGTCTTTTTGATATGGGTCATTCTGACAGGTGTGAGATAGTATTTCATTGATTTGCATCTCTCTGATGGCAAGTAATGATGAGCATTTTCCCTTGTGCCAGTTGACCATCTGCAGGTTTTCTATGGAGAAGTGTCTATTTAGCACTTCCACCATTTTTTGTTGGACTGTTTGTTTTCTTTTTGTTGAGTTGTATGATTTCTTTATAGATCTTGGATATTAGCCCCTTGTGACTTGTATGTTGCAGAAATGTTTTCTCCTACTCAGTGGGATATCTTAGTATCATTGTTTCTTTCACTGTGCAGAAACTTTAGTTTGATGTATTCTCATTTGCTTATTTTTGCTTTTGTTCTCTTTGTTGTTGGAATCAAGTTCTCAAAGTCATCACTAAAGTCAAAGTCACGTTTTAAAATGCTTTTGGGGGTGATTTTTATTATTATTGAAATAAACTTGGTTTACAATACTATATATGAGTTAAAGCAATAGGTTCTCACCTCAGATGTATATCATTAAATCACACCTTTACTAGAGCATCCATATCCCTTTACCATAGGCCCATGGGCCCCTCCCCACTTTTGTTCCCACCTCACCCTCCCCAGTAGTAGCCTCAAATCTGTAGTAATATTTTTAGTATTTGTTTTCATTTAGTTTTGTCATTTCCTTGGTTTAGTTTCACTGTATTCCACATATGTATGACATCATACAAAATAGAAGATTTTTTTTTTCTTTTGTCTTTTCATGGGGCTTCTTGATGATTTCTGATTCAATCCTGAATTGCAACATATGGTCATTCAAAAGTAATTTTCTTCCCTTGAAATGATCATGTCATGTTTTAAAACTATCATTAATTTAATTTTATATAACTTTAATGATTATCATGAGTCACATCATTTTTATTGTATAGGTTTAAATATTAATTATTAATTATTAAATTACATTAATATTAACAAGACTTAAATTTCAAGCTAAATATCTTAATTTCATATGCTTAGATTTCATGCTAGTTGTTTTGTTATGATTGTACAGGTTTAATGTTTCAAAATTTTTGGAACAAAGAATGCATAGAGGTAAATAACTTCTTTGAAAATTAAAAATAGCGATAATCTATAACTTAAAGTTGCTAAATGAAACTAATATAAACTCTTAGGAATCACATTTCAGACTGATTAATTTGCAAATCATAGCTATATCAGCAAGGTAGCTTTTAGTCATGGGCTCCCTGTTGTATTTCTCCTGACACTATTTTAATAATATTCTGACAGGATCCAGAGAATCAATTTTGATCACTGTCACTCTGTTTTTCCTTCAATGCATCTAGGTAATTATTAACTTAGCTTTGCTAATTATCATCACTCTATTTACAAGCAATCTCAAGCACCTTCTCAAATGGAAGTGATCTATATGTACCCTTGAAGTTCCAGATGTTTCAGTTGTCATTTATTATGCCTTTTGCTTTCTTCTTTGTGTCTAGTAACCTCAGATATGCAATTTATACTTTCAGTTATTGACAAACTGGTGGAAGTTCAGAACCACATTTTCCCCCATCTTCCAATATGCCTAGAAGAGCATCAACATAGAGTAGACATTTAAGGGCTAAGGAACAAATGAATGAATTAACAAATGAATGAGTATTGTTATATTTTCCTCTTCCCTTTAAGCTCCTCTCTCATGCAACCTTGGTTAAAATTCTTCCTTTCAACCACATGTGGAGATTTCTTCATAAATGTTGACATTTACCATATTTCAATATAAATTATTGGATATCTACTTAGGAAAAAGCATTATATTAACAGGATAAGTTGTAGACAGAGTAGAAAAGACCCTGAAAGAGAAAAAATATAATTTCTACCTTTACATGTATATGGAGAAATATATAAATACATACATATATATATATATATATATATACACAGACAGATATAGATATAAAATGCATTTATATATTGTATATAATCTATTATAAGCTTTCAAATAAGATCACAAATTTGTAGAAAGTATCAGATACATTTTATATATCTTTACTACTAATTTTTAAGAATCACCACAGGGAGAGGTGGGGGCATGGGGAGCAAAGGGAGGAGGGGCCCAGTGGATTATGGGGGAAAATTATGGTAACTTTGTTGGTAGATACAGTGTGGTAACATGTATCTGGGGGTCTGAAGCATATACATATAAACCATACACAGTGTTGTAAACCAATGTTACCTCATTAAAAATAATACAATTTTTAAAAAGAAGATGTGGTGTATATACACAATGGAATACTACTCAGTTATAAAAAACTATGAAAAATTGCTGCTTGAGATGACATGGATGGAACTGAAAGGTATTAAGCTAAGTGAAATAAATCAGATGAAGTTGAACTAAAATTTTTTTTGAAGCATCATAAATCCTCTCTTTCAGGTAAGCTATTTGGTTTTATCTGTTTTCACAAAAAAATGTGGCTTTTTTGTGCTTTCATTTGATATTGATAACAGATGGTTTCCTTTAAGTTAAGGTAACACATCAAGCATTTATTGGTCTTCCTCTGATCAAAATTATACTATTAGTTGACAATTTGAGCAACAGTTTATCTTAACTTATTCAAAGATTTGTTGTTCTTTCAAAATTCTCAATTTCTATATATAAAACGAATGGCTCCAGATTATGGATATAACCAGGTACTGTAGTTGTTTTTAACTCTTCAGTGTCAAGTGGCACAAGGGTGGTATTTAGTGGCAGCTATTGGAATTCTTATTTCTGAAATTGATATGCAGCAATTCCAAAAAATATAATATCTGAAATGCCAGTGATTGATGATAAAATTTGGATAAAAAATTATTGCTGTATTTATAAATTACTGAACAAGGGGAAGCGAATTCCAGATCTCTCCAATCTTCAAGATTTAGTAGGTTGTGGACTTCTAGTGAGTCTGAACCTGGGACACGATGGGGAGAGAAATCAGACATGGGGGTCTGTCATGTCCAGCATGCAGCAAATATTTATTGTCTTAGTGCTCATTATATACTATTTTAATTGCAGCAGGTGTAACATCAAATCATACCACATAATGATAACATGTATGAATGATTAGTCTATTTTCTTACTATTATCTATTTACTTCAGACAGTAGGGTAGCAGGTGGTTAGTTCTCACACACATAATATTATCGCCTCCTAGCCAGAGCCTGAGAAGTTCGCTCATTATTTTGTTGTTCTCAAACTGTGGAGATGTACGCAGTTCACTTCCAGGCTCTCAACACCAAATCCTGTCACCCAGAGGTTTTCCTCCGAGACGCATGTGTTTTCACAAGCCTTAAAGACTTGGGTCTAGGTCCTTCTGCTCACTGCGCAGGGTCTCTCCATTTTGTTATTCTCAGACTGTGGAGATGTAGAAGCCTGACTCCACGCAGGTCACTTTCCAGGCTCTCAACACCAAGTCCTGTCACTCAGGGGTTTTCCTCGGAGACATGTGTTTTCACATGCCTTAGGGACTCGGGTCAAGGCCCTTCTGCTCACTGCGCGGGGTGGCCGCCTCCAATAGTAGGTAATTTGGTTAACCCTGTAACGGACCAGCGCAGCGGTAGACTGGCAAGGCCATCCCAGGGATGTGAAACTCGTGCAGGATGGTCAAGGATTCGGCGCATAAATGACAGACAGACACACTTCAAGAGTGAAGATCTGAATGTAATGTGCTCTAAATCATCATACACTTTTATACCTTTTTTAAACAATGGATGATTTCATACAAGTTATTTTTCTCAGCATGAGATGTTTAGTCATACAAAAGACATTTACTTTATCATCCAGGTACACGTGATTGATGTTCCATGGCATGGAACGCTAAACAATCGCAAGGTTCTGATTACAGGAATCTAAATCTACACAATTATTTTTGCTTACACAGAACAGCATTCTTTAAGTTAGCTTTTCTTGTTTTGTTTCCCAAAACCACAATTATCAGAAAACATTAATATTTAACTACTGCTACCTTTTACTTTTAGTGATCACGAGCAATATATTCTCTACGTAAGCATTTTAATTTTTGTGGTGTTCTCATGTGAGAAGTATTATGATTATTCTGAAACTACTTTTACCACACACTATTTTCTTCATCATGCATTTCCTTGAACTGATTTCACACAAAATAGAAAAAGTAAAGTAGGTAAGAAAATAGTATAATTATAGACTGGTTGCTATGTTGTTTCTTATGTAGGAACAATGACCAACTGGTTAATAGTTAAACCGTTTTGTTCCTGACTCCATCAGGCAGCAGGCGTGTTCTCAGCCAAAAGAAGGGTTTTTTTTTACTGCGGGCTTAATGCCTGGATTAGGTTTACAGGCCTTTACACAGTTGTCTGATTTGAACGCCAAAGGTTATCATAATGAAGCCCCTCGGGGACTGCGCCTGTCTTAGGTCGTCAGGAGTTGCAGACATGCGGCTGGCCAGTGCCTTCTTTAGTCTGCCCCTGATCTTACCCGTCATTGACTGTCCAGTCCAGCGCACAGGGGAAGGGGGTCTTATTTACTCTGACTTTCTATGTGTCTGAGTAAAAGCCTCCCTCTTTCCAGTAAGGTCACTGGCGTTCAGCGGCAGGGGCTGCCGCATAACCCCAAGGGTTTCCTGACTGACCAATAATCTTAGATTATGAGAAAAGATTCTTTTGAAATCTTAGTGGATTTGTTTCATAAATTAAATTAGTAAAGAACAAGGAAGAATTGAAACAGAGAATAATCCAGAGATGAACTGTTGTAAAGGAGCAGAAAATCTTGTAGTATAACAATTCTGTGAAATAAGAAATGATGAACAGGTAAGGGATTATAAACTCAATAATTTGTGGATTTGAGGTCTGACGTGAAACTCCAAGAGAAAGAACAGTTTCTTTGTCAGTGCCTTTATGAATAGTGTGTCATATAGATAATTTACCAGAGGTGACTGTGTTCAATGTCATTCTGAAAGTAGAAATGTGCAATCTGTGGCAAAATATCATACAACTTGAAAAAGATAGCACTTTGGTACTGCTCAGATTAAAAAAAATTGAATTAGAGAAAATATTTTCAGAATTAAATTTTGATAATACATTGTATCATTGTAACTTTGCAGATTATGGTTTTGTATCTTAATATAAAACAAAATCATCAGGTCAGAAAAATTTGAACATCCGTATGGATCCAATATAAGGTAAAAATAATTTCTAAAATGACTTCTTATTTTTTTTTTAAGATTTATTTATTTATACAAGACCTGGGGTACAGGCCAGATACACGGGAGGGTGAGAGGATTCACTGGAGACAGAGCAGGGAACAGAACAGGCAGACTGACGAAATACACTGCTGAGGGGCGCAGCAGGCGAGACAGGAGAGGTCTGCCACACCATGTGGGATTCTCGCCAGCTGGCGGGGATCGAACCCGCGCTGCAGAGGCTGTGGACAGCTTCACAGTGCGGTGCTCAACTACCTGCATCACCAGGGAGGCCCATGACTTCTCATTTTAAATCAAAGTAAAATTAAAAATTTTCACTATGAGTGAAACCCGACATGATCTGTTTCCCCTCAACTACTAAGCTTTTTGCCCTTATTTCCTGCACACTTGATTCCTTTGGATTAGCCTTTATTAGCTCTTTTTTTTTTTTTAATAGAGGCATGTTTTTTATTTATTTATTTGTTTGTTTGTTTGTTTTGTTTATGCATGCACTGGGTACAGTCAGACGCACGGGAGGGTGAGAGAATTCACCAGAGCCAGAGCGGGGAGCAGAGCAGGCAGAAGGACCGAGGTACACTGCTGAGGGGAGCAGCGGGCGGCAGGAGAGGTCTGCGCGCCATGTGGGACCCTCTCCCAGTGGCCAGGGAGCAGCTGGGGATTGAACCGGCGCCGCAGAGGCCACGGGCAGCTTCGCAACCCAGCGCTCAACCGCTGAGCCACAGGGGAGGCCCCCTTTACTAGCTCTTGATCTTAAAGGGCAGCAAATTAAGCTTTGAGCCAACCATGTTTTGTCTTATCCATACCAAAGTAGAGAATGCAATTCTGTAGTAAAGCAGAAAAATGAAGATGAAGAAGAAGCAAAAGTAAGAACACAGGTCAATCCAGAGAGACAGAAAAGAGTAATTATGGTGTGTTTTATTATCAGGTTTTTGGATTAATTTTGCTTCAGTGAGTTAGCCACAGCTTTATGAAATAAATTTATAGTTGCTGATGTTTCATCTTGTCCTTTATTTTATTAAAAGGAATGGACCAGGTTTGTGTTACTTGCAACCTTTTAATACTTGACTAAGATACTTGGCAACTAAAAGCCTTGCTTGCTCTGATTTTCTTTTTTCTTTTTTTTTGGTAATGCCACCAATTTTAACCTGCTTTGTTTTAGAGCTATTTGGTTACCTGCATAATCAACTTTAGAGATGTGTGAATTTAAGTTAAAAGATTAGCCCTATTCATTTTTTTATCTACTAAATCATGAAGTATTAACCTTTGCCTGTAATAGGAATTTAAAATATTTATTGGAAGGGAATTACAGTCTGAAAAGGGAAGAGATGGGATTTTCACCTATCCAAGTTGAATGTTTATTTCAGGTAGATTAGAAATAGCCCGAACCAGTGAAAAAAATCATATCCAAAGAAATAATTATGTTTATTCAAAGTTATTTAATATAATTAAATACTCTTTCAGCAGTAATAAATATTGTTTCCTTAGGAATGTTTCAAAATCATAACAAATGCTATTGTAATTTTTCTCATATTGCTAGAGATTAAGTAATTCTTTAAAAAGCAAGCATGTCCCTTTTAATTAGTTTGAAGACAATAAATTCCAAATGGGATTTCACTGACAGTGCTCTTAAAACTTTTATTAATATGAGATATTGGTGTAAGATTATCATTACTCTAATGGCCTTCTTTTTGACAGTGCATGAAATATCCCCTTCGAATAAAGAGTAAGAGAAACCCTGTAAATATTGTGAATGACTGAACTCCCTTTCTTAGAACGTATATTTTAGAAAGTGTTTAATTATAAATTCTTTCTCTGTGCCTTTGAAATGTATATAAATCTTCTCTCAGCCTCCTGCCAATATTAATTCCAGGATTGTCTTTCTCAACGACCTGGGAACTTTGCCTGTGAAGGGTAGTCATCAAGGAAGTCACTGCCAGTATCATTGACTATTAGTTATCAAATATCTCTGTTTCCTGGGAGGGTAGGAGCTCATTTCTTTGTTCCAAATTGTAAAATTATCTCCTGCCATGAAGCTATGGGAATGTTTACTTTTCCTTTGTACTAAGGCCAACTACCAAACACAGGTGATCTACAATTTCCCAATTCTACCATTTAAACTCTCCAGCCCCCCAAACTTTTCAGTAGGGTTTAATTCACACTGAGTTCTGCTCTCCATCTCTCTATTGCAAGTCTTGAATGAAGTTTCCTTTGCTTATTTAACTAGGTCTAGTGAAGTTTTTGTTTTGATGTTTTTTTGTTGTGGGGAAGAATTCGCCAGAGGCAGAGTAGAAAACAGAAAAGGGGATTTACTGAACGATACTGTTGAGAGGAGAAGAACCCAGTGGGGTAGGAAAACATTTTCTCTTGGGCCCTTGATGATAGTTAGTATCACAGATGTGGTGTTTATCATGTAATTAATTTATTCAATTCTGATTGTATCCTGGGTTTTTTTTGGGGAGTGGACCATAGCATTTGGGTTCTCAGGCAAGAAAGGGAATAAGGCACCCAGAGGGCAAGTAAGATAAGAAGCAGGTTTTGGTGCATCTTGTCCTGGAATGTACACATATGTGATTATTACAGCCTGTAAGGATATAAGGCTGTGCATATTATAGGAAAGATCTGTGTGTAAGGCCTCTGGAAGGCACTGATTTGCTGAGCACAAGGGTATTGGGCTGATGACATTTCAAAGAAAGTGACAGAAATCCTGGGTAATATTGTGGCAGAATGATTTGGGGGAAAGACAGAAATATGGCATGTAGCATTAATAAGCTTGATGTTGGGTATGCATTTAACCCTTTCATATTTTCCCTCAAAATCTTCATTAAAACTCACTGAAAACAATCTTTAGGGAAAAAACTGCAGTTGTTGCTGTGGTTTTGATGAGAGAGGATTCTTTATGGTGAAAAGAAAAGGGCAAAAATTGGTTCAATAAAGGCTCATCTGAGTCAACTACATCAGAATTATCTCTTCATGGGATGCAGGGCAGGCCACCCCAAAATATGCTACTTTGGCATGTGTATTATTTCAAGCTAAATCAGTCCATGTCCAAAAGACCCAGGAAGTAGTTTATGCCTTCCCTTCTACAGCTTAAAAGATTTAGATAGAAGACCTGTTCCAGGAAAAAAGTTATCACCCTAGATAAGTACAACACAAAAAGAGCTAGGTATGGTAGAGTGGGAGGAACGAAGATGTTGCCCATATGTTCACCAACATGAATATGTGCTGAATTTGCTCTCTAAAGTTCCTCCCTGACCCATTGTCTTACGTATGGCCCAGCAAATATTTGCTAACCAAATGTGATCTTTTTCATCTTTCCATGAACTGTTTTCCTTCTCTTAAATCCTACACCCCTATCTTCCTTCTTAGTCCAAACAACTATTTTGTCTAACCCTCTTTAGGACATTTTATGCCTGTGTAGATTCCCACTCAGTACACGTTTAAATTGTTAATTTGCCAATGTTGATTTGATTATTTGCCAGTCTATAAGAACCAAGAGGGTAAGGGAGAATTGCCCCCTTCCCTGACACTCTAAAAAAGTTTATGCAAATCTCCTTCATCCTGTACAAATGGAAAAAGCAAATCAGCTGGTAATGTTTAACGAGGGTTCACGCAATATGGATTTTGCACTAAAATATTAATTGAATTTTATATCTGATCAGAATTAACATTTGTTGTTGACATTGTCCATTTTATGCACTGAACAATATGATTTCCATTATTTTTATGCAGCCTGGCTAGACTTACATATATAAGCATGACTTTATTCTTTGATTATGAAATTATTTACTTAGCTAACGTTTATTTGGCTGCACTATGCTCAAGGGGATAATGCAGAGATGGGTTCCTCAAGTTGAAGTTTTTCATGCTTGAGGAACTGAGCCAGACATCAAAAAGATGATTATGACACGATACAACCTGTGCAGTAATAGAGACATTTTGAAAAGGTGTTATTTCGGTATGGGAAAAGCAAGTATTATTTGGATGCAGAGTACATTAGGAAGGATGCTAGATAATATAACTGCTTGATCTATGATCTATTACCTTTCATAATAGGACTTTCCTATAGATTTTTATACAGATTTCTAATTATGGTTTGGGGAAGGATCTGTTCTAATAGCACAAATAAAATTTACTAGAATGTGATTTTTTTTTGTTTTGTTTTCTGGTCAGTTGACAAACATTGATAATAATGTGCTAGCTATAGAGCCTGGCACCCAAATTTTGGAAAGGGGGAAAAATCAAAGCAATCTGTTCCAAAATGAAGCCAACAAGATATTTCTGCCAAGAGCTGATGGCAGTGTTCTAAACAGAATCCTCCTTTGATGGTAGAACTGTTTCTCATTTCCTTTTCATTATTGCATATCTTGTTTACATTTGATTAATAAATGCAAATGCGATTGTCATCACAGAGCAGATAACTTTAAAGTAAATTCTGCTTCTACAGGATTCCTTTAGGCTCTGCCTGGCCCATTGTCTAGGAAATATCACTTTGAGTGCATCTAAGAAACACTGAGTAAAAGATCACTGAACATATATTTGGGATTCATTAAGCAGCTACTATAGTTTCCTTGCTAATAGTGAAATTCTGTAATCAGAGCAGTGTGAACAAGCCCAAAACCTCAAAATCAGTATATGGGTATTTCTTTTTTTCAAGATGAGGCAAAGGAAACCTTAGATAAGGAAGCTATATAGGCACGCAGATATTTGAAAGTGAATGGTAGTACTAATGTTTTTGTTTAAAAGGATTTAGGAAACTGTGTGATATACATTAGAGGAAAACTACAACAGGAAAGTACTTTAAAATCTTGGATACAAGATAATGGGGCAGGACATGTCTTCTCAGGGCATCCTCTCTGGTTGTGGTGGTTGGTTCTTCTTTTTGCTGCTAAATTTTATTTGTGGCGAATTTTACTTTCTGTCATATCTTGGTTCTATATCTATATCTAGTATCTTGAGAAGTTAATGTTCAGCTTCTTGATTAGGATCATTTGTCATCATAAATCAGTCAGATTCTAACATCCTTGTGCAAGTATAATTTCCTCCATACCAATATAAGCCAAACCTTAGTAGGCCCTAGAAATATTTGGACATGATTAACTGAAAATGCAGAATCCCATTTTGAAATTCAGTATAAAAAGGGAAGGCCTAAGAAGCTATACCCTTATGAATATCGCTAGATGATTTTAGCTTTATTTTCTGTTTACATTTTTTGGTCTACTTTACATCCACCACTTTAATCTTTCTTTTGTAGATTGCTACTTTATGTCCTTTGTTCATGTTTTCCTTTACTTTTTACTGATTTATAAAATATCCTTATTTGTGTTTGCATATATAGAAACAAATATATAATTTTGATATATATTGATAAAAATAGATGGATGAAAATTTGATTTCTTTTGCATATTACAAAAATATTCTTGTGTTGTTGGCATTTTAATTGTGTATTTGTTTGAAAGTGAATGGTAGTACTAACGTTTTTGTTTAAATGGATTTAGGAAAATGTGTGATATACATTAGTGGAAAACTAAATATACATTAGAGGAAAACCAAACTTGCCGTGGCACGGGTTTACATGTATGTATAATAAGCAGGTAGTAACAGACATTGATTCTCGGCTCCCTGACCTATGAACATATTTTATTGCTAAAAGAGAGAGAACTTGAGTAATTGGGTTCAATGGGATTATGTTGCTGAAATATTAACAAAATTTTAATCAATATCCCCTGGCACTTCCTGTTTTTCTTTGTTCTACCTTCCCCAATTCAAAGGAAAAGGTTATTTTGGACTCATTGCTTTAGGGAAAAGATGTGCTGACATAATGCTGGAGAGGAACAGCTATTCTGGCTTTTAATTTTAAAGAGCTCAGTCCTACAAGTAATAGAATGGATTAAGAGTAGTGAACAGATTTGAGAGGCTCGATTGATCCTGTACTTTCTACCCCCAAATTTTGGGGAAAAATCAATGTTCTTGTGACTTGAGGGAGGAGTTACTTGGAAGGGAATTTAAAGGTTCTAAGACAGTAGGAGGCTGCTGAAAGTCGGCCTTATTCCTTTCCTCCCAGAGGTATGCGTTAGAATAGAACCACCTATAACAAAAATGAAAATGCATACATTGTGCAAAAATGAAAAAAGAATTATATCAAATAAAATATTTTTTTAAAAAGTGGACAACCATAAAAAAAAAAAAATAGAACCACTTGAAGGGTTTGCAGACTCTGAGTAAAGAAGAAATTTGTGGTTTCCTTTCTTGGCTGTTTCCTTAGTAAATCCCTGAGGATGTCACAAGTTTCAAACTGTCTATGATATACCCAGAAACACAGATCTATGATGGACTCCTAAAGTCTCTAGTTCTCCAACACTGGGAGAAGAGAATGAGTCTTTATGCTAAGACTTGATCAAAAAATAGCAGAAGTAGGAGGGGCGGAGCAACATGGCGGCGAGGAGACGCTGCGAGTAAGATCTCCCATTAAAAAAAGTTAATAGGGAGGAAAAGCGGCAGGTCCCAGTGAGAACTGGGACACGGAAGATAAATGGACGACCCCAGCAAACTACCCGAAGAAGAAAGTGGCCATAAAAGAGGACTAGAAGGGAGGAAAGCGCAGAACCCTGCTCCCCTCCCCCGCCCACAGAGGCGGCACTCTCCGACCAGCAGAGAGGAGGAAAACAACAAACTAAAATGACCAACAAGAACAAACTACGCATCAAGCGGGACTGTGAGTGGAAAGGAACTATTGCAGCCACCACATCATGTGAACGGGAGCTGTGGAGAACCCTGCAGCATTCTCCGAGGCGGTGAGTGAACGGCTCTGGGCGCCATTAGAGAACAAAGGGGACAATACTTCAAGAAGAAATAATACTCATTAACATATACTCACCAAACGAAGGAGTACAAAAACATAACAGACAACTGTTGTCATCTATGAAAACAGACATCAGAGAAAACACATACGTAGTGGGAGACTTCAACACACCACTATCAACAATGGATAGATCAACAAGACAAAAAATAAGCAAAGAAACTAAAGCTCTAAATAAGGACCTAGAGCATTTGGGCTTAACAGACATCTATAGAACACTAAACCCCAAAAAAACGGAGTACACATTTTTCTCAAGCGCACATGGATCATTCTCCAGGATCGATCACATACTGGGGCACAAGACAAACATCAACAGATACACCAAGATTGAAATCATACCAACCATCTTTTCTGACCATGAAAGCATCAAACTAGAAATAAACCATAAAAAGAAGGCAAGGAACTTTCCTACCTCGTGGAGATTAAAAACCACACTACTGGAAGACCACTGGACTAATGAGGAGATCAAAGAAGAAATTAAAAAATTCTTTGAATTGAATGACAAGGAGGACACCAATATCCTAAATGTATGGGATGCAGCAAAAGCAGTAATAAGAGGAAAATATATAGCAATAGAGGCTCACATCAAGAAACAAGAAAGAACTCAAAGAAACAACTTAATCTCGAATCTCAAAGATCTAGAAAAAGAACAACAAAAAAACCCCAAAACCAGTAGAAGAAAAGAAATAATAAAAACCAAAGCAGAAATAAATGAAATTGAAACTAAAAAAACAATCCAAAAGATCAATGAAACCAAGAGCTGGTTCTTTGAAAAAATCAATAAAATAGACAAACCCCTAGCCAGGCTCACAAAGGAAAAAAAGGGAGAAAGCACAAATACACAGGATCATAAATGAAAGAGGAGAAATCACAACGGACACAGCAGAAATCAAAAGAATAATCAGTAACTACTATGAACAGTTATATGGAACAAGTTCAACAATCTAGAGGAGATGGACAAATTCCTACAACTCTACAATCACCCAAAGCTAGATAAAGAAGAAATAGAACACCTAAACAGACCAATTACAAGCAGCGAAATTGAAATGGTAATCAAAAACCTCCCCAAAAACAAAAGCCCAGGACCTGATGGATTTACAAATGAATTCTACCAAACATTCAGAGACGAATTAGTGCCTATCCTTCACAAACTCTTCCAAAAAATTGAGAAGGAAGGGACAATACCAAACACGTTCTATGAAGGCAACATTACACTAATACCAAAACCGAACAAGGACAACACAAAAAAGGAAAACTACAGGCCAATCTCCCTAATGAACACTGATGCAAAAATCCTCAATAAAATTTTAGCTATCAAAATCCAACAATGTATCCATAAGATAATTCACCATGACCAAGTAGGATTCATTCCAGGGACACAAGGATGGTTTAACATCTGAAAATCAATCAACGTCATCCAACACATCAACAAAAAAAAATGTAAAAACCATATGATAATATCAATTGATGCTGAGAAAGCTTTCGACAAAGTGCAACACCCATATATAATAAAAGCCCTTGAAATTCTTGGGATACAAGGAACATACCTCAACATAATAAAAGCCATATATAACAAGCCAACAGCCAGTATCATTCTCAATGGTGAAAAGCTGAAAGCAATTCCATTAAGATCTGGAACAAGACAAGGATGTCCACTCTCACCACTGCTTTTCAATATAATACTGGAAGTCCTAGCCAGAGCAATAAGACAAGAGAAACATCCAAGGAATACAAATAGTAAAAGAAGAAGTCAAACTATCACTATTTGCAGATGATATGATAATATACATAGAGAACTCCAAAAACTCCACAGAAAAACTAATTCAACTCATCAATCAGTTCGGCAAAGTGGCAGGATACAAAATCAACACGCAAAAGTCAGTAGCCTTCCTATACACAAACAATAAATCTGAAGAAGAAGAAATAAAAAAAAATCCCTTTTATTATCGAAACAAAAAAAAAATCAAATATTTGGGAATAAATCTAACAAAAGAGGTAAAGGACCTATACAAAGAAAACTATAAAATACTGTTAAAAGAAATAGAAGAAGACACAAAGAAATGGAAAGACATCCCCTGCTCATGGATTGGAAGAATAAACATTATTAAAATGGCCATCCTACCAAAAGCAATATACAGATTCAGTGCTATTCCAATCAAAATTTCAACGTCATTCTTCAAAGAAATAGAGCAATTATTGATGAAATTCATATGGAATCACAAAAAACCCCGAATAGCCAAAGCTCTCCTGAAAAAAAAAAAAGAAGGGAATGGAGGCATCACACTCCCACACTTCAAACTCTACTACAAAGCCATAATCATCAAACTGCATGGTATTGGAACAAGAACAGACACACAGACCAATGGAATCGAATAGAAAATCCAGAAATAAACCCACTGATTTATGGTCAACTAATCTTTGACAAAGGAGCAAAGACTATGCATTGGAGCAAAGAAAGTTTGTTCAATAAATGGTGCTGGGAAAACTGGTCGCTACATGCAAAAGAATGAAGCTTGACCACTACCTCACACCATACACAAAAATCAACTCAAAATGGATTAAAGAACTAGACATAAGACCTGAAACCATAAAATACATAGAAGGAAATATAGGCCAAACACTACGTGATATTCACATCAAAGACATCTTTACAGACACATCACCCAAAGCAGTGATAGTGAAGGCAAAGATCAACAGCTGGGACTACATCAAATTAAAGAGCTTCTGCACAGCAAAAGAGACAATAACAAAAACAAAGAGAAACCCCACTAACTGGGAGAACATTTTTGCACACAACACTAATGATAAAGGACTGATCTCAAAAATCTGCAAAGAGCTGATGAGACTCAACAACAACAAAGAAAATAATCCAGTCAAAAAATGGGCAGAAGAGCTAAAAAGAAACTTCTCTGAAGAGGAAATGCAAATGGCCAACAGGCATATGAAAAAATGTTCAACATCACTTGTCATCAGGGAAATGCAAATCAAAACTACCATGAGATACCATCTTACACCAGTGAGAATGGCACATATTAAGAAAACTAGCAACAACAAATGTTGGCGAGGGTGTGGAGAAAAAGGAACTCTCCTGCACTGCTGGTGGGAGTGCAAACTGGTCCAACCACTATGGAGAGCTGTGTGGAGATTTCTGGACCTACTAAACATAGAGCTTCCATATGATCCAGCAATTCCACTCCTAGGTATTTACCCAAAGGACACAGAAACATCAATTCCAAAGAGCACCTGCACCCCTATGTTTATAGCAGCACTGTTTACAATAGCTAAGCTTTGGAAACAGCCCAAATGCCCAAAAATAGATGATTGGATCAAGAAGATGTGGTACATATACACCATGGAATATTACTCAGCATTCAAAAAAGATAAACACATGCAATTTGCAGCAACATGGATGGCGCTGGAAGGGATCATGCTCAACGAAATAAGCCAGAAAGAAAAAGAAAAATACCGGATGGTCTCACTCATAGCAGGAATCTAGAAAACTTAAATAAGGGACCAGGAAAATGAATAACTATAAGAAAGTGAAAATCAAAATCAACAAACAACTATGAACCAGAGACACTTTTTTGGGGGTGAGGGGTGGGAGGGGAGGGATTGGGGTCAAAATGGGGGCTTGCAATTGTATGGGGAATATAAAAATAAAATTTATTTTAAAAAATTTAAAAAAATAAATAAAATTAATGAGGGAGGTAGGAAGTAAAGAAGGTTTTGATAAAAAAAATAGCAGAAGTAGATACTGGATCTGTAGGAAATTTGCAGATAGAAATAAGAGATGACTCAGTGGCTAATTGTGTGAATCAATGGTTGGAGATCTAGGCCCTTTGCTCTCCTTTCACTCCATATCATATTGATATACAAAACTTGGTCCTCTGGGTGGACTCAGAGGTAAACTCACAGAAAAGGCAGAAGGAGGTGTGAAAAATAGACATTGAATTGATTTCTGGAAAACAGAGAAAGATAAACTTTGTGCACACTTACTCTGTCTATCATTCTTGTTTGGGTAAGATGTCCCTTTGGAGGCTTTGACCTGAGACCCATTCCTGTCTCTGGAGAATGAAAGCCTAAATATTCCCTGTAGGCTGCCGTGGACCAAGATCACAAATAGGCAAGAGTCACATGACAGGGAAGCATGATGGAACACTGACACTTGATTTTCTTCCAAATCACCCCCAGTAAAAAGGCAAATTTGTTGTAGTAGCATTCTGAAAGGGCATATTTATCCTGATTCTTGGGTTGGGAGAGAATTAAGGGAAGTTTGCAGAACCAAATGTCAGCAACTTCTGCAGTGAGGTTTGTGCTCTAAAAAGTCCCATAACAGACCCTACACAGTCCATGGGTTTTTATGCAGATAATGGATATTCATAGAGTGCGCTACTTAATATTCTACTTCACTTTTTTAAAGTTTGCTCTACTTCTTGATTCCCCTGGGTCTATAATTCTACGGTACAGGTTCAATTTAGTTACCTTAGCTTGTTCACTAGGGGTTTAGCTTTCTAGCTTCTAACATCAGATGACATTTCCTGACTTTAGATTAGTGTTGGCAAATATTTTCTTCAAAGGACCAGAGAGTAAATATTTTAAGCCTTGCAGTCTATCCTGTCTCTTAGAACTACCCAGCTCTGCCATTGCAGCACAAAAGCAGCTATAGAAGATATGTAAATGATGGACAGGGCCTGGTTACATTCCAATCAAACTTTGTAATCTAAGCTGCCAGCCAGATTTGGCCAGTGAGCCTAGTTTCCCAACTCCTGCCTTAGAAAGTGCCTTGCCCATTTTGTGTCCAAGAATTTACTCAGTGGAAATCAGTATTTGGACTAAGATAGGAGGGAGATTCAAGTCGAATCCTCTTTATGCCTCTCCAACAAGATCCAAATGCACTTGCATGACATTGCATAGACTAACCGTTGTTGTTATTTAAAATTTGACTAGCCCAGACTTGGAAAAAATGGGCTGTGAACTCTGGTCCTAACTATAGAAGTCAGAACATATTGATTGGGGATAAGATTACCAAAAATGCAACGGATTTTTTCCCAATCAGTTTTGGCATAAAGAATATTACCATCTCTCTTGGGGTGTGAACACATGGGTGGTGTGTTTTGGTCCTCTTGTTGAGGACTGGAGACCTTGTAGGCCCTTAAAGATGGACCTGGGACACTCAGGTTGGCCACTTTCAATAGCAGTTATCAGCTACCTTTTGGGAAGCACTTCTTTTATGCCTAGATTCTTGAAGAGATTTGATAAATGCTGCAATTCTTAGTGATGCTGGAGGGATAGGACCAGATAGGGCTCTTTATTGGGGATCAAAGTCATCAGGTGGAGGACCATCTGCAGCTATTAGGAGGGAACCCAGAAAGAAGCCAAGGAAAAGACCTGGAGCATATGTGAACTAGGGACCTTGAAAACACCCAGAACAACTTCTGGGAATGCTATAGCCAAACAGGGCAAACTTTTGACAAATGTTAGCAGTGGGGATTAGAATTATGATAGTTGGAATATAAGAAGAAATATAAACCCATTGCATATTTGACAACTGATGAGACCAGGACGATAGGTTGCAACTGATTTCTAACCCATACCCATGACTTACCAATATACATATATTCTAAGGTTGCTTTGTTATGTATACCTTATGGCCAAACTTATCATTGCATTTCCTCAGATATTTAGGAAGAGATAAGCTCTGTACTGTTTTAAATAATTTTATAGTATCTTTATATAAATTATCTTTCTGTATTATAAAGCTATAAAAATACAAATATTTAAGTATATAAAAATATAAAATATCTTTATATAGTATCTTTAAAAACAATCTTTGTGAATAAAATGTCATTTGTGTTTTTTGAATGATTTCTTTGAGATATATTCCTAGAAAGAGATTTCCTGAATCAAATTACAGGAACATTTTTATGATTCCTGGGACATGCTGACATTTTGTTGTCAACAATGTGTAAAAGTTTAGTCTTCACCAACCCTGGGTGTGTGGGAAGATCACAGCTAATTCCACAGGTATTTTAACTTTATTACTTGAGTTGAGTTTAACTTTATTAAGTTGAATGTGTAATATATTAATCATTTGGATGTGGTTATAGTTACTTTTTGAATCGACATATGTCAATATCTTCATTCCCTGGATAAGTACACTCAGACTCAAAGAGCATAAGTGTCTTGCTTGGAGTCAAATAGCCAGAGTTGCAGACCAGACTTCATTCTGATTCTGGTTCTCAGCTTGCTCCATTGTACAATAGTATCCTGGGGGCGGAGAGGCCGGGAAGGAGAGGAAGTAGGGATTTCTCAATTTCTGGTTATGATTCTCTCAAAGTATCCTTTAAAAAAAATTAATTCCTGGAAATTGCGACTAATACAAAAATCTCAGGAGAAATTTATTATAAGAGCTTACGAAGCCTCATTCAAAGATGAAGGTCAACAGAGACAAAGTAGATACATTTTCAATCTGTTTTAATGAATCAAACCTGATGGAATGAATTCCCTTTTGTGGGAAAAGAAAGAAAGACTGTTACTGTGGTTTCCTCTCAAAAGATTTTATTCAGTCTTTGATTAGACTGAGCAGAACATAATATTTCAAGGGCAAATTTCACCTTTTTCCAGCTATAGAAACACTTTATTATTTGGAATCCATACTTATTTTCAGTTACAATTAAATTTGTGGAGAGTAGGATTGGGGTTATGTCAAAAGGATGGAGAAAAGACTAAGAAAGTCCTTCAGGAAAAGCCAAAAGTCAAATGACAATTTTTACTCCATTGATAATTTCTGATTCCTTGCCTTTTTCATCTATACAGATGAGAGTCTTATTCCTGAAATTCTTATCTCTTCATCCACCTCATGATCTGATATCTCTGGTCTATAGTCACACTTCCAAAGTTTCCTTCATTTTCATATTTTCTGCCCTGAGTAATCCTTTTCAAAAGGTTTCTTACTGAAGGAGTTGCCATGGGTGTTTTCCTAGCCTCCTCACGCAGGGGCCATAGCAACCGCTCTCTTCTGCCAGATGCTGCTGCTGAAAATTTCTGAGTATCCAGACTCTGAGTTTCCTGGGTAACTCCTTTTTCTAGTGTTAAGCATACATTTCCTTTCCATCATTTTTCTGCCAGGGATCTTTCCTGAGAACCATCCTTTTAAAATTGGATATGAAGTCTCCAGGGTATGTGGGTGGATATTCTCTGTAGATATGATTTGGGTTTGCAGGACTTTGGGAAAAATAAATCAAAGCAGCTCCCAGGCAGATCTGGGTCCTTCTCAGATCCAGGTCCAGTTTGAACCTGGCACTAAAATAGTCAACGATTGTTGAGATGTACATATGGGCTTTTCCAAAAGGCAAGAACCAGATGTAGATTGGAGCCATGTCTAAGTTAGTGATAAAAGATAACTTGAGAACCCAATAGAGGGGGATTTGAGAGTAATAGAAAGCAGGTGATGATCCCTGTATTTGGAAAGATAATCATCTCTTTCTTGTGAACATGACTAAACATTTGTGATAAACCATTATGCCACTTTCTTGGCCTGCTGATCTTAGAAGCATTTTGCCTTAGATTTCAGGAGGATATGACATGGGAATGTGTATTAAGACAAACACATATTTTGTGGGACAAATTATTTTCTGCTTTCTATTGAAAATTGCCCTTCAGTACCAATACAACAGAAGCTCTTCAAAATACATTGAGAGCAAAAATAAATTTAAACCACAAATTATTATCTGGTAGACTTTCTTATTATTTTCACTATTTCATGCTTTCTTCATTTGTGAACTGAACTCTTGAGTTTTATTTTTAAGACAACATCTTTATTAGATATAGTCTATTACTTTATTAGTTATTATTAAAGGTCAATGTAGTCATTTATAAATATATAATGTATTGTTATTGGTCTAAATGTGAATTGCCTGACCATTTTTTTGTTGAAAAGTAAATGGACTTATCCCCAAATCCAAATTATGATAGACATTATTTTATTTTTTTATTTTTTTTATTTTTTTTATTTCTTGACTGTTTTCCTTGTCTTTGTAACATATAGATGTTACATTTTGTTTCTAAAGCAAAAATTTTAAAGGCTTATCTAGACAGACAAAATATTTCCTTGAATATATTTCTCTTTTTTCAATAGCAGAATTTTAGTAATAAACACATCATGGTGCTTGAAAATAAAGATTACATTCAGAATAGAGAATGTCTTCAGAGTTAAGGCTAAAATTAGTGGCTTGCTGAATCTAATTTATAGTTATTTTGAAACAGAGATCTAGTGAGATAGATATTTCTTATGCTTAGTATTATCTCTGTCAGTTTCATCAAGAAGAATAACATTCCCAAATACTTTTGAAAATAGTTTTCTTTCTTTTTTTTTTTTTTTTCACCTCTTTTTTTTTTTTTTTTTTTTTTCAAATATTAAATTTTATTTTTATATTCCCCCATACAATTGCAAACGCCCCATTCTGACCCCAATCCTTCCCCTCCCGCCCGCCACCCCCCAAAAAGTGTCTCTGGTTCATAGTTTTTGTTGATTTTGATTTTCACTTTCTTATATTCATTTTCCTGGTCCCTTATTTAAGTTTTCTAGATTCCTGCTATGAGTGAGACCATCCGGTATTTTTCTTTTTCTTTTTGGCTTATTTCGCTGAGCATTTTCTTTCAATTTAAACATCAATCATGTGAAAAAATATTTGAAGTAGTTTATTGATTTGTGATGTATTTTGGTTAAATGTTTACTTATAATATTCTTTAGGTGAAAATAATAAATATGTGGGTTTTAAACACTAAGGGGGGAAATCTAGAACTTGCAAATGCGTGCATTTACAAACATTTATAGTTGAAATGCTATTCAAATGTAATGTACTAAATGACAAAGAAGCTGTTGAGTATATTTTTCAGTGTTGCAGTTAATAGAACAACTAGGTGGTTTTACTTTAATGGAAAATTTTTTTTATACTTTTTTTTTTAAAGATTTATTTATTTATACAAGCACTGGGTACAGTCAGAAGCGCGGGAGGGTGAGAGAATTCACCAGAGCCAGAGCAGGGAGCAGAGCAGGCAGAAGGACCAAAGTACACTGCTGAGGGGAGCAGCGGGTGGCAGGAGAGGTCTGCGTGCCATGTGGGACCCTCCTCCCTGGTGGCCAGGGAGCAGCAGGGGATTGAACTGGTGCTGCAGAAACTGCGAGCAGCTTCGCAACCCAGCGCTCAACTGCTGCGCCACCGGGGAGGCCCTTTAATTGAAATTTTATTAACAAAGTTCTCCCTTAATGATGAGATTTCTTAATTTAGCAACATCCAGCATCAATTTAAGAACTTTCAGTGACTTTCCATTTATTGGTCCCTTGTCTAGTTCTTTAAGTTAAACAACACATATTGATTCATAATTAAGGAAACAAGTCAGAATGTTTCAACAGGTAATGAGAAAACAGGAAATAATTCCATTTCTGTTTAATAGAAAAGAGAAATGAAACACCCTTTCCATAAGTGACCTTAGGAATCATGGAGCTGGAACAGCAGTAAGAGGTCTCACACCCGGGAGATGAGTGTAGACTTTGGGAGAGACCCCACCAAGGTCCACATCCAACTCTGCCGCTCATAAACCATGTCCCCTTAAGAAGTTAACTATGTGAGACTTGTACCATCTATAAAAGAGATAATGATAATAGTCTCCTCAAGGAATTTTTGTGAGAGTTAAGTAAATGAAGAATGTAAATGTTCAGCATTATGCTTGGCCTAAAGTAGGCACTCAATTCATTATTGGTTTCATTACTATCATATTATTATGAACCAATCCATCTTCTTCACTTTATTACATGAGGAAATTGAGGTCCAGGGAGGTAAATTGAAAAGTTTAAAGTAATTCACCTTATCTTCTATTTTATATATGCTTAATGTATAAAATCTAACCTAATTCTTAATTGTGATCTGAACACTGGGATTTCAAAACATACAAAACTGTCTCTATCCAGAATTGTAAAGATAGGTCCACTTGAGGGAGATAAATCCACAGCATACATCCCACAAAGCAAAGTGGAACTATATGAACACATGCTTGTTTATTGAGAGAGAAACAAAGTACATTCTGTGTTTCTTTGCCTTGTCATTGCAGAACACCTAATCCCTGAATGGCTGAGAATGTTTTAATGTTTATTTTTATGAATGTTCTAGTCTAGAGACATCTGTCAAGGCCAGCATTTGTCCAGGGTTTGAAAGATTTACATTCTGGTATCCTTTCAAAGATATATGACCCAAAACTTTCTGAATGCCTATATGCTTATCTACATAAGGAGAATGATGATGTTTGCCTCCTAGAGATATCATGAAGTTCAACTATTAGTGAAATAAATGTAGATATCAAATTCTAAACACTAAGAGGGATTAGTGAACAAGCTTAAAAACCCAGTGGGTAGCAGGTAATTACGGAAGTTTATATAAAAACATGTTCAAGTTATCAAGATGAAAGGAAAGCATAGATTTTAGAGCTAAGGGGGAAAGAAACACATCAATAGAGTTTGAAAATGTTATTTTCACTTGACCTGTGTTGAAAATATAGTAATAAGACTTGTATTTCCTATCAATATTTTTTGTGCTATTTTATTTGCAGTTAGAGCTTCCTAAATAATTTTATGTTTAAATTTGAACACAATAGAAAAACTCATAATTTAAAAATTAAATAAATCCTATTATTTACATGCAGTTTTTAACGACTTATTTATAAGCTTATAATTTTGAAGATAGAAGAAATGGGAAAATTACATCAGACTCATAGTTTGGATAACTACAGAAGACAATAATGCAAATCAGAAAATATGAGAGTGAAAAAGACTTAAGAGGACAAAAGATGCCCTTAATCTTTTCAGTAATTTTGAATTTGAGTTTGTCATTAGTCACCTGGATGATCACTTAGATATTGAGATCCAATATTTGTGATTGTTTACTATGCCAATGATAGCTAAAATGTGGTTATGATTAAATCATCTTAGACAAAAGTAAGGAGAATGACAAGGGTCAAGACTTAGAAAAAGAAGTATATTATTTCCAAGCAATGAGTTATTTTGAAGAGAGATCAACAGAGATGATAACCAACAGAAATATAATCTTTAAATTCAGGGTAATAGCAAGAATATACAAACTGATTGATTAAAGAAAGGAAGGAGAAAAGAGGAACAGAAAAGTGAGAAGGGATGAGAAAAACACACAATGCTTAGCAAGTATGTTCTATAAATTGAAGTGTGGACACTTTTAGAGCTATTTCCATTTGTCCAGCTATGATGAGGGAGCACAGTGGACTTAGTGGTGGACTGTGAGTGACTGGTGATGAATGCAATGTGGTAACAACACCTGCGAGAGAGACCCGATGCTTCTAATATACAGACAATGACATAAACCAAAATTACCTAAATATGAAATACAAATAAAATAAAATGAAAGGAAGTTTCCATAAGTTGCTTGCATAGACAAGCAAAATATAGGTAATTGAGGAAGGGTGGGGGTCAGGGGAGGGGGGTATGAAAGATATTACAAGCCAATTTAAAAATTTTTCTTCCATTTGATTACTTTGGGCACTTTTTATTAGTGTGTGTGTGAAGTTATTAGTGGCCAGGAAATAAAAACTTTCTCTGCAATTATTTTTCCATCATTTTCTGAAGACATATTTTAATGATTATATTTAAACATTATTGTGTGCATCGTGTGTGTTCCTAAACTTATTAACATCTGTATAAGGGCTACATTATTAATAAGAAAGTGCTAAAATAAATTCATCAAAGAATTCTACATTAAACAGAAACAAATTATATAATAATATCAGCCCTAACAGAATTAAGAGGAGCCTTATGTTTTCAAGGTGCTAATTGGTATATTAAGAAAAAATGCTGCATTTGATCTTGGGATGATTTCTAATCAGATTGTTAAAATATTGGGCTATACTTACCTGGCAGGGGAGATACCATGATCATGAAGGTGGTTTTCCCAGGGCAAGGCTTATCCATTGCACTCCGCATGTGCTGACCCTTGCGATTTCCCCAAATGTGGGAAACTCGACTGCATAATTTGTGGTGGTGGGGGACTGCGTTTGCACTCTCCCCTGGTTAAAAAAACAAATATTGGGCTACAAGAAAATGTCCCCCAAATGCAAACATGACCTAACTCAAAACACCATGATTTCAATGTGATCTTTTTTAAAAAAAAATATTTATTTATTTATACAAGCACTGGGTACAGTCAGAAGCGCAGGAGGGTGAGAGAATTCACCAGAGCCAGAGCGGGGAGCAGAGCAGGCAGAAGGACCGAAGCACACTGCTGAGGGAGGAGCGGGTGGCAGGAGAGGTCTGCGCGCCATGTGGGACCCTCCTCCTGTGGCCGGGGAGCAGCAGGGGATCAAACTGGCGCTGCAGAGGCTGCGGGCAGCTTCGCAACCCAGCGTTCAACCGCTGCGCCACTGGGGAGGCCCTCAATGTGATCTTTTTAAATGAGTAATCCATTAATGTCAACAGTCAAGTTCAGAGAAAACACAATATATGAGACATATCAATGATAAAAATATAACACAAAAAAGATAATGGTAATGGAATTTACAAGTTAAATTTTATAATCCAAGGTATAAAATTTTGCACTCTTTACTTGCTTGAAAGAAAGCCACCTGTTGATAATGTTAACTTACAAGAGTGAAAGTCTCAAAAACTATGTCAGGTTTACGTAGTTATTAAAAAAAAGTTACTCAGCTAGTTAATATTCATTGATTCATTCATACCTTCAACACAAATTAACTTGAACACCTAATCAGTGATATGCATGGGAACAAAACACAGTCTTTGGTCTTTTTTTTGTAAACATTCTGGTGGGAGGACACCAACAGATATGTATATGCAACAGTATATGTTTATGTATATCATTTAGTTATAATGACAGATTTTTTTAAAGATTTATTTATGCATAAAAGAACTGTGGTATAGGCCAGAGTTGTGGGGGGGGGAGAGGATTCACTAGAGACAGAGTGGGGAACAGAACAGGAGAAATTACTGAAATACACTGCTGAGGGGATTGAACTCGTGCTGCAGAGGCTGCGGATTGCCTCCTAGTGTGGTGCTTAACCCCTTGCACCACCAGGGAGGCCTGTATACTGACAGATTTTGGGGCAAAGTTAAGCACAATAAAAAGATGTTGGATGAGAAATAAAATTTTGACAGGTGGTTAGGGAAGACCTCTCTGATAGGAGCTATTCAAAGAACATGGGGAAAAAGAGAAGCAGGCCCATGTAGCTTCTGGGAGAAGAACATGCCAGTCAGATAAGACATGGAGACACTTGGGGTACTCAGGAAGTGTGAGGGTACCACAGTAACTGGAATGTAGAAAATACAGTGCCGGGTAGAAGAAAACTATATAATGAAGGATGGTAGAGTCTACTATAGGAGTTTATAATTTACTCAGAAGGCTATCTAAAGTGATTGTGTTGAGCAGTGGAGTGATATAGCTTATGTTTTTAGAAGATGACTCTTGTGTAATCTTTTTCTTTTTTTTTTACTTTCGTGTGGAGAACAGACTGTAGGTGGCATGTTGAAAACAAGGAAATAAGTTACAGCAATGGCAGGACATGGTTTTGAACAGGATGGTAGGATAATGGTGATAATAAATAGCCATAGTAAAGATAAATTTTGAACGTAGAACCTATTGGTTCTGTCAGTTGGTTCTGCCAGTTGGCTAAGGGGAAATAAAGAAAGAGATGAGACAATGATGATTTTAAAATTTAGAACATGAAGTGTAATATCAAATATTGTTCTAAAAAGCAAATTTTGGTAGTGGTGGTGGTGAGGGTGTCAGGAGTATAGCTTGGGGTATGGTAAGTTTGAGATGCCTGTTGAGTGTCTCTGACTCTAGAGTTCAGGTATAGGTCTTGAGTACAGATTGGATTTTCATAGTGTTTGATAGAAGGTGGTATTTAAGGATACAAGACTGGATGCACCATCTAGAAAATGCAGCACAAGTTCAATCCCCTGGCTAGCCCACATGGCACAGCAGACCTCTCCTGCCTTGCCCGCTGCTCCCTTCAGCAGTGTATTTCAGTCAGTCTGCCTGTTCTGTTCCCCACTCTGTCTCTGGTGAATCCTCTCACCCCCCACACCTGTGGCTTATACCCCAGTTCTTGTATGCATAAATAAATAAACCTTTAAAAATAAATTTGGGAAGGTAAGGAGGACCTAGTAAAGGAAGACTAGCAGGAACACCAAAAATATTAGGAGGTGAAAGAAGTGTTTCAAGGTGAAAGTGATGACTTGTGCAAGATATTTAGAGATCCTCGCATTTGACAGCATGGAAGTAAATGATGATCTTGACAAGAAAAGATTAGATGACAGAGACTTACTGGAGAGTATTCAAGAGAGAACAGCATTAGAGAAGCACAGACAGTTTTGCTGTATAAGGAAGGATGCAAAAGGAGATAAGGTATTTTAGAGGAGGATCTAGGAAAAGTTGAGTTTAAATACTTCAAAACATCTTTGATAACTCAGATAATACATGATTGGGGGTGATAATATAAGCATAGCTATATTATTTTTGGTTATTCCAGGTGTTTCATTTGCATTTCTGAAAATAAATCTGTGTTTAAATGCACACAATTACACTTAAAATTCACTGTGAAAAACTTGCCCAAAGCATTGACAGCTCTACTGTCTCTTTTATCCAGATATCTCATGATCTTTTTGTGTAAATATTATATATACTTCAACTTGCTATATAGTGTTTTCAATTGCCTTCAAAATTACATCTCAGAAAATTTCTAAATTATATAGATTTTGTTAGACATTGTAGTTTGTGTGCCTGGAAACTATATCCCTTCTTTCTTTCTAACAGATTTTCATTGTTTTATGAAATAGAAACTTGTTTAGCTCTCAGCAAGGGAAACTTCACTCCCCTTAGCTAGGAGATTTTCTGTTTGTCACTCTTGCAGCCGTCATGTGCTCATGAGGGAAAAGCCAATAAACTGAAGACTTGGTCTTTGATTACATTGTTGAGCTTGTGCATGAAGACAGTAATCCCTGACCACTCATTTTCATATTATATATAAAATAGTTAAATGTCTTATTGATTAAGCCATCATTACTTAGGTATGCTATTACCCACACTTGGGAACATTCCTGATATAATTTTCATTTTAATCAATGACTAGAAATCACAGGTGGGAGCAATTTAGATTTCACACTGGATGTCACCTTTTATACTCCATTTTACTGAGAAGAATCTGTAAATGTATTTATAATAACGCCAATAATAACAATAGCTAGCACTCATATAACACCTACTATGTCCAAGAGCTGTTCTAAGTCCCCTAATTATCTTATTTCATTTAACCCTATGAGGTCAGTACCATTATGTTTCCCATTTTTACATGTGAGAAAACTGAGTCAGAGAGAGATAAATTACCTCCTCAATATTTAGCAATTGATTATTAGAAAAGTTAAGATCTGAACCTGTCATGTCTCCCTCCAAGGTGTTTACCCACATGGTTAAGACCCCCAGCATTATGAGAAGGGTCCCTACTTGCCCCTGCCTTTAACTTCTTTTCCACAGAGTTCCCATTGGGTCCCTTTGGGGAACAAGAGCTGATTGTCAAATGTACATTCTTCCATTATTCTTTTCCTTGCTAATGTGTCTTAGTTCCTCATTCTATTTATAAGGTCAAACAAAACCTTTATCTTCTAGAAGGAAGGGAATCCTTGTGATATTTTTGGCTAGTCCATGATCTTGCAATGCACTGTTGGACCCTCTTTCTTATACGTGATTATCAGTGCTCAGTATTCTTCCCTTTCTTGATGAAAGTCCTATGTTTCTTGGAGCTATTCTAGTTCTCTTGTTCACCTGCACTGGCTAACATAAACTGTAAAGAATACATAGAAAATATATTTCCAATAGAAAAATGGAATATATATATATATGCACACAGTAACTAATGTATCATTTCATGTATAATTATTAAATATGCCATTTGAGTAACATGTATCATCTATACATCATACGTTTATTGGTATAATAAGTAGTATGAATAATGTTTGTAATAGTTTATGTATTGGGTATTGTGTCAGTAAATTTTTATAAACCTCTGACATATTATTAACCCCTGTTTTATAGAGGCTAAATAACTTTAAGAGAGAGGTTAAATAATTTGCCCAATGTCACATACTTAGCAGTTCACTATGTCTTCTCAATATAAATGCTTTTTTAAAGATTTATTTGTGTTTTTATCCATGCATACAAGAACTGGGGTGTAGGCCAAAGGTGAGGGGGGGTGAGAGGATTCACCAGAGACAGAGTGGGGAGCAGAACAGGCAGATCTACTGAAATACATTGCTGAGGGGAGCAGTGGGCAAGACAGTAGAGGTCTGCTGTGCCATGTGGGTAGATCCCTGGCTGGGGATTGAACTCATGTTTGCAGTGGCTGGCGATAGCTTGATAATGCTGAGACTTTAACCCCTGTGCCATCAGGGAGGCCCTCCTCAATATAAATGTTTATGACATCTTGTACTTCTATTTTTCAGTGGTTATACTCACTTGTAATGCATATTTATTTTTATGATTAATTATTATTTTACTCATGAGACAAGGTCCATGTCTTCTTTTGCTCAGCACTCTTTTTATCTTTAAATTTTAAATAGAAAAATACTATAGTATTTAAAAAATAAAATTAAAAAAAAACAGCAAAACTTGTGGAGCCAATATTCATGCAAAATTTAATTCCAAATACAGCAATTTTTATCAGCTTCTCCATTTTGAAATAACTAAAAAGCATCTAGATCAGGGGTATGGAATCAAACATGTATGTAGCCCTTCTCTATTTATGTTCCCAGGGCAGACTCTCATACTTTGGTTCACTAAGTCTGGATAAGACCTCACAACTCTCCTTGATTCTGGATTTATTACTTTAACTGTCTTCCCCACAAACTATTGAAACATGCAAAAAGGGGAATATTGTGTATGTTAGGAACAGATATATCACATCATCATACTTAGTCATATTTAGACTGAAAAATAGTACCTGCCTGTCTGTCTGTCAGTCTATCTACCTACCTATCTATCATCTATCAAAGGAAGGACATATCATTCTTCTGAGAGAATTCTCTAGAAATTCCCCTCTCATCACAGATACTCATAATACTCTATGCCAGAATAATAGGTGTCCCTTTATAGTGAGTCATGTCTATTTGTGAGAATGTGTATAGGAAAACATCCATCTCTGTTGGTCTTTGTTTTATATAATGATTTCTCCTTTAAGGAATGTTGCTCAAAAGTGTGGTCACACTGCCATACTAGGCAGGACCTGCTCCAAATGGCTGCTGTGCTCACAATTCCGTTCAGAGGAGATTGCACATTTCCTGATGACAGACCTTCCCTACACAGTTCCTGAATCATGGTGCCTGACTGGCAGTGCACGACCTCAGCTCTGATCACAGGTGATGGTATTGAATATGGGTACTCATGTAAGGAAAGTATAGTAATAGGCTGGACAAGGAACTTATTAGCTAACTGGCTTCTAGATTACCTCAGGATGCTCATTTGAGAAATACAGGGAAAATTCAGGATGTTAGCAGTAGAAACAATTGCTGAAAAGGCAGAGACACATAACTAGGCAGTCATGAGGAAGTAAAGGGGGTTGACATAATTATGTATTTTTTAGTTTGCATGACTGTATGAAAAATAAGAATGTCAAAGCATACAGGCCTAACTGGTTTGATGTCTTGAGAGCTTTTCCTGTTAATGTGCTCAGATGTGTTCTACATAAAATCAGACTACTTTTTACTGTACTTTCATTCACATTTACATGTAATATTGTTCCCCCATTATTTTCCAAAGTTAAACTTAAAGGTCACTTTTAAAATAATTTCCAGGTTTGATGCTTTTTACTTTTATAACAATTAATTGTAATACAGTTGTAATTCCTAAAAAACAAAACATCTGTTGTAAGTTTTCAAAACTTTCTGTGTGCTATTCCAGGGCATTCTGCAGGTCATAATACCAAATGTTTAAATTGGCCAATAAGAATAAATGATGTAGAGTATTTTAGGAAATGGAATTTTAACTTAAGAGATGTGGTAACTCTAGGAGGTAATTCCTATAGAAAGAGAAGAAGATGGTCATTGATTAGGTTTTGAATGAATATATTAGGTAATGTATGACTTAGGTAAGTGGGATTTGCTAATTTTCTATCTTCCAATATACCAATGACTCAGGTAAATGGGATTTGCTAATTTTCCACTTATAAGAAGACACACTTAGTTGTGTGTTAATCAGCATTTCTGTTCACATTGTGACTAAGACATATTGATTTGGCTATGACTGACTGTAGACTCCAATACATGCAGTATGGACTCATGGCTGGTTTCATACCACAGGCTATTATATTTGGCGTAATTCATGGTTACTAGGAAGTGATAGGGATAAAATAGACAATTCAACATTATGTGATGTTAATCAGCAATATCCTTATTACTTTGAGATGTCAATTGAGATATTTTGAACTTCAAATTGAATATATTTTTATTTGAAGCCAATCACGTCAATTTTTAGTATTTATTACTTTTTATTTTGTTTTTCTAATGTATTTCTCAAGTTTATTTGGTTGGCATGCTCAGTTTATTACTCTGGTTTGGTTCTTTTCTCTATCTCTGATTCTCATTATCCTTAGTTATTTTTCCCTAATTAAAATGCAACAGATCTCTATTACAGAAAACTTGGAAAGTCCAGGAAAATGAAAAAAAAATCCTGAAATTTTAAGATGTCCACTATTTTATCCTGCATAGAATTAATTCTCATACTATTAATATAACACTTGAAAGAAATAAAAGATGACTGGGTGTTATAGGAGCTAACACTCATTTCATTTCCATATCTATAAGAATGCTCAAAAAGAGGAAAATAATATGTTGTCTGAGAAAATCATACATATTAGTTGAATTAATTTTAAATGAGTTCATTTCTGAGATGCAAGGTAGGGTTAAGCCATCTCACTTAAGGGGAAGTGGACTACTTTTATTAATTAGAGCAATATTGGCCTCTCAGTAAGTAAATCAGGTAGTTATTGAAACATTAGTAAGAAGCATTGTCTCTACCATGGGATATGAGAAATGTCTTACAATGACTAAGAAAAATGAGCCTGTTAAGTTAATACTGTGACTTTTTTGAGAGTAATTCCTACCTCTCCTGCATTAAGGTCACATGCCCCAGTCTGGAGAAGTACAGCATCCCATCAAATTACATGAATAAAGTAGAAATTGTATTTTGAGGGACTCCTTTCTGCACTCCACTCAATTCAATCATCTAGCTTCTAAAACACATGGAAATAGTTGTCTTCACATTATCAGATTAGAATTTTTAATTTCTGAATAAAATTGCAGGTAACATTGATTTGATACATGATACATGAGAAGAAGAATGCATTAAGTAATAAATTACTAGCTACATTGGAGAAGAATCTATTTACCTTCAGAGAAACATACTTTTCCAAAACAATGGAATTCTCAAATACAGAAATGATAACCGAGGGCCTCCCCCAGGTGGCGCAGCGGTTGAGCGCTGGGTTGCAAAGCTGCCTGTGGCCTCTGCGGCGCCGGTTCGATCCCCGGCTGCTCCCTGGCCACCGGAGGAGGGTCCCACATGGCCGCAAACCTCTTCTGCCGCCCGCTGCTCCCCTCAGCAGTGTACTTCGGTCCTTCTGCCTGCTCTGCTCCCCGCTCTGGCTCTGGTGAATCCTCTCACCCTCTCGCGCTTCTGACTGTACCCAGTGCATGTATAAACAAAACAAACAAACAAACAAATAAATAAATAAATAAACATGCCTCTAAAAAAAAAAAGAAATAATAACCGAAAGTACAAAACACCAATATAAATGTTCAGAGCACAATGGGTATGAGGTTGGGGGTTACTAGTTTAGGTTAAGCATTGAGTCTTGCCTAGATACAGAGGTGTTCTCAAGGAACTCACTCAGACTAGTGAATTTGAGTAAAGTAGGCAATCATCATAGGACAGGATGAAAGGAGACAGAGGCATTTTATTGGTATTTTTTATTGGTATAAAATGAAAGCACATAAACTTGAAGGAATTTTTATTTAGAAAATTTCTGTCAACCTGAGGCATGTTAAAATCAGATCAAATAAGCAGCTCAAAAATCTATAAAAAAATGGAGCTGTTTTAGCCACCTCCTAAACTAAACTCTCATATTCTGTCTCACCTAATGCACTAGTAAACACTACCATCTATCCATAAACTTGAGCAAAAAGTCTAGGAAACATCTTCATAAGTTTTCTTACGAGGAGAAATTTCATTTCACCACCCCAATACAATGCAAGTCTTATTATTCTACAACATGTGTACTTTTATCTTTCCTCACCCTATGTTTAAGCTCCACAGTCTTTTCTCAGGAGTCAGAACTAATCATAGTCTCTGACTCCATTCTTGCCCACTAATCTTCCTTAACTTCTAGACCCAAGTCTATTGCTTCTACAACTATCGCCCTATAAAAAATCTGTATAAAAGAATGTCATCCTTCCATACTATGATTTAATGTTTTCTTGTTGCATTGGAGTAATACCATCCATATTTACTCAGGGTCCCAAAGTCCTGTGTAATTGACTCATATCTCTTATGCAGCATTATCTCATGCCACTTTCCCATCACATAACATATTGCACAACTAGGCTCCTATTTTGTGTCTCAAACACCTTTATTCTCTGTCTTTTCTTGGTTCTGTTTACATTTGTTGTTCACTTGCCTAGATCAAATTCATCATTTAGGTGACAACTGAAATATCATCTCCTTAGTTGGCTCCTTCCTGACCAACGTAGCTTTGAAAATTGATGTTCCAGGAATACCTGAATGAATGAATGAGCTTTCCAAGTAACTGAATAAAACTTCTCCATGTCTGTATCCTCATATATTAAATAAAAAGACATAATCATTTAGACTTTGCTATGTCCATAATTCTATTCCTTGTGGAATTATAACAACTCAAACTTCAAACTGACTCTCAATGATTTATTTAAAGCTATCATTCTAAGTGTGGTCTGTGAACACCACCTGGGGTCCAGTTGAAGGGGTTCAGTGAAATCAAAATCATAAATTAGTAATAGATACATTCAAAGTACAGAATATATATGCCAATCATTTTAATATAGTAGAATATGAAAAGTTGATTCTTATGTTTTATTCATAGCAGTTCCTCATTGCAAGTAACTCTTAAGAAATTGCTATCTATTACATTTTGGTATAATATCTACATAGGCTATCTATAATTACATGAGAAGGCTAATAACATATTTTAACTTTTTTGACTACATATCCATGAGCTGGATATGTACCACAATCAGCTGTCTTCTATTAAGCCAGGCATAACTGAGCCTTCTCAATAATGTTAAACAGTACCACTCTCCTCACTATGTTTTTGGGGATATTAGTTATTATTTATATATATATATATATATATATGCTATTTATGTCAGTATCTAATTTTTGTCATTTTTAATGAATTAACAAATATGTTAAATGTCTTTTAGTTTTAATCTCTAAAATGGTACATGTTAGTGTTTATTATAATCATTTAATCTCTTATGTTGTACATATAGCAATAGATATACAAAAATGAAAGTTACTAGGTCTCTTCAATAATGTTTAAAGGTTTATAGAGATTCTGAGTTTGATACTGACTGATTCAAAGGCTAAGTATAGTATTTGACATTGAAAAGAAAATGTATCATATGTGAAAATCTTTTAAAATTATAGTTAGCAACATGTTTTTAAAGAACCACAATGTCAGGAGTAACTTAATAGTACCACATTCCAATTATAGATTGTGAAATAAATTAGACAGTGCTTTTACACACTGTGGCAGATTGGTAATTCTTCTCTAATATACATTTTCCCTTTTTTTTCTTTACTGAAAAATCCACAATTTTCTGTGGATGTACCAGCTAAAGTAAGTTTCTCTTGCAGATAAATAAATCCTAGATGATAAAATGTATTTGATGTAATTGTTATTCACTGGATGGGGCTTTGGAAAAGACTTTTGTTCTTTTGGCTGTCTACCCTTCTCCTCTTGCATGGCACCATGATATATGAGCTGGACCTTAGCATTCATATTGCAAATATGACACTAAGGTTCATATCCTAAAGATAGAAAAGCGGGTGGCAGGAGAGTTCTGTGCACCGTGTGGGACCCTCGCTGGTGGCCGGGGATTGAACCGGCGCTGCAGAGGCTGCAGGCAGCCTTGCAACCCAGCACTCAACCACTCCGCCACCAGAGAGGCCCCCAAATTTTCCACTTTTTAAAAGAATACCAATTTATGTATTAGGAAATTAAAAAATAAATTAAATACAAATTAAGACCAAAAGAAATAGAGCCAAAAAAATCAATAAAATTGAATAATAAATCAGAAGAAATTAAGAGAAGCAAAATCTAGTTCTTCAAAAAAATCAGTAGAATCAACAAAACACATTTAGTCAGACTGAGAATGAAATAGAGGACACAAATTATTAACATAAGAAATGAAATATGAGACATCACAATGGATGCCATAGATATTAAAGACTAGGAAAGGGCTACTATGAACAACTCTATGCCTACAAATTTGATAAACTGTTTGAAAAAAAACAATTTTCTTGAAAAACATGATCTGTCAGAACTCACACTAAAGAAATAGTATGAATAGGCCCATATTTGTTAAAGAAATTAAATCAATAATCAATACCTTCTAAAACCACAAATACTTGATGGATTCAGTGGCAAATTCTACCAAACAAGTAATTATAAATTATACTAATATTTATAAACTCTTTCAGAGAACAGATAGAAAGAGAATACTTCCTAACCCATTCTATAAGAACAACATTACACTACTATCAAAACCAGACAAGATATTATAAAAAAACAAAACTGCAGACCATTATCTCCCATGAACATAGCTGTAAGAGTCCTCAACAAAGTATTTGCAAATAAATTCAAGTAAGTATAAAAAGAATTACATACAATAACAAATGGGATTTATCCCACATAGGCATGTCTGGTTCAACATTTGAAAATAAAAGTATTCCATCATATCAGCAGAGAAAAAAGAATTATCATATGAATAGAAAGAGAAAGAGCATTTGACAAAATTTAATACCCATTTCTAATAAAAATTCTCAGTAAACTGGAATAAAAGGCAACATTCTCAAATCAATAAAGACTATCTACAAAAGCCGTATAGCTAATTTCATTCTTAATGATGAGAAATTTGAAAATTTGCCCCACTAATATCAGTAGGAAGGCAAGGATGTCCCCTCTTGCCACTTCTTTTCAACATCATATTAAATGATCTGGCTAATGCAGTAAGGCAATAAAATAAAAAATGTATACAAACTTTTTTGTATACATGTATACTAACTTTTTTGTATACATGTATACTAACTTTTTTTTTTTTTTGAAAGAATTATTTATACAAGCACTGGGTACAGTCAGAAGCACGGGAGGATGAGAGAATTCACCAGAGCGGGGAACAGAACAGACAGACTGACGAAATACATTGCTGAGGGGAGCAGCGGGAGGCAGGAGAGGTCTGAGCGCCATGTGGGACCCTCGCTGGTAGCCAGGGATGGAACCGGCTCTGCAGAGGCTGCGGGCAGCTTGCAGCCCAGCGCTCAACCGCTGCGCCACCAGGGGACGCCTGTAGTATTTCCTAACTTTGTAGATTCAACACAATACCAGTCAAAGTCCCACCACATTATTTTATGAATACCGACAAGCTGACTTTAAAGTTTGGAGGGAGAGGCAAAAGACCCAGAATAGCCAACCTGAAAGGAAAAGAACAAAGTCAGGCATAGATGCTACTTGATTTCAAAATTTACTATTAAGCAATAGTGATGGAGAGAGTATTGTTTGGTAAACGTAGACAAATAGATCCATGAACTAGAATAAAAAGTTTTTAACTAGATCTTTACCAATAGAGTTAACTGACAATGGAGCAAAGGCAGTATTACAACGTAGCAAAGATAGTCTCTTCAACAAATGGTACTGTAACAACTGGGCATACATTGAAAACATTCATTTCAACACAGACCTTTCACAAAAATGCACTCTAAATACATCATGGATCTAAATGAGAAATCCAAAAGTAACAAAACTCCCAGAAACTAATATAGGAGAAATCCTAGAAGACTTTGGATGTAATGATACTTTTTTAGAAATAGCACCATAAGCACAATATGTAGGGGGAAAAAACAATAAGCTAGATTTTATTAAAATTAAAAAGTTCCACTTTGCAAAAGAGAATACTGAATTTGAATAAAAGCCACAGATGAGAGAAAATATTAGCAAAAGACAAACTGATAAAGGTCTCATTTTTCAAAATATACAAAGAACTCTTAAGCCCCAACAAAAAGAAAACTAACAACCTTATTTAAAAGTGGGCCAAAGACCTCAGCAGATGTCCTGCTAATGAAGATATACAGATTGTGCATAAGCACATGAAAAGGTGCTCTACATCATTCATCATCAGAGAAAAGTAAATTAAATCAGCAATGAGAATATAACCACATCTTTAGAATAGCTGGTATCTGCATTATTGAAAAACTAAATGCTGAAATGATGTGGAGCAACAGGAACACTCATTCATGATGTTGAGAATGCAAAATGTACAGCTAGTTAGGATGATAGTTTGGCAGTCTCTTAGAAAGCTGAACCATATTCTTACTATACAATATAACAATCACACTCCTAGGTATTTATGCAAAGGAAACAAAAATTTATGTCCACCCAAAAACCTGCACATGGATGTTGATAGCAGCTTTACATATCTGTCAAAACTTGGAAGCAATCATGATATACTTCATTAGGTGAATGGATAAACCAAAGTGTTTCCAGACAAGGGCATAGTATTCATTTCTAAAAGTAAAGTACTTACAGAGCTATGAAATTAGATGATGAAGGAATCTTAAATAAATATTAGTAAGTGAAAGAAGACAATCTAAAAATGCTATGTAACTGCATGAATATAACTGATGTTAGACTGGAAAAGGTTTATATAGAAAGCAAATCTAATTATTAATAATGAGAAGTTATATGGTGAAATGGGGTTTTGTTTCTCTAAGGGAACAGTCCCTGTCCAAATCAAGTAAGTTATAATCCACATGTAGAATTATATTGCCTATACTTTTCACTAATTTAAAGCATGTTCCTACAAAGAGAGGAATACAAATATTCACAGACAATGTCTTTATATCTAATAATAACTTGCTTTTCATATCAAAATACTTGTTAGAGCAATTTAAAAAGGTACACTCTTAAGTTCATACAGAGAAAGGAGATTATGTATAGTTTCATTGAATAATTAATCCAGATTCTCTTTAGAAGTATATATTATTTATAAAAACTAGCTCAGGTATGTTTTGATATTTAGTATTACTGAGGCAAACAGATTTGAGCCCTATACCAACAAAAATATAACTCTTACTAATTCTTGGTGTTCAAAATCTCTTACAGATTGAAATTTGTCTCTTTGTTGTATGGGGTTCTGTCAAACAATACTGCATACACTAATGCAATTGACCAAGGAAAATCATAACAAACATCTCAAGCTCAATTCATAGCATTAATGTATCATTGATTTCAATCAATATTGCATACAAAAATGCAATTGGACCATCTAAAATCATTAAAAGAATATAAGTTAAAGCCCTGTATGTGCTATTTGAGTAAGATTGATTTCTACTTCCATTATTGAAATCAATTTGGTGCCATATATTTTCTGTAATACAGTTAATTGTTTGGGGACATGGAGTTGACTGAAATTTTCATATATTGTGTGCTGATCAGGAAATGTAACATGACAAAATGGATTTCTGATAGAAATTTATTTTGTAGCATGCCATATGGGAGATTAATGTGGCAAAAATAGTTAACAATATCTTTCAGGTTTATATATTGCAGATCTCATCATTACTTGCATTAGCCAAATTAACTTTATCATTGTTTCTCAACCCTAAGTTTGGAGCCAACTAATGTTACTGAAAATTGCTCAAACCATCTCTCTTGTTGGCTTTTTAGAGAAATAATTAATGAATATTAAGTGCTTTGTATATTTAATATGCCATTTAAATACTAGAAAGTCATTTTTGCTCAATGAAAAGATCTAATCATTATTGCACCAGATTAAAATTTTGTTTTCTTTTATCAAGCTGCATTATTGCAAAGATAGTATATGATTGAATACTGATGACCTCTTTAATCACAAAGATTTCCGTTTTAGTACACTTTTGTCTTAATGTTTGAAGGATAACCCTTCTGTGACTACTAGATTTCATCAGAAGAGTTTTTAAACATGTTTGATGACAAACATTAATACTCTGAGAAAGCATACATCACAGTTGTCATTTTAAAAGCATCCGATATGCTGGGGATTTATTTGTTTATATTTAAAGTTACCTTTACATTGTTGGTGAATCTATAGAACATCAGCATATTGTGAATATATAGAATATCAGTATATATATTAGAATATATAGATTATCAAGTTTATGAAAGTTTTATTTGCATGTCAGATTTGGATATGTTAATTGCTGGGTCTGCCACTAAATTATAGTGGTCCAAGCCTTAATTTCTTATGTAAAATGTGAAGATTTATATTTTATTTGCTAGAGGTACTGAAAGGATTAGTTGGGATTGCAAAATCCAGTTTACTTGATCTTGTAAAGCTTTCCTCTGGGAAGCTCTTTGAGGTGGACTAAAATGGACTATCCAAATTTTCACCAACCTGTCATTTTGCCATATTTTTGAGAAGCAATTTTTTAAAACTATTTTGTATTTTTATTAAATATAATTAAATGAATGTTTCCCAATCTCTAGATACTGCTTAGATTTATATTAGTTTTTTAATTGTCAAACATAAAAACCCATGAGCTTAGGACAAGACACATAGATTGTACTCAGTAATTGTTTCAGTAAATGAATTAAAGGGGCTTAAATGATTGGCATTCAGCTATAAAGCTACACAAAATAATGCGTTTTCAGTTTGTAAATGTTGTGAAATAATAAAATTCTCAATGAGTGAATTGAAAATAAACTGAACTGGAATGACCAAAATAATAAAATGTCCTGTTTATTACTGCTCTGAGCATATATAGTTTTGACACTCTAAGAATGTCCTTGGAATTGACATTGAGAAATTAGAGCCCTTAAGTTGCAACTTACCTAAAAGAATAAGGAAATTCCTATTATTGATATTCTAATATCTTTATAGAATACTTTGCCTTAATAGACAAAGCTGATACAGTTCAGTGAAGTGACCAACAATGGAAAAAAAACATATAAACAGTAAATAATATTTTGAAAAAGACAACACCTGAATACAATTATGTCTGTAAAATTTCAAAGTTTGACTGGTTAAGGATGCTCAAAATTGCAAAAAAAAAATGCTAGGAATTTTTTTTATTATTACCTAGCAATTTCTGACTTTCATTTAATCAAAAATGCCATTGATTGCAGGGCACGGTATTATTTTATGTATAACTAAGGGGGAAAAACACTACTATTTGTAATTGGAGGATATTATTACACTAATTATGCTAATGTCAGAAATGCAAGAATGTACATTATAAAGTGAACAAAATATAGTATGCATAGCATCAGTTTTTTAAATTAATTATTTTTAATATTTTATTTTATATAATTCTTACATCATTTGTCTTTTTTGCACAATGTATGCATTTAAATTTTTGTTTTGGTTATATTCCCCATACAATTGCACCCCCCCTTATTTTGACCCTAATCCTTCCTCTCCTCTCCCATGCCCCGTAGTGTGTCTCTGATTTATAGTTGCTTGTTGATTTTGATTTTTACTTTGTATTAATTAGTCTTTTTCCTGGTCCCTTATTTAGGTTTTCTAAATTCCTTCAATGAGTGAGACCATCTGGTATTTTTCTTTTTCTTTGTTTATAGCAGCACTATTTATAATAGCTAAGCTATGGAAACAACCCAAATGCCCAAGAATAGATGACTGGATCAAGAAGATGTTGTACATGTATTACTCAGCAATGGAATATTACTCAGCAATCAAAAAAGTTAAACACATGCAGTTTGCAGCAACATGGACGGAGCTAGAAGCGATCATGCACAGCAAAATAAGAAAGAAAAAGCATCAGTTTGTTTTTTAAGATTTTTTTTTTTATTTATACAAGAACTAGGGTACAGGCCAGAAGCGCAGGAAAGCAAGAGAATTCATCAGCGGCAGACTGGGGTGAAGAACAGGCAGACAAGCCGAAAACACTGCTGAGGGAAGCAGCGGGTGAGACAGGAGAGATCTGCCATGCTATATGTTTCTCCCTGGACAGCCGGGAATCGAACCCAAGCTGCAGAGGCTGCAGACAGCTTCACAGTGCTGTGCTCAACCTACTGTGCCACCAGGAGGCCCTGTATAGCATCAATTTGGAATAACAATTCTCAGAAAAAAATATACAAATAATGATGAGAGTCATGAGTCATTTAGGTTCCTTTTGCTTAAATGAAATGTGGCAGGCTGTAGGAATCTAGGGAGAAAAATGACTTTAGGTAAATTAGAAATTGTTAGTTGATAACAATGAATTAATATGTATGATTATACCATTACATACAATTATATAATGTAAGATGTTAATATGCAAAACAAAAAATAATAAGCAAAAAATTAGGATAGGATATTAGGGAAATCTCTGCTATCCTTATAGTTTTTCTGTAAAATGTAAAACTTTTATAAAATTAAAAGTTTTTTTTAAGGTGTGCACTGCTAAATCAACAAATCCAGCATGGAAAACACTAAATGGGGATAACAAACACTGTTCTCCCATTCTCAATTAGAAGAAAAAATGCAGGGATATGATATTGATTTTTGTATCTTCACCTAACAACTCCTTAATGAATTTGCCATGGATAATTAATGAATAGCTTATTTCATTTTGTGAACCTATGTAAAAGAGAGAGTTCTTTTGTTTATTGAGCTACTTTATTTTTCAAAGCCTCATTCATGCTAGACAATTATTTAAGTTATTAATTTGTGATATTAACATTTATCAAATACATGGAAATTTGGCCTTTTTTTGAAGGTGACTTAAACAATAGAAATTAATATTTCACAATTTTGGAGGCAAAAGGTTCAAGATTGAGGTATTGACAGGGTTGGTTTCAACTGAGGCCTTTCTTTGTGGCTTGTACACATTTGTCTTTTCATTGTGTGTTCCCATGATCTTTCTTTTGTGTATGTCTGTGCCTGTGTCCTAATTTTATCTGTTTATAAGGACACCAGTCATATTGGAGTAGGGCCCACCAAATGACCTCATTTTAACTAAATTACCTCTTTAAAGATCCTATGTTCAAATGCAATCATACTCTGAGGAACTAAGAGTTGGGACCTCAACTAATGAATTTTTGGGGACACATTTCAGCCTGTAAAAATGTCTAACTTGGTTTCACTGCCCTCTATCCCTACCTCAGTAATGCATTGTGGCTCCAATGTGGATTATCATTACTCCAAAGACTGTGCTCATTTCTTTATAATATCAACATTGTAATTAGCCCTGATAACTAGGCCTATGGTAGTTCAGCCACAGAAGCAGCTCAATTCACCTAGCTTAAATATTTGAAAATATATTAATGCACGTGACCATTTTACTTAGAAGTGGGAGTTAGTGTTATAATGGTATAGTAGATTCCAATCAGAGACATTTAGACAATCATTTGCTACTACATAACTGTGCTATCCTAATCCCAAGATAATAGTCAACATTAAATATGGTTATACCAAAGAAAACTTAGCTTGTAGCAAAATCTTATCAGCTTTGATCTTTTTTTTCAGAGAAAATAGTGTAGTTTACTTGTCAAGTAAGTTAATAAATATATGAGTACAGTAAGAGGCTCCTTAAGAATTTGAAAGTACAAGAAATTTGATTGCCATTTAGGAGATAAACTTTACAATCACTACATAATAGATAGAAGTTGATGTAATATTACTGCAGCTATTAATACAACTAACTGAAGGATGTGTCACTCAGAGATAGGGGGTTAGACAACCATTAGGAGCTTAGAAAAAGGAGTTACAGAGACAAATATTAGCAGAACACATCTGGGCACTTTCAGCAAATGGAATTTAAACCACTAGATTAGAAAAAAAAAATGATTAAGTTCCTTTGCCAAGCATCGAAGAGGTGGATTAATTCTTCAACCTGTCTTAATCTTAAACCATAAAACACATATTCTAATGAACATCTTGTGCCTAAAAACCAATTTTACTTGAGTACATGTGGTACGAGATCTTATTGGTATATATCCTAACTTGGGACCTGCTATTTGTTTTTATACTGTAAGTAAGTAGACTTTTATGAACTTGGTTAATGTGTGATTGAGCCATGGACCAAATGTCTATGCAATTAGAATATCTGATTTCTGTCTCTGAAAGACTGAACCAATTCCAGTTCACATTGTGAATTTAGCCTTTAAGGTCCAATATCTAGGGATGCCAAATTTAGTAAATAATATTATAAACTTCCCAGTTAAATTTTAATTTCAGGAAAAAAACCCAACTATTTTAAAGTATAAACATGTCCCTATGCAATATTTGGGATATAGTTAAATAAAGATTATCCACTGTTCTTCTGAAATCCAAATTAAAGTGGCCCTTTTGTATTTTAGCTAACAACTCCAGAGAAGTTCCTAGTTTTAATGTCCTGACTTAATGCCAGTAGTAAAGGTTATGGTGAATAAACAATATGAATGGCAGCATACTTTGGATTTTTTATAAAAGAAGTATTAAATGAAAAGAAATCACTTTTGTTGAAACCCACTAACTAAATGGGAAAAGAATAAAATTTTGTCCTTTTCTCTTTAAAATGAAAACATCAAATCAATTGATTTTTCTGATTAAGTGAGGTCATATTGCTCTATTTTGCTGATGACATCTTCAAATAAAAGAGGGTATTTGTAAACTGGCCCCAAAATTTTGCTTCTCTAAACCTATGTCTTAAACTCCACTATTTGAGTTTTTCCTTTCCTGCTGACTTATGGTGGAAATTAACCCAGGAGTCCCAATGTTGAAACATTGTATCTTTTCAATACAGCAACACTATACATCTATTACCACGGTGGAAGCAGCATGAAAGGGTGGTTGTCAGGAACTGCTTTAAAACCACTGCAGGCAAGAAGCAGTTGACATTCAGGATGAATGAAAGTCAGAAAAGTGTGTGAGGTTTAGCACAAGGAAGCAGCTTTAGTCTGGGCTATGCAAAACTGTAAGAGACTTAAAAAAGAAAATATTGATGCATAATTTTAAAAGTTGCTTTCTTTCCAAATTTATCTGAAAGACCAAAGTTTTGATAAAATTCAAAGCTGTTAACTACTATTTAAATTACTTCATGGATGGGCTAACAGGCAGCAATTTTGTCCAGATAATCTGTGTCAAGCTAGTCAATATATTCTTCCTTTTTCTCTTCCCTCTCATTTCTGCACTACTATTTAAGGAGATTTCCTAATTTCATGAAACACACCAACCTTGTTCATTGTCTTTTGGAAGGAATCCACTTCAAAGGGGCCACAAGAAGAAAATATCTGTCATTTTGAAGAAACGTTCTATGTGATTCCTGACTTTCATATATGAATACATAGGATGATCAGTGAAATTCATGATTAAGCTAGAACTGAGGAAGCATTTTTTCCCCCTTGAATCTAGTTTTGAGATCTCTCTTTTTTTCCTCATTGTGAGAAGATAGTGGCATTATTTAAAGTAAATGGGAGGGCCTCCCCGGTGGCGCAGCGGTTGAGTGCTGGGCTGCGAAGCTGCCTGCAGCCTCTGCAGCGCCGGTTCGATCCCCGGCCACCAGCGAGGGTCCCACATGGCGCGCAGACCTCTCCTGCCGTGCCCACTGCTCCCCTCAGCAGTGTACTTCGGTCCTTCTGCCTGTTCTGCTCCCTGCTCTGGCTCTGGTGAATTCTTTCACCCTCCCGCGCTTCTGACTGTATGTACCCAGTGCTCGTATAAATAAATAAATCTTTTATAAAAAAAATAAATAAATAAATAAATAAAGTAAATGGGAAAAAGACATTATAAGAAATGTATCGTAAGTGTGCTGTGTGTTATCACTCAGCAGTCTACATTCACGTGTGCATGTATTTTCGTAGGACAAGAATAATTTGAAATAGATGTAATTGGAAAGCAAACTTTCATTTGTGGGAATTACACATAGGCCCTGGACTTTCATTTCTGGCTTTTTTTAAAGAAGCAGTTAAAATAAGCTCTCCTCCTGTTACTTAATTTCAACAAATAAGATAAAATGGAGGTTTAAATTACGTGTCTTGTGGAGTGATTTGGTTGGCAAAGCCAAAGTGTGTGCATTCTTTAGGAAATAATTACCCTAACAACAACAAGCATTTTCTTGGCTTCCTTTCCAAAGACTCACAAGATACATTACAATTAAAACACAGCAAGCCGACCTACTTTCTTAAGGGTGTTCAAGAATAAGAATGAACAGATATGTCTTTAGTTTTAAGTGTCCAGACTATGAATAGAATCTGGAAAGAAATTCTGGGGCTCTAAGAGCCTGGAGCTCATGAGTGGGATAAAGCAAATAGCCCGCTGACTCTGACCTTAATGATCGACAAGGGACATATGGTCGTCACAAAAGATCTAACAAATTTCCTGGGCCTTAGCCATTAACCAACTCATCAGTGAGTGATACACCATTTAAGTAAGTATTGAGTTTTATGGGGATTCAATTGTGGAATGTATAACTGGAAGACTCAGCCACCTGAGCCCTGTAGTATCAAGGGCTACGTTGTCTATTGCTCCAGGTCTCAGTAGTTTACTGTATCACTCGTGACTGAGGTCAAGGTTGTAGTCAGAATTGGGAGAAGGGAGGAAATATTTATAGTGCAGTAGCAGAAGCACTGATGGCACATATTCTCTAGGGCTTGCTGTAGTAACATCCAGGTAAGCTTGGGTACCAATGGTTCTAAAGGTTCCATCTTACATTTGAAAAATAAAGCAACTTTAGTCAAGTTGCTCAATCACGTTTAGGTTTTTAGTGGACATCTTAGTATTTTAAGGAGACATTTATCATCTCTGGCTGGGCTTCCATACTTACTGTAGGAATCTTCTGATCAGAAAATCTAAGGGACAAACCTGAACACTACCCAGAGATTTGGGCTTAGCCCTCTGCTGTCCTTTTCCAGAGGTCCTGGATTCCCTAAAACTGTACCACCTATAGATATTTACAAATACTAGTATGTATTATTTTAGTGTGGAAAGTATGTTTAAAGATAACAAGTGTCACATCTAAATTTACTTTTCACAAGTGTAAAAATTATTCCAGCTTCAGGGTAAATGAGTGGTTTTCTACCATGGTCAATTTTGCTACATCGTCCCAGAGGATGTTTGGCAATTTCTGGAGACATTTTTGATTATCAAAGCTGGGGAATGCTACTGTTATCTAGTGGGCAGAACCAAGAATGCTGCTGAATGTCCTACAAATCACCTACAACTATCCAGCCCAAAATGTCAGTAGTGTCACAATTGAGAAGCCCTGGATTAGATTATGTTGCATTTAAATTATTTTGGTCTAGTTAGGGATACATTTAGATAGTTTGCAGAAGTTTCAAGATAGAATGTAGCCACATATGCTGCAGGATTTCATTAAGCACCCATTCATGAGGGCATAGAGCATAGCAGGGTTCTGGGAGGAAGATTGGCTTCAGCCACACCTTAAGGATTATATAAGCAGAGAGGAACTATTACTGAAAGGAGAAATAGCATGTTAAAGTTGAAGAGAAGAGTTCAAAACTACTGTATAACTATTCCATGTCTCCATATCAGATGAATGTACAGGGGTTTGAAAACTTCTGGGAATTTTACTGAGACTAAGTGCCTTCTCCCTCCTTTTTGCCTCTCTCACATCCCAGGAAGTACCCCTAATGATGAGAATCAGAGGAGAGGAGCTACAAGGTAGAGATTCTGGGACAATTTACCAATCACACAGTAACACCTAGAGTGCAGCTATTTAAACCACTATGCCAGTGGCTATGCAGGCCATGCAAGAGATATTATCTTCCAGTATATTCAGAACCTTACTAATGTGCCACCTTTATTTCCCATGACTTTCATATCCCTACAGTCAAGGATTTGGAGCTTTGCCTTTTCACATGGCTTTATTAACAACTTCTGTCATCTATTTTTTGTCCTGTGCAATGGCAAAAGTGTTGAGTGATGGGCATAAAGTGGTGACATACATCTGAGGAGATGTGAACTATTCCCCTAAGTCAATACTGTGTTGTAAGTCAAAGTTACCACAATAAAAAAAAGCCAGCTAACTTTCAACCTTTCTAACATTTTAATTGGCCTGAAAACAAAATATCTTCCCCTTTGTAGTGTTTGCACAGTAGAATAGTGACAGTTCAAGGAAAGGTGACTGAAATAGGAAACAGTAGTGGATGTGGTTGCAAAAGAAACTCACTACACCAAATGGTAGTGATGTTTTCCAAGTCTCTATTTAACAATCCAGAATAATATTTGCAAGTAGAGGGCTTTCACTTTAACAGATATGGTGAAACTGGTATCTATAACTCTGTAGAACTATGTGACTTGCATTAAAAATCTGATAAATAATGCTAATAATAACTAATAATAAACTGAGTCACAGGTAATAATTAGAGGATCTGGTTAGTAAGTTGATACCTGGAAGTTATTGATCTGTATGAAGTCTACAAAAAAGAATCTAAAGGACAAGTATTTGGTAATTCTTATTTACTAGCATTCAGGAACAGAATGTTCTGATCACAAAAAACCATTACGCATTATTGAGTTGACATCTGCCCTAGGAAGGTGGACCATTTCTCAGGGTTCTTGGTGATTATCTTTTCCTGCTTTGTTTTGATGTTATTTTATTTAGTGGTTCTTTGATTTTGAATTTGTTCCTTTCACCAAACTTGTCTAGCAGAAGGGAAAGCCCTCCATGATAATGGCCCTCAGTTCTCAAACTAAGAATCTCTACTAGGACTTTCTACTTACAAGATATTTGAACTTCCACATACACTTATTGTATCTGTATACAAACCCAGTGAGGTTGAGTGAACAGTGATTTTTATCATTGGAGTAGATGGAAAGGGAGAAGAATCAGAAAAGTCATTTTGTTTGTTCAAGTTTAGTCAGTTGATATGTGCCAGGTCTGTGACATGAAAGCCAGCTGGCTGCCTCCTTCCATGATACTAGCTTCCTACGAGAGTTGATAACATGCGGACCAAGAAGTGAGAGATGAGCTTTAAGGACAAAATTTGTGAATCTTTGTTGCAATTTATACTTCTACCAAACTATACTCTCCCCATTCTGCTATTTCCTTCTCCGTGTGCTTGTGTGAGTTCAGTTTCCATTCAGGAGCCCATTGGGTGACTCATATCCCTCTCACATACCCTGGAGGCTTTGGGGATGACATCAGAGATGAGGGGGAGAGAAACTGTGACTTCTCCAGAGACAAACTTAGAGTAGGAGTGATTCCTTCATGTATATAGCCTGTGAAAGGAAGTGACAGTTCAGAGGTTTGTTAGAGTAGCCCGAAGAGGCAGTTATTTTGAATTCTCAATTTACCATGTCCTTGAATTTTAGGTGATTGGAAAAATGACTGGATTTGCCTGACTCAGTATAGTGGTGTTTGTAATTCTAGAAAGTTACTGCAAAAATGACTTGCTAAAAGGAATAGTAAGTCCTTGAAAGATACTGAGTTAACAACTAAATGTGTCATAATGAATTAGATTTCTCAAGTCATTTTGAAATTTAATCAATCAAATCAGAGACTAACCTCTTTGAATCAGTCAGGTTTAGTGAAAACATTTTCTACGTTCTCTGTTTCTTAGTGGTTAACAGATCCAATTCTCTAGATGAGACTCTTCTTGGGGTATGGCTTTCCCCCCTGTTTTTGACAACATATAGTTAGTTATTGATAAATATATTATATTAAGAAAATCTTTAAAATTAAATCTTCAAAGAAATTTCTATGTGAGAACTGTGGGCAAATTCAATCATACTTAGGATCATACCTAATGATCAAAAACATTCTATAAAAATGTAAAAGGGAATTTGACATTAAAATTTATATTTATGCATTAAAGGTAGACTAGAGGTTTAAGAAATTGAATTATTAAAATGCCACAAAATCTGTGGTGTTCACATAGAAACCTTTTGAAAGCAAACCTCATCAAGTAACAAGTTAATTATTCTTTCTTGTTTTAAACTGACAGTTATGGGGTTTAAAATGTATTCACTAGCTTAAGGAAGAACATATTTGTTGGTAATTTTGTATCTTTCGATGTAAAAGTTTGTCACCTAGTTTCAGCTCAAATTGATTCCTTTAGGCCTATTCATTTTTCTTCTCAGAGGAGCAACAGTGTAAAATGCTGAAACTCTCATTATATTTTTTCATGAAATGCCACGTGCCTCTGGAGCTGCATAGCTTCCATGATTATGTACTTTATGTTCTGCCAATTTTGATTCATTTTTATTCCTTATGAAATCTTTGTACCAGAAGATTTAGGAGTAAAAAAGATTTGCAACAATAACTCTCTACTGCACATGAACCTTTTGCTTCCTATTGTTTTTATATACTTTAGTATAAAAAGATAAATCTCTTCAGAAATGATATATTGTAAGGCCCCCAGAGCACTTCCCCAATATCAAGACTGAAAGGCAAAAGCCTCAAACTGAAAGTTAGAAGTTTAAAATACCCTGATTAGTGTTTGTCATCTAAATTTAGCTATAGTACATGGACAGGTTTTTAATTAGGAAAGTGTGAAAACAAATGGAATCCTAAGCAAATTTCTTATTTTGGAATATGCTTGTGATTCTGAGACTGAAAATTTGCAAGAACGTGCCTTAGGTCTGTGAAACTTTTTTTTTAACAGAAAAGAATTGGGGAGCAATATATTTTAATTTGTTTCCAAATGGGGGTATTTGTTTAAATATCACAGGGTTCATTCCCACTTACTGATTGGAAAGTAGGTTATTTTCATTTGGAATCTGCTTCTTGATACCTTTTTGACCCTTTTGAAGTTTCCTGGTAGGTAAACACATATTGAAACTCCCCCTTTCTTCAAGTGGAGTCAGTAGCAGACAAACAAACTTACCATCATAGTCTAAAACTTTTTGAGAGGTAGATGTGAACATACTCGAAACTATGCATTTTTAATAATTATTTATTTGAATGTTTTAGATGCACACCTTAGATTTATATGATGGTATAATGCAATATTTCAATAAAATAAATATAGTAAGGAGTACTTTATTAACATTATCAAAAAAGAGAAAACCTAAGGCAATATTATTTATAATCCCTTAGATAGAACCTCGAACTCTTGGAAATGGTAAGAGAAGTCCCTAGTAATCTGTTTTTCAATTCTGAGAATTTTCTTTTCTTGGCTTGGTCACACTTGGGAGCATTCAAATGAATTCAACAGAATTGAATTTAAATCACTGTTGTAAGTATAGTAGAGGACACAATAGTTAAGCAAGACAATGTACGCTATGCTTCCAGAGCATTTCTCACATGACACTGACAGAATTCTGCAAGAACACTTATCTTTATTGCAATTGTGCTGCTTTCTCCTCCTTGCAATAGCTACTTTCTAAATTCCTGGAATATAGGCCAGATCTTGTATATCTCTATAACCAACTGGTAGCACATTGTCAAGAACATAGTTGATACAGAGTGTTAAGAAGAAAATGATGAATTTTATTTTGTAATAGGAATAAAATATATTAATACTATTCAGCATAATTTTTTGATTAATCCAACCTTTCTAGGCCTGCTAGATTAAAATAATAATAAGGAAGAAAACTCCTAGGTTCTCTTCTAAATAAGTCAAGATCTACCAAATATGCTAGAGGTAACATCTAAAATATATTACTAATATTTCCTTCTTACTTTACTTTCATAACCATAAGTGATATGCTAGTTGGCCAAGAGCCATCTTTTGGCAGAAGGTGATGTGATAAACTAAAACAGGATGAACATAAAAGAAAATAAGGGTAATATGCAATTTTGGACACTCAACATAGGAGAATATTTTTTCAAGCTATACTGTTTCAGAAAAAAGATTTTCCAGATTTCTTTCTCATTTAGCCTATCAAGGCTTTAATATGACTTTGAAGTCAGTCAAAAGGATGTGACTCTGGGAAAGTAAAAGGACACTCAAGCTGTTTCAGTTTCTGGGGATTATGGCACAAGTGGAAAAGCACAAGGAGAGAGAGCTAATCAGTTGTATATTCCTGAATTTTCCTTTAGCTCACTAACAATTGGTTTAGTTTTGTAAAAGTTGATAAGTAAGGGTCTTATGATAGGTGCTACAGAGAGCCTTTTGCCTCCACTATTAGTTTTGGACTCTGGAAAGTATGCTTTCTTCATCTTTCCTTAAATAACCAGGAACTTGACAATATTAACTTGAAGACTCAGTGAGATTATAAAAGCATAAGCATTTTAGCTTGCCCCAGCTACCCTGTATTATCTTGGGACATGGATGCTGAGGTCATGTATACAGGGCCGTGGCCCTATTCCTTCCTTGTTGGTAACAGAAGCCAAAGGTAAAAGACCAGCCAGGACACTGAATGGAAGAAGTGTGTAGGCTCCAGGCCATTCAGGCAGTAGAGCTGAGAAGTTACCCAATTAGCAGGCCACTCCACTCAGGTCTGCCGAAGCCAGGCCAGACAGTACATTCGACCAGCCATGAATAAGCTAGGCAGCAACCAGCTAAATAACACATGATCCCCAAGACTATATATGACTAAAGTAGATGACCAGTAGGTGAGCAAATTGAAGGATATCTAGTCACATATAGATGAATATATTAGTTTTTGCCTGGACATCCAAATTGTAATTAAATCCTTCAATTATGAGAGCAGTGATTGTTAACCTAAATCTGGGAACAGAATGGTCTTGTTTCAACATCCAGACAGTATTACTATAGAGCAAGGTCTCTCTTTATAGCTACTTGAAGTAGTGTACTTGCAATCTGTAATCAAAAAATATGTAACTTATAGGAGAGGCTATTGCTGCTTAAATCCTCTGAGATTTGTCATTACAGGTTACATTACGAACAGACTGAGGACATTTATTTTGAGGGTCAGGACAGGTAGGTAATGATTATCTTCATTCACTCTAGAATATTACAATAATGACTTTAAATCAATAACATAAGATTCTAGTTAGAAATGCTTGTTCTACTTTGTGCAGCAGGAGACAGCAATTTATTGTTTATTAAATTTAATTTACATGTATGATATCCTTTAATTCTTATAATCAGAGAATAGAAATTGCAAGTCTGTACTTGAAGAAAACTGACTTTTCAAGTGCATGTGTAAATTGAAAAATATTACAATTAAGAGGAAGGGGCCTATAGTTATGGGTGATTGTTTATCATGGGTAAGAACATTACATGAATGATGAGAATTCATATGTAAACCCCATCAAGTGGATATTAATATGTATGTCATATAAATGAGAAAGATGAATGGTTTACTTAAGATTACACAGCACAATTAGAATACAGGTCTGATCTAACTTAAATGCTACTGTTCTTTTCACTCTTAGAGCTTTCCTTATAATTGTGTCTGTTTGAAATCAATTTGACCACTGTAAAATTCATATTATAGCACCTCATATATTATTTATAACCTCATATATTATTTGAAGGATGAAAAAGCAAATCAAAACATAATATATTGAAATGCATTCTAAATTATCCAAGGCTTTATTGCTCTATCTTTAACCCTCTTATCTTTCAGGGGTTAAGTGAGATATTAAAAGGCCTTGGCATATACTAGACTCTTAAATAATTTTACTTATTTCTCCCCCTGTAAACCCAGAATGAATACATTTAATTTACATAGAGGGTAACATGTACACAAGCAGACACACATTTCTTCTTTATATTTTCTGTGTTTATACATTAATATAATATAGTTAATTTCACTGTCACTATAAAACTATAAAGACTAAAAATAAAATGTTAGCACAATTTTACACTGGATTTTTTAATAGATGCAAAATAATTAAAAAAATTATTTTTGCATCAAAAACTGGGGTGTGGACCAGAAGTTCTTAGGCAGGGGTTATGAGATTATTCACCAGAGATAGTGGGGAGCAGAACAGGATGATCCACTGGAATACACCTCTGAGGGGAGCAACGGGCAAGACAGAAGAGGTCTGCTGGGCTGTGTGGATTAGCTCCCTGGCAGGGGATTGAACTCAGGCATAGTGGGGATAGCACTGAAACTTAACCCCTAGGCCACCAGGGAGGCCCAAGATGCAAAATAATTTTAGAAGAAGTTCTTACAAAGAACATTTAAATGAATTCTTAAATGAGGAGAAACATTACAATTATCAAGCCTAAAAATCTTGATTTTATTCAAATTATAAAACTTTATTTTGGTGTCAGTTGACCATATATTGTTATTATTGCTGCTGTTCACAAAAATGGCATTGAGTATAGTCAGAAGAGAGAATTTAAATGTATTTTAAAATTTAAAATGTTTAAAAATAAGATGTCAAATTGTAGTTTTTAAAAACTGTATAGTTAGGGAAAATATATCTTTGTATATGCATGAAGCACACTTTGCAGTGCTGGGCAATGGAATGCCTGCATAGCCTTCTTGCTCCCAAGGATTTCAGCCAGTCCATCTGGTCATCTAATAGGGGGGTTGAAGACTGTGGGGGATCTCGCAGACCATATGTGCTGTAATACCTAGGAACAACTGGAGCTTGGCTAATGACTTAGCAAGAACCTAAATTTGGATTTAACTTGTTTTTATTGAGCAGAACCCAAACTTCAGTTATTTTTATACATTTTTTCTTTATATATCATTAACTTTGAAATGGTGCAGCAAAAATAAAAAATACACTTTTTTCACTACAGACATGTTTTAAGTGAACTGTTCAACTGATGTCATGCCTTTCATTCTTTGGAAAATAATTTAAAGCCCAAAGAAATAATGCTGTAGTTCTTTTGTGCTCACAGGTATCAAGAACTGTATCCCATCAGTTGGCACTGGTATTATAGCTGTGAATGGATGACCTGGGTTACTTCACTGAGCCAACATTGTCTTTAACAACTGAGCCAACATTGTCCAGAGCTGAGGTTAAAAAAAAAAAAAATAGACACAAAGATGTGCTGTCACTGAAATTGTGGTATAAGCCAAGGGGAGGGATTAAACCTAGGAGCAGGCAAAACGAGACTCAAAATAGATGCAAAATGTAGGTCTGATTAGATAACCACCCAAATCATGAGATAATGGAGTTCTCCCTGAATCTTCAGCCTGCTGTCTGTTCCTGGACAAACATCCTCTTTAGTGAGAGGTCATCTCATTTAAACAGTTTACCTTCTTCATGTCACTTTATCACTATTTACAAATATAGCAAAATTCATCACCTGAGAATAGGGCTTGGGAGATAAAAAAGAGTAAGGAGCATTTAGAGGAGATGATAATATTCTGAACTGGTTTCCCCTTTTAATTCTTATTCTAAAGTATGTTACCCATTTAAAATCACCAACAATTTGCCTCATCTCTAATTTCACATTGATCATTAGACATAATGAAAAAATTTCAGTGATATTAAAAGGTTATTTCACAGTTCAATGTTGTTGCAAAATGAAGGAAATTCATTTTATATATGATAAGCAGAAGGATATCTTTAAGATGACTGATGCATTTACTTTGACGAAATTTTATGTTTCCAAAGAGGGAGATCAGATGTTTTTATCTGCATAACTGCTATTCTACCCCAGTATCCTTGTGAGCAATTTGCTCTGGATTAAGAAGCATTAATTTTGATCCTCCTCTTTAGGTTTCATATATCAAAGACTATATCTCATATTTAGAAGCAAATTAAAAGTCCAATTAGGCTTTACATAAGTGCCAACATCTATTTAATTTCTTTTTACAGGTTAGAAATCAGAAGGGTATGGAGTTTTTATCTTAATTTGTATTGTGTTGCTTTAAATTGCAGCTACTTCTGGTTTGTGATATAAAAACTGGTAAATATGCCAGGAAAATGCCACATTTAATTCAGCAATGTGTTGTCAGATTGTTAGGAAGCAATTTTTTTTTTCTTGAATACAAGTGAAATCATCTGAGTAATATTAACTTCTATGCTTTAAATTGGTCTTGGATTACTCTCAACATCACACTTAATGGAGGATTACAAAAAGTGTGAACTAATTCTTAAGTGTATGGAGGGTCAAGAATATCTTAAGCTCTCAATTACTTGTTAATTTATTTTTCAGCAGGCTTTATGGTCATCACTAAAATTTTGTGGACACTGCTATAAACAGTGCTTTTAAGACTGTAACAGTGTTGTCATAAGGATAAGATATATTTCTGTTACTGGTTCTAGATTTTGGATGCTGATTTCACATGAAACAGAACCTCCCATTTCTGAGCAACTGTAGTTAAGAGGACAGCCTGATACTTTCATTCAAGATAAAGACAATATAAAAAAAAAATAATGAACAAGTTGGATGGTGAAATTATGATTGCTGAGCTAGATTTAAAAAATGAAATCAAGACTCCAGATCACAAGTGTTTCTGAACCAAGGATCTTGTGGGGCTTTTCCCTGAAATGTTTATGGCACTGAATAAATTTACTGATAAATTCAATAAATATTTATTGTTGTTTTGTGTAGAAACCAGAGCCCAGTCAAGAGATGTCAAGTATCTCTCAGCAGGAAGAACTTTACCAATCATTTAGAAATCTAGTCAATGGTTACTTACATTGAATTTTCTCTCTTCATATAACTAATGTGATTTTTGTCTCTTGGGATAAACCAAAATGGTATAAAACAAAATTAGAAGTACCATAGTAGTGGCAACTACATAAAACAGGGTTGAAGAAGCAAAGGGGAAAGATGAATCAAAACTTAGAAAGTTTGAGGAGTTTCACAAAACATGCATCTGAGGAGGAGCAGCTGCTTGCCTCATACAGGTTCTCTGAAATAGGGATTGACCCTCTGAGGCTGAGATCAGACTGCAGAGTTTTGAATAGAAGGCCCAGGCAGCTATGCTGGTTTCTTGATCAGAAACTATATTGTATAAAATTTCATAATGATAAATAAGACATCCTATAAATCTACAGGTTTCAGTGTCAGCATGTGCATGATGGGCAAGGAAGGTGGAGCCATATCCAGAATACATGTCTCTTTCATTGAGGGCCATGTCTTGCTCCATGGTGGAAGAGTTCTGGTCTAATCAATCTTCTGTCTACTGGCTCGTTGTTACTCTGGACCATGGTGTCACATTAGGATCTCTGTTTTCACTTCTGCTCTTGTCTGGTAGAGCTCTCCACAGAGATGATAGCAGGTCAGCCTTACTTAGGGTCATTTTGTACATGGGCCCCTTAGGCAAGTATTGAGTGTCTAAACAAAATGACATAAAAAATCTTATTTACCATTTTCTCTGTACTAAATAGCCTTTGGTGAATATTCATTTGGACAACAAATCCCTATATCTTGTGATTATTCTGAGATGTACATGTACGTAATTCTTAACCATATTACCTAATTACCATGCTTTGAGCTGTTCTTCTTTTATCTTTTTAAAATTAATTTATTTTCTAAATTGAGGTAACATTGGCTTTCATCATTGTTGGTATTTTGAAAGTTCTTGATTCCCCCCACCCTGCCATGCGCCCCATGAGGAATTGCCACTGTAGTGTACCCACCACCACTGTAGTGTGCCCTTCCCTTTTTGCTCTTACCCTTCTCCACCCCTCCTCCTTTGGATGCTTCAGTTCCAAAGTCACAATGCTGTTCTTTCTATATCCCTAAATTCAATTAAATCATTAATTACTGCCTATCAATCAATGCAGATATGTACTTCTAACCATTTATTTTCAGACACACTGGGAAACCAAATATACCACACAAGGATCTTCCTGCTGAGAGATTTGCCTTTCCTATCTCCTTTAGGTCATCTGTAACTGGGATTTTAATGATACATTCTGTTTTGGTACCAGCATTGCATCAGAACCATTATAAAGCAGGCCTATTATTTTTCTCCTCCATTAAATGGTCCTAAGAAACTCCCCCCAGATACTGAAATGTGAATTGAGGGAGGAGATTCAGTGCAGTGGGAGTCAGTTCCAGAGTCTGAGATTTGTGTTTATGCAAAGTATTGATGGACCTACACAAGCTTAATCTCTTAAATATCATTTCTAGTTGTTGATATATTACAGATATACATGGTTGACATTAAATTTGCTGAGTTGAACAATAGTCATTATTGATGGTCAATTGATTGTCACATGATTATTTTCAATTTCTATCAAAACCTTCTAGTAAGGTAGGAGTTGTTTTTCAAGAGAAGGGTTATTTGATAAAATTTCCTAGAGCTTTTATTCTTTATAGTTGTTTGCCAGATTATCCATATAACACCCCTAATTTCCATGCACATTTTTACAATCATTGGATCTGCTGGGCCTCTAGGCACAAGTGCACTGACTTACTACATTTTTCCTCTTACTTTTCTTTTTACTCCAAAATAAAAGACTTATGTGCTACTTGGTAGATGAGTTAAGTTGACACAATTAACAAGGAATTTGTTCCATTACAAACTGAAGAAATGCACATTAAGCATTAATTTTTGCTACCTTTTTGTTGTAGGTAGTGTTCTACATAGTGGAAGGGATACTTCAGCATGCTCTAGATTACTTCACTGAATGGTGCATGCCTCAGTTTTTGTGTAGTTTGTTATCAGTGCTGTCATTCAAATATGCTATGCTAAGATATTAAAAAGTATTGTTGCATCATCTAATAGGCTACACTTGACAATATTTTAATTATGCAGTGGCAAATGATACATTGGGGGGAACATATAGATCTCTTTGGACTATTTTATGTTAAAGGAGGTGAGTTGACTTGGTCCTGATGTGAGAAGGTGAAGGCTACTTTTGTTCCTGTCAGGTAAAGTAATGCTTCTGAAATTTTTTAAAACTTGTATGAAAGAGAAAGATTTATCTAGATCATATCTCTGTAATGAATTCCAGTATTGTAGTTGACTTGCTTTGGTAAAAATAATACATCTGGATTACCAGCTGCAATTGAAGTCACCAAATTGATTAATGTTATAAATCAGCAACTCTCCAAAATCCATCCACCTGTATGGGCAAAACAGGGGACCTCAATGAGGGTGTGATTTTTATCACAACTTTTGCATTTTTTTCAAGTCTTTGATGATAGCACTAATCTCTAATTTGTTAGGATATGATATTTTTCGTTTAATACATTGGTGGCAAAGGGACATTTTTAAGAACTTCTACTTGGGATTTTTTTTACCATAATAACCTCTGTTCATATTGGAGATGCAATAATGAATATGAGAAATCCACTATAGTGCTATAGTGAAGTCTGTGTTGACTGCTTAGATGCTTTTTTAAGACTGGGAATGTTAGCTGCAGCTCCTTCAGAAAATTTCCTCAGCTAAATCAGCTTCATCTAAACTTGCATCTACCCCCTGCAAGCATCCTACATCCAGTGATTGGTAAATATAGTGGTATGAAGGGATAAAAGTCCAGATTATTTTGCCTTGATTTGGGATGTCTGTGTATAGTCATGCCATCTTAGTATTTGTGATTAACTGGGGCTATACTGTAAGTGCATCAAATCTGAACCCAAATTCTTGCCCAATTCTGCTTCCCTTGCTCCCTGCAAATATTGCTCCAGAGAGCAATCACAAAAAGCACTCCTGAATAAACAGGAGTTTCCTGAGAACTTGAGAAATGTTTGTTGATATTAGGAGTTATCCAACCAAGCAGATTTTGGAGTTAAATAACCAGCAGTCTAATTGGGAGTGATCTCACTCATGGTGATATATATATATATATATATATATATATATATATATATATATATATATGAAACCCTTGCATGTAGCTAAAAATTTCTCCAGGGGTATCAGGACAAGTTAGCAGTGGAAGGAACTGCATTGGCAGGTGAAATCTTTCAAATAGTTGAAAGGTAAGAGAAAAATAGCATTTGCAAGGACTATGGAATGAAATACTTGCTGCTGGTGGTCAATAAATGTATTGTAGAAAGTCAGTGAAGGATAAATATGATTAATTGTCAATTTAATGCAAAGTGTGAAAGCCAGAAAGCGTCTTTGACATCCTACAAAGAGACTTTCATCAATTACATTGTAAAAGCATAAGAATGAACAAACAGTGAGATCAAGCCCTGAATTTAATTATAAGAATGGTAAAGATTAAAAAGATGTTAATTGCCAACTTCAACAAATCTGTACTGTCGAAGTCAAGACCCTGATTTGAAAAAATTTGGAACTGTGAGACATGAATTGAGACATTTGGCTCAAAACCCTTGAAAATATTAAATCTCTAAACTCTGGAATTTTTCTGAACTCTGTGATTCTTCATCATCACTGGGTAGTATTTTCTCATTTCTTTCTTTCTTTTGAAAATCAGATTGATTTATTTATGCATACAAGAGTTGGGGTACAGGCCAGAAATGTGTATGTGGCGGGGGTGGGGGCAGTGAGAGGATTCATGAGAGACAAAGTAGGGAACAGAATAGGCAGATTGACTGAAGTACACTGCTGAGGGGAGCAGCGGGAGAGTCAGGAGAGGTCTGCTGCGCCATGTGGGTTGCTCCCTGGATGGCCAGGATCGTGCTTGTGCTGCAGAGGCTGCGAGTACATCACAGATTGCGTCTTGACCCCTTGTGCCACCAGGGAGGCCCATATTTTCTCATTTCTTGAAGAGAGTGCAAAGGTCTCTGCATAACATGACACTGAGCTTTTCTTGAGAATTACCTTCATTTCCCCTACTAGTTACCAAGAAAAAAGTCACACAATATTCAAATATGGGTAAATGATGCTAAGCCTGCTAGTAAAAGAGAGAGATTATATCCTCAATAAACTTCAAAACTAAGGCAGCAGATACTAACTGAAATAGCATATTTTGGATTGATTTTAAGCATCCTAGATGAAAAGAGACAAAACAAAAAGTTGGATGAGTGTTTGCTAATGTAGAAAAATTCCCTTTACACAGATTTAGAACTATAACAAAGACCTCAGAGATGGGTGCTAACATTGCTGCTAGTATGGAAATCTTCCATGCTTGGAGAAAACAAGGACCTATGCTGACTAGAGTAGAAATACCAGAAATGCCACTGAAAATGTTAGTCTAAAGACTCATTGAAGTGAATATGCTAGAGGAGAAAGAGCTGGTATCCGCTAAGAACTTGCAAGTTGACTACATAATGCAGGAGGGCCAGATGATCTTCTGTTTTCCTAATAATCAAAATGTTGGTGAGGTGGCGCAGGCATCATGGTGAATCAGGGATGGCTCTTTTCTATAGGTCAGGTCTGACAGTAGGAAATGCTATTAAAGAACTGGGCTTCTGAATGACAATGGGAATGATAAGATCCTAACTACTGGAGTTCAGGTGATGACTTCACTTTCAAAAGCAAGGTTAGCATAATTATTGTAATGAGCAGCAAGGACAGCATGGTACCCAAAAGAGTCTGACTTACATAAAGCTAAGGGGATGTTTAATATAATTATTCCAGAAACGAGTTAGATGGGAATCTAACAAAGGTTTGGTTTATTAGTAGAGCCAAAGAAAGCAAGGAAGTATGTTTAAGAAAAGCACAGTTGCCACCCCAATTAAATAAAACCTTTTGACCAGTTTCTGGACTTGAAATTATAACTGAAAGGAGGGTGGATTTCTAGAAGAAATGAACCTTCAATTCCATGGCAATTTTTATAGCAATTATTCCTGCTTTTCTTCTCCCCCAAAGACCTACTACCATTTATTCAAGTTACAACATGCTGACTAAAAGATGTTGTTAGTTACTCAAAGGTATGTTGAATGCTGATTTTTGAGTTGACAGTTATTGTTAGAGACCCACCCAAATTTTGTCATCCCTCTAGAGTAGAAGCTTCATAGACAATAAGTAATAAATGAACTCTTGGCTCATGTAGTGTTATCCACTCCCCCACCAGTGATCATCTCCTCAGTTCTTCTACATATAATGGAATGAACAATTTTTTTTAGTTGACAGAAAGCTGCAATGGTTCCTTGACCTGTGAAGTAAGAACTATCACAGGAGCCAAGTAGAAACTTATAACCACCACCACCATCATCACCACTACCATACCACTCCACATCCAAGTCAAAACTGAAAATCAAAAACAATCCTGAGGAAATAGCAGGGATTGGTGCCACTCTAGGGACCTGAAAATACAAAGTAGAGGGAGTTATCATCATATCTTTATTTAATTCACCATCTGGCTTCTGTATAAAACCATACAGATTCTGAAAGTAAGAGTGAACTGCCACAAAATTAACCCAGTAAACAGTAGTCCCATTAAACAATGACTATGCCAGTTATGACATAATTTCTAGAACATATTAACACAACTTCAGTTTTAAATCTGGCTGCTGGGTTAGCACAGTGGTTGTCAACTGGAGGTTTTATTGTTTTATTATCATGAGAGGTATGGGCTATAGACAACTAGTAGGTAGAAGTCAGAGAAGCAGTTTACACATCATATAATGCACAGAGCATGAGTCCACAACAAAAAATTTCTGTTCCAAAATGTCAGTAGTGCTGGTATTGAGAAACTCTGATCTAGTGAATGCATTGTCCCCCATCTCTATTAGTAACAATTCACATTTACATGGGATGAAAAAGAACAAACATCTACAGTTCTGCCCTAAGGCTGTATTAGTTCCCCCATCCATTGTTATAATATAGTCCAATGTCACTAATACTATCTAGACCTTCCATTGAATGTCATGCCCTTCTATCCTATTTTTTTTTTCAAAAGATTTATTTATTTATTTATACATACATGCACTGGGTACAGTCAGAAGCGCGCGGGAGGGTGAGAGAATTCACCAGAGCCAGAGCGGGGAGCAGAGCAGGCAGAAGGACCAAAGTACACTGCTGAGGGGAGCAGCGGGTGGCAGGAGAGGTCTGTGCGCCATGTGGGACCCTCTGGTGGCCGGGGAGCAGCCGGGGATTGAACCGGCGCTACAGAGGCTGCAGGCAGCTTCGCAACCCAGCGCTCAACCGCTGCGCCACCGGGGAGGCCCCCTTCTATCCTATTGATGACTCCATGTTAATCATATCAGAACTGGTAGATACATTTAAGACTTTGGTAAGACTATATGTTCCATAAGGCTGAAGATAAAGTCTTCAAAGTGTCTGAGGTACCTGATATTAGTGGAATTTATAGCCTCCATGGTCTAGGGAATGCAAAGATAGCCCCCTATAAATTAAGAAACATAGGAAGGAGCATATTTATCACTTAGAAATAATATGTAGACACGTTGATTGAGTGATAAGGAAGGCTGACATGTTTGAGTGTGCCTAAACTAGGAAAAAAAACTTATCTAGGCATTAATTGCTGCAGTCTAAGAATTCTTACTACTTGGACCATGTGGCTGAGCAGACCTAATGGTATTAGATGTAACTATATTGGAAAGAAGTGCAATGTGGATTATATAACTAGCTTCAGATGGTAGAATCACAATATAGACCCCTAGCATTTTTGAACAAGTCATACCATATCCAGCAGATTGATTTTAATTATAAAGAAAACCACTCTTAGCATGATGTTACATTCTGATAGCAATAGCATACTTGACCATGGAATAAGTGACCATGAAGTTATAACTGCTCATCATGAGTTGGGTCTGTAAAGTTGAGTGGCTCTACCAGTAATCATTCATAGTGCATATTTCCATATCTAGTATCAAATATAAACAAGAGTGTATACAGTATGAAATACTTTGTATCAATATTGATAAATATTAAAGACAATTTTCAAAAAGACAAAATGACTCAGCTAGTTGTCATTATACATTCTCTGTCACATCTACCCTCTCCCAGTGTTGGAATAAGGGGAACATGAAGAGAGTAGTAGCCTGGTACAATAATAGAGGCCAGTCAGTTCTATGGACTCTCACACAGCCATTGCTGATGCCCCGTGTTCAGTGAGCCAGCAATACTGACCATCACAGACTACTGACCTGGCATCATTCTTTGATGACATCAACTAGTCACTTGTTGGAAAGTTAATTTCATTGAATGTCTTCTATTCTACAGACAGCAATTTGTCTTGACTAAAATTGATGAATATATTAGATGTATATTTGACATTCTGCCTTTGAGACTCAGACAGCACCAAACATACGAAATGTTTAATAAAACAATATGTGAACTGCTCAATATTGTATGTGACCACAGGATTCATTTTCTAGTAAAGGAGAATGGCTATAACAAATAACCATGAGGTCTACTGGCTCTGTCATATATAGCACCATGAAGAAGCTTCTAGAATACTGGAGTAATAACTTTGAATTTGTGGCTGAAATTCCAACTTGGTGAACAAAGTCTACAAAAAATGGGCTCTATCCTAGTTGGAGAACATATTCTAAATCATTAATAGTTGAAGTTTCTGTGTCCCCAATCGGTAGAATACATGGATCTGGGATCCAAGGAATGGAACTCTCAGTGGCCCATTAGTCATTACTCTCTGTAGTCCATTTGGGTAATCTGTATTACCTAATCCTATAGTTATGGGTACTGCTGGGCAGAAGTTGTGATATTCAGAGTAGGAATATTTCTCCCACAGGACATAGTAAAGATCAATTTCAACTTCAAGCTGTGATTGTTACTGTATAACTTTAGTTTACTTGTGCCAAAATAACAGCAGTCAAGGAAAGGAGTGACCATCATATTGGGTGTAATAGACCTTGATAGTTAGGATGGAATAACACTAGAAGGAATTGTATGTTTGACACTCAGGTAATTCACTGAAATAGCTCTTTGCAGTTCCCTATTCAGTTTTGGTACCAAATGGAAAAATGAAGTGACAAGAACGTAGGAGCTTGGTGGACTCAGGCCAGGGATGCAGTCTGGATCACACTACCAGGTAAACTATGTAGATCATTAGCAGTAATAATTCAAAGTTAAACAGAACACAGAATGTGTAGTAAAGAAGGGAGATGATGAATATCACTTGTAACACTGAGGCAAGCTTTAGTGACAGGGACTTTATTTGTTCTATTAACTTTTTTTAGGGGGGGGGATAAGTTTTTACAAGAAGAAAATAATCAGAATTCTGGAAGACCTGTTTTCAGAATAAGTAAGCATAATATATAAAACAATGGATTTGAGTACTGCAAGAGATAGACAGTAGTGGATGTTGGAGTAATGTTTTACATTCCTTTAGGGAAGGAGGAATTCATTTCCCTAGTTTCTAGGATTGTTAGCTGTTGAGGCTTTATAATTGCTCCTTTATGACAATTACCTTTGGCCTCACTTAAGATTATGCCCTCTAGAGCCATCCTATATCCAATCACTCATCAATGCAGACACGTTCCTCTTGCCTTGATTTGAGACATCTCTGAATGACCAATCCAACTTTGCCACTGTATCACTGTTCACATTCTCCCACTGCCAAGTTTTGCTTTCTTTGATCCCTCATAGATATTACAGAAAGCAGTCCCCAATAAATACTCTGCACAAATCTCAGAGTTTCATAGGGAACCTGACTCGTGGACATCATTAATTTCACAGAACTTACAATTGCCTTTAATAATAAGTGGGTATGGATAATAAACATGTAAACAATAAAATAATTTCAAATAAAATAATAAACAGAGTGCTAAAATAGCATAGTTTATTGTACATGGAAAATATTTAATATGGGCCTCCCTGGTGGTGCAAGGGGTTAAGCACCACCCTATGAAGCAACCCAAAGCCTCTGCAGCATGAGTTTGATCCCTGGCTGGCCAGAGAGAAACCCACATGACGAAGGAGACCTCTCCTGTCTCACCTGCTGCTCCCCTCAGCAGTGTATTTCAGCCAGTCTGCCTGTTCTGTTCCCCACTCTGTCTCTGGTGAATCCTCTCACCCCCCACATCTCTGACCTGTGCCCCAGCTCTTGTACGCATAAATAAAAAAATAAAATTTATAAAAAAATTATTTAATATGAAGAAGTAAATTTCTGAAATAAAACCCAAGTAGACTAATAAAGGTAGGAAATGTTAGTCATGTTTGAATAATAGATTCAGGTTAGTTTGATGAGAGCACAGAGAATAAGGGGAAGAGCAGGAGAGAATGTTAGATCAGTAAGGATTAAACAGATTGTAAGGAACCTTGTAGAGTATATTTGAAGTGTTTGGCTTTTATTATATCTTCATTGAAAGCCAATAATAACAAAGGAGTGATATGAGTTATTCCTTAAAAAGACAACACTGGTCACATTAGTCAAAGGACTTCCCTGAATCCTATCTAAATTTTACTTTTACATCCTTAAAACTTTTCTGACATTTCATATCTCTCTTTTTTCTGTATTTTTCCTTTATACTTATCATTGATATATAGTATATGTTTATCTAGTATATTGTCTAGCTCCACTAAAGAATGTAAATTCCTTGAGGGCAGGATTTTTTTTTTTTTTGGTCATTATGGTATCCCTCAGACATAAAAGATTGTTTATAGATGAGTACTTAGAGGTATCACATGATATACATAAAATAATTATGTATTAAATGGAAAAAATAAAAGTTAAAATGGCTATTCTATTGATACGAACTAGGGTGAAATTCTAGAGGCAAAGTATTATGAAGCTGGTCCATATGGAAGAATATAGTTCCCATCACCATTCTTGAGAGTAGAGCACTTAGTGATAAATTAGGTGTAGGTGTTATATATACAGAAAGAAATCAGTATGACTTTTGGTCTGAGCAAGTGACTAGATGTTGGCACCATTAACAGAAATGAGGAAAATTGGTAGAAAAAAAAATGAATGATATCTTTGGCAGTGTATATGAACAGGGAAGTGGCATTTCTGTTTTTGTGCTCATAGTAGACTGGGAATTACAAGACTAAGGGGAATGAACTTGTACATGAAGAATATCTTAGGCAGAATTTCTAAGTCTTCATTCTTTAGTGGTTTACTTGGTAATTGAAAACATAAGAACATTGGATGAGGGAATTAGGGCAGCAGGATTCTTTTAATTTCAGTGGCTTGAGAGGTGAATCATGAAATGACCAATGATTACCATTTCTGTAACCTTATATTTTTGAGTTGCACTGATCAATGAATACCTATTGTAAACTTAAACTCTGTCTTTTATAATAGTGTAATGGTTTTGCACTCAAGTATGTTGAACACATAAGCAATAAAAGTATTTTTTTTTTAAAGATTTATTGATTGATTGATTGATTGATTGATTTATACATACAAGCACTGGGTACAGTCAGAGGCTTGGGAGGGTGAGAGAATTCACCAGAGCCAGAGCGGGGAGCAGAGCAGGCAGAAGGACCGAAGTACACTGCTGAGGGGAGCAGCGGGCGGCAGGAGAGGTCTGCGCGCCATGCGGGACCCTCCTCCGATGGCCGAGGAGCGGCCGGGGATCGAACCGGCGCTGCAGAGGCTGCGGGCAGCCTCGCAACCCAGCGCCCAACCGCTGTGCCACCGGGGAGGCCCAGCAATAAAAGTATTGGACCATTTGCAGATTTTAAAAGTTACAGAGTTTTATGTATGCAAGTATCATAATTAAATTATCAAAAATCCCACTATTAAAGTAATATTAAATGCATCTGATAGATAAATGCGATAAAAGTTGTATCCAATAGGCACCTAGAGTATCATCAACTATTCAAATTGCAGTATAGGTTTCCCCTGCTATCTGAAAGTAGAGTGTTACTATTTGGTATGATTTGGTAGGTTATTTTGTGGATCTAGGAATGCTATTACTAGTATTTAAGATACAATTTTTTTGAGTGTTTCCAGACCCAAAAGATAACCTATGGGATCTTGTTCATCAGAACATTCTAATTTTAGGTAGCAGGGATTCTCTCCAAACCAAGATAATCTTTTTCTAAGCCATTTTATGAAAACTGATGGTTCTGAAAAATGCTACTGAGTAATTGACAATGCATTTATCAGTAAGAACAATAAAATCCCCAGTGGGTTACTACTTTTGAACAATGCTACATGCTTTATACCTCTGATTGAGCAGAGGTTCTCAACTTTGACTACAAATTGAAGTCACATAGGGAAACTTTAAAGACTTTGATATTTGTGCCACACATCACACCAATTAAGTAAGAATCTGAGAGGAGGAGACCCAGGCATCAGGGTTTATAAAAAATCCTTGGGTAATTTTCATGTGTAGCTAACACTGAAAATTGCTGCTTTGGAGATTCTTGAAGAATATTAGCAGATTAAAAACAGGCAGTAAAAACACCTGTTTTCTGTGTTTAATCCATAATATGCAAAAAGAAAAATCTTTGTTTTTTTTATGCATTATTTATAATATATCCAAGAACACTACTAAAGTGTTGATTTTTTTAAAGATTTATTTATTTATTTATATAAGCACTGGGTACAGTCAGGAAGCACGGGAGGGTGAGAGTATTCACCAGAGCGGGGAACAGAACAAGCAGACTAAGGAAACACACTGCTGAGGGGAGCAGTGGGCACGGCAGGAGAGGTCTGCGTGCCACATGGGACCCTTGCTGGTGGTGGGGGATCGAACTGGCTCTGCAGAGGCTGTGGGCAGCTTTGCAGCCCAGCGCTCAACCGCTGAGCCATCAGGGGAGGCCCAGTGTTGATTTGTATTGAAAATACTTCTGTAGACAATTCAGACTTGGGCTGCCCATTCCAACTATGCAAATATGAAGGGTTAAAAAAATGAGTCTCACTGTTTTTTCATTTGCATTTCCTTGTTTATTAATGTGGCAAACATCTGTTCAGATGTTTATTTAAAGGTCAGAAAGCTTTCAGGTTTGCTGCTTGTGGTTATGGATAATTCAAATAAGGGATTAGGGGAGAAGCTCCAGACAGCATTGAAGAGGGAAGCCAGTGTTTGGGAGAAGAGCTCATTTGGAGACAGAGTCCTGTGTTTTTCCACTGCCATCAGCACGGCATGGTGTTCCTCCCCCAAGTCTCCAGGAAAATTTATAAAGGCATTGATATTGAAGGGCTTGTTATCATAGTCAACTGTGTAGCCTGAAAAGTCAACGTGGTATATGTCAGAACTTCAAAACACATTTGTTGAAAGAAAGAATGAGGTCTATTGGCATGGCATTCCTGAATAGAGATAGGGTTCCTGACTGTCATTCATTTGCTAGGGTTGTCATAACAATAGAAAGAATAGAAATTTATTGTCTCTCAATTCTGGCTGAAAGTTTGAGATTAAGATGTTGGTAAATTGGTTTCTTTCTTTCTTTTTCTTTTCCTTTTTTTTTTGGTGGGACCCTCGCTGGCGGCCTGGGAACGAACCAAACTGGCGCTGCAGAGGCTGCGGGCAGCCTTGCAGCCCAGCGCTCAACCACCGCGCCACCAGTGGAGGCCCAAGTTGGTTTCTTTTAAGGCCTTTCTTCTTGACTCCTTAAAGATTGTCTCCTCTGTGCTTCTATCCGAGGTCTTCACTCTGTGCATGTCTATATCCTAATCTATTCTTATCGGTACATCAGTCACATTGGATCAGGGTCCTCATTTTTAACTCTGTTGTCTCTTTAAATCTCCCTTTTCCAAACATAATCACATACTGAGGTCCTGGGGTTATAACTTTATCATATGATTTGTTTATTTTTAATTTTTTTGGTAGAGGGACACAATTCACCCCATAACTCATACTCCATAGACACTTGAATTTCCAAGTGTTCTGGAGAGATGGCTTTCGAATTCTCTACAAATTACCTGAGGCATGAATTTTTTCTTCATCGTGAAATTTTGTGGAGAAGAAAGGCAATTTTTTTTCCTCCTATTCTTTTTTGGTGTGTGTGTGTGTGTGTGTGTGTGTGTGTGTGTGTGCGCGCGCGCTTGTGTTTGTGTTGTATATCCCAGAGGGAGAGAAACTGTTAATTAGAGGTTTTTAAATAAAGCCATGCTATTTATTCTAGCAAATATTTGGTCTGCACAGGAGTCAGTGTGGGTGAAAAGAGATTGGTTTATACTGCTGTTTAGCTTCCTTTGGGGATCTACATCTTTGCCTGAGCTCAGACATTTCAAAAGATTTTTGAGGATACCTGGTAAATGTAGGCTTGATAATAGTCTAACCTCAAGACTGACCACAGATCTATTTCTCTTTTAGCATTTATTTCATACCATTTGTAGGAAGTGAAATCATATTAAATAAGCCAAGAATTTTAAAAAAGTGTGGTAGTTTCCTTGGAATGTAAGAATATCTTTAATATCCCAATTATATCTCTAGAATTATGCTTTGCTTACTGAATAATTCAGTAATATTTTCACCTATATTAAAGTTTCTAATCATTTCTATTTCCCTGTTTTACTAACTTATTTTGTTTTAACGAATGTTTCTTTTTAAGTGATATAATTAAAAATAAATTATAAGGGACATCTGGTAGAATAATGTCATGAATGATTCTTTCTATATTTTTCTACCCATTGCAAGAATCATTGAATAGTTAGTGCTCTCCCATCATTTAGATTAAGAGTTTTGGGACCAATCAATATTTGCATGTTTTTGTGTGTGTGTGTTTTTAATCTATAATTCTCAGTCATTTGAAGAAAAATATCTTTATCTCTATTTTCATTAAAAAGGGATAAAGAAGGCAGCTGAAATACCCATCTTCTTGTCCCCAGCAAGTTGAGCTAAATATCATTTTAAAGAGATGGTAGTTACAATATCTCATTAAATTTGATATAATGTAATTACTAAATTTATTTGCTAGGATCTTAAAACCATCATACTTATGAATATAATTGGTATACTTAATATTTTATGAATGAGTATGTGACCAAAGAAAAAGATATATAAAAGCTAGAAATGCTTACTTTGAAGTAATATCATATTAGAGAAATTGGAGAAGAAATCTTGTCCTTGTGTGATCTTGTTTTTCTGTCTAAATTTAATCTGCATAATATAACAATAAATACCATTTACCTTTCTGAAACTTAAATTGCACTTCCTCTGTCATGAATGTTTGTTTCACAAGAAGTGTATGTCTAGTGAAAATAGACAAAGTATCACTTGAATGTACCATTTATTCATCTGCACACTTTAGTCACTGGCTTAGCAAATTCTTCCTCAAATCTTCTGAGTGATTACAATCTGCATTTTTGGGGGAGATCTTTGAAACAGTTTCACTCTGGCTAATCTTCTCAAGAGAAGGATGTTTGCAAAATTTTTGGTCTATGAAATGGTTATAATAATTGCATCTTGAGATTATTCTGATGATCAAGTGAAATAATGTGTTTATTAATAAAATATATACAACATGCTAAGCACTTAGTAACTGATATAATACTAAGTAACAGAGAAAGATTGTTTCAAGAATTGCTTAATGACCACTGGAACAAGAAAGTAGAATGTAACTGATAAAATGAGGAACTTTGAGTTGTAGAGGTATTGTAAAGAAACAGCTTTATCATTCCAATAACTGTGTGCTGCAGAATCCCACTTTCCCGGTGCAGTGTCTCCCTTTAAGAGCAGCTCTACCCAATCCTATGATTCTCAGTCACTTTCAATTTTGTTCTTTAAGACAAAACTCAGTTCTGTTTATTTAGAGAAGTAGTTGGTCATAATAGTAGCTACTGGCTCATTGTTGATGGCCCAAGTCACTTGACATATATATATATACATATATGGATATATATATATATATATATGTTTATATCATCCTTCTCCTCTGTATAAAAAGCTATGTACAGTAACAGTGATAAAACAACAAATATTAATGATGTCCAGTAAAGAAATTTTCTTTTCTATAATGGTATTTTTTATTTAACTGTATGTATCTAATAATGTCAGTATAATTTTTATAAAAAATAAAATATCTGTTAAAGTAAAAAAATGGGAAAGCTAATGATATAATACTGATTAAAATGATGAATATTTTGAAAAAGGAAGAAAAACTTATACCTACATATAGGCCTGTCACAATACTGAATAACAAAATTATAATTTCTGCTTCAAGATTTATCTTTTACAAATTTGTTGATGATTTTGTGACAATTGGCCTTTTTTGCATATTCATTATCAACAGACAGCATGCATACCTTTGTCAATCAACTTCACTTACCTTTCATCAAGTAGCATTTTTAATTTTAATTTAAAATAATTCTTTCTTGTGATGTAACAGATACTCAAATTACTAGGAAAAATCTTCAACATAAGAATGCATTTGATAGCAATTTGTAAAATCTTATTTCATAATAAATTTCAGAAATTTCAACATTTCTCCCAAGGATTAATTCTAGCACTTATCAAATATCTCTGCAGAGGAAAAAAAAAAAAGAACACAATTAAAATCCCTAAATAGTCACAGAGAATGGTACAGCAGTATTAAAGTAACTTGAGTTTAATTTCATCACCTTTACCATCATTGTGCTATCGAATGGTTTAAGCACAGAAATATATAGTCCCACATAGATTGGAAATGCAAACTGTTCCCAAAGTGAGCTTAAATTGCTCTGAAGTTTTGCAAACATACTTGTTAAATGAAAAATGTATCTGAGTTTCAAAATATTCAGATACATCTCCTGTGTGTTGGGAGATTGATCACATAACCAGAATTTCCCCAAACTGACTTTGATGTGCACACACTTTTCATTTAATTGTGCTATTTTGAATATTAGGTATATATTATTAAAACCTAACACTCAATGCAAAAGATGTGAAATTACAGCAACAAAACTTTTGTTTTGTTTCAGGAAAGAACAATTTTATCATTGACATTATTTAGAATTGCTGGCTACCTCTTGAATCCTCCCAGGATAGACCTTTTCCATCTGCCCTGTTCTTAGAACCCTGCTGTTTGTCAGGAGACAATTTTTTATGAGTGTCTTACATTTCTGATTGTTTTGTTAGCTGAAATACTGACTGCTTTTGTTCTAGACTATCTTTCTAAGAATATTTGCACTGAGGGCAGTCTTGGAAGATAGAGTTCTTTTCCACATGAAAGGATAGAATTACTTACCACTCTATAACATAGTTTTTTCCTCCAGGGCAAAGGGGCAGATATGCTTATTCTCAATTATAAAAGTCTGAAGTTCCCTGACCTTGGAGTTCTGTTCTGTAACACAACACGCTGCTTGGGCAAGAATCACCTAGTCTTTTTCTTGTCACACTTTGGGAATTGGGACTCAGGAAACTGGTATAAATCCTGATATTCTGGCTACTGCTATTGCTGTGAGTAATAAAGCCTTTTGCATCTGACCCAGGAGTGTCATATCTCCTGCCAACATTCATGACATTATGGCAGGCTAACTTATTATCTTGCGAGTAGGGTAAAATCTCACATAACACAAAACATAGTTCCGTTACAAACATTTTGAAGATAAATTAACTTACTAAACATGCAATGGAACATAGGTAACTTTTAAAAATGGAATAAAGAGGATTTCTTGCGTGGAGTTATATGCAAAATATTTAGTCTTCAAATGTTATTTTCATCATGCTTGGGTTGTCTGTGGGTCATTGTGGGGACATGAGGGTTCTCAGAGCAAACCCAGAAATATTCAATAGCCATGCAGAGTCACAGAATGGCACGTGTTAAGTTTCATAACAAAGGAAGTAGCTTGTTGGAAAGGATGTAGTTAGGCTTTAATATGAGTGAAAAACAGACATGTCATGAGGTAGCTGGGTGAGAAGCAGAGGATAGAAATTAAGAATGACTGATGGCAAGTAAAGGTGAAATAGCTTATGTTGACTTTAAAAAGGCTGGGCTTCTGATAGCTAACAAACTTTGTCTTATCCCCTGTCCTTATACCAACTTTGAGGACACATTTGCTACCCCACATTTTGAAACATTGCCTTAGATCTGAAAACTGCAGGCATAGTATAAACAACTAGAAAGGCAACTATTTTCTCTCTCTCTTTTGCTTTTTTTTTTAAATAGTATTTTTTTTTCTTTCTTTTTTTTTTTTAATAGAGGCATGTTTTATTTATTTGTTTGTTTGTTTGTTTATACATGCACTGGGTACAGTCAGAAGCGCGGGAGGGTGAGAGAATTCACCAGAGTCAGAGCGGGTAGCAGAGCAGGCAGAAGGACCGAAGTACACTGCTGAGGGGAGCAGCGGGCGGCAGGAGAGGTTTGCGCGCCATATGGGACCCTCCTCCGGTGGCCAGGGAGCAGCCGGGGAGCGAACCGGCGTTGCAGAGGCTGCGGGCAGCTTTGCAACCCAGCGCTCAACTGCTGCGCCACCGGGGAGGCCCCTCTCTTTTGCTTTCGATTACTCTTTTCTAAGTCTGACTATTTAAAAAGAAAAATCATTTAAAGTTAATTCATCACTCTTTTCTACCTCTGGATATTATTATGGAAGAATATTGTTTGCTTGCTTTCTCTTTATTGTAATTTATTATTTGTAGTCTCCATTACAACTCATTTGGAGAGTCCTTTTCCCTGGTTACTAATCCCTTAGATTGGATAGCTGTATTGTTAAGTACTAACATCATGATTATTATGCACTGGCATGTTTGTAAGTTTGCAGAGTATGAAACAAAACATCTACATCTTTTCCCTGGAGGGAAACTATACATGTGCCCTGATAGTAGCTAAAGATGCTACATTAATATCATAGCTTCCAGTAAATATATTATTCACTTTTTGTAGTCATACATATACTACTAGGTTAGTGGTGTTATATTAAAGTCCAAAAATTACAATAAAGACCATTAAAATTTTAAAATCTCTTATACGAAATTTGAAACTGTTTCCTTATCCCCTGGTGTTTAGAGTTAACTTTCAACTACAAGGGAAAAATCAGTTTTGAGAGATTGTGACTCTTTGGGATCAGTTAAGTGCAATTCCAGTTTTACTGAGCACCGATTAGGTTCCAGATCAGGAAATGGTGCTGAGTTCAGAGATCAGTTAAGGCATTGAACTACCCTTTTGGAAAGGTGACAATGATTTAAGAAATTGGGTACCACTGTGAATTTTTTGGAAATATTTCTAAATTTTTCTAAAAAAAATAGAATTTTTCTAAAAATTCTAATTTTTCTAAGTTTATTAGAAAAAAATACAAAATAATTATGAGTAGGGCCTCCCTGATGGCTCAAGAGATTAAATCTCAGGGCCTCCCTGGTGGCGCAAGGGGTTAAGCACTGCACTATGAAGCAATCCAAATCCTCTGCAGCCAGGGAGCAACTCACATGGCACAGCAGACCTCTCCTGACTCGCCCTCTGCTCCCCTCAGCAGTGTATTTCAGTCAGTCTGCCTGTTCTGTTCCCCACTCTGTCTCTGGTGAATCCTCTCATCCCCCACATCTCTGGCCTCTACCCTAGCTCTTGTATGCATAAACAAATAAATCTTTTTAAAAAAAAAAAGATTAAGTCTCAGCACTGTGAAGCTGTTGGCAGCCACTGCACCATGAGTTCCATCCCTGGCCAAGGAGCTAACCCACATGGAGGAACAGGCCTCTCCTAGCTCGCCCAATGCTCCCCTCAGCAGTGTATTTCAGTTAATCTAATTGTTCAGCTCCCCACTATGTCTCTTTTGAATCCTCTCACCTCCTGCCCCGCACCTCTGACCTATACCCCATCTCTTGTATGCATGAATAAAAAAAAAATCTTAAAAAAAAGAAAGAAAATAATTATGAGTAAAAATTGTGAGTAATACGACAAAATGTAGAGATTTTGTTCATATTTGATTAGAGAGTGCTGGTTTAATGAAATGGTTTTAACTAGACTAGACTTTTTGGATAAAATAATTAATTTTCTGTGGTGGTCAGCAACATTTTAGAGACAGTTATGGAAAAGACCAATGTCAGGCAACACAAGCTCTAAAAAAGTTTGTGGAAATCTCAAAGCAGAGGCCACCTGACTTCTCGAGACTTTCCCTTTTTTGTCACAGTTTCAAATGTGAAGCTGGAGTCATGCAAGAGGGATCAAAATACAACTTCCCTCCCTGTAAGCAAGCATCAGCACAGGCAAGCAACCAAAGGGCTTCTCAGCAGACTGTGGGCAGGGCCACGCAGCAAGAGACGAGATATTCCTGCTTGGGTGTTTTCCTTCCTTTCCTTTGGTGCACAATCTCACAGTATTTTCACATATTTGCTTTTTTTCTCTCTACCACGGTCTATCAAAATTACCAAAAACACCAAAAAGGAAAATCAACCCTTGCTTTTAAATGTGAAAAGAGGATGGATGAAATAAAGACTTAAAAATTAAGTCTGTAAAATCAGATATGGAAAAAAAAATTGACAAAGCGTGGAGACTATGAACAAAAATAGACCAAATAGTGTATCAGAATACACTAGTGTAAAGAGAATAACTTCTCTTTTTGCTTGAATTATTTAACTTTTACCAACTGAGATTTATGATGGATAAATTTATACTATCAAATGTTGAAATATTTGTACCATTAACATAGAAATTAACATTACTATCAGTGTTTTGATCTATTCAAGTTACTGGTTGAATGATACCCAGGGACAGAGGCCACACTCTACTTCTATTGACTGCAAAGAGGGAGAGTAACATTGAGTTTACCGTAAAAACCCAACAAGTGTTTCTTGAAGGGCCTAGTTTGTATGTGAAGAAGTGGAAAAGAAAGTTTATAAAGAGATATCCTGTAAAAATTTCAAAATGCAGGGCCTCCCCGGTGGCGCAGCGGTTGAGCGCTGGGTTGAGAAGCTGCCGGCAGTCCGCAGCGCCGGTTCGATCCCCGGCTGCTCCCCGGCCACCAGGTGAGGGTCCCACATGGCGCGCAGACCTCTTCTGCCGCCGGCTGCTCCCCCCAGCAGTGTACTTGGGTCCTTCTGCCTGCTCTGCTCCCCGCTCTAGCTCTGGTGAATTCTCTCACCCTCCCGCACTTCTGACTGTACCAGTGCTTGTATAAATAAATAAAAATAAATCTTTAAAAAAAATTTCAAAATGCATATATATTTTCATGACCCTACATTTGTTATATAATAATCACATATTCATATTTTTTTCACAACCACTGTACCTGTAAATCCTTTCAGGAAAAGTACTACATAATTTTCAATTTTTATAGTCTTAATAATTAGCCCAGTGCCAGAAACATCATAGATATTTAATATGTGCTTATTGTTTTACCTGGCCACTTGGGTTATGAACTCTAAATGCATGCAATAAGAGACTCTTATCCCATATAAAGTTAAAGAAAAAGCACTAAGTCTTTACCTAGGGATATTAAAAAATAAAAAATAATTGATAGATGAAAGACATAGTCCTGAATTGGAGAGTTTGAACATCTTAATGTTATTCTCAATTTATGTATTCAAAGCATTTCAATAAGAATCAATGAGTAAATGTATATATAAATACTTATATAGTTATGCATACATTTGTATGTGTATGTATTATATACATACATATATACTTAACATACACTTGCATATATGTTGTGTGCGTGAGTCAGTGTATGAGACAAAGGTAAAGATGTTTTAGGAACTTAGAAGGTGAATTAAAGTTTGTTCTGACAAAACAGCCAAGAAAGTTTAAGAAAAAATTGTTATGAGTGGGAAATACCAAATATAAAAATAAAAAACTGCATTAATTAGAAACATGTGGTTCTGAGAGAAGACTTAGCACCTCAAAAAGAGCAGACTAAAGAACCCATAAATAGACAAATCCTGTGCAGGACTTTAGTACATGATAATGATGGTATCACAAAACACTTAGAAAAAGAATTATTCAATAATCCATACTATGAAAATATGTATTAGCTAAATGATCACACCTCAAGAAGCCTTCTTAATCAAAATTAATTTTGCAGGTATTAAAAATTAAATGGAAGGCATGAAACTATTAGGAAAAAAGAAAGCCATTGTCGAAGATTATCTTACTGATCTTAATGTGGGAAATTAAATTCTACATTTAAAAGTAATGCAAGTACACTCAAAGGAAGTGCTTTCTATTTTTATTATAAGTAATAAAGAGTCCTGTGCATTATTGCAATTCAAAGCAAAAAACAGGATGAATTGGAGAGCACATTTATAATATATACACAATTTACTTTATCACTCACATATACAAAAGAATTGGGGGGGGGATCTCACTAAATTTTCCATCAAAGGCAGGAATGCCAGCTGCCCAACAAAATCTAACCTGTCTTTCTTCAGAGTAACAGAATTGTAGTCTGACTGGACTCCTCATCCCTAGCCTCCCAGTGGGCCACATATCCAAGTTCTTGCTATTGAAATGGTAGTAGAAATAATGTGCCTTCCCAGGACTTTTCAGAGAGTGAGTATGCCTGTTCTCCACTCTCCTTCCCATTCTGCTTTCTGGGGCCTGTAGGGCTTGAGCTACCCTCAACAATATTTCAGTGGGGAGTAATTGTCTGTCAATCACCATGTGAGGATGTCCACTTGCCAACTCAACACTTCTGGAAAGAGTGACTAAATAAGCCTGTTTGTTTCAGATTTTACATGATAAACATTTTGTTTGTTACAACAATTTTGGCCATGTTTATACACAATGCTTAAAGAAGAAATAGTGCGATACTGGCAATACAAAATATATCTATCTTCATTAATAACTGAGCAAAATAAGAACAGTGAGGTACTGTTTTCACCTATCAGATAACTATTTTAAAATTATCAAAAATGAAAGCAAAAATGCTCATTTTGGGGGGGGCCTCCCTGATGGCATAAGGGATTAAGTATCAGACTATGAAGCTATTCCTCATCCACTGCAGCATGAGTTCAATCCATGGCCAGGGAGCTAAACCGCATAAGGTGCAGCAGACCTCTCCTATCTCGCCTGCTGCTCCCCTCAGCAGTGTATTTCAGTCACTCTGCCTGTTCTTTTCCCCACTCTGTCTTTGGTGACTCTTGTCACCCTCCCAGCCCCTGCACCTCTGACCTACACCTCAGTTCTTGTATGCATAAATAAATAAATCTTAAAAAAATGCTCATTTTTTGGCAAAGATTCAGGGAGACTGCTATTCTTTTTTTGAGTGATTAGAAATGAGGACACATTTATTTGAAATTATTGCAAATGTTGTCATGCCTAATTGCAGAAAATTAACTTGAGAACATGACATTTTTGACAGTCATTGAATCACGGCTATCTTGGACCAGGTTCAGTAATATTTGAAGGCCACAGAAGTTGCTGTTAATTTAAATATCAACTTTGTTCTTGGGCCTCCCGTGGTGGCACAAGGGGTTAAGTCTCAGCACTATGAAGCTATTAGTAGCCAGTGGGGCATGAGTTGGATCCCTGGCCAGGGAGCTAATCCACATGGTACAGCAGACCTCTCCTGTCTCTCCTGCTGCTCCCATCAGCAGTGTATTTCAGTTAATCCGCCTGTTTTACTCCCCACTTTCTGGTGAATCCTCTCACCAGCCCCTTCCCTGCACCTTTGGCCTACACCCCAGCTCTTGTATGCACAAATAAATAAAATAAATCTTTAAATAAATAAAAACTTTGTTTTTGAAAGATTTATAGTCTAGTGAGAAGGATCCAACCCCCAAATGCTGCATCTTTCACATTACAGGGAGTAAACTTGTCTGCAAATGAAATTCAGTAGTATTGTTAGTGAGTCTTGGTTTTTCAGAAAAAATCTTCCTGAAAAAAGCTTCTTGTTTGTGGCCTAAGTATTGAAGAGAAACAAACCAACAGCTTAATGAGGTGGGATAAGCTTGTAGTTTAGCATCTGGAAATTTGGATTTGTCTCTTCAGTAGCCATATGACCTGGAGGAAGATACTGAATTCCTCTCAGCATCAGCTTTGCTCATTTTGAATATGAAGATGAAGACCAATAATCTTCATCTACCTCGTAATCCAGTTGGGGAAGAAACTGTCACTCTTTGACACAGTTACTGAGAAAATGTGTACTGGTCCAAATTCTTCAGAAATAATTTCATATGTTTTTGAAGAGTCTTGGGGGATAATCATATTTTTACAGAATAATTTTCCTTGATACAAATTTCTTCTAAGTAAGCAGTACTAATAGAGATCTATGTGTTAAATGTTTACAAAAACAAAACACTTCAAAACAAATTAATGTTCCCAGTAATAAAACAGATAACTAAAATTTAGTGCATTTATGTGATGGATTGTTATATATGCATTAAAATCATGTTTAGGAAGATGTTTAATTACACATAAATATACCATAAATATTATGAATAAGCAGCATCCACAATGGAATATAGAAGGTGCATCAATATTTGGAGGGAAGACCCACAACTTTACATATTTATAAAAATAGACATACAGAATGATATTTCAAAGAATATATGCTGAAAAACTATTTAGTATAGTGATTTTTATAATCTTTGTCTTTTTATACTTTCTGGAATTCTCTAGAGAAAGTATTTTATTAGCTTATAATTAAACCGAGTATTTTGAAGAGAGAAAATAGGCTGTCAAAAGCTGTAAGTGAAATTTAATCTGTCAATGTACCAACCATTGTAGCAAATAATTTAAAATATGCTATTTGGAAAACTATTCTAGCTTTTTAATTCTGTTCTCTGGATAAAAGTTTCTAAATTTAGAATTTTAGAGATGTAGCATTTTGTACAGAATATGAAGCTGATACTTTGGATACCAAATTTTTAAAAACTTATCAAAATACCCATATAGAAATGTGCACAAATTTAAAGTGCCCAGCTTCATAAATTTTCACAAACTGAAAACATGTAACCTGCACTTACATCAAGAAACAGAGCATTAGCAACATCTACAAAACTTTTAATGTTGACTTGTTGTCACATGTGTAGGGTTAGAGTAGGCAAATTTTGTATATATATTGAAAGTGATATTATATACCATATTTTCTTTTTATGTCATTCATCTATCATTCAATATTATGAGTTTACAATTCATCAATACTGTTGCATGTAGTTTTTTTTTTTTTTTTTTTTTTTTTTTTATTTATACAAGCACTGGGTACAGTCAGAATCGCGGGAGGGTGAGAGAATTCACCAGAGCCAGAGCCGGGAGCAGAGCAGGCAGAAGGACCAAGGTACACTGCTGAGAGGGGAGCAGTGGGCGGCAGGAGAGGCGGGGAGCAGCGGGCGGCCGCCATGTGGGACCCTCCTCCGGTGGCCGGGGAGCAGCCGGGGATTGAACCAGAGCTGCAGAGGCTGCGGGCAGCTTTGCAACCCAGCGCTCAACCGCTGCGCCACCGGGGAGGCCCTGTTGCATGTAGTTTTAAACCATTATCATTTCTGTGTAGTATTCTATTATGGAACATGCTCCATGTAATTTGTATGATCTACTATTGAATTGTATAGTTTTGTGGTTTTAACTTTCATAGTTTCTAGAACATTCTATCTGCTAGTGGATATGTTTACTTTTTAGCTAAATGAACAGCTAGCTATGTGATTGCCAGCTAATAGGCAAGCATGTGGTCAATTTTAGTAAATATTGCCAAACATTATTACAAAGTTCTTAGGATTACTTTTTCAGATTTATTTATTTATTTATTTATTTATGCATAGAAGAACTGAGGTGTAGGCCAGAGTGTGGGGCCAGAGAGGATTCACCAGAGTCAGAGTAGGAAGCAGAATAGGAGGATCTACTGAAATATACAGCTGAGGGGAGCAGCAGGCAAGGCAGGAGAGGTCTACTGAACCTTATGTCGTGAGCTGCCTGACCAGGGATGGAACTCAGGCAATAGCAGTGATAGTGCCGAGACTTAACCCTTAGACCACCGGAGAGGCCCCTGTTAGATTTTTTTTTTAATCTCCCTAGTCTCTACACTGTCATCAACACTTAGAAGAGTCCATCTTTTCTCTTTCCATTTCATTTTTTTTCTTTCTTTTTCTTCTCTTTATAAAGTGCTATTCTGGTGTTGATAGTCTTAACATTGGATACATTTCTAGGTCCAGGATGGAGTAGCTTTAGGTCAGGCCAGTGTGCATTGTCAGTGAATCAAACTTAAATAACTTTCATATCCCTGTAAACGCTCCACTTCACCAGAAACTCAGTATACTCAGTGAACCAATTCCCACTTGCCAAAACAACTCTGGGCCTTTTCACCCCAAACAAAGTTGACTATGTGGCTCCAGGCAATCAGACATTTTCAATTTTTATCTTCCTAGTTCTTTATCTTTTAAAACTTCTTGTCTTCCCCCATATTTTGCAGTTCTCTAAAAGGAGAATGTCTGCTTTATGAAGTATTGAGTAAAAATTGTTTGTATCATCTAATTGTATTAATTAATCATTTTAAACATGTTAACAATATTATACCTTCTTATTAATAAATGTGGTAAATCATTTCATTTGGATTTTTATGCTATTTTATATGCTTGTCATATTTTATTACACACAATTTTCATGAAAATTTTAAAGCAATAAAGTGCCTATTTTAAAAAGTTATCATAGTTTAAAAACAGGTTATTATATTCTTTGACTTTTGTCAATGTTCTCTTTATTTTGGAAAGTTAGTTGAGGAAGCAATGGGAAGTCATACAGAAATACTATCTTGGAATAGCAATTGAAGTTTGGTCAATTCTATACACAGTTAATGATCTGCTCTTTCTTGCTTTAATGATACTTAGACTAGAAGATGCACAGAAAGGTGGAAAATTGTGGGCTTGAAAATTTAAGAGGCAAAAATGTTCAGTTCAATTTAAAAACATATAGCAAGATATAGAGACTGGAAGGCTGGATGTGGAGAGAGACAAAGCAATTTTAACTGGCCTTATAGATCCAAACCTAAAAGTGAAAGCAAATCCATCATAACAAATTTAGGTATTAATTTTAAGTCAGAATATTGAAGAAAAAGAGTAAATGTTTTCAAATCAAGTAGTATTGAGTTCCAGTCAGTCATATCTCTGTAACTTAAGAGTAGTTCAATGATTTCTGAGGCTCAGTCTCCTAATCTATAAAATGTAGACAGTAATACTCTTAGTGATGTGCTAGTAAATATGTAACAATTGACTCTCTGGGGGAAATGTGAGCATATATATATATATATATATATATATTATACATGTTTATACATTTATAAATTAATAAGATATTTGTTGCAATTTTTAAAAACCATAATAATTTCTATGTGAACTGTTCTTTAAAAAATCCACAATTTTTTTTATAATTTTATCATAATAGTAGCAGCACAATATCAGAGTATGAATAAATGCGTAATTACTATCTAATTCAGCAAAAACCAGAAGTCAAGCATATTTTGACAAATAAGCGTAGTTTTCACATAAATGTTTTGTTGGTATCATTTCTGTTATTGAGTAAGACAAAAATGAAGCATGGAAGAATAGATTAGAATTTCATTCCAACAATGATGAGTGACTTTTTTTTTGGCTGAATCTATTAATCATTTTCAACTGTTGGTCAAATGTTTCCTAAATTTATTTCCTAAATTTATTTATGTTTCCTAAATTCAAAATACATATTTTAGACATACTGTGGCAAGAAGTGGTTGGTTCTTTCCTGTCTAATGAATATTAGGTAAAAGATACTTTTGCCTCTAAGCTACACTTAATGGCATCACGCTCCTAGATCTAAACAATCAAACCCTGACTTGTAGTGTTGGCTGATTTCCATGTTATAGACACTCTCACTATTGGCCAATTTGATGCTCTCCATGTGAGGTACTGAGCACAGTGTTAAGAAGAGAAGCATGGCATACACCATTACCTAGAGTTCTATGATGTAGATGCAATAAGCATAAACAATATCAAGAGTAAATTTTATAATAAAATGGACTAAAATTATTAGGAAATTAAGGGTTTTAAGTATTTTAATAAGTTTATATAAGATTTTACAATTTTCATTGAAGGAAGAGTGCATTATAACAGGTGTACATCATTACAAATCAACATCTGCATTTAAAACATTAAGTTCACCATTAAAAGTCTAATTCCAGCCTTCAACATACAATTGACCCTATTGACTCATCCCTCCTTCCCCTTCCATCTGGTAACCACTAATTTTCTCTTAGAGACTAAAAGTCTATTTTTTTGTTTAGTTCATTCGTTTTGTTTCTTTATGTAACATATATATGTGAAATCATATGGTATTCGTCTTTCACTGTCTGACTTATTTCACACAGATAATAGCCTCTAGGTCCATCTATTTTGTTGAAAATAGCAAGATTTCATCTTTTTATAGTTGAACAATATTCTGTGTGTGTGTATGAGTGTGTGTGTGTATATGTACATACACACACCTCCTCTTCATTTTCCAGTCATCTATAGAAAGGCACTTAGGTTGTTTCCAACTTTTGACTACTATAAATAATGCTGCAATAAACAATGAGGTACATGTCTATCTTTGAATTTGTATTCTTTGGGTAAGTACCCAGAAGTGGGATGATAATGATAATATTTATTAACTGGCTCAAACATATTCTGAAATTTTGATAATTGGCACTCATAAACTGGTAGGAGTTGGCGCCAGCATACTTTTACGTTATTATAGAATAGTTGATTTGCTTAGAAATTACACAAGTAAAATTGCAGATTTATAAGAAAGTATAGAATAAAGGGTAGCTGTGACAGACACAAACCCTTTATCTCCCACTGAGATAGCCTGGCAAGAAACATTTATCCTTTGTGGTTAAAAAAAGAGTGACATAACAAGGAAAAATCTCTAAAGCTTTCAGTGTATAGAAAGAGAATTCAGAATTGTTTGCACCCACAAACTATTTCTTGGATGTATATCCCAAACTTCAGTTCTGGGCCTCCCTGGCTGCACAAGTGGTTAGGAAGCAACCTATGGAGCTGTCCACAGCCACTGCAGCACGAGTTCGATCCGCGGCCAGGGAGCAACTCACATGGCACAGCAGACCTCTCCTGTCTCACCTGCTGCTCCCCTCAGCAGTGTACTTTGGTCAATCTGCCTGTTCTGTTCCCCACTCTGTCTCTGGTGAATTCTCTCACCCCCCATACTTCTGGCCTGTACCCAGTTCTTGTATGCATAAATAAATTAATTAAAAAAATATACTTAAGTTCCATTATCTATAAAGTAAGGTAGTAATTGTGTATACATTAGAAGGCTGTTATATATAGTATATATATATTAAATAAAATAATGTACACAACGTATTTAGCACAATTCTCTTCAGGGGAGAAGACTAGTCAGCCTCGTGTATCATTGGCAGACTAGTGCAGTTTAGGGAAGGGATTTTAACTTAATTATTTTATTAATGGGCTGAGTTCAGTAATGCACACTTAATTTTCTTCTGCCATTACTTTGAAACAGAAATCTCCATCATATTTCTGGACACTTGGCTGATTGCAATAATTTTAGGTCACGTTCAAGCATAACATTCATTTTGGTAAAAATTGCAGCCTATTTTGAATGCATTGTAATAGTATCCCCTACTTAGAACCCAAGCTTGATTTGTAGATTGGGGATCAGCTGCAAGGAAGAGGGAATGGGTTTGGACTGCAGTTTTAATCTTAATCATTTACTTCTTTTCTATGCACTATGCAGTTTCTTTGATATCTTTAAGTTTGAGGGAGAAGGACTAGGAAAGGAGAAAAAGGAAGAAAAGGAGTATTTTGTTTTAATTTAGTCAATGCAGTTTGTGCTTCTTCCTTGGGGACTAGCATGTCATGGCCAGTCTACTGACATCTCTATAGAGATCCTTTATGGAAACTTCATACTGTTTTTTTCTCCTATGAGGGTGAACTTCAATCCAGCAGATTGATTGATCTGCCTCCCACAGCACATCCTGACTTTTTCTCTTGGTGTCCTCTCTCTTACACAAAATGCTTTCCTAGATTCCAAATAACTTGCATCAAAATAAATTCGGTGGTTTCCAATTGACTCCCAGATAGCTCATGCACTTCACATGAAAAGGAAATACCATTCATTAGCTATTCATATAGCCTTGCAATTCTTGGTTGCATGTTTCATATTCTACCTGCTCCATTCTAAACAACTCAGGAGAACATTTCAATTTCTGCAGTTAAGTTGTTTTGCTAGGGCAGTAGAAATTGGAGCTATCTGCCCTGGAACACACAATAAGGAAGAGCACTTTGTATAGGAAAACAATATTTTGTATTTCAAAACAATAATACAATTGACCAAAATTTACTCAATCTTTAATTATAATCAGGCACTAACATTTCTAAATAATGTCAGTGATAAAACATTTTATGTGAAAAAAATATTTTGTTGATCTAAATTTTAAATAATTACTGTAGTTCTGAGACTAAAATGCAGAGGTAGACTTCAAATTAACACATTGTTATTACTTATACTCTAGCAAACATTATATTCTATAGGTCATTAATTTGGGGAATTCTGATTCATACAATGATCCCCTGACAGTCATAGGTTCAGTTACCTAGATCCATTTTCAGAGTAACTTAATGATAGTTTGGCAAAGTTTATACTTTCTTTCAGTATGGTTTATATCTCACAACTTTGTGGGACTGTATATTTCTACACTTAACATAAGAATCATCGTGTGAAATTATATAAGTAATTTCAGTTCTGTCAGTTGTTGTGACCATTTAGAGTTTTTATTAGTGTTTCATAAAATGTTAAAGCATTGAAATAGCCATCTTACCTAATGCAAAATACAGTTTCAAGGAAATCCCTATCAAGATTGTAATGACACTTTACAAGAAAGTAGAAGAAACAATACTAAAATTTATATAGAACACAAAAGACCCCAAATAACCAAAACAATCCTGCTAATAAAGAAGAAAAATAGAGGTATCATGAGCCCCACCTTCAAACTATATTACAGAGTGATAATAATCAAAACAGTATGATCTTGTAATAAATATAGACACACAGAACAATGGAATAGAATTGAGAACCCAGAAATAAACCCTCACACTTATGAATAGTTAATCTATAACAAAGGACTTAAGAGTATATAGAGGAGAAAAGAAAGTTTATTTAACAAAATGTTTGGGGAAACTAGATAGCCACATACAAAGGAATGAAACTAGACCACTATTCACCAATGACCACAAAAATCAACTCAAAATGGTTTAAAGACTCAGAGGTAAGGCCTGATACCATAAAATGCATAAAGGAAAACATAGGCTATATGCTCCATGACATTGGCCTTAAAGATGTCTTTGGGGATTCTACTCCAGAGCCAAGGGAAACAAAAGGAAAAAACAAGCCAATTTGACCATATGAACTAAAAATATTCTTCACAGCAAATGAAACTATCATAAAATCAAAAGGATATGCTATTGAGTAGGGAAGAAATTTTTTTCTTTTTTCTTTATATATTTTTACATTGTTTTTCATTTTTGTAGAATGTTTGGTTTCTCCTCTCAGGTGTTGTCCCCATAAAATTACCACCACCAAGACATCCATGCACTGTCACCATAGATTCTTCCCTGATTTTGCTCTTCCCCCCTGATTTTGAATCCTGGGAGAAGATATTTGTACATCACACAAGTGATTAATCTGACAAGAGGTTAATATCTGCAATATATAATAAACTCATACAACTCAAGAACAAAAAAAAAGTCCAATCAAAATATGGAAAGATAATCTGAATAGACGCTTAGCAAAGACATACAAATAACCAATAGACACATGGGAAAATGCTCATCATCACTTATAATTAAGGAAATACAAATCAAAACCATAATCATTTCACACCTTTGAGAATTGTGTGCATCAAAAAGACTAGAAACAAGTCTTGGTGCAGGTGTGGAGGAAAAGAAATCCTTGTATACTACTGGTAGGAATGTAGCTTGGTACAGTTATGGAAAATAGTAGGGAGGTTCCTCAAAAAATTAAAAGTAGATCTACCATATGAATCAGCACTTGTATTTATCCAAAGAATGCAAAAATACTAATTCAAAAATATATATATATATTCACCCCTATATTCATTGCAGCACTAGTCACAACAGCCAAGTCATGGAAACAGCCTAATTGCCCATTGATGGATGACTGGATAAAGAAGACGTGGCATGTGTATTCAATGGAATACTATTCATCTACAAAAAAGATGTAGTCTTGATATTTAAGACAACATGAGGTAATTATACTAAGTGAAATAAGTCAAAGAGAATGACAAATACTGGATAGCTTCACTGATATGTAGAATATAAAGAATCAAAACAAACTAATAAAATGAAATATAACAAAAAAAAAGGTCCTAGACTCTGATGACAAAAATGGTGGTTTCTAGAGGAGAAGGAAGAGGGGATGGTGGGGAAAAAGGGTGGAGTGGGTCAATTTCATAGTGATGAATAGTACTAGAACTTTGGAGGTCGGTACGGGATGACATACATTTATTGAGGTATGAAACTCTACTCCCACTACTTATATAGTATTGTAAACCAATGGTATGTCAATATAATTAACTAAATTAGTTAATGTAAAACTGTGAAGTAGATAAATTGCAAGAGGTAATTTCTTTTGCTTGGTAAGTGCAAATTTTAATTCACATAGGAAATACTTTACTGACTTCAGTAATAGTTTTAAAACAGAAAATTATTCTTCTTTAAAATGGTTGTTCTTATTTTATTGCTATTATATTAAATAGTAATGTTATTCATTACTGTGACAGACTAATATGTTGATTTTTTTCAAAATATAAATACATTTAATTAGAAGGTGTTAATTCATTGTATTTTCTATAATATTAATTTTAATTATTTTTTTTTACTGACATAATCCACATGTGAAGTTCAATGAAATCTTTCACAGTTTGCATTTTTTTCCTGGCCAATATTTTGTTTTAGCTTATTATCATTACTGAAGAGATGGACTGTTGATCAGTGATCCATTCTGGATATTTAATATAGACGTTACCATTAAACTAACAATCAACTTATAATTCCTTCACTTTGTAAATACATTTCCTGATTGCTCCAAAGAGTACTATTGAGGTCCCCTCACTTGGCTCACCATATATTAAATGATTTAGAATTTGATATTTAAAGGAAAGTCCACAATAACTAGAACTTTGACTTCGACTTTCCTCATGTTCAAATTTACCTTCTAAAATTCCTCTAATCCATCACTAAAGATATTGATATGAGATTATGCAGGCTGGAATACTAATCTAATGATATCAAAAAGATATAGTAGCAAGAAGGGAGTACTTTTCCTCCTTCCTGGGCTTCTGTTCTTGGCATGGGCTAGGGATGTGATTAGCAACTACACTGTTTCCAGATAGATGTTGATTGACCTGCTGGTGAGTACCCACAGGGGGTCTAACACATGCAGGAAGACTTACCATCTGAGCAAAGATGTACCAGAGAGATCGTAGACCAAAGACCAAGACCAACCTCCTGATTTCCTTGTCAGTTAGGGAAACCTGCACTTTTGAAAAGGGAGTAAGAGACCCCAAAGGTTATTCTGCAAGTGCTGGCAATTTATGTTGTGCTAGGAAAAGGATTGATCTTGGTTCAAAGTAATAGATATTCCCTGGTGGGCTACATACCCTACAAAACACTCCATTCATTCTAGTTAGTTTGTGTCCATAAGACTCAGCACAGTTGTGACATTTAATTCTGAAATATTTCCTACTATACTCCCTAAAGATTTCTGCCTCAGTCCCAATGAGTCCTCACAAATCTGATTCAGCTTGTATTTCAACATCTTTATGCCTGACATTAAATGATTTCCATTCCCTTAAGGTTGAGCTCAAATGCCACTTCTTGGATTAAGCATTCTATAAAATTCAAAATTTAACCATATTTTCATCTGTTTACTCATCATGCTCTGATTCCATTTTTTATTTCAGCAATTTTATTTAATTTTGAATTGTAATTGATTTATTTTCAAAACTTACCCTCACCAAACAGTAACTCTTTGAAAATAGAGTTCATGACTTATGTGCTTTATATCTACCCTTTGTTTCAATGTTTAATGAAGCACATTTTAAAAAAATTCCCTAAGAGATATTCAATAACAAGTTTACAGAATTATTTAATTGAGTGCCAAAATAATAATTATGATTACTAAAGTAGGTATTGCATAATAATGAAACAAGTTTTTCAAATAAAATCTTTTCTAATCAATTTTAATTTAATATCTATTATGGCTTATGTAACAACCACAACCCAGTATTTATTGCAACCAAAGGAGAAAATATAAAAAATTTTGCCTGTTACTAGTATTAGAAATATGATAATAGTCTGGATCGGTACAATCCGGGAAAGAGAGGTGTCAGTATCTAGGCACAAGCTAAGGCTAAGATTCCACAAATCAAAGTGTCATTTGAAGAATGAAATCAGAAGTCAGAATGGGGTTACCTGGGATTGAAGCATCAAGACAGGGATACCTGGGGGCCACCCCGGTGGCACAGCGGTTGAGCTCTGGGTTGTGAAGCTGCCCGCAGCCTCTGTGGCACCGGTTCGATCCCCGGCTGCTCCCCGGCCACCAGAGGAGGGTCCCACATGGTGCGCATACCTCTCCTGCCGCCCGCTGCTCCCCTCAGCAGTGTACTTCGGTCCTTCTGCCTGCTCTGCTCCCGCAGAATCGCAGAATTCTCTCACCCTCTGGTGAATTCTCTCTGGCTCTGATGAATTCTCTCACCCTCCCGCGCTTCTGACTGTACCCAGTGCTTATTAAATAAAATAAATAAATAAATAAATTAATTAATTAATTAATTAATTAATAAAACATTGTAACTGCAACTTTATTTTTTTTTCTTTTTCTTTTTTTCTTTTTTTAATTTTTATTTATTTATTTATTCTTTATTTTTTTTTTATTAAATAATAAATTTTATTTTTATATCCCCCATACAACTGCACATGCCCCATTCTGACCCCAATCCCTCCCCTCCCGGCCCCCACCCCCCAAAAAGTGTCTCTGGTTCATAGTTGTTTGTTGATTTTGATTTTCACTTTCTTATAGTTATTCTTTTTCCTGATCCCTTATTTAAGTTTTCTAGATTCCTGCTATGAGTGAGACCATCCAGTATTTTTCTTTTTCTTTTTGGCTTCTTTCGCTGAGCATGATCCCTTCCAGCGCCATCCATGTTGCTGCAAATTGCATGTGTTTATCTTTTTTGAATGCTGAGTAATATTCCATGGTATATATGTACCACATCTTCTTGATCCAGTCATCTATTTTTGGGCATTTGGGCTGTTTCCAAAGCTTAGCTATTGTAAACAGTGCTGCTATAAACATAGGGGTGCGGGTGTTCTTTGGAAGTGATGTTTCTGTGTCCTTTGGGTAAATACCTAGGAGTGGAATTGCTGGATCATATGGAAGCTCTATGTTTAGTAGGTCCAGAAATCTCCACACAGCTCTCCATAGTGGTTGGACCAGTTTGCATTCCCACCAACAGTGCAGGAGAGTTCCTTTTTCTCCACAACCTCGCCAACATTTGTTGTTGCTAGTTTTTTTAATATGTGCCATTCTCACTGGTGTAAGATGGTATCTCATGGTAGTTTTGATTTGCATTTCCCTGATGACAAGTGATGTTGAACATTTTTTCATATGTCTGTTGGCCATTTGCATTTCCTCTTCAGAGAAGTTTCTTTTTAGCTCTTCTGCCCATTTTTTGACTGGAGTATTTTCTTTGTTGTTGTTGAGTTTCATCAGCTCTTTGCAGATTTTTGTGATCAGTCCTTTATCATTAGTGTTGGGTGCAAAAATGTTCTCCCAGTTGGTGGGGTTTCTCTTTGTTTTTGTTATTGTCTCTTTTGCTGTGCAGAAGCTCTTTAATTTGATGTAGTCCCAGCTGTTGATCTTTGCCTTCACTATCACTGCTTTGGGTGATGTGTCTGTAAAGATGTCTTTGATATGCAAATCACGTAGTGTTTCACCTATATTTCCTTCTATGTATTTTATGGTTTCAGGTCTTATGTCTAGTTCTTTAATCCATTTTGAGTTGATTTTTGTGTATGGTGTGAGGTAGTGGTCAATCTTCATTCTTTTGCATGTAGCAACCCAGTTTTCCCAGCACCATTTATTGAACAAACTTTCTTTGCTCCAATGCACAGTCTTTGCTCCTTTGTCAAAGATTAGTTGACCATAAATCTGTGGGTTTATTTCTGGATTTTCTATTCGATTCCATTGGTCTGTATGTCTGTTCTTGTTCCAATACCATGCAGTTTTGATGATTATGGCTTTGTAGTATAGTTTGAAGTCTGGGATACCTGGGATTGAAAGAAAATAATAGGAAAGAAAAAATTTAAAAGAAACATGAGCTCAAAGTGAGATGTTAGAGCAGCAATTATTTGGCTTAGTCCATTGAGAAAGGATAAGGGAAACAAGTCAGATCATACTGGGAAAGGATCTTTTAGAGGTTTTTAAACTTGGTGGAATCTATAAAACATGTAGAAGAAAATATTGCTGATATATTCCATGATATCAATGACAAAGATGTTTTTGGTGATTTGACTCCTATGGCAAGAGAATTTAAAACAAAAATAAACAATTTGCATTGCCTCAAGTTTAGAAATTTCTATACATGAAAGAAAATACAAGATCATTAGAAAGACATCCTATTGAATGGAAGAAAATAGTCATACTATATAACTGATAAAGGATTAATATCCACGATATGTAAAAAACTCATACAGTTAAAAGTAAACAACCTATATAATACGTGAGCAGCAGTTATGAATAGACAATTCACCAAAGGATATCCAAAAGGCCAAAACACACATGAAAAAATGTTCATCATTGCATCCAATAAGAGATATACATGTGAAAACCAGAGTGAGATGCTATCTTGTGCCCATGAAAATGGCACATATTAAAAGGAGCTCCAAAAACAAGTGTTTGAGAGGATGTGGGGAAAAAGGAATACCATTAACTGTTGGTGGGAATGTAAACCGGTGCAATCATTATGGAAAGGAACCTGGATGATAAAAGCTAAAAATGGAAATACCATATGATCCAGTAAACCCACTCTTTGACATATAGCCAAAGAATATGAAATCATTGACCCCAAAATCCCTATATTCCACAATGTTCATATCAGCACTATTTATAATTGCTGGGACATGGAAACAGTCTAAATGTCCATCAATGAACAAATGAATCAAAAAGATGTATTATATCTGCACCATGGAGTATTATATAGCCATAAAAAAGAAAGGAATGAGGCCATATTCAACAAAATGATAGGAGTTTCAGAGAATCACATGTATAATGATACAAAATATACTGTACATCTACCTAGTGGAACTCAATAAAATAAAACATTTTCAAAAACCAATGTACATCACTAAACATCCTGAGGGCTCTGAGGTTAAGTGAGATGGGTAGGGAAAGGGTCAAGGGAATAAGGGATAGTGAGCTATGTGAAATTAGTGCATGGAGATACCAAAAAAAAAAAAATTAAGTGGTAAGCATGTCTAATTAACAAATGAATAAAATTTTAAAAACCCCAAAACTCAATTAATAAATATCAGCACCAGGAATAAAAACAATAAAGTAGGTGCAATCTAGCATGTCTTCTTTGTTTACTTTTAGTTTCCTATTTATTCTTTTTTGCAAGCTGTAATCCTTATGTCCAGACCAGCTTTTATTAAGGATCCCAATTAAGTTGTAATTTTAGAACAAAATAAATAAATGCATAAATGGATGAACATTCAACCAATTACAAGGAGGTCACCTTCAAAGTTGGTATATAGTTTTGATAGAAAAAAAACAAACACGTTCTGCTTCAGTGTCTCTTTCCTTATCTGAATGTTCTATTTATATTCATAGTCTCCAATAATACAGATGTGCCCCACTTAAAAAAAGCAAACATGGCAAGGATTCATCTTTTCAGGGTGAAAAATGAGAATAATTATTTTAATAATGAAATAATTGTTTAAAATATTTATATGCAAATTTTATTCCAATAAAGGTAGCTTTGTTTTATAAAATTCTGGTCTACACAACTTGGCATGGGAAAGGGGTCAGACAATTTAAATTAACAGATTGGAAACTATAAACAATTGAATATTCTTTAAATCCCATCTCAAAGTTAACTTCCTGAATGAAATCTTCCTATGTATACTAGTCAGAATGCCTCATGTTAACTATCTGGAGACTGAAATCACTGAATTTATTCATAAAATAATACTTTTAAATATATTATAAAAGAACTATGTACAATTTCAGAAACTAATACATGACATAAAGTGGTGCACTAGCACACCTCTGCCAAATAATAAAAATACTAAATCTGAGGCATGAAGTATGACACAATAGAAAAATTATAAATATCAGAATGTTTGATCTCCCAATTTAATTCTAACATTCATGTTCAACATTGTGGAGGCAAACAGAAGCAGAGTAGTCACTTCACTGTGTGAGATGAGTTCTATAGGTGCACTATTAACATGCACAAACTGGAAAAAAATTATGGTTTAGTGAGGAAGCGTTGAGGTAAAAAGCAAAAGATCTAGGATGAAAGTCAGCTATTCATTTTTAAGAAAAGTAAATTTGAAGATGTTGCTCTACCACTTGAGATTTCTTTGCTCGTCTATGAAATAATGAATGCACCTGTTACACAGGCTACTCTGAGAATATGTTGAGATGATATATATGCAAAATATATTTTACTTAGTATCTACCACTGAATAGAAGCTCAGTTAGACTGTTCATTTGGTTTTCACTTTTAACAGCATAATAATGGATTACCTTTTCTTTTGTTTATCTGCTACTTTTCAAAGAAAAAGATGAGAAGCGTGATATAATGACATGGGACAGTGTTAACCAAAGAAAGGTGTGTATATTACTATAGCATCACAGATTTTTTTCATAACTGGAAGGAGCTATCTGTGTAGATCTTGAAGATGTTTTGGAAAATGTAGAGGTACTATAGCTGAAGAAGGAAATAAGGCCTAAGGATGCTCATTGGGAGATGAGGACAAGTTTGGAAGAAAGTCAGCACATAGGTGCTTTTTTTTTTTTTAATTGAGATGACATTGACTTATAGCATTATATAGATTTCAGGTGTACAGACTTGCATAATATCATCTGTATAGACTATGCTGTGTTCATTATCTTAAGTTTTATCTTGACTTTTTGCTTTTTAAAAGATTTATTTATTTATACAAGCACTGGGTACAGTCAGAAGTGCGGGAGGGTGAGAGAATCCACCAGAGTCAGAGCACAGAGCAGAGCAGGCAGACTGACGAAGTACACTGCTGAGGGGAGCAGCCGGCGGCAGGAGAGATCTGCATGCCATGTGGGACCCTCGCCAGGTGGCTGGGGATTGAACCAGTGCTGCAGAGGCTGCGGACAGCTTCACAGAGCTGCGCTCAACCGCTGTGCCACTGGGGAGGCCCACATCTTGACTTTTTTTATAATTTGAATTCAATTTTCTTTAAATTGGACATTTCTACTCATTTTCTTATGTACACATATATAATACAATACGTAATTTCTGTGTCTTAATCTCCTACAGCATCCCAATCCAATCTCCCCAAGCCTCTGTTGAAAGCAAGATATTGAAGGAAGGTATCAATCAGATGGTCCAAGGAAACAGAATTACTTCCTCATGGATGGAAGTATTGAATTACAAGCCAGGGTTTCAGCTGCATTTTCCCCCTTTGATCTCTCTTAGTTTTCAGTCACCTGCTTATAAAATGTGGAGTTTGGTTAGCACCAGATGATCTCTAAGATTTTTCTTCCTTCTAAGACTCTGTATTCAGGTCTCATGAAACAGAATTGAATCCTCTTCTTTGCTATAATCACCATCCTTCCTTTTATCTTTAAGGAAATAAAAAATTGCTGCAATATAAGACTGACTTCAAAAAAAGGTCACACATTTGTATTTTATAGGTTCAATTTTGTACAACAGAGCTAATACACTTCCAAGCTATGAACTCTTAAAGTTGTTGAAATACAAAAGAAAAGCAAAAGACCAAATCATTTGATATTTTTTTAGACAAGGAATCAAAGTAACTTTGCCTCTAATAATATGCTATTTCTGACAATTCATTGTATCAGGAAAAAATGGGTCAAACTTAAGTATCCTACTGTTTATAAAAATACATGGAACAATAAGACAGTCTTTGTATGCATCCTTTTTGAAAGAGGAGGTATTTTAAATGACCTGGCTGACTTTTTCAAATCTAGTCTTTTTTTCCCCACTGGCTGAAAACTACTGGCCATATCGGCTTTTCTCATAGCAAAGCAAATTGCAGCAGTGAGTTGGGTATTAGGAACATCTTGTGTTAACTTTAGACAGGATGATGGAAATTTTATTTTCTTTCAATTTTATTTTTACCTGTATCTTATCTTCAGTTCTAAAGTTGACTTAGAAGTCCAAAGTGCTAAAATACACAAATTGCACATTACATTTCACTCTGATTTTTATTCTTCATTTTTTTGAACTTTGCATTGAATCCCATATTGTATATATGAAAGAAGATCTTGCTTCAGTGCTACTTACAGGATGACTAAATCTCTTATTGCATATTCTTCCATGTAGAGTCACAAGATGTATTTTGTTTTTGTCTTCTACTAAAGGAAAGAATTTTCCTGAGTTTTTATGTGCTCTTTTAATTTTGGGAAATTGCCATGATCTGTTTGCAAAACTGTAAATCTAATTAAATAACATAAAGCTATCAGCCTGACACAACTAAAAATGCACTTAAATCTGTTATTTTTTAATTCATCTCTCTGATTTAGATTTCTACCCCTAAGAAGGTCATAAGGCCACTTACTTAAGGGTGAAAAATGATTTATTGCTGTCTATAAATTGAATGGGTGAGGCAGAAAGTGTTGAGAGAGGGAGATCTGAAGTTACATAGACCTTGAAGAGGCCACTTGGGGCTGCTCTTGCTGCCAAATCACCTGTATTTATGACATCTCCTTTGAAGTTGTAAAAATGCTGGCCTTGGGTGTTATACAGCGATTGTATTACATGAGTCACCTTATCCTGCTTCTGATTTTTTACTCAAAATATTCCCTGTGCCTAGATTTGTCTCTTTCTGCTCCCTTCAATTTTACTTGTGTCTAAAATTGATTCTAAACTCTAAACTTGATTCTTCAAGGAATTTTGTGTGAGTTGATAAGATACACTATTATATTTCTTTTAATTTTTCAAAGATTATTGCTATTAAACCTAAATTCAAAAATATTTAAATGTGTACTCTTAGATAACTGTAGTAGTAAGTTTTGTAATCGTACTAGTAAATTTTGTAACTACATTTGTACTGTCAAGGCACACATTGTCAGAACATAAAAATCTCAGATTTGATGGGGATTCTCAGAACTTTTGACCTAAAACAACCTCCCCATAAATCAGGGCAGGAAATCCAATCATCCTTGTCCCTCTCTTTTGTTTTAAATTAAACACTCTACCTGAGAGTGAGGTGACAACAAAATTTGTCATCAGCACTCAGATGTGATAGGTTTTCTTAGCACTTCAGAATAAGGGTCTGGAAAAAGGGAAGAATATTTATAAGGAAGTGGATGCTCTGTAATTGGATGGCAGTGGTGACAATCTCATTCAAGCCTACAGCTTCCCCATGTATCCTGAGCCTAGAAAAGAGCCTTCCAGTTACCTTCCAGGAATGACTATGCATTCCCGCTGGTATAGCCTTCTCTGTAAGTTTGCTTCTGATAGCCAACTCTAAAAGAAAGAAGTGTATTGTACAAGGGGAAAATAATCCCTCTTTTTTAAAAGCAAGGTTTCAAAACAGTTAATTCCCATCTCTACAGAGATGGGTTATAATATCAGCTATCCTGAAGCTCCTCACTGTGCCTTTGCACTCATGACCTGCTTTGCTGTTAATTCATGCAGTGATGAAAGGTCTTTGTGGTCTCTCCACTAAGGTTGCTCAGGAAGCAAAGTCATTTGTATCAAACCTTTCTCTACATACATTTGGAACTAAGACTTGCTTTTCAGTGAGGAACCAGTGAAGCCCAGTCCCTGGAAACCCTCCTCTGACCTTGTTGCTCACATTGTCTCTGGGCTTCCATTATGTACAATAGTAAATTCAAACAAGAAACTTTGTTCTCATTTATTTAGAAATGCAAAATTCTTCAGGACTAGCTCAGAGTAAGCCTTTGGGGAGTGTGTAGTTAGTGGGCTCTTCAACTGACTAATTGTAATAAATTAAAATTCTGTCAACTATCAGTGAGTATCCATAAAAGAAACTGTATCCCTGAGGACAGCATAATAAATGTTTGAAATGAAAAGAGAAGTAATTGAATACAGCCCCAAATAGGCGACTTATCTTAACACAGAAATCAGTCCCAAGGAAATTGCCTCTTTCTTCTTCCTTTCCATTTTCCCCTCCTCTCACACACAGAATTCCCACTCAAAAGGCTGAGCTCACCCACTGTGATCTTGTTAAAACAGGTGACACTGAAGTGTGATGGCTGAGAGGTTTGACCCATTCAACCCATTCCACAAAGAATTTTTAATCCAGTTTATCATTTCTTTGAGATACAGACCTTCTAGAGCCCCTGATTTTTTTCTGGGAGGTCCTTAACTCTCCTTTTCCTCTCAGAACCCAGACAGTCCTTGCCACATGTGCCTCTGTCCTTGATAGGATGGTCACTACGTTCACAGAGTTCAGAAAAAGTCTTTAGTCTCTATTGAGAACAACACATTAGTGGCGGTCATTGAAAATGGGAAATCTCTATGAAGATTCCTCTGTACAGAATTCCCCTATACAGAGAGCTTGCAGAATTCAGCTTTGGCTATAAGTGCTGCTATAACAAATAATTCATTATCATTTCTACTGTTAGTTGTATACCTTTTGAAAATTCCCTTTATGTCACTTTGCTTTTATGAAATACGTACATTAGTACCTGCATTTGTTAACCAAAAGAAATATGAAGAGAATTTTCACGTTTATGACAAAAAGTTAAAAGCAAAATTATCATTCAGCCTTGGTTTTGCAACAGCCATTAATAAAAGTAGTGAACAAGAGTGGCACCACCAAGATCCTTCCCCAGAAACTACACTCAGCATCTCAGCATCAAGCCATCATATTGAACATCTGTGCTTTATATAAATGTTGTGCATCATTAGCAAGATGTGTTCTGAGGTATCAGAAAAACCTAAGAGAACTCATAAGAATGTCACATTTAGCATGAAAGTGGACATAGTTGAGCATTTCCATCAAGGCAAAGTAAATGTAAGCATCTGTGTGAGATTTTTATCACAAATGGCAGTGTTGCAATCATTGCTGAAACTATGACTTTCATTTGGAAAGAACACATAGGTTTACAGCAGATTCATGGATGCTTTTGAGTGCTACAAAGACTGTCTGGTAGAAAAATGCATAAAGCTAAGCAGTCATGCATCCTCCAAATCAGCCACATCAACCACAGCAGACAGCAAACCTTGACCTTCAACATTGAGGTAGCACAGGTAAAAGAGGCAGATGTTAATGACCTACCTGCCCTGATGGATTCAAACAACGAAAATATTTTAATAAATGACTCTTTTCCCCTCTCCTCTACCCCAGTCTCCTGTGCCTACCACCACCCCAATTTCTGACCACCCACCTTAACATACCATGTCAGCCTTCAGTGTGGCCACTGTCTTCCCAATTCTGGTAAGTGGATCTGCACTGTGCATGTTATTTCTACTCCATATATTGTTTAAATATATTAATGTATTTAGTATATCAGTCCTCATTTTACAATATGTTGTTATGTAAACAACAGGAATTTAAGGATTGTCTGAATGTACAGGATGAGGGAAAATCTCCTAAACTTCTGGCTTGGATACCCAGATTAATGGTGCTGTTATTCCCTGAGATTAAAAGCCCAGAAGAAGAGTCAGATTCAGCAGGCAAAGTTTTGGAGAATTTAAGATACTTCTCAAACATAGAAGACAAGACATTCTTACTGAAACAGTGCATATGGGTTTTGGCCTTAGGAGAGTGGTATGGTTTCCTGAGGCCCAGGGAGATAAGGACTGAGAAGAGTTCCTGCAATAAAGAGACAATCAGTTGCCTTGGTGAAGCAATAGCGTCCTATGAGAAAGAAGACAGATTGCAGTGACTCTGATATAAAACTAGAAGGAGTGAAGTAGACTTAGTCAATGTGTGGGTCTACTATCAAATATGTGGAGCTCCTTCCCAATACTCAATTCATTAGTAATATTATTCCCTATTCACTTCTTTCCCCTACCCCTGCTCTTCCAAATGGATCCATTATTTTTTGGGGTCCTCTGTAGTCAATAAAAAATTCTGGCATTTTCACTATACTTAATGAGCTAATCTGGAAGTCTAAATCAATACAATCACTGTTGCTCTGCTTATACATCTAAGATGTCAAATAACTAAATATGCACAATTAATAGTTTATTTACAATAAAAATTCATGGCCACCAGCCTTATTGTGCCCTGGAACTCTTAAATAACTATTTTCTCATAACTTCTCAGAATCACTTCAGAACCACTAAAATTCTCATTGAAACCTGATACTAACAACTTGTGATATGAAAATTCTTGAGCCCATTGAGTGGAAGTTCTTTTGCTTCTCCTCTTGTCAAAATATACACCTCAAGGGCCTCCCTGGTCGCACAAAGGGTTAAGCACTGCACTATGAAGCAATCTTCAGCCTCTGCAGCACAAGTCTATCCCCAACTGGCCAGAGAGAAACCCACATGGCGAAGCAGACCTCTCCTGTCTCGCCCGCTGCTCCCCTCAGCAGTGTATTTCAGTCAGTGTGCCTATTTGTCCCCCACTCTCCCTGGTGAGTCCTCTCACCCCCCCTCCCCGCATCTCTGGCCTGTACCCCAGCTCTTATATGCATAAATAAATAAATCTTTAAAAAATATATACACCTCAGACCTAAGCTTCCTTTCTTCTCAAGGATGATTTGGTATATTTATCATTCATTTTCCTTCACACAGGATACCATAGGCAGCCTATGAACTGCTTTTATAGACATGTCTTACCAAATATAGCTCCACTATTCCAAGCAACCTCCTCTCAAACCCGGACTCATCCTTCTAAAATTCAAATGAATTGTGTGACTGCCTAGTTTGATAGACTTCAAAGATTCCCATTGCCATCAGACTGAGATCCTAATTACTTAACATCACTAAAGGGATTTATATAAAGACATGTAATTGTGAATAAGCATGGTTCTTTAGGAGAACTGGAATGGATCCTTTCATACTGTGTTTGTAATTCTTATATTTCAGTGGTAAGTGTATAGCAAATTATTCTCCACTACTAAACAAGATTATTCTGAGTATTTGACTCTATCACCCCAAGAATTTACCAAAGTTTACCAATCTTCTAGTGAGAATAGGCAATAATCTCAGCCCTTTGTGACCACCCAATACTGTTACTGCTAATTCCTCTGGATGGTCCTTTTCTCAACCCCAGGTAGTTTCCTTATGCACAACTGTTGGTCAATCCTCAGCTGAGTATAAGGAGACCCTCTGAGTTCTATCTCTGTGCAGTTCTCTATTTTCCAACATTTCTGTACCCTCTATCTGTCTCTTTGAACTCTTGGCTCCATTTCTTCAACTCAGAGGGTCAGTGTAACTCAATTAAAGTTAACTTTCCCTTCGACTACATCTTAAAAGCTCTCCAAGAAAGTAAGCTGAGTGAATTATAGAACTCATTTCATTTTCTTCCCATTTCTCAGGATCATTATTCTTTGATGTTTGGTCTAAAATGCTGAAAAGCATTTTTCAGGTATTTTACATGGTTGAGATATTTTGTATGGTCATTCTAGGTGGGAGGGGAATCCTTTTTAATCCTTCATGGCTAGAAGTGAAAGATCTCTTACCTGTTTGTTTTTTTTTAAGATTTATTTATTTATGCATACAGAACAGGGTATAGGCCAGAGGTGCCAGGGGTGAGAGGATTCACCTGCTGGGCTGCAAAGCTGCCCGCGGCCTCTGCAGCGCTGGCTCCATCCCTGGCCTGCCAGCAAGGGTCCCACATGGTGCGCAGACCTCTCCCACCGCACCCTCTGTTCCCCTCAGCAGTGTGTTTCATCAGTCTTCAGTTCTGTTCCCCGCACTGGCTCTGGTGAATCCTCTCACCTTCCCGTGCTTCTGACTGTATCCAGTGCTTGTATAAATCAATCAATCAATCAATCAATCAATCTTTTTAAAAAAAAAGAAAAACTCTTAGGATCATAAATATTGGAGAGTGGATTCCTAACTCATCTAAACTGCATAATAGAATATGAAATTTCTGAAGACAGGAGAAGCTTTAGAACTTGCCCTAATACTTACACATTGTTATCTGTGTTCATTTCCCCAACTATGTTTGAGGAATTATTATGAGTCTGATGTTGTAAAGAATATTATAGAGGACTGAGGGAAACTATGACCCTTCACTAGATCTTTGCATTTATGTTAAGGTCTGGCGTTATGTCTATTATATAAGGAGAGGTTGAAACAGCTGTCAGCAACAAAAATGAAAGAAGCATTTAACATATTTGAAAAGGCAATTTTTAATGTTTACAACTAATGAACTTAGAAGACTTACCTTATGAGTAAACCATCTACTGATGACCATGTAGCATAATATGTGAACCAAACATGCCATTATCCTTTTGGGTTAACATTTTCTTCCCTGTTGGTTATTCATAGGTATAAAATCATTATTGTATTAACTTACTTCCAACTCTGCTAAACTGGACCCACTAACAATCAAAAATTGGATTGGTATTTTCAGGGTATAAAAATGGAGCCAGCAATCCCACTTTTGGGGATCTATCCCAAGAACATGAAAGCATCATTTAAAAAAAAATTCTCAAGATTTTTTACTGCAGCATTATTTACAATTGCTAAGACATGGGGACAATCTAAGTGCCCACTGATAAAGAACTGGTTTTAGAAGATGTGATTTGTCCACACAATGCAGTACTATTCAACAATAAGGAAAAATGAAATATTAGCATTTACAGTAATATAAAGGAGTTCAAAGGAACTGTTTGCAGTAAAGCAAGTCAGAATGACAAAGGCAAATATAGGACATTTATATAGGAGTTGATTTGAAAAAAGCAAATAAAAAAATTAGCAAAGGAAATAAGATTTCTGAGGTTAAGAATGAGGGAGGAGGAAGATAGTTTCAAAAAAAAAAAATGGATGGTTGTGGAAAAAGAGTTTGGCTGGTTTTGATAGTTTGATAAACTGTTTGCTCAAACCAAATGATTAAGAGATACATTTAACAACTACATTAAAAGAAAGCATTTGTGACATTATGGCCCCAGAAATTACAAATATAAAATTCATATTAAAGAAAAATGAAGGTAGTATTAGGGTAAAATAATACACATTCTGGCATTCTTTTTAGCCAGAGGATAGAAGTGAAAGTAACATGGAAATGACGTGAAGTGGTCAAAAATGCATACTATATTTTACATAGGCTTGTTCTCATGCATCCCAGAGAAAGTTTTTTTTTTTTTCTTTTTTTGGCAAAGACACAAACTAGTGTGTGTGTAGCACACAGGTTTGTTTGTTTTTTTCCTGCGAGATACATATAACATATATATATATATATATGTGTGTATATATATATATATATATGCCTTAAATGGTGAAAAGGTTTTGTTTTGAGATTTTATCTGGACACATTCATATTTCCAATTTATTTTACTGTATTTGTCATGTTAGTATTTTAAGAGAATCTATGTGTGCAAATCAATAATTGAAGAAGACATTTGCACTAGAAATTGGGAATATCAAGTAACACATGCTTCTAAGTGTTTAAGACTGAGTCCTTCATGTCTAAAGTGCAGCATCCACTTTAGGTTTCTCTCTTTCTCAGCCGGCACCATTAGTCATATTCTTTTTGTTGTTTACATGTTTATTTTGGGAATGCAACATTTAGAAATGTAGAATGTGCTTCCAGATACATGAAGTGAGAATTCCATCACAAAGTAAATACTGAAATCAAGTGGCATTTATTTTTCACACATCTTTTATTGAATTTTATATTTTTGGGTATCACCTTTTAGAGAATTTGCAATGAACAGGATATAAAACACCAACCATCAACAAAATTCACATGTTAAATTGTGGTAAAAGTTTGGAAATTGGAATTGATTATAGGGTAGTCAGTTTTATTTTTTTCTTTTGGCTTCAGGAATGTAAAGAACTAATAGTTGAAAACAGAACAATTTTTAATCTAAAGCAATTTTTAACCCAATCCAAATATCACTATTGAAATGATCCAGCATATTTTCTGAAACCATATTTTATTCAACAAATACATATTGAAAACCTAATATGTGTAGAACATGGTTCTAGGAATAAGATGGGGGAAAGACAATTTTGAAAAACTATAAGCCATGGTCTTGACCCAAAAAGTCTGCCAAAGAAAACAATAATTACCTTTGCAATTCTAGTAATTCATTTGTTAATGAAATATGTATGACATCTAATTTTTAAACTTCTTTTGGAAAATCTATCAACTATTCACCTGAGGGCTTCTAATATTCTAACACTGAGCAGAACTGGTTTAAAGTTCTTTGAATCTTTTACAAAGAACTCTCCACAACAGAGAATCCCCAATGTAAAAGAATCTCCCTGTTCTGTCCTTCATACAACCAGCTCTGACCATCAGAAAATACCAATAACTTAGCATTCAGGGGAAATATACATGATAACTCATAGCTACCCACGTTATATCCTGGGCATTACATGTTATCTAAAAGTTAATTAGTATGTTATAAGCTGTCCTTGAGGTGACCATCGATATCATCTCCTTTAGTTCCATGGACCAGCTATGTCCACAGTCAATGATGTGAAAGCTTTCTAGAAGCAAGAGAAGAAGGTGTGTAAGGATTGAGAAGGAGGGAGCTTTAAAGAACTTCATGGAATTCCTCCTTAATCCATTTGTAGATTCACTCATTGTGGTCAGCCACCCCCAGTGATGGTAATTCTGGGCCAAGAATCCATAAATATAAATGACTCCAACTCAATGTGTTACAAAGCTTATCAGTATATGAATTGTCTCCCTTTAAGTCCTGACACTGATTACCATTTCATCAAATAGTAACACTGATTTAGAACTCAGGGTGAAGCAGGTGAGCAGGTTTTGTGTTGCCAGTTTGGATAATTTCAGAAGACTCTGGGAATACCTGCCATGGAAAGAATACCTGCCATGGGAATAAAGAGGATGTATGGTACCTTGGAATGTGAGAGCCACAGAATGGGGAGCATTTGATGTTTGGCTTCTCCAAAAGGAGAACGGATCAGCCTCTAGCCATGGCTGCACAATTAGATCGAGGCAGCATTTTAATAAAATATATTGTAGATGGTCTGTAGCTGTGCTTGACCAGACATGACTGTGTAGATGGCACAGGCATGTATGTGCAAATCTAACTTTATTATTACTGCTAATTGCCTGTGAGGATATAAACTCCAGATATTTTGTCACTACAAAATGGAACTTAGTACTCATGAAATAAATATTTGTTGAATGACTATGAATAAATTTCTCTATTACATGTATTGTCTCTTTCTATTATTTATTAAGCAAATAATGCTTAATTTATTAAGCATTTATATGTTTGTATATAAATGAATTATTCTAAGTAAAATATCTTAAAATCATTAAGTCCTCTGATACAGTCTTGTAATTTTGCTCTATATGTTCACATATCCATACATTTTCAATATATATGACTGTGTTTCATAAACTAAATATCTACTAAAATAATACTGAATGAGAATTTTAAAATATTTTTCTGAATTTCATTGAGAAATAATAGACATATATCACTGTATAAATTTAAGTCATACAATATGATTGCTTGAATTACCTTTGTTATGAAATGATTGCCCCCAGAGTTTTGCTAACATCCACCTCCTTATATAAATACAATTAAAATAAAATAATGAAGGAAATAATGTCCTTCCTTAAGATGAGACTATTTAGATTTACTATTTTAAAAATTTCCTATATATTATACAGCAGTGCAATAGCCATATTTTATACATCACATCTCATTTATCTCATAACTGGAAGTTTGTATCTAACCTTCCTCTAACGTCCCCCCTCAAATCCTCCATCTTTTGTACTCACAAATTTTGTCTCATTTTCGATGAGTTTGGTTTTAGATTTCACATTTAAGAGAGATTATACAGTATTTGTCTTTCTCTGTCTGAATTGTTTTTCACTTAGTATTATGTCTTCAAGGTCCATCTATGATGCTGTAAATGATAGAATTTCCTCAGTTTTATGGCTGAATAATATTCCTGTGTGTGAGTGTGTGTGTGTGTACATTTCAATTTATTTTTTCATTATCTATCATTGGAACCCTTAAGTTGGTTCCATATCTTGATTCTTGTAAATAATGCTGCTATGAACATAGGGTATCTTTATGAATTAGTGTTTTTGTTTCATTTGGATATATTCCCAGAAGTAAAATTGCTGGCTCAACATGGTAGTTCTATTTTCAATTGTCTAAAGATCCTCATACTGTTTTTTTCAATAGTGACTATACAAATTTACAACCCACAACAGTGCACAAGAGTTCGTTTTTCTCCACATCCATACCAGCCATATCTACCTCTTGTCGTTTTAATGATTGCCATTAAATAGGTGTGAGGTGATAGCTTATGAGATTATTATGTCTTTATTGTAAAAGAGAATTGTCTTGTAACTAAGAACAGTCATGTATAAAAGAAAAATATTTATGAAACTTAAGTCCTTATTGAAATTTCATGAAAAATTAACTTAGTGTATTCATTTAACAAATCCATTTACAGACATGATATCATGTAATTGTAACTATAACCCTAAGTAATAGATTTACTGATACTGCCTCTCCATTGGGATTATATAGCAGCAGGACATATTAAAAATCTTCTATTCAGTGAAAAACACTTGCATCTTAGAATTATACCAGACCATGGAGGAGATCAGAGGGAATAGAATCTTGCTCCATTTCTCTCTAATATTTTACAACTTTAGCTCATCTCTGAATCCTTACCCTCAGTATATAAACAAGTCCCTCTCTACCATATTTCTCTCAATTTTTTTAAAAGATTCATTTATTTATTTATGCATACAAGAACTAGGGTGTAGGCCAGAGGTGCTGGGTGGGGGTGTGTGAGAGAATTCTCCAGAGACAGAGTGGGGAGTAGAACAAGCAAATTGACTGAAATACACTACTGAGGGGAGTAGCAGGGCAAGACAGGAGAGGTCTGCTGTGCCCACCCATGTGGGTTAGCTCCCTGGTAGGGGGTCAAACTCCTGCTTCAGAGGCTGCCAATAGCTTCATAGTGCTGAGACTTAACCCCTTGCGCCACCAGGGAGGCCTCTTCTCTCTTAAATTTAAGGATTTTTTAGGTACCAATCTATTCCTTTCCTTTCATTCTCTGAAAAATCATTAAAATATTTTTAAATGTTTAATAATAAAGCCAAAATAAAACAAATAATGGTATAATATTTACTTTTCCCTCTGTCCTGGACTTTACCCCACCTTTCTTCAACCCATGATCATTAGCATGTTATATAATTGTTAGGAGTGTAGCCTCTGAAACCAGCCAGCCTAGGTTGTAATTCTGGGTCTGCCGCTGTATTCCTAAGGTCTGTGACCTAAGGTAAGTTATTTAATTTTTAGGTACTATAATATCTTCATTTATAAAGTTGCCTTAATGATCGTACTTAACTCATAGGATTACTATGAAAAATAAATGAGAGGCTTTGTTCAAAATACTTAGAAATGCTAATGGTCAGGACTTACTGTACTGTCACTAATACAATAATTCTAAACTTTTTGTGTCTGAAGTGATTATATTTCCAGGTATGTCAAGGATAGCCCCAGTATATAGTGTCATATCAATTTAGTGGTAAATAGCATCTGATTCAATCTCAAAAGTATTACAGTTTGGAAATAAATTACATGGTCATCCTAACTGTAACTTAAAAATCCAGCATGCCTTATTTTTTGTATCATACTAGCAGTACTACAAAATGCAAGACTTGAAGCATTTGCATATTGTTCTTGTACTTTTCAGTCTGTTAATTTGTACAAAAAAATGATAGTGACAGTTCTCTTGCCTATTCAGCATGGTTTTATACGCATGAAAAAAATCTGATGATATGTATGAAAATCCTATTTAGCTATAAAACAATGCAAGTTAGGGCCTCCCCAGTGGCACAGCAGTTTAGCGCTGGGTTGCGAAGCTGTCTGCAGCCTCTGCAGTGCTGGCTTGATCCCCGGCCAGCCAGCAAGGGTCCCACATGGCGCGCAGACCTCTCCTGCCACGCCCGCTGCGCCCCTCAGCAGTGTATTTCGTTGGTCTGCCTGTTCTGTTCCCCACTCTGGCTCTGGTGAATTCTCTCATCCTCCTGTGCTTCTAACTGTACCCAGTGCTTGTATAAATAAATAAATAAATCTTTTTAAAAAAAAGAAAAAAGAAATAAAAAGGAAAAAAAAAGAATTAAAAAAACAATGCAAGTTATACTGCATTATCATGTTAGTGATTCACAAATGTGTATGTTAATTACTTCTCCATTTTACTTATTTTCTATTTTTTTCTTGAATAAATTTTGGTAATTTATATTTTATTAAAAAATAATTCATTTCATCCAAATTTTCAAATATATTGTCATGAAGTTATATTTTTAATGAATTTTTAAAAAATCTTAGTTTTTCCTATATGCATGCTCCATTTAAAACTTCCACATATTATTTATGTGCTTTCTGAAATAATCATATATCAAAAAATATCAAACATTATGAAAGGTTTTTCAACTCTGACCTTTTCACTGAGCCATATTTTGGTTTTATTGATTCTCCCTGTTGTTTCTTTATTTTCAATGTCAATATTTTCTTCTATTTCTCTTCTGTTTTCTTTAGATTACTCAGTTATTCTAAATGCTTTTATAATTAATTTCAAGCTTTCTTTTATTATAATATATGCATTAAATAAAATTTTTACTTATATTCCATAGGCACTGATATATTTTTTCATAATTTCTCTGTATCTCCTGTGGCCAACAGGTGGTATAAAGTATTTTGTTTCCAAAATTATAGGGGGATTGTCAGTTATATTTTTGTTACCATTTTCCAATTTTATTTTATTGTGGCCACAGTCCAAAGATTACATACTCCAGATTCTTTGATATTTATTGAGACTTCATTTATAGCCTGTGTGACAGTATTTTTAAATATTCCATGCATCACTCCTCCATTATATAATAATGCATTTATATTGGAAGAGAAATATGGTATATCAAATTGGATGTTAAAATTTATTCTCCTGGGCCTCACCGGTGGTGCAGCGGTTGAGTGCTGGGCTGTGAAGCTGCCCACAGCCTCTGCAGCGCCGGTTCGATGCCTGGCCAGCTGGTGAGGGTCCCACATAGCGCGTAGACCTCTCCTGCCACACCTGCTGCTCCCCTCAGCAGTGTGTTTTGTCAGTCTGCCTGTTCTGCTCCCCACTCTGGCTCAGGTGGATTCTCTCACACTCCCGCACTTCTGACTGTACCCAGTGCTTGTATAAAATAGATAGATAAATCTTAAAAAAAAAAAAAACATTGTCTCATAATGTCTTGGGCAAAAAATGTTCCTACTAGTGCATGATTTACAATGGGGGAACACTTTAAGATAAAAATTTCATGTGGCTGTTATTTCAGTTCTCCTTTTGTACTTGATTGCATTTAAGTTTAATTCATTTGTTACTTCCAACCTGTGGTGACTGTAGTGACGGGATATTCAACTTTTTAAAATTGGCACTAATACTAGTGCTTTTAGTGGAAGACCTTCAACATATAACTAGGTCAGAAAAAAATGGTGAAATACTGGACAGCTGGCCCAAAATCTTGCTGCCTTATGTGAATGTAATCCTGGAAGGATTCTAAAACCTCAATACCTTATCCTTTTGACAGTACTTCATTGCAGTGATTTGTTTTCTTATATTTCAACATTCTACTGTGATCCTTTACCCACTAACCTTATTACTTTTGCTAATAATATTGGTTTTTATTTTAGTGTTTCTTTGATTATATTTTTCAACAGTAGACCTTTCGAAAAATATGTGTGTATTTGTTTGTGATAGCATGACACCATAATTTTATGCCAAATAAGAAGGTAGAAATGATGAGATTTAATTAAAAAAATAATTTTCTGAATACTAATGCAGTAACAGAAGTTTGATTACTTCCCAATCCTAAATATATAATAATGAACAAATTATTGAAAAGTATGAATTGACATTTCTAAGACTTCTGTACTAAGATTTTTCAGATACATGAATAATAAAATCTATATTTATTAAGCTCACTTATTCAAAGTAAAATCAGTATTGAGTACTGACAGGTTAAGTATACAGTTAAGGATAGTCACCATTGAACCCTGAGTTTTAGAATGGAAAATTCCAGACAACACAGCAAAATTTAAAATATTACTAGAAGGAAAAGAAAGGGAACTCGTTTATTGAGACTCATACTGATAAATTGTCATATAAAGGGTTAAACTTCACTTGATTTTTATAGTCCATGGGATGCAGGGGCAAGAGACAAAAGCCAAGGTTTGAACAATGGGACAGGTAATATTAGAGGCCATCTCACAAAAAACTGGGTCCTCTGTGTAAGCAAGAAATAGAAATAACACCTGTTAAAAAGTACAAGAAAAATTACCTGTCTCAAGTTTTGGCTATAAGTGCAATGGAACACACTCTTTGATATTTAACCATGAATTATTCCTTACTTAAGTTTGAAGATTAAATTCATATTTCTTGCATAGGCTTTAAAAAAAGGCAACAATTCAGTTTTAAACTGTTATTGGTTTGTAGTACTTCAAGGCAATTGGCAGAAAGTGAATGTTAAGTCTCCAGAGTAAATCACTTAAAATTTAAGGCCTTAAAGTATTTTCTCATATAAAAATACAAAAAGGATGAGCTCACAATTCTTGACTATTGAAGTTAAGAAGAAAATATAAGAGCAAGCCAAAGAATTGACAGCCTATAAAACCTGTACAATCTAAATATTTTGAAGTTCTAATCCAGAACATGGAAAATGTTTGCAAGGAAAATAATATTATTAAAATGTCTAGATATATTTGGGTAAAGACTTAAAACCTTTTAGTTATTAAATATATAATTGAGATTAGAGATTCAATGGATATGTTTAACTGAGTGAAGAGATAATAAACTGAAATAGAAATCAAAATCCTTATCTGAATGTAATCTTAGGAAGAAAGCAATGGACAATATGGAATGGGGTTAACTATCTAGAATAGCATGGAGATCTAATATATATATACATATATATATGTATATATAAAATGAAAAGTAGAAATGAAGAGAGGAAAAACGTAGTAGGAGCAATATATAAAATTTTTCAGAATTTTAAAAAATAATACTGAGCTACCGATTCATGAAGCCCACAAGAAGACTAACTGAAAAAAATGCAAGTCAGAACCTCAATGAAATGCCACCTCATATCTGTGAGAATGATCCCTATCAAAAAGACCAGAAATACCAAATGTTAGCAAGGGTTTGGAGAAAAAGGAACACTCACACACTATTGGTGGGAATTTAGGCTGGTCTGTTCCCTAAGGAAAATAGTAAGATTTCTGAAAATATTAAAAATAGATCTACCATTTGATCCAGCAATTCCTCTCTAACTATCTACCTGAGGAATGTAAAAACACATTGTTCATCGCAACATTTACCATCGCAAAGCATGAAAATAACGTAAGTGCTCAAAGACAGATGAGTGGATAAAGAAGATGTATACATACACAATGGAATGTATATATACTAAACTATAATAATGATGAAATTTTGTCATTTTTGACAACATGGATAGAAGTACAGGGGATTTTACTAATGAAAAAAGATAAAGGCAGATTCTGGGTCATTTCACTCATATGAAAAATATAGAGAAACAAAACAAAGGAACAGGAAAAAACTACACAAACAAACAAACAAAAAACACCCAGAAATCTAAACACAGAACTGTGGCTACCAGTGGGGGAGGGTTCGGAGTGTGGAGAGATGGAAGAAGAAATAATAGATATTTGAGTATCATCTGAGTTCTTAACAGCAATAGTCAAAATTAGAAGGTAATGGTATGAGATTATGATAGGACATTGTCAAGAAGATTTATCTACCCAAGTAGAATACCTTTCAATCATAAGGTTTATATATAGACATTTCACACTAAATAGAACTGAAAAATTTGCCTTCAAGAGATAATCATTAAAATTAATTCCCAGGGACCTCAAGGACGTAATGAGTGAGAAAATGATTCCAGAGAGCAGGTCTGAGATGTAAGAAAGAATAATGAACAAGAATATTCTAGCACAAGGTTATATATAAACAAGAGATAGATTATATACATAGCAATTAAAATAATGCCTAATATGTTTAAAAAATAGAGAACAATAATATGATTTAAGTTGGAAAGTGGTCATTATATTTTGAGTGTATCAAAATTTAATGGCTTGCTTTTGGAATAGTAGATATGAGTGAACATTAGTTTTTGAGAGGTATAAATCTTAAAACTTCTTGGAAAAAATTTAAAAATTTAGGGCCTCCCCTGGTGGCACAGGCGATTGAGCACCATACTGTGAAGATGTCCACAGTCTCTGCAGCATGGGTTAGATCCCCGCTAGCCAGCGAGAATCCCACATGGTGAAGCAGACCTCTACTATCTTGCCCACTGCTCCCCTCAGCACTGTATTTCTTCAGTCTGCCTGTTCTGTTCCCTGCTGTCTCCGGTGAATCCTCTCACCATCCCGTGCATCTGGCCTGTACCCCAGTTCTTGTATAAAAAAAAATTTTAAAATTAAATAAATTACATATCAGAAGCAAAGATTGGAATGAGAAAAAGAAAGTGTTCAATAGATGTGATAAATGACAGAGATAATGCAGATATGGTGGGTCAAATAAAAAGCACAAAAAGACAAGGTAGAATGTTTTGTTTTAAAAGATTGAGTGGATTAAAAGAAACAAAATCCAACAATGTATTGTCATGTTTTTCACAATATCATCACACACATAATAAAAGAAGATAAATGAAAATGTTGACCAAAATTAAGACAATTTATTTATATTAAGATCAGAGTAAATGATTTTTAAGTACAAGTAAGAATTAATGCAGATAAAAAGAATTATATACAGTGTATATGATACATATTCAATATCCATGAAATATAACAAAATTAAATTGATATCCATCTAACAACATAATTCCAAAATGTATAAAGTAAATTTATAGAAAAGCAAAAGGAAAGAGTCAATTTGACAGTCAAGCCAGAGATTTTAACATATCTTCCTTAGAAATTGATGGATCAGGGCCTCCCTGGTGGCGCAGCGGTTGAGCGCTGCGTTGTGAAGCTGCCCACAGCCTCTACAGCGCTGATTCGATCCCGGGCTGCTCCCCGGCCACCAGAGGAGGGTCCCACATGGCGCGCAGACCTCTCCTGCCGCCCGCTGCTCCCCTCAGCAGTGTACTTGGGTCCTTCTGCCTGCTCTGCTCCCCACTCTGGCTCTGGTGAATTCTCTCACCCTCCCGTGCTTCTGACTGTACCCAGTGCTTGTATAAATAAATAAACAAATCTTTTTAAAAAAATTTAAAAAAAAGAAATTGATGATCAAAGAAATAAAAATTGAGTAAGCACTTGAAGATTTCAATTGCAAAATTTACAAGTTTCTCCAAATGTACAGAGGGGAGCAGAATGAAAGAATAATATTAGATTTTAACTAGTGCATAGTATATATCCTATTTCAGCACAGATAAAATATTAAGGAAAACTTTTCACTTTCTCAGTTCCCAAAGAAAATCACAAAAAAATTCAGAGAATTGATACCTTTACAGAGTATTTTCTCTGGCCACAGCAGAATTATAATAATAGTTACATAAGCAAATAGAAAATCCTTATCAAGTGTATTTTTAAATTATTTTCATTGCAGTAAGTGATTTTCAATATTATATATGATTCAGACATATAGGACCACACATCTCCATATAATACCAAATATATTTTAAATAGCTCATAGATCAAAGAAGAAATTTTAATAAAAATTAGAAAATAAATTTATAATAAAACTATTAACCAAATGTGTGTGTTTAGCTAAAGTAATAAGCTCTCATATTACATATATTAAAATGAAGAAATGTAATCTGATGAACTAAATAAGAAGTTAGTAAAGAAAAATACAATAAATTCAAAGGGAGTAGAAGGAAGGACATATCACAGATAAAGGCAGAAGTTAATATAATAGGAAATTCACATATAGCAGAAAGCATCCATAAAGCAAACTATGTGGTGAAATTTATTTGAAAATACTAAATATTTAAGAAAATATGGTGTTCTGGTTAAAACATTTATATACACATGTGCAAGTATGACTTGGTATATCACTTGGAAAATACCTCGGCATATATTTTAGCTTATCTGTTGAGCTGATGAATTACCCTACAACTCAACAATGCTAGTCCCAGACATCTATAATGCAGAATAAATATTGAGACCATGTACCTGGAAATGGAAACAGAAATCTACATAGAAGTACTCTTTGTAATTAAAAGTATCACATTTTTAAAAGTTATAAATGACTTAAGTGATACTGAAAAATAAAATGGGCAAACCATAGTACATTTACCAATGAAGTACTATGGCATAATTAAGATTAATTAATTATAGCAACATACAGTAACATCTTAGGAACATTATATGAGCTAAAGGAGTGACTCAGAATAATAAATAATTATGTTATATAAATTAACGAACTATCAAAACTAGAGTAGTTTGTTGTCAAAAAATAGCAAATAAAAAAGACCCATAGACCTGTAGGATGTTCAGAAATATGAAAAAAAAAAGGAGTATCAAAAGTCCAGAAAGGCAAACAAAAGAATTTAAAAATACCTCCAGTTGTTGTGAACTTGGAGAACGAACAAATAGCGATGAACAACAGAGGATTTGAAAGAATTCAAAACTTGTCATATCCTATGCGCCTTCTAACGTTAATGTTTAATACCATTACTTTACTAAAATAAACTCTTCCCTACAAGCAGGCTGAGCTATTTGGTATCTACTGGAATTTATGGTTTTCTCTCCATTTGCCTTACTCCATGTTGCAACATTCTCCAGAGTACTGTTCTTTCTTCCCCTTCATCTAAACCATACATCTTATTCAAGGCACATCTGAAGTTTTACCTCCCAGAAGAAGATTTTATTGATCATTCCTTACTTTACAGGGCTATAGATTTTCCAGTCTATAAGAATCAGTTTAGCACTCAATTATTTGTAGTGCTGTACCCAAATTTTAAAAGTCAGACTTCAATTTTAACCGTACAGAATGAATCAAGGAATTTGGAAGCAAATTTAAAAAGACAGATGACTTTTAGAGGAAATGCTGTCTTAAAACCCATGTAAACGTGAGTCAATGTCACTTGATTTCATGTAACAGGACTCTAAATGTACCGAAGAGCCTTCTGGTGTCCCCCAAAGACGCATATGGTTCACAAACTCTACTCTCTAAAGTCCTAAATAAGATCAACCAAAAATTCTGGTTTGTTTTCACTGTTTTTTTGACACACAAATTATCTAGACTACCCAAACTCAACTTTTTGTTAGATTATTTAAAGGAAAGTAGGAGAGAAATCGTCTAATCATTTGAAATAAACTAATAAGAGGGGGCCTTCCTGGCGGTGCAGGCGGTTGAGCGCAGTGCTATAAAGCTGTCCATAGCCTCTGCAGTGTCGGTTCAATCCCTGCCAGCCTCGGAGCAACCCACATGGCGAGCAGACCTCTCCTATCTCGCCCGCTGCTCCTCTCAGCAGTGTATTTCAGTCAGTCTGCCTTTTCTGTTCCCCACTGTGTCTCTGGTGAATCCTCTCATCCTCCCGCGCATCTGGCCTGTACCCCAGCTCTTGTATACATAAAATAAATCTTTAAAAAATAATAATAATAATCTAATAGACCCTAGGAGGAAAAATAATGTAAAAGGAAGTCTGAGAAAATCTTTTTGATAACTCTTTATTATCTTTAATATAAAATCTTTTTTTTTTTTAAAGAGGCATGCATTTTCATTTATTTATTTGTTTGTTTGTTTGTTTTTACATGCACTGGGTACAGTCAGAAGCGCGGGAGGGTGAGAGAATTCACCAGAGCCAGAGTGGGGAGCAGAGCAGGCAGAAGGACCGAAGTACACTGCTGAGGGGAGCAGCGGGCGGCAGGAGAGGTCTGTGCGCCATGAGGGACCCTCCTCCAGTGGCTGGGGAGCAGCCCGGGATCGAACCGGCGCCGCAGAGGCTGCGGGCAGCTTCGCAACCCAGCGCTCAACTGCTGCGCCACCGGGGAGGCCCTTTAATATAAAATCTTAAAGAAATAAACAGAAAGTGTAGTGTTCAGAAATCAAAGCAAAAGCCATCATACACACACACGTAGAAATACAATTCATTTGGTGTAGTAACTGAAACTGTGACCTTGCTCAAGTTACTTAGTATATTTTTTTGTTATTAGAAATTTATTTGTATACCTATTCCAAACTGTAGGTCCTTTATTCATTTTTCTTGTTGCATTAGGTAGGCCTCTAATATAATGCCAAAATTTAAAACGTAAAAGTATTCAACCTGTCATCATTCTTTTCGGTTAGAATCAGGTGGAGGCCAGAAGAAAAGAGATGCCAACTGGGTGGGAAGTCCTCTTTGTCTGAGGCCTTCAAAGTAATGTGCTAGCTCACAATTTGCTTTTAAGAGTTGTTAAAATTTTAATTGTCTTCTTCTCATCTGTTCTTATGGGTGCCAACTTCCTCCTACACTGCTCTGTTGATAAGAGTTTTTGAGTGCCATCTCTCACCAGAATCCTTTTGGGATGCACTTCATTTGATTTGGTCCTTAGCTCAGAAGAATAAAAGTGGGAAAACAAGAGAAGAGGTTTTAAAAAATAATGTCTTTGAAGTGCATTCATGTTTTTTCATTACGAGTATGGAAGCAATGTTTCTTAGGGATTTCTGTATTCTTCATGAAAACAGAACTCAAGATGCTTTTTAAAGTAAGGAGTATTGGAGAGAGCATATTGTTAGCTAAATCATGAATAATATCTTATTAAGTCCAAGCTGTTTCATCCTACTAGCCCAAGCTTATACACCTGATGATTTTCAAGACCTTTACTATTCTAAGGATGTCATGGGGTTGGGTGGATAAGTGGGTGGTTGGGTATTGTTTCAGTGAATGCTTCTCTGGCAAGATGCATAGTGACTAAGGTCAGACTCCAGAAGTACACAGTTGATGAGGAAACAAGATGTTTAGGAATTTAGAAGTCCATTACTATACTTTACCTCCCCTGGACTAGTCCAAACCAAAACAATTAAAACAGAGACTACAAGCAGGAATATTTTATACTAGTATATGTCTTAAAGTCAGTCTTTTGTTCATTGAACAAATATTTATTTAGTGTCTTCTATGTACCTGAGGCTTTATTGTATACACTGAATATAGTATAGTTAATAATACTTTAGCTTCAATTTGCTCATATTATTTTCCCAGGAAATACAGATAATCCCAGGAAAACAGATAATATTCAAAATATAGCTGTGTGTGTATTTGTCAATAGGACAAAAGGAGCAGTGTAGGGAAACAAAGAGTGGCATCTATATAAGTAAGATGATCAGAATTAAACCCCACATGCTGATGGATGGCCGAACATAGGCTACCCAAGGAGCTGTGTTCTGAGTGGTCAGAGTGGCAAGACTGCAAGACTAACATGTCTAGAAACCACCATTTCAGAGAGTTTAGAATGCTTTTTGAAAAAAAATCTGGTAGTTTGGTCTATCAATGTGTTGTGCTTTTGGAAAAAGAGGTCAATAAGCAGTTGGAAGTTGAGCTATTGGTGAAATCAAGTTATACAAGTACTGTATTATTAATTTTCAGGTCTGATACATTTGACAAGTACTTGAAAAGCTTCCTTGGTGATATATTTATAATACAGAGTAAATTAAGAAAGTTGGTATTTTGTGGAAACTTAAGTCTAAAATTTTTTTCAAATATAGTTTATTACTTTCAAGTGCATATATAAAATTGAACTAAGCTGAAATGCCTGATTATATAAAAATCACTTTTAGTTGGAACATAAGCTTTTTAAATGAGCACATACATAGTGCTTTTAAAGTTGTATCTAAGTACTGACATAGGTTCCAACTAATATTGTTTGTAAATAATATTGATGATTTACTTAGAAGATTCTATTTTAAAGAGTGTGGGCTTAAAAATCATACATGTTGGTCTTAAATATCACAAATCTTCTGAGACTGCGCTGCTTGAAGTTAGTCTAAATTTATATTTTTACCAGTTCTTTGAACTATACTCTGTCAGAAGCCAGATCAGGAACTTCAGATGCTCATTGTAGCCCAGAAATAGGGAGACAAGTTTAAGGCAATAATGCCAACATTTTAAGCTTGAAACTTACCATGAGTGAAGTTTTCATTTTGTGGGATTCAGCGGAATTATCAGAGAATCCCCATAGATGAAGCAGAGATTGATCTCTTCAGGATCACCTTGTCAAGGTCCAATTTTAAGAAAGTCATATTGTGACTTTACTGAGATTTTTTTTATGCCTTTCTTGTTTGACACAGCACACGTATATAAAGAAAAGTTAAACTTTGTTTTTAATTTTTTAAGGTGTATGATATGATTAATTGGCATATGTATACATTGTGAAATGATTACCACAATCAAGATAATAAACACATCCATAGTTTCCATGTTTTTAAGCTTTATTCTTTCATCAAATTTCAAGTATACAATATGGTGTTACCAATTATAGTCACCATTACTCTATATTAGAGATCTGGAACTTATTAATCATTTATAACTGAAACTTTAAACCTTTAATCAATAACTCTTCATTGTTCTACATCCCCATTCCCATCCCTAGACCCTAGCAAACATCATTCTACTCTCCTGAACTTTTTTAGATTCTGTATATAAGTAAGTATATAAATAAATACGGTATTTTCTGTATATAAGTAAATATGGTATTTTCCTTTCTGTGTCTGGCTTATTATACTTAGCATATTGTTCTCCAGGCTCGTCCATGGTGTTACAAATGGCAGGATTTCCTTTTTTTTTTCCCATTGTGTGTATTTTCTTTCTATTCATACATCACTGGACACTTAAGTTGTTTCCATATATTGGCTATTGTGACTAATGCTGCTACAGATATGCGGGGGAGTGGGTACAGGTCTTTTTCAGATATTGATTTCATTTCCTTAGGAGATATATATATGTGTGTGTGTGTGTGTGTGTGTGTGTGTATGTGTATATATATATATAGCTCCAGAAGTAGGTTTGTTGGATCATATGGCAAGATCTATTTTTAATTTCTTGAGAATCTTCCCTAATGTTTTCCATAATGGCTTACTGATTTATATTCCTACCAACATTGCACAAGATTCTTTTCTCCTCACCCTCACCAATATTTGTTATCTCTTAAAAACTTTGAAAGTTCTGACTTTTTACATTTTTAGATCACTCTGGGAAATGGAGGAAATACTTTTCTAGAGATTGGAAGAAGAGGAGGCAGTGTGCATTATTGAAAATTACAGGTAGAATGGGACATATTTGGATTATATTAACTGTTCTTAATAAAAATATGCCAAGCTACTTGATATGACCTCAAATTTCAGGCCTTAGTATATTTCATTCCAATGCATGTAGATATGATTATATAATCAATGCTAGTAATTGTATGGAAATGTGGGTCAAAGAGATGGGAAAATACAAGAGAATAAACTTTGAAAATACAAATGAATAAACTTTCATTTTTCAAAATTTAGGAAGACAGTTGGATTCTGACTAGAAATAAGGGAAATGAGGTGGGTTTAACATAAATTCTCAGTAAAATTCTGGAACTGTTTATAAAGCAGATGACTTGTAAATACTGATAAAAATAATTCACTAAAAGCATCATGAATTTTCTAAGAGCAAGTCATATTAGCCAGATCAACTTTCTTTCCTTTAAAATTACTGAAAATAAAATGTATTTTCAAGATTTTGGCAAAGTATCTTATGGATAAATTGTGGACATGTGTAGCTGATTTGTGGTCTTGATTAGAGAGTTCAAGAAACTGTCTTTGGCTCTGCCTATTTACTATTTCATAATCAACTTAATTGCTGATAAGCATACCTCACTTGGCAAATCTGCACATAGCAGAAATAGGAGAGTGGTTAATATGTAAAGTGGCAAAATCAGTAATTTAGAAAAACCTGATAGTTGAAAATAATGAGCTAAAATGAGATCTAACCAAGATAACCTAAACCTCTGCATTGAACTAATGAAAAACAATTGACCATTCAACACAGACCTTAATTAATTGTGGCTTAAAAGCTATCCAGTCACTGCATTTAGCGTAAGTGCATACTGACAGGTAGAGAACACTGCTCTTTTTTTCTTTTAATTTTGCTTAGTCTTCTAATAAGTCTGCCCACATTAAGGATTGCTCTTATGAAGGGACATGCTTGTGACTGCACATTGGTGCTGGCTTGGCAGGAATCTGCTAGCCTAGTTTAGACTAATTCAGGAATCTGGATTGGGGACAGAAAGGAATTAGTAAGGGATTTACAAAATAGGGCATTACCCAAGTCTTGAGGTTCAAAGTTTGAAGTAAAGGTAAGCAAAATTAGGCTCTTAGGCCAAATCTCCTTTTGTACAGATAGTAAGTTAAGAGTGATTTTTACATGGTTGTAAAAAAAAAAAAATCAATAGAACAGTATATAAGGACACTTGAAAATTATATGAAACTAAAATTGAAGTAGTCATAAATAGTTTTATTGGAATACAAATATATTTTGGCATTAAATATTCTTTTTATTCACTGTTAATAACCGTTGTAGAGGGCAGGAATGGACGCAGTGCAGGTTTTCTGATGCAGCAGACCTGGTAAAGGACAAGTGAGAGAGTCCTGGAGCCCTCAGAGGCTTTTGCAGGCTTTTATTGGGATTTGCCGGGAACATGGCAGGTAGGGGGGCCAGGAGGCTGGCAGGCCTCCCAGCCTGCAGCAAGTCTTCACTCTTTCTGGGCTCCCCAGCGTTCTTTCGCATTCTCTGCTACTCTGCTCTCCTGCTTCTGCTGGCGTCCCCGTGACTCCGACCTTATAAGCCCAGTCTCTCAGCCCAGGTGAAACCCATCTACATATGCCCACACCCTGTTCCAGGTACCTACCATCAGGCATGCTTTCGGGACCACAGAGTTCTATCATCTATCCTAATGGCAGGAGGGCAGAAAAGCCTGATACTTTTTACCTTACCCTCTACCTTACCCCCTTACCCTCTACTTTTTTTTTTTTTTTTTTTTTGGTACCACTATCTATTTGACGAATCACTCATTAAAGCTGTGGTTTTTGAAAAAAACTATAATGTTTTTATAAATAATACCATTATCACTTTTTATTGCAGCATGTTTCACATGTCCATCAATGTAACTGAATACACAGAAATTTCCTTTTAGTCCTACTACTGAAAAACATGGAATCTTCGTTGGGTATAATCATAATAAATGAGATTTCAGTACTTATATTTTAATCATAAACTTGTTTCATTTTGGAGAATACCATGAGGAGAAATCATCTATCTTACACAAGTCATTAATAATTCTGTCTTACAAGCTTTGTTTGCTATAACTATGGATATAACCATGAAAGGGGAAAAAAGAGAAATAGTATTTTTAAATGTTTAAGAGTTTAATCACTAAACTGTATAATTGTAAAATTGTAGAGTTACTAAATTGTAGAAGGGATATAAACAAAATATCAAAAAAAATACCACTTTCCATCCATTTTTGGTATTGGCAGAAATTAAAATAACAATGCTCTGTCACAAAACTTTCTTCCTTAGGCATTAAAAAAGATTGGGCTTAATTTTCAACCACTAAAACTCAAGCACTAAAATTTTGTGATTAAGATATTCTCAAATCACTGGGTAAAAACTGGTCAATTTTGCCATCTCTGGAAATTTTTCTTCAGGAAAATTTTCTATACATATAAATTAGAGAAATGGACAGATGTCAGCTTTCTGCTGAGGTAAAAGTTACATACAAACTAGCAAAAGATAGAGAGCCATCTGAGACACACAGGAAAAGGCAAAAAATAAGGAAAAGGTCCTACAACAATTAGGTTGAGATTGTTTACAACAGTGCTTCTTTCAAAGACCTAAAATTCAACCTACATATATTTATTAATATTGAAGCACTGTTCTTTGAATCCCCACTATGAAAAATCAGTACTTGTTAACATGGTATATATGAGTTTCCTCCTGTCATTTCACCTCTGCTACCTGCCAAGCTGATTAAATGACACAAATTTTACAGAGTAGATTTCTGTCCAGAGTGAGTAAAATAAAGGAATTATTCATCATGATAATTTCTTGTGTAGGATGCTGGAAACTCATAAAACTAAGAATAGATACAATAACAAAAATCTCAATCTTTGGTCTTCTCTATCTTCATCAGCGCCTTAGTGATCTCACCTGGTCTCTTGAATCTAAAAAACATCCATAAGTCTTTAACTCTTATATTTATACATGCTGTAAAAATCTTTTCATTGAATCCTAAATACATATTTATTCAAGTGCATATCCATTATTGCCAGCTGAATACCTGTAGGATAAGGTAAAAGGTATCAGGCTTTTCTGTCTTCCCGCCATTAGGATAGATAAGGGAACCCTGTGGTCCTGAATGCATGCCTGATGGCGGCGCACCTGAAGTTGGTACACCTGAGCTGAGAGACTGGGCTTTTAAGGGCGGCGTCACAGGGATGCCAGCAGAAGCCAAAATAGAAGCTGAGAGAGAAGCAAGAGCAGCAGAAGCCGAGAGAGAAACAGAGAATGCTGGAGAGCCCAGATGGAGTGAAGACTTGCTGGGGGCTGGGAGGACTGCCAGCCTCCTGGCCCCCCAGCACCCCTGCCTGCCATATGCCTGATGAACCCCAATAAATACCTGCAAAAAACCACTGAGGACTCTGACTCCTCCTTTACCCAGTCTGCTGGATCATAGAAAACCTGTACTGTGGTCTTCCTGACCCTTACAATTGGTGTAGTCGGCAGGATGAACCATGCAGACGGTATGGAGTCCTCCAAAGACCTGGAGGGACTAAGGGGTAACAGACTGTGTGAGCCTGTGACGATGCTGGAGGTGCCATGGTGGCGCAGGAGGTGGACAAGGTCTGGGAGCTATGGAATAAGACCACGCCTGGAGGAGGAAATGCCCGAGAGGACCAGCCAACAACACCCAAAAGGACCAGCCAATGACCCCTGAGGCAGCAGAATTGTCAGGGAAGAGAAGACAAAGATTCGCAGCTCGCCAGTGCTGATGCAGGGAGAGGCCAACGGACTTGGACTAATGAACTTGGACTGACAATCCCGCCAGAATGTGGAGGAACTTTGGCAAGTTAATGTTGTTTTGGGACCCTGGGGGAGGATGCTATTGTTTGTACACCCCAGGAGATGGGTATCTGGGGATGGCCAGTGGGCCTTGATGGCCAAAAGCAGCCTGTGTATGCCCAGCAGCTAGGCGCAGAGGAGAAAAGCCAACTGAGAAGGCAAAAGCTGGTACTGATGCTAAGTTTGGGAAGCCCTTAGTGGCTGTTAAGCAGCCTAAGTATGATAAAGACCAGTGAGTCTCTTAAAATCACCTGTGGGTGATGCCCTGCTCATTCTTGAGTGAGGGTAAGGAGCCACAGGTGGGGAACATGGCTTGTGGTGGAGCCCAAGCTGAATGTAGAGTTTGGATCCCCCACCCATGTGCTTGTGCAATGGGTTGGCCTGAGTGCAGGGGTCTGCGAGTAGCAATGTTGGAGCTACTGCAGACAGAAACCCTGAGGGTTGGCGATTACCCCCAACAGTATAGAATCGCCAATCCCAGAGTGAGTGCATCCTGGGGTGGATGCTGTGTGTGGCTTGTAGCCGAGACTACAGCCGGAGAAGGCCAGAAAGCCTGACGGCTCCTGGTGTGTTACAGTAGATGCCATGAGTGGTTCCCCTCCCTCTA